>NW_027184080.1:2558888-3198611 GCF_041296385.1 Aphelocoma coerulescens | reverse complement strand
CCCCGACCCCCCCGCCTCTGGCTGCGCGGGGTTCCTGGGGGCTGTGGAATCCTGCGATTGTGCAGGGTGAGCCGGCGCAGGCTCTGCTTGTGGAGCCGGGGGGGATTTTCTGAATCCATTATCATTTGTCCCGCAAACCCAGTCAACGGGGCCCCCTTCGGACATTCCTCCGTCACTCATCACCGAGATAGGCGATCCAGCCCTGCTATCACAGTCAAGGTCTGTCAGCAGAATAAATAACGAACGCCAGGTTTTGTATAATTCTAACGCTGTTGGGTTCCCAGTCGGGAGCTCCTGTCGGACAGCGCATCCGAGTTCCTGCCATAAGGCAAAGTCCAGGGCACTATCTCTGTCCATGGAAATCCCTTTTAAAGCAGCCCAGTCTAATAATTCCCGAACTGAGTTTTCAGGAATGGAGGTATGCATTATACTAAACACACCTTTCCAGACCTGCACCGCAGCTTCGATTTGTGAGCCGCTGTTCGCCATTTCTCAGTTCTGTCGGACCTCCCGGTCCCAGGGAGCAAAGGGGAGCAGTGTACCTCTAGAGGAATTCCGCTTGGCTCGCAGCAGCAGGACACGTCAGAGAGTGCAGATCACGTTGGGCAGCACCAAATATTACCGCAGGCCTGGGCCCTAGGGTATATCACCATGTCCCGCAGCCATAGGGACGAGGAGGAGGAGAAGATCCAGCAGGCAGGAGTTGTGCAGCAAGATTGATTTATTTCATTATTTTACAAACTCTTTTACAGACTTTTTCTTCATAGTCTAATTGGACAAAGGACCAGCCACCCCTTGGGGGTGATTGGCTAAAATCCTAAAACATCCATTGTCAAAATATTTTTCTACTATACCATAAACAAGACTTTTCAAGGTTGCAGGTGTCTGGGTTGTTTACATTCCCTGCTACCTCTTCTGTGAGAGAGAAAAGTCTCTCACAGACTTAGAAAATAGCAAGAAAATCCTTGCTAACAGCATTTTTGTATCTACAGGCCTGGTACATCAGAACCACAAAAATACGATGCCTTGGTTGACACTGGTGCGCAGTTGTAGCGGGTTGAGTTCAAAACTAGGCAGAAACACCAATTAAGTGTAGTGGTTTTGGTTCAAAATATTCATTACTTACTTATTGTCCTTCTGTGAGATAAGAATTAGGAGAAAAGCAGAGCAGTCACAAACCTTAAACAGTTGCAGTACAATGAAAGGGTTTTATTACTAATAGAATTAAAAATAAAGAGTAAATAACAAAAAAAAAATTGAAGCAAATTCCTCCCCCCCCCCCCCCCCCCCCCCCTTTTCCAGCACTTCTCTCCTTTTACCCAACTCGCACAAAGGGTAACAGAACATGGGATGTTAGTCAGTGTTCCAGTTCTTGAAAAGTCTCTCTCTTATGCTTAAGGAAAAAAAGGGTTTTCTTCAGTTACACGTGGTTCCCAAACTGCCACCAACAGCAGACCCGCCCAGAAACAATCAATCTGCTGTGCTGTAAAACATCTCTCCCATAAAAAATCTCACAGTTCCTTCACACTGCAAACCATGGGCCATCACATGGGGTTATTAATCTTTTTAAGGATAAGTTATTTTGGCCTGCACACAAAGGCTTTCTTCGCCACAAGTCTCTAAAAGCGTCTCACTGCTTCTGTATAGCCTGGCATAGGCACTCTTCACAATCTTCACAGGCCACACGAGGATTCTCCATCCCCCTCATAGTTGCTAATGCTTGCTTAATACCTAGCTCCCAAGCATGGGTCCCAGTGCATCCCAAAACAAATATCTGGGTTACTCTGGCTAACCTAACCAACCAAAGTACTATCTGCCTATCTCTTTCTTCCCCTGGGAACCCGTTCTCCACTTGTTTAGTAGGGTTGCCAATAGATGTTTGGCCGTGTCTGACCCGTGCCCCGACCTGTAATGTGACTAATCCATCTATCACAGTCAACAATTGGGATCGATGGGTACCCTACTTACCTATTGCCCCTGCTGAACCGCAAGAGCTGGAGTTGCTAGGGTCTGTAAAAGCAGATGCCTGTGTTATGTTTAATTGGACAAGTAAGACATGCAGGCAGGAAAGCTGCAAGATGCCTCCCACTAATGTAAACTCCAGTCTACCTATGTATCGCAATAGTTCCCTGTGGTGCAATTACACTGCTACAAAGCTGTCCGTATCTACTAACTCTCCTCTAACTTTGCCATATGGTTGCTTTTTAATCTGCAGTGATCGAGCATGGGCAGGGATTCCTTCTCGCTTAAGAGGTGGACCATGTACAATTGGCAGGTTGTCTTTGCTAATGCCAAATACATCAATGATATTGCAAATGACCCGACATCATCGGGTAAGGCGTATGGCTCATCAGTTTACAGCTGAATGCAGAGATAATGTAAAATTTTGGTCCCCCGCAGCCATAATAAGTGCATCCTTTTTAGCCCCTGGAGTCGCATCTGCCAGAGCTCTTGGCATATTAAACAAGCTAGGCTGCTGGCTTGCTAAGCAAACTAATGCCCCTTCAAAAGCATTATCTGAGCTCTTGGTAGATGTGGATTCAGTGAGACATACTACCTTGCAAAACCGAGCTGCAATTGACTTTCTGTTGTTAGCTCATGGACATGGTTGCGAAGATTTTGATGGAATGTGCTGTATGAATTTGTCCGATCATTCCCAATTGATTCACAAGCAGATAAGTGAGTTACATCGATTAAACACACAATTGCAAAAAGAAAACGGTCTCAGCTTAGAAGGATGGTTAGAGTCACTTGGATTAAGACCATGGCTAGTCTCACTCATGCAGCATTTGATTACTGTAGGATTAGTAATATTATTAATAATAGTGTGCCTGCCTTGCCTATTCCAATGCTTGCAGAGGATGATATACAAAGTCACTACAGCTGTGACCAATCAAGTGTTGCTTGAAGAAAAAAAAGGGGTACAATGTTGAAGAATGGTTAGAGGATCAGGGGCATGGATCATTGATAGAATTATGGGATCAATAAAAGCAATAGGCCTGTAAGCAAAAGGCCTGTGTGTGAGAAAAACTTTCCATGAGAAAATCTCCGTGTGAAAGAAAAAAAAACCAGGGCTGGGAACAAAGAGGGAGTTTGAAGACTTGCAGCTGTTCAGATAAGACCTGGAGAGGGGGAGGTAAACTTTGAATTCTTTTAATCATAACATAACTACTAGAATCTTGCCAATGTAAGTCCAATTAGGTAGAAGTAGAAATGCACTTTGATAAGTTTTAAGCCACTTAAGGGTTAACAAGCTGGTATACTATATAAGTGCCTCTGGATTGCTAATAAATGGAGTTTTGCTCTTATCAACCATATTGGCTGGTCTGCAACTTCCTCCCCCCGCCGGAGCCGGGCCCTTTCTCCTTTTTACAATGCCAACAGTACAACAGCTTTATAGGACAATCCACAGGAGATATCAGACGTAAATTGCAAAAACTTCAGGGGCCAGAGGGGAGGAACCTGGAAACTCTATTAGATGCAGCTTGGAGGGTATTCAGTAATCGAGAAAAAAGTTACAAGCAAGGGATGAAGAAATTAGTAGCAGTAGTAAGGGAAGGAAATAGGGAAAAACCTAGACAGGGACCCCCCAGACAAGGACGTCCCAGACAGGGCCCACCCCGGCTAGGTAAAGACCCATGCGTGATTTGCAGAAAGTTCGGTCATTGGAAAAATGAGTGCCCAGAAAGAAGACAAGAAGACCGCCAGAACAGAGGAAACCGAGGAAGAGGGAGGGTGGTTGCACGTGTGAAAGAAGATTGAAGAGGACCGGGGGATTCTACCCTAGCAGATCCACTGGTTATAATGAAGCTAGGGGAAAAGGAAAAAGAAATAGAATTTTTGGTCCATACAGGGGCAGCATATTCAGTTTTAAATAAAGCTTTAATGCCTGTGGGGGATGACTACATTGTGGTAAAGGGAGCAACTAGTCAACCTGAAAAAGCTTATTTTTGCAAGCCATTGAAATATAAAATTGAGAAACAATGGGGTATTCACAAGTTTTTATATTTACCCAATTCTTCAAAAGCACTTTTAGGAAGAGATCTATTGGAACAATTACAAGCAACCATTACTTTTAGGAATGGGGAAATTATTCTGGAGGTAAATGACCAACAATATGTGGAAATACTGAGCCTAATATTAACAACTAAAGGCTCTGCAGAGGAAATTAAAGAAGAGATAATGAGTCAAGTGTTCCCAGGAGTCTGGGCCACAGCTGTACCTGGGAGAGCCAAAAATGCAACCCCAATACAGATCAAACTCAAAGAAGGAAAGCAACCAGTTAGAATTAAACAATACCCCCTCAAAAGAGAAGACAGAGAAGGAATTAGCCCAGTAATTGAAAAATTCTTACAGTTAGGACTGTTAAAAGAGTGCCAGTCTGATTTTAACACTCCTATCTTGCCTGTCCGTGAACCAGATGGATCGTACTGGGTGGTACAGGATTTACGGGCTGTTAACAAGATAACTGAAGATCTCTATCCTGTGGTAGTGAATCCTTACACTCTATTAACATGCTTAACGCCAGAGCTAACTTGGTTTACCGTTTTAGATTTAAAGGATGCCTTCTTTTGCCTCCCTCTCCATGAAGTCAGCCAGAAAATTTTTGTATTCGAATGGGAAAGCCCTAAGAGTGGGGGCAAAACCCAGCTCACATGGACGGTGTTGCCTCAGGGATTTAAGAACAGTCCCACCTTGTTTGGAGAACAACTTGCAAAAGATGTAGAGTCCTGGGAAGCCCCACCAGGAGAAGGGAAGCTATTGCAGTACATGGATGACCTTTTAATAGCTACCCGAACAGAGGAAGCTTGCGTAGCTTGGATGGTAAGCCTCTTAAACTTTCTGGGACTCCAAGGGTACAGGGTATCTAAGGAAAAGGCTCAGGTGGTGAAACAGAAAGTGATCTACCTGGGTGTACCGGTTTGGCCAAATTTAGAAATATATCCTCTGAGAGAAGGCACAACCACCCCTTCCCCACCAGGTTCGGGGAAAATAAACTTTCCTCAGAGGAAAGTGAAAGAGATAAAAACTATTTATTTAACAAACACACCGGAAAAGGAAAATAATGCTAAATAATAAAATGTCTCGCTGTGGAGAAAAAACTTGGGAAAGTGTCAGAGTCCTCCCTTTGGTCTCCTCGGAGCTGGGGCTTGGCCCAGGGCCAGGCCCTCTGAGCTCGGTGGAAAGTCCTCCCGATGTGTTCTAATATTGAAGCAGTCCAGCAGAAAAGGGAGAAAATCCGAAATTCCAGGGAAGGAAAAAAATATTCAACTCTCAGTCTCTCTCTGGAGAAAAAGAAGCTGAACAAACTGGCCAAAAAAACTGACTTGGGAAACAGCAAGCCGGGTGCTTCCTCCCTCCCCTGCCACAGCTGGGGAAAAGTTGCTATCTCTGTGTGACCTTGAACAAGCTGCAAACTGCTTTGAAAAAGTTTTGCTCAAGTTTTTCCTTCCCCCTCTCAGGCTCAGTTTAGAGGCATAGAAAGGCACAAAGTTAATTTCTGGGCATAGGGTAGTGACATGGGATACACATCATAAAGTCACCCCAAGACATTGGGCTATGAAGTGACAGGCAATGAACTTTGGGGTGAGATTGCAAAGAAGCGATATGCCAAATCCTGAAACCCCAGACAGTAAAAGAGTTAAGGACTTTTCTGGGGATGACAGGATGGTGCAGATTGTGGATTTACAATTATGGGCTGCTCGTGAAACCGCTATACAAGCTCATTACAAAAGAAAGCAGACATCTCCAGTGGACGAAGGAGGCCATGCGGGCCTTCAATCAGCTAAAGAATGCCCTCATGTCAGCTCCAGCTCTACGAATTCCAGACATGAGTAAACCATTCTTTCTATTTTCCCATGAGAAACAAGGGATTGCCTTGGGAATAGTAGCACAGGACCTGGGCCCATACTGATGGGCAGTTGCTTATTTCTCTAAGCAGCTAGATGCAGCAGCCAAAGGATGGCCTGGGTGCCTCAGAGCTGTTGCAGCAGTTGTGCTAAACATCCAGGAAGCACGCAAATTCACCTTGGGTCAGAAAATGGCTGTGCTGGTATCCCACATGGTGTCCACGGTGCTGGAAGTGAAAGGCGGGCACTGGCTCTCCCCACAAAGGTTCCTGAAATATCAAGCCATCATGGTGGAACAAGATGATGTAGAAATAGTGGTAACTAACATTGTCAACCCAGCTTCTTTTCTCAGTGGGAATCAAGGGGAACCAGTACGCCATGACTGCCTGGAGACTATCGAAGCCACCTACTCCAGCCGCCAGGACCCCTTTAGATGATGCAGAGACCTGGTTTACCAATGGGAGCAGTTATGTCATCAGTGGAGAACGACATGCTGGGTATGCCATTACCACCTGCCGGGAGGTGACAGAATCCGGACCCCTGCCAACAAACACCTCTGTGCAAAAGGCTGAAATAATCGCCCTAACCTGTGCCTTAGAGATAGCAAAAGGAAAGAAAATAAACATCTATACAGACTCAAGGTATGCATTTGGGGTTGTACACGCACACAGGGCCATTTGGAAAGAAAGAGGACTGTTAAATTCGCATGGAAAGAACATCAAACATGCACAAGAAATAATGCAGCTGTTGGAAGCAGTCCAGCTGAGAAGGTAGCAATCATGCACATAAGGGCACATCAAAAGGTGAGCTCAGAATTGGAAGAAGGAAATGAACTGGCGGACAGAGAGGCAAAAGAAGCAGCAAAAGGTGAAGTAACGACAACTGGAGCCTTGATCGCAGATGGACAACTTTCCCTAGAGGGTAAGCCAACATATAACATAAAGGACAAGAAATTGATTAAAGATGAAGGGGGAACATTTAACCAAGAGGGATGGGCTATCACTGCAGAAGGAAAATTGGTTATTCCCTCCCATTTGCTATGGTCACTAGTAAGGGAGGACCACCAGAAAACGCATTGGGGAACAAATGCCTTATATAACTACTTAATTGGGAAAATTATCACTAGAAATTTATACGAAACTGTTGTGCAGGTAACTAGACAGTGTAACCTTTGCCTCCAGACTAATCCCAAAAATACCACCAAACTAAAAATGGGTCAAATTGGGAGGGGCCATGGGCCTGGACAGCAGTGGCAAATTGATTTTACGGAACTTCCGAGAAAAGGGGGGTATCGATATTTGCTAGTGATGACAGATACTTTTTCAGGATGGCCAGAAACTTTTCCTACTCGAACCACTAAGGCTCGAGAAGTAACCAAAGCATTACTACAAGAAGTAATACTGCGCTTCAGAGTTCCAGCTACAGTGTCCTCAGATAGGGAACCACATTTTATTTCAAGGGTGGTACAACAAATTAGCCAACATTTAGGCATAGATTGGGAACTCCACACTCCATATCACCCCTAGTCGAGTGGTCAAGTAGAGAAAATGAACCATTTAATTAAGCAGCAAATTGTGACACTAGGGCAAGAAGCTAACTTACCCAGGCCACAATCTCTTCCACTTGCATTGTTACAAATTCGGACCAAACCCAGAATTAAAGAAAAGCTAAGTCCCTTCAAAATACTTTATGGGAGACCATGTGGGGTACAGAAAGGAATATCTACCCAAATGGGGGAAGAGACGCTAACTACCTATATGACTGCTTTAGACAAACAGCTTAGAGAAATTGGAAAACGTGGCTGGAATCCAAAGTCGAGGCTTGGACGGTCCTGTACATGACATTTAGCCTGAAGATTATGTATATGTTAAGTCTCTTACAGAAAAGACACTGGAACCACAGTAGGAAGGACCATTCCAGGTACTTCTCACCACTAACACCACAATTAAGATCAGAGAACAGAGTGCCTGGATTCACCATACTCGGGTAAAGAAGGCTCCAGAGGCCCCTTAGAAAGTGACCCCTGGTGATGATGAACTGAAATTGAAGTTTACCCAAACAAAATGAAAACGTTATGGGTGGCACGCAAGTATAACCCAGAAAATTGTTTTTTTTCATAGTCATAATTGCAACCTCCAGTTGGAAAGTTATTCATAGGAGGGAAGACATATGGTCCAAAGCCTTTATGCAGTTCACTGGACTCATGGGGAAATATTCTGATTTAAAGGATTTAAACCTGCTGACTGTGGTCATGCACGGAAATCAAGTGTATACAAAGCAAGAATGGGAAAAACAGAAAACTTGGCAGCTTCAGGGAACTGTAGGAGAAGAAAATAGGATGCCGAATGATTAACAGAACTACTCATAAAAAAGAAACCCAAATTAGTGTTTCAACTACTCCTACAGACAAACATAATGAAATCTATAGTAATTCAAGTGAAGCAGATTGTTGGTATAATTTTACATTAGTACAGACCGTTGAAGTAGTTTGTCTTTGGGCCCAGGACAGTAATGGGCTCTCATTCAAATTCCAGATAAATGCCATGGCTAGGCCTGTTACAACCTACACTGGCAATCAAATCCAAACCCAGGTCACACCACTTAAGCCTGAGCCAAAGATTTATGAGATTGGCCCCTATGTAGTGAGGAACACAGGCCAGCAATTACTGCTGTTTAATCCAGAGTGGTCTCTTAAGCATGTAGAACTACTAGTGCAAATTAATATTTCTGAGATCCAACAAGCCTGCTCCCCTTTAATACAAACATCCTTTAAAGAATGGACAGCCTGGCTGCAAAAGCAAACACCCCTCAAAGGCAGAATGCAGAGAGACCTGACTGGCATGCTGGGAACAGGACTGGGAGTTATAAATGGAATTGATTCAGAGATCCTGATGAATAAATTGGCCACAGCAACCAGCGACCTGACCAAATTAAAACAGCCCCTACAATCCTCCCTATTAGCATTAGGAAACAGTCAGTGGCAAGTTTCAAAAATACTCCCAGACTTTGCCAAGACCAGAGACCTTGACCACAGACTGATGTTAAACACACTTGGTGTAGCTCAAGACAATGTATCATTAGCCCTTAGCTGCCTACAAGCCCAATTATGGATGCAGTCAACAGCTTCCTTAATTATAAGAGAAGGAAATGAAGGCATTTTCCCTATTGAAATCCAAGAAGCTGTTTGGAATAATGCTACTAAGTTAGAAAGAAAGCTCCAATCCTGGTGGACCTTGGTAAATTTCACCTATGACCCAATGACTAACATAGCTACTGCCTTTGTGCTTACGATACGTAATGCCACAGTTTATGTAATTCATCCTATTGTTGCATTGGGACTAAACTATGAAGGAACAGTTTTTTACTCCTCTGAACACAAAGTATGGGCTAGTATGGTCTTAGAGCTTCCTCTGTGACCTAACAGAACCTATCAGATGGCCAGGTTGAATATGGACAACTCTTTGAGCCACTTAAAAGTGTGACCGCCTCTGTGATCCACACTTAAAAATAGACTAACCCCCCCCACAGCTCTGTCTCGTTTCCGGTGTTGGGACAGGTGGCTGTGGGCCCCATGTGGGGGCCAGGGGCCCGGCCCAGGCCCTGCTCAGGCCAGGCTGGGCCGGGCCACAGCCATCCTGGAGCCGATGGGCCCTGTTCTACCCACGGAACCCCCCCCCCCCCCCAAAGCCCTGCTGTAGGCAGCCGGAGCGGCTCAGCTTCCCCCCCCCTCCATTGTGGCCAAGATTCAGCTAAAGCTGCACCGATGTCTGGCAGACATCATGTGACCAACAGCGATAAGCTTCATTCCAGCTGCAAGGCCTAGGTGAGATTAACCCTTTTAGAACTGTGAAGAGCTGAAAACCTGAGGGAAGAGAAAGAGGAGATGCTTAAAGCTGAAATTCTGTTGTAAAGCTATGATATATCAGAGTACCCGTTGTAATTCCATGAAGGCATGGGGGGTGGAGCGTTCAACTCGTACTTGTGAGCAAAAGCACCTGCACTGAGATAGGCAGATGCTGATGCAGCTGTAATTTCATGAGAAGTTTGGACAGGGAGAGATGGAAGCGATGAGGACTTTTGCTCCAAATGGGAAAGGAGAAAACCTCAGTTCCTAGAGATGCTCCCAGAGATAGTCCTAGAGACAAAGATGAGGAAGACCCTTTGCTCCCAGGGAAGGCGAAGGGCCTCTGTTCTTAGAGATGAAATGCTCCCAGAGATGGGTGAAGAGAACTTTTGTTTCTGAACGGCTCAACCTTAAAATTGTACCCCAAAAAACTTCAAGAGTGGACCCTCAAAAGCAGTTGTGGGGAAAGCTGCAAGTCGGGGAAGGGACTCGCATGCGAGCAGAGAACCAACCTGGGCAACTGTCTCCTTGTGATAATGTTTTCATAGCATGGGCAAGAGAGACTCGTCTTCCTAAATGGACTGAACAAGGTTATTATGGAAGTGGTAAACAGACTGAACATCTCAAGGGTTGTCTTTTTACATCATCACTGGGAGAAGGGAGAAAGGTGGGGGGAGGAGAAGAGTTCTGAAGGTGTGGTATGATTTTTTTTTTTTTCTTCTTTTAATTCTGGTAATAAACTTCTTTATATTCTTTCAAGTTTAGTGCCTGCTTTGCATTTCTCCTAATTCTTATCTCACAGAAGGTAAACAGTAATGAGTATTTTGGACCAAACCACTACACTGAATTGGTGTTTCTGCCCGGTTACAAACCCAACCCACTACAGGATGGTAGGAGAAAAATGGGAAATGGTAAATTTAGAATCTTGCATCACACGGGAACAACAAGGGTTTATCTGTGAAAGTAATACACTTGATGCCAAAGACATATATCTTGACATGGAACAAGGCATTTGTCACTTTGAGATCCACCCAGACACTACACCGAAAACTTTACTTGTATATATTAGTCAAGGTTGTGTGTGCTTAAGAACTATCTGCACTTTTATGATGATAGATGACAGTAGTATAAATGTAGCTGCCAGGAATCACTCTAATTTTCGTATTTGTAATTTTACCAAGATTGTTGGGTGTGACTTTTTGTATTTAGCATGGGTTGTCTCATCAGTTGATGAGGTCTAACTGCACCATCTACCATAAATTGCTACCCACACTTATTGGGGTAGACCTCACATTAGTAAAGCAATTAGTGAAACATCAGGACCTAATTGATTTTTAGAAGAAATCGGAAAGAATGGGAAAAAGACCTTAGTCACCATCCATCATGACACACAAGAAATAAGCAGAATCTTGCAAAGAGTAAAACAAGATGCAAGTCATAAGTGGTGGGACGTGCTTTTCGGGTGGTCACCTACTGCAACTGGCATTCTGAATACGTTATGTCACCACATAATTGTCTTATTAATTTTGGTGAGTGCTTGCTTTGTGTTGTCTTTTATGTTGCTTGTTTGGAACTATAGAGTACTAAAAAGGTTATCAGTTTTAACTACTCTGTCAAATGCACATGAAAAAGCATTAAGGGATGCTTATCATAAAAGATTATTAGAAAAAGAATTTACGTATTAGTAAAAGAATTTACTAACCCTTTAGAAAAGTGGGGACTAAATCAGGGGGATGGGGAAGCAGAGGTTAAATGATTTGCTAAGAAGTTGTTTGTCAGAAGCAATGCATACAACTTGCTCAACACTTATTGTGCCTACCAAAGCTGGATGAGAAGATATAAGACTATTGATAAAGGGAAGGAATCTTGACCAAAGATCCTGATTTTAACCTAAAGCTAACTCAAACCAGTTTTGAAGTTTGGACTTAGCCCAGGGACATAAAGAGCATGCGCAGGGAAGAAAGGGGAAAAGTTCAGGATGAGGAAGACCCTTTACTTCATCTGAGGAAGACTCTTATTTCACCCCGGAGACCCCTGCCCACGACCACCAGACAACACTGCGCACGGCGCAACGCGGATGTAAACGACTTTTGGGCTCATTGTAATACAAGGCAAGGCTAGGCGGGGCTAGGCAATGAATATGTATAGGTGTATTGGGAAACAATGAATATGGAACTTGTAACCCGATATATATAAAGTTGAATGCAGCTGTCGGCATGCATGACTTTGGAGGAATTATCCCCCATGCGTCCCAGCGCTGGAATAAACATACCTGCTGTCTTGGGGTGACTTTATGATGTGTATCCCATATTGCTGCCCTATGCCCAGAAATTAACTTTGTGCCTTTCTATGCCTCTAAACTGAGCCTGAGAAGGAGAAGGAAAAACTGAGCAAAACTTTTTCAAAGCAGTTTGCAGCTTGTTCAAGGTCACACAGAGATAGCAACTTTTGCCCAGCAGCGGCAGGGAGGGAGGAAGCACCCGGCTTGCTGTTTCCCGAGTCAGTTTTTGGCCAGTTGTTCAGTAGCTTTTTCTCCAGAGAGAGACTGAGAGCTGAATTTTTTTTCCCTTTCCTGGAATTTCGGATTTTCTCCCTTTTCCACTGGACTGCTCAATATTAGAACACATCGGGAGGACTTTCCACCAAGCGCAGAGGGCCTGGCCTTGGGCCAAGCCCCAGCTCCGAGGAGACCAAAGGGAGGACTCTAACACTTACCCAGGTTTTTTCTCCACAGCGAGAGATTTTATTATTTAGTATTATTATCATTTTCCCGTGTGTTTGTTAAATAAATAGTTTTTATCTCTTTCACTTTCCTCTGAGGAAAGTTTATTTTCCCCGAACCTGGTGGGGGAGGGGTGGTGTCAGAGACTGAAATATTATATTTTATGACTTAAACATTTTCTTAAAGGACTTTTAAAACTGTATTACAAAAGCTGAAGAGAAGACCCCCACACCCTGAATGGGGCCCTGAGGCCTGACACTGCTCGCTGATGAAGATAAGATAAAGTAACAACTCAGGGCTGGGAACATTCACTGAACACCGGCTTAACACCTCCAAGATGAGGACCACAGCCCCAGGGCTATCAGCTGCCAGGCTCGAACAGACCCTCGAACCAAGGGGTGGAGGGAGGAGAGGCTTTGGGTATCTTGGAAAAGCCTCTGGTCAGAGGCGCAGTGACTGCCCATCCTCCACTGTGCAGAGGAGCCCAGCTGAGGGGTCCTCACTGGGGGGGGGGAAGCTTATCCACAGCAGGAGGGGGTGACATGGCCCATCACAGGGCCCCCCCCCAAGGGGCCCCCAGACCCTGCATCAGAGCACTAGAGATGATGCAACAGACCCTCAGTGTTGCAAGGGACAGTGTCAAGCTAGCCCCTGCAAGAGAGGCACGTGGGCGCTCCCACCTGGCCCAAAGTGTATATTAATCCACGGAGTTCTGCACTCTTTGGTGTGTGGCGGCGTGTGGCGGCGTGTGGCTGCGTGTGGTGCCATATGGAAGCATGTAGCGGCACGGCCACGGCAGCGACGGGGGACCCTCACCACCAGCAGACCAGATGGAGGGGAGCAACGAGACGTCTTTGGGACCCTCGGGAGGGTGATGTGCTTCCACCTAACCCCTGTCACCTCTCCCTGTTCCCCCATCCCCACTTCTTTTTCTTTCTCTCTTTCTTTTCTCTTCCCTTCTCTTTGCCTCTTTTACTATTAAATAAAATACATCCATTTTTTGACAACATCTAACCTCGTTTGGTTTTAATCTCATTTCTGGGAATATTTTGAACCTTCTAAGTTCTTTCCGGTTTATGCTCAGAGACTTAGCTTGCTTTGCTTTCCTGGGTCTAAACCGGATTGTAACAGGTGGTGACCTGCCTTCTCTCAGAGGATATATTTCTAAATTTGGCCAAACCGGTACACTTCTTTACTACTTATTCCAGTAGTGGAGTCTTTTCCACGTATCACAGCCACCTTCACTGATGGAGCTGCTGCCGCTGGAGAGATAAGGAGGGAGAGGGCTGCTGCCATTTTCCCTTTGTTTCCCTACAGGTGGGTGCCATCTTGGGGGGAGGGGTCACTCCATCATTTTGTGTTTCTCTTTGTTCCTGGGGAGTCTGCAAGATTTCAGCAACTTTGTAACTAGTGACTATTACTGCTATTTTTTTTTGCCTGTTTTTCTTTTTTTTTTTTTAGTAAACTGTTATTTTTTCGCTTATATCTACTTGTATTTGTTTCTCCTTATTAGTGGAAAGGGATTGGTTAAAGCTTTAAGGGGAGGCAACTCATTTTAGTGTCCACGTCTTAAAATTGTCTTAAACCAAGATGAAAGGAATGAGATAGATTTGTCTTTACAAACTGTGGGTCTGCTGATAGGTAAAGATAGATGCTGAGAGATGAAAGAAACAATGGGAGGAATTCCAGTGATTGATGAAAGGAGTGAGATGGATTTGTCTTTACAAACAAACTGTGGGTTTGCTGATGTGATAGATAAATGTTATAATATTTGCTTTCTGCAAATGTTAAAATGAATGATGTTAAAGTAGATTTGTTATTGTAATAGATACATATTATAATAGTGCCTTTCTACAAATAGATGCTATATGTAAAAGTAGCTTTGTTATAAAGATATAGTTTTGTAACAATAACTAATGCCTTTATTTCTGTCATTAACTAAAAACTTAGACATAATAGTGAAATAGCTAATATAGTTATGCTTGTTGGATAACAACCAACCAACGTGTGTTGAAGACCCCTGCTACTGACATGCAACTATCAGCAACTACCAGCAACTACCGTCTGCAGAAACCATGGTCCAAAGCCCACTCTGAGGATGATAATAAAAACTGACTAAAACCACAGCCAAGAAATGCGCATGCTCTAAAAAGACGGACCCAAGGAGGAGCCATGCTAAACAGCTCCTGGAACATCTAAACTAGTTTAAGGAAAAGTTTGAATATGCATAATTGATTATGACTATGCACTAGGCTGATGCAATAGGACAGGTATGTAAAGGGTGTCTCCGCAATAACAGGTGTGCTCTTGGCTGAGTGCCAAAGCACCCGTCACCGTAGATTTTGCTTTATTATCTTTGTCCCTTATTGTCCTTTATTGAACTTTTAAATCCTAACAGGAGAGTGAACCTTGTTTTTCACACTGATAGGTAAAGATAGATACTGAAAGAAGCAATGGGAAGAACCATAATTTCCATAGGAAAAGAAAAAGGGACGGGTATACATTTGAAGGAAGTCTGTATTAGGCAATTCGGGGAGTCTGTATCTTTCAAGTGCTTCAGCCAATGAGGAAAGAGAGAGGGAAACGTGGTCAGAAAATTAGGATAAAAAAGAGGCTGCGTCCTCTAAAATTTTGAGACCCCAGGGGAATGCCCCATGGCCTCTCCCTTTATTCGAATCAAGTAACAGGACTCCTCTGTCTCCTTCTTGGACATAAACCTCCAGTGTTTGTGGATTAATTTTCCTGACAAAGACAACGTGTTAGAGTGGGTCCAGAGTGATAGGGAAGATGTCTTTACAAACAATTCAATGGGTGAAGGTATGGGTGTTAATGTCTTTGAAATGGGTCTTAATGTCTCTACTAACTTCAAGCAGCAGGTTTGTTACAGAGCCCAGACAGCTTGGCTCCTGAAACAGACAAATGGGTCTACACAAGCCTGAACTTCTGAACTTTGGGGTAAAATGACAGGTTCAAGGGGGGATATGTGGTAGGCGGTTTGGGAAGGCTGTACCTTCCTAGTATCTCAGCCAATGGAGAAAGGAAGAGGGCAACATGCGGCCGGGAGTTTAGGATAAAAGGAGGCTGAACCCTCCGAAACCTCGAGAGAGAAAATCCTGTGGGCATGTGCCCCAGTGGACTCTCTCCCTTTATTTGAACAAAGTTGCAGGACTTCTCTGTCTCCTTTATGGACACTGGCTTTTCATAGCGCAATTTTCAATACAAGAGGAGGGCCACAAAGATGATGCATGGGGTTGTTATGACCCAATTGCAGGACCCAACACTTGGTCTTGTTGAATTTCATACAATTGGCCTTGGCCCATCCATCCAGTCTGTCCAGATCCCTTTTGCAGAGCCTTCCTACCTTCAAGGAGATAAACACTCCCACCCAGCTAGGTGTCATCTGAAAACTTACTGAGAGTGCATTCAATCTCCTCATCTAGATCATTGATAAAAACATTAAACAGAATTGGCCCCAATACTGAGCCCTGGGGAACACCATGTGTGACTGGCTGCCAACTGGATGCAACTCCATTCACCACAGTTCTTTGGGCCCAGCCATCCAGCCAGCAGAGTATGCCCATCCAAGCCACAAGCAGCCAGTTTCTCCAGGAGGATGCTGTGGGAGACATTGTCAAAGGCTTTACTAAAGTCCAGATAGACAGTACCCTCAGCCTTTCCCTCATCTACTAGGTGGGTCACCTGGTCATAGAAGGAGACCAGGTTAGCCAAGCAGGACTTGCCTTTCCTAAACCTATGCTGGCTGGGCCTCATTCCCTGGTTGTCCTGTATGTGCCATGCAATTGCACTCAAGATGATCTGCTCCATAACCTTCCTCGGCACACTTTGGTATGTTATGGTGATCTGTTTTCTGAACTTAGCAATGTTAACCAATAAAAATGGACTGGTTAACCATACAGACTGCAACTGATTTAGAATTGGCCCTAAAACTAGGATGCAAGTAATAAAAGCGTATTAAAAAAAATCATTACCCAGTAAATAGTTTATATCTTCTACAGAGCTGAATGAAACATGGAAAAATCTTTTATATTCTGTTTGCTGACTGATGGACATGCATGACAAATTTGCCTTGAACATTAATATGACCAGCTCTAGTGGGAAGTTTAATTTGGATTCTAGGCAATATGATGACACTAAGGGATTGTTTATATTTAGATAATTGCATGATGTTTCAGATAAGAATAAAAAACTATTAGAATTTGTAGTGATTTTTCCTTCCTCTTGTTTTCCCATTTTATTCAGTTGAAAACAAGTGCCATATCTCTTTTGAGAAAGATTGAATGACATCCCCCTCATAAAATCATTTTAGACAGAACATTTATTAAATCAATGAACAGCTAACAGGTTCTGACTTCTCCCATTCCCAACATTTGTTGAAGAGCAGGCACATCAAAGGCATACTTAAGAATAGCCTGATGCACAGGAACAAGAGGGGAATCATCTTTCACTTAATAATTCCCTCTGTTGTCCTTAGTGGGAACCTGTAGAGGGATTTAATGGCAGACCTCAGTGCTGTCACGCGTGGTGATCCACCATCTTAGATTTTTGTTTTTCTTGTATAAGGGATCAGACTCTACTGCTGAAGAGGCAAACTTAATGCTTAATACCTGGTTTTGCACTTCAGTGTTAGTTCCTAGATATCAGTTTGGGGTTGGTTTGGTTTTTTGTGATTGTATATTTCTACCCCCTTAAAAATTGCATGCTCTCACCTTCACTGTTGTAAGTTATTGTCTTTCATCCAAATATGACAAACATTTATAGCAAGGTGCTTGAAACAAACTAAAAATACAATGTCCTTCTAAATTCCAAATATTTCATGTTATGAACTGGATTAAAGGTACACTGTTCAACTTGAATGTCACAGCATCATCTAGCTTCTATTCAGAAGCTACCACTAGAGGTCAGGATATATGGAGGTGTAGCTCTAAAAAGAGCAAGCTGCAGCTGACAGGGAGTGAACAATTACTTAGAGAACAAATAGATTACTTTTTTCCTATTTCAAGAATACCGTTCAGAGGGCAGTTGAAACACACCTGATGACATGTCTTTGTACATTGCTTTCACTAGGAAAAAAAAATCCTTTTTAACTGTCATGCAATTATAAATCCTTGGCATCTCCTAAAGTTCTGAGAATCTCTGAAGAAGATTCTGCTCAAAATCCATGGAATGTGGAAAGTCTGTGATTAGACTCTTTGAGTCAGGCTGGACTCTCCAGTCAAATCAATATTCCTAGGAGCAGCTGTCATCTTTTAACAGAAGCCTACTGAAAAATCACATTGGATGCTTGACACTCTGCAGTTGCACACAGCCATATAATTTGATTCACAGGATTCGGTTCAAATCAGCAGCATTCACATTAGCAAAGAAGTGTCCCTGTAGAAAGTTCATTACTGGACAAAAGCCAAGTTTACTCTATCTGTTCTGAAGAATGTTCTTTGATTCTGTAGCTGAACTTTTGTGAGTGCTGCTGTCCTGCAAAAAACTAAGGTAGCTGTAGTTTATGGTAAATTACTGGCTGATTTTCCTAAAACATGAAAGGCTTAAATTTAAAAAGGGATTAATAAGTGCTATTTTAACTAGATAACTGGAAAAAAATTGATCAGTTTTGCAATGTTGCCTAATATCTCTTAGATATTGGAGTTTTATGATTCATCACTCTTTTATATTTTTTATGGATAGCTGATATAAAAGAGTCATTAGTTTTATATCCTGGTATAGCACAGATTTGTATGCATGCACAGGTATTTTAATATTCAGAAATATGAAACATTTGGTTTTTTTAAATGGACCCCCCATTTATCAAAGAATAAAACTGGTAATTTCCAATTTTTTATTAATGCTAGTGTTGCCAGAATGATTTTTGCTTTTATATTTCCTTCATATATATATATATATATATTCATAGCTCTGTAGACTATTGTTGTATAGTTATATAGTTCCTAGATAGCTCCATTACTTTTCCCTACCCTGATAGGCAGAAAGACAAAACACATTGCTCTTGGGGGTCTCTCCCCCTGCCATGTAGCCCTGGGAGAGGGGCCCCGAGGGGAGGCACGGGGTTTCCCTCGCCCCTGGTCAGCCTCATTCCCCATTGGTTGGTTTGTGTTTCCCTGGGCGGGCAAGGACCCTCGGCCCAGACTGTGAGGGTTCCTCAGCAGAGCTCCAGCCATCTACCAAGAATCCGTCTATATATATTTCTTTTCCACGGGACTCCTGGTTTGATATATGCGTGTTACAGTAATCCCCGCTGTAACACATTCCAGAGGCTCCAAACCCCAGGGGTCCAAGGCCCCTATCCTATCTTGGTTCTTCCTGGGAGCCAAGGTTGAAAACAGCTCTTCGAGACACATTTTCATGAACAAAGTTTAGTTCCTATCTAAAGGGGGGCTACAGAAGAGGTGGAACCAAAAGGGGGGAATTACTACTACAATTGTGCTTCTAATTGGCGATTCTTGTCAATTATGCTAATTTGCTAAGCTTATAAAACTGTATTCACCCCCTGTGGGTTGGGCATTTTTCTGTATCTGCCCCTGGAGGCCTCCAATAAAGACCAGCCTTTATATTACCTCCTATACTAATATTGTCTCAAAAGCATGTTGTTTTATTTCTAGGTCTTTAAGGCATCACTAGCAATAAACCTAAAGGTAGAAAAAAAAATCATGAGCAGTGGTTGTGGTCTAAAAATGTAACTTCAAGAAAATGTTGCACAAAGATGCTCAAAGTGTCTGTCCCTTAAATGACACTGACGATAATTTAAATTCTGACATTGCCACATAGCATTAGAAACTTTAGTTATTAAAAAGGGTTGTGCTGTTATTAGAAAAAAAATATTCTAATCATTGTCACTCAGCTGTAAAGGAGTTCTGAGTATAGAATCATAATAAGAAACAACCTTATTTTTTATATTTCCTATTGGTTTCAATCAAAACTCAGTCACAAATGAGTCACAGTGTTATTAATGGGAAAAAAACCCTAAAAGATCTTTCTGGATTCTCCATAGTTGGAAGTTACAAATTCAAAATTAAATAAAAATGCTTTATTTGACACAATAATGCACTCATTTAGGAAGTCTACTGTTTGCATTATACAAGGAGTTAGATCCAATATTTGGGTTGTCTATGTTAGTAGCATACACCATAAAACCTACTGTAACAATACCATGATAATTTAGCGGTCTTCGGTACCTTTAACACCAACAGTCAGGAACAGCATTTATTGGACTCCTGAGTCCCGGCTGATAGCCTAGTGAACCTTGCCTTAGGTCAAAAGACACTTTGATACCAAGCAATGATGATAGTCCATTCTTTCAGAGGTTCAGCTGTGTGCGGTATACAGAAACAAGATGCTATGGCAGTGCTTCATTTCTGGAATGTTGAGGAGCTGTATTAATATCTTGCAAAGCTCTACTGACCAAAACACAAATCACAGATAGTGATTTTCAACATCTGGTAACATTAGACTTCTAAATAAACAGCAAGACACACCTTATTGACCCCAGTTCAACAAACCAACCTTCAGATCCCAACTGCAAATCACTGAGTTATCTGGCTTTTAAAGTAATTCCCCTTCCCCAGTTTCCTCCCACCCCTACGAAAATGTGCAATCCCTGCCCCCACCATATGTACTGGAAAACACTAAATAACTTGAACAGAGGTCACCAGTTACAGTAATTTTTAAGCAGTGTCCTGGAAAAAACATTCATATCCTGTAAGTTATTGGTATTTTCTAAGTTTAGGAGATTGTATTATAGCTTCCCAGCTGAAACCTAGCCCTAAGAAACTATTGATATAAACAAGAAAAAGGAACTGAAGGTGCTGAAACTCAACTCTTGTACTAATCAGTGGTGTAGCTCCAGAAATAGTTTTTCCCTATGTAGTTGATACATAGCATATACATTTCTGATAGTAATTTGATCCTTATGGCTGTTATTTTACACAAAGACACACATTAAATGTTTGTCACAAACAATCTTACAGATTACAATTAAAGCATTTTAAAGCATTCAAATAAAAATTTTTAAAGTTTCTTTTTCACAAGGAAGAACAACAGAAAAAATTAAATTGTCTTCCACATAGTTCTCTTAAAACAAAGTCCATAAGGACATATGCAGCACCAAAAGTTAATTAAAAAAAGAAACAACAAAAAAACCAAAAACAAACCAAACCACCCCAGCCAAAACCCAGCCATAGAACAGAATCTATAAAGTAAATATTTAATATTGCACTTTGTTTCTCTAATGCTTGGATTTTACTTTTTCCTAATTCAGATCAAGATTCTATATCAAGTATTGGACTACAACTATGAACCTATAATGCCTCTGGACAACTAATAAAAAAGTTTAAGTGGGAAATCTTTGATAAGGTTTTAGAATTTTTCACTCTGATCACAGCCTGTGATGCAACATCAATGATGACAACATTGGTCAATTTTGCTTCATATATAGTTTTTCCATTATACTAGGATAAGTGCTTCAATGCTATGTATATCAACAATTCTTCCCTAGTTTGTTAATAAAAAAGAAAAAAAAGTAAAACCATCAAATGCCCTTTTATGCCAACAATCTTAACTTGTAAAATTTTGTCTGGTTGGAAAGGATTGAAGGAAAGGACAGCCACAAAAATGGCAGCATAAGACATCACCCAATTTCCAATTCTTGCTTATCAAAGCCCAAACATTTGAACTGAATCACTTAAGACATGACTTTCATTTAATCACCCTGTCATCATTTCTGGAACATAAAATATTTTTCATGTTCTCATTAAGGCCACTTATGGAAAAGCCTATTATATTTACGAAGCCTTAAAAATAAGGCATAACTTTGTAAGGATGAGCACAATACAGAAACACCAGCTTTCCCTCCCCTCCCTTCTGTTTCATTGCACAAGGATTCACACGATGAATTAGTTTTTAAATAGTCAACATCAGACATGTCTCAGACAATAGTTTTTGTTGTTGGTTTTGGGGTTTGGTGGGTTTTTTTTGTTGTTGGTTGGTTTCATTTATTTTTTTACACTATTTCTGAAAAGAAAATTTACATTTACAAATCTCTAGCATAAAAACACTGATCAGATCTAATAGCTCCATCATTCATTTCTTCTTTAGAATATGTTCAAGGAGTCAGTGCTTTTTCTATATAATTTCTCACATTCTAGATGAATGTATGATTAAAGTTGTTGGATTTTTTGTTTGTTTCATAGAATCAGAGAATATCTTGAGTTGGAAGGGACCCACAAGGATCATCGAAGTCCAACTCCTGGCCCTGCACAGGACAGTCCCAAGAATCCCACCTTGTGCCTGAGAGCATCGTCCAAACACTTCTTGAGATCTGTCAGGCTTGGTGCTGTGACCACTTCCCTGGGTAGCCTGTTCTAGTGCCCAACCACCCTCTGGGTGAAGAATCTTTTCCTAATATCTAACCTAAACCTCCCCTGATACAACTTCAGGCCATTCCTTCAGGTCCTGTCACTGGTCACCAGAGAGAAGAGATCAGTCTCAGTGCCTGCCCCTCCACTTGCCCTCATGAGTAAGCTGTAGACTGTGATGAGGTCTCCCTTCAGTTTCCTCTTCTCCAGGCTGAACAAACCAAGTGATCTCAGCCACTCCTCAAAAGGCTTCCCCTCTAGACCCTTCACTATCTTTGCAGCCCTCCTTTGGATGCTCCCTAATAGATTTATATCCTTCTTATATTGTGGCACCCAAAACTGCCCCCAGGACTCAAGGTGAGGCCGCACCAGTGCGTAGTAGAGCGGGACAATCACCTCCCTTGACTGGCTGGCGATGCTGTGCCTGATGAACCCCAGGACATGGTTGGCCCTCCTGGCTGCCAGCCAGGGCACTGCTGACTTATATTTAACTTGGCATCGACCAGAACCCCCAGTTCCCTTTCTGCAGAGCTGCTCTCCAGCCTCTTGTTCCCCAGTCTGTCCGTACATCCAGGGTTGCCCCATCCCAGGTGCAGAATCTGGCACTTGCCTTTGTTGAACTTCATATAGTTGGTGATTGCCCAGCCCTTTCATTTGTCAAGGTCTCTCTGCAGGGCCTCTCTGCCTCTGAGGGAGTCAACAGCTCTTCCCATTTTAGTATCGTCGGCAAACTTAGTATACCTTCGAGTCCTGTATCCAAGTCGTTTATGAAGATGTTGAAGAGAACTGGCCCTAAAATGGAAATTTTTTGTTATAAATTGTTTGTTTTAAAGCTCTCAGGACTAGCCCAGGAGCGATCAGAGCAATTCTCGGCAAACTAATTTGAGTATGGCTAGTAACACTGATAGTATGGCTCAGTTTTATAATAGTTTTAGTCTACCAACCTCCAAACCAAGATGATAAGGCCAATGGAGCAATATTTTGGTCACTTAAACAAGCTTCAGGTCAACAACCTGGTTCTCATGGATGACTTCAACTACCCAGACATTTGTTAGAAGAACAATGCAGCAGCTCACATATCAGCCATCAAGTTCCTGGAATACGTAGAGGACTGCTTCCTCATACAAACATTAGATGTGCCAAGTAGAAATGAGGCACTGCTGGACTTGCTTCTCACAAACCAAGAAAACCTGCTTTGTAATATCTGTTAGTGATAACCTTGGCTGCAGTGATCACAATATTGTAGAATTAGAGAGCCAGCTGAGTACGCTAAAGGTTAGTATTAAGACAAAGGTTTTAGATTTTAGAAGAGCAAACTTCAGCTTGCTCAGAGCTTAATTGGGAGGGATTCCATGGGAAGCTTCCATGAAGGATTAAGGTGCTAGTGAGGGCTGGGAGTTTTTCCAAGAACGCTTTTCTGGAAGCACAAAAGCAATTAATTGCCTTTAAAGATAAAAAAATAGGCAGATCAAGAGACCCCCCTGGCTTAACTGCAAGCCTCCGAGTCTGCTCAAAACCAAGAGAAGCATACCAGAGATGGAAAAGCAGACAAATATCTATTGAATACTACAAAGGCACTGCCAGGGCATGCAGAGAAGCAGTTAGAAAAGCAAAAGTTCAGCCCAAGTTGAAATTGTCCAGAGATGTCAAAAACCCCAAGAAAGGGCTCTTTGTGTATGTAAACAGTAAGAAACAGAAGTAAAATATGGACCTGATGTTAAATAGGAGAGATGAATTAGTCACCAGCAATGCTGAAAAGGCTAGAGGTTCTCAACACTTTCACCTCCTCTGTCTTCTTTACCCAGCACTGTTGGGCCCCAGGCCTTGGGAACAAAAATTCAGGTTGATGCCAACACAGACCTACTGTCAATGAAGAAAGAGTTAGCATGTGAACTGTTACAGGAGCTTGACCCCAACAAATCAATGGACCCTAACACTATCCACCCAAGGATGTTAAGAGAGTTGGCTGACATCATTACGAGGCTGCTCTCCATAACCTTTAAGAAGTCACAGAGATTGGGAGACTGCCCAGGAGATTGGAAGGCTAATATCACCCCCATCTACAAGAAAGGATTAAAAGAGGATCCTGGAGATTATAGGTCCATCAGTCTTATTCAGTCCCTGAGAAAGTTATTGAACAAATATTCCTTGGGGCTATCAGAAGTTAAATGAAGCATGGGATTGGGAAAAGCCAGCATGGATTCACCAAGGGCAAATAATGTTTGACAAACCTGATCACCTTCGATGACTAAGTAACTGGCTCAGTTATGTGGGGTAAGCAGTGGACACTGTCTACATGGATTTCTCCAAGGCTTTCGATGCTGTTTCCCACAGCCTCCTCCTACAGAGACTGTTATGGTCTAGACAAGTGGTCTGTGCAGTGGGTGGGGAACTGGCTGACAGACCACACCTAGAAGGTGGTGGTAAATAGCTCCTTTTCAAACTGGAAATCGGTCACAAGTGGAGTCCCCCAGGGATTGATATTGGGCCCAATGTTCTTTAATATCTTCATAAGTAATCTGGATGATGGAATCAAGTGTACCCTGATGAAGTGTGCTGATGATACCAAGCTGAGTGGGGAAGCAGACACTTTGGAAGAAAGATCCACCCTGCAGGAAGACCTGGATAGGCTGGAAGAGTGGGCTAACAAGAACCTTATGAAGTTCAACAAAGACAAACATCTTGCACCTTGGAAAACATGATCCAGGAATGCAGCATAGGCTGGAATCTACCCCTCTAGGGAGATGTTCTGTGGAAAGGGCCCTAGGGATCCTGGTGGAAAACAAGCTGAATATGAGTGAACAGTGAGATGCTGTGGCAGAGAGCCAACAGGATGCTGGGTTGCATCAACAAGGGCACCACCAGCAGAGATAAAGAAGTCATTCTCCCATTCTACTCAGTGCCTTGTCAGGCCACACTTGGAATACTGTGTTCACTTTTGGTCCCTGATATACAAAAAAAAATGTGGGCAGGCTGGAGAGGGTCCAGAGAAGGGCCACAAAGATGATTCAAGGACTGGGAAGCTGCCATGTGAAGAAAGGCTGAGAGAACTGGGTTTGTTCAGCCTTGAGAAAAAAAGGCTGAGGGGAGACCTTATCACCATGTTCCAGTATTTAGAGGGTGGCTACAAAGAAGATGGAGACTTCCTTTTTACAAGGAGTCACATGGAAAAGACAAGGGGTCATAGGTACAAGTTACTCCTCAGGAGATTCCAATTGGACACGAGAGAACAATTTTTCACAATGAGAACAATCAGCCATTGGAATAATCTCCCCAGGGAAGTGGCAGATTCCCCAACATTGGACACTTTTTAGGTGTACTAGGTCATCTCATCAAGACCATGCTTTTGCCAAGAAAGGTTGGACCAGATAATCCTTGAGGTCCCTTCCAATCTGGTATTCTATGATTCTATGACAGAGTATCATAAACCCTGAAGATAATACCAAATGGGCAAACTGAGCTGCTGCTTAGTTGCCATAGTTCAATTTTTTCTTGCAATCTGAAATACACTTTCTACTGGAGACTCATTTTATATATAATTTTTGATGATTAGGTAACTATTAAATAAAACCAAACACAAATCAACCAACAAACCTTCTCCTTCCCATCCCTAATAGTTAAGCTATCTCTGCCCATGAACCCTGGACAGCATATGATTATCCCTTTTTCACACTTTCTTTTCACACTTTGCTAGTGTCTGCTGGTGCTGCTTTCACTTTGTAAGTTTTGCGCATGTCCGGGTTCAAAATCCCCCTCAAAGAACAGAACCAAACCACAAATATAAATAACAGTGCAACATAACAAAACAAATAGCATTCTAACAGTTTGGCAAGTGATGAATTCACCTGAGATTACATGATCTTTAGGCAGTCTGTAACAAAACATTGCTTTGCAATAAAAGCAGAAAGGCAACAAATTCTTTTAAAAAATCAAGAAGTTATGCAATCTTGATCACGTCTCTTATTAGTTTCCTTCAGTTATCTCTTCCCCCACCTATCTGTTTCTTGTCTACTACAGTTGGCTGCAAAACATACAGCAAGGATTGACTCTGAAGGCATGTAATGTTTGTAAATAAATCCACAATAGGATCCAAGCTGAAGAGGTGATACAGGATCAGCCTACTAGGACAATTCTGAGCATGTGCATATATGCAGGTTAAGTCCAGGCTACATCAAATTAAAAGAAAAGTCAGGGCATTTGTCAGCCTTCATCTCTTCTTTTTTTTTTTTTTGTCAAAGATGTCTTATTTTCCTTGTTGTGCAGATCACAAACAATTGGGGGGGGGGGGTGTTAACAACAGTCCATCACAAATGAAATAAGTTGTAGTGACACTTAACTGTATAACATAAGTAATAAGCATGTGCAAATTTTCATATAATCATAGAAAGCAGCCATTCCTCTCTTACAACATGGTTTGAGTCTTTTCTAACACCTGACTGCATGCTAATAAGGCTGCTCCTAGTATGTGCCACTATTTAATGGAGGGGGACACAGGTTTTCAAGCATGTGGAGCAGTCCTATGATGTGCTGTAGGTGTCAAAGCATGATCACAGGTTCTTTTCATTTGTTCACCATACAGGCAAGAGCAATGCTATTTCCTTTAAAAGCAAGTCTCCACTATGACACCTTGATCTTCAACACAGGTGTGATTCAAAACCCAAGTCAAGTCAGCTTTTTAAGGATTCCTTCAACGAGAGGGGCAAGACGGTATCTCATCTGTGGGCTGATCTGGGTTTGGATCAATCTAACCAAAAGAAAAAGGAAAAAAGCCCAAAACAACAAAAAAAACCCCCAAACAATTGACCAAATAAACCCAGAACAAAAAAAAAAAAACCAAAAATAAAAGCCACAACAACCCAGTGCATTTTAGCATGAATTGCTAGGAATAAAAATCAAAATTCACAAGTTTAAGACAATTATAATGATATGTGGCATTTCCAGTGTAAGGGTTATTGAAATAATTGAAAAACTTCTAGTTAGACAAAACTTTGGATAAGCAGTAATAGAAATATTAGATCCAGTGGAAGACTTTAAACTACAAGTTGATGGTAATTTAAGGATAAGCATGAATAACTGCTATAAAAAAAAATTTCTCCATTACTCACACAGAAGTCTTTTGAATTATCTGATATATACAAAAAAGATTACTTGACACATATCACTGGAAACATAATTTAAGAAATATGTAATTGAGAGAAGCAAAGAAGTTTTTCTTGAAATGGCAGAAATTTATCAATTAAAAAATCATTCTACTTTTAAATTAAAGTAGTTAATCCTCAAATATCCTATGGGATGTTTCAAAAAGTTCATGTGTTCTAAACCTTACCTCTTCTTCCTCTCTATAGGAGAAATAAAGGGTATAAGCCTGCTAACTTAATCTATTCTTACCATCTAGTTTTTGAGACCTAAGCGTACATTGCATCTTTTAGACAACATTGAATCAGTTAACTTCATATAGCTTTTTTTTTTGCATTTCAAGCCTGGAGGGGGAAGTTGTGCTACATAATGCTATTTTCCTAAAGTGGATCAATTCAGTAAAAATTTGGCCCGAGGACACTTTTTTAATTTGTCCTATATCACTTCTTTTTCTTGAAAAAAAAAAAAACAAACCAACATGAAAAGCTTTAAAATTTGCATCTCTTTCATAGTTATTCGGTGGCTGCATTTTTATTTCTGTAAAGGCCAAAAGTGTTGAAGAACTGTGTACTTCAGAAAACTTAAGTCATAAATTAATACCAATACATCACTTTTCTACCTGAAACTTCTGAAAGGCCTACATTCACAGAATTTAAACACACATGCAGGCAAAACAGTTTAGTGGTTGCTATAAAATGTTAGGAAGCAGCAGAGGTAAAAGAGTTGAAACCTTATTTTTAATACGCAAATTTAAAAACATTATGTTTCTAAAATGGCGAACAACACTTGGAAAATTTCCAGAAAGTATTAGACTAGGGAAGAGTGCTGCCAACAAAAACTACCTCCCAGGTTGGCAGCTCCAGGAAACAGCATGATGGAGAAGCCAAGGCACCTCATGGAGCACCTTTTAAATGTAAGGTTGCAGAGTTCATGTAAAAAAATTAAAAAAAAAAAATTATAAAAAGGGTAACCCATGCTGTAAAACAGGCATGGAAAACTCTTGATGCAATTCATCTGCATCTTGCAAACAAACGAAAATCCTCCTCAAAACCAACTTATTCCATGTTTATAATTTTAATGGTTTCTCCCAATTTTAGGAACGAGAAAAAGCTTTCTAAACTTATTCCATCAGACAAAAACAAAAAAAAATCAGTCACAAACAATATATAAATCATCATAGTCTGACAGATATACCTACTTCTGAATATAGGGGAGGAGGCAGAAAACGAAACTCCTGGATATATGCAAATAATGGTCCTTGCAGTGCTCTCTGAAAATCATCAAAAGCAGCTACAGGTGCAAGGCCAGACTGTCTGTTTTCATCGGTGACCACTTCTGCATAGCTAGGAGGTGCTGGAGGGAGAAGGTACATACAGTTCAAACAACAAATTCTTATGCATGACAAAATACATAACATGATAAATTTTAAACTTCAACCACTGAAAGATTCACCAGCAGATAAACAATGACTTAAAAATTGTTAAACAAAAAAGGGAGACTATTTTGTTTTATTCTAATATTAAGCTTATGTTCAAAGACAGACTGATCACTGTTTATTGTGGCTTAATTATCCCTCTTAAAATTTAAATCATACCAAAGATAATTTAATCTCTATACAGGTAGAAATGACAGAACACTGCAGTCCTCTGTACTCCAGAAGTCTCCAGGTCTGGGGTTTGTACTTAAAAAAAGCAATATATTAGATATGCAAAAAGAGAAGGAAGGAAATACATAATTATTTCTTTGGCCATGAGAGATCTCCCATAGAAAAGAATATTTTTTCACAAAGCCTTGGCTACTAAGGCTGGTGAGAAAGCCCAGAAACTGCTATTATGGGTTGCAATGCCTTATAACCAAGGTTGCAATTGGGATACTGGAAGTGGAAGCAATGAAGTTATGCACAGATACAATGGTATCCTGTGCTTTTATTTCTGCCACTTTCCAAAGAAGCTAGATTTCACAACCTGTCCTAGAGACAGAAAGGCAGGGAATGAAAAAAATCTCTTGCTCTACATAGAACAAGCAGGTGGCAAGAAAACATCCACAACGGATTTCCTGTGGGCTTTATTATAAAAGGATGTCATTTGACTCTGTTAACAAGGCTGCAATGAATAAAGCAGACAAAAATCAAGAGAGTAGCGAATTGATTGGGATTTGTATTATCAAGTTACCTTCTAGTCTTTCAGGCAGTGTCAGACCAAGCCAATTCATGTTCATGCTACCCTGGCTGCTTACGCTTGATGTTCTGCTACCAAATGGATGTAGAGGAATGGTACCAATGACCAGTGGTAAGTTAAGGAATAAATCCACAGCTCCTGGAATATCAACATAGACCTGAAGAAAAATGAAACAATTATATGATTAAAATGTGGGGTCTTATCAGCATTTCATAAGTATTAGTCTAAGTTATCTTTCTATGAAAGTTTTCATGAGGAGCTTGTTTCTAATAGCCCCTTTTAGGGCCCATGCCCCTATGGAGACATGAGCTCTTCAAGTTAAGAAGAGTCTTAACATGAGCCCTCACATGGAAATGCAGTCTACTCATTAAATGCTTGCTTAGTTGACAGACAGCTGCTTTAAGAACTTGCATGATCTAAACTAAATTTACTTACCAGACCTCCTGTCATGACACTAATACCAGAACATGTATTTCTTTCATAACTAATGATCACAAAATGCTGTGCTAGAAATTTGCATGGCATGTTGGAAGCTACTCACTCTCGCGAGTGAAACAGACTGCCCAACATACCATCAGCGAATACTCCACACGGATTATACTACAGTCAAGGATTGAAGGGGAAACAGGTGGAATTTTCAACTGTTTGCCATTCCAGGTTTCTGTTTTGCCAGATGACAAGGATTCCCCACGGAGGTTGGCAACAAGCTGTCTGACTTCCTTCATTTTCCCTTTGGCATAGAATGCCTGTGTTTGGTAAATGGTTGCCTTTGGCACCACCATACGGGAAGAGCAATTCTCAATCTCAGCAAAGATCTGAATTGATTCACCTGAAACAAAAAGGAAAAGAAAAAAACACCAAAGAAACCAACAAAACACACCAGAATTTCAAATTCTCTTTACATTTACAAGGCAGCTTAAGCAAACTTTCACATTCTTTATCCTGTTATAACGATGCTGCTATCACTGCTCTACCTGAAAAAGCCATACACTGATGCTAATAGAAACAAGATCCACATGAGCTGTTCTAAAAGGAAAAAGAAAACAACACATCCAAAAAAATACCAGTCTAACACCCAAAACATGCAAGTCTAACAGATGAAGTCATTGAACCATCTAGAGATACAAGTAGTGCTGTCTTAGTTAACAGAGTATACGGAGAAGATTGCTAAATGCAGACTGATGTGGTACAAACATCCTTAATGTTTCATTTATGTAAAAACAGTAGCACAGACTCTAGCTTTAAAAATGAAGGAAAACCACACAGAATTAATTATAGGGTCACATACCTGGGGTGTAGCCCTTTCTTTCAATTTTGGCACTTAAAGATATTGGGCCTGAGGTACAAAGCCAACAACATAGAGTCTTTTCTTTTGTGCCTGCTTGGGGTGACTGCAAGAAGAAGAAAAGTATTGTCCATCAAATTAGGAGCTCCATGAATCTCATCAGGTATTTAAACCAACACAGGAAAATAATAATTTTCATAACGTGCTTATTATTGCATATTTTGATAAACAAAGCTGCTTTCATAGGAAAAGTCTCAAGCAGTTTAAACAGCATTATACAGATACAATGTTTGTCCTAATTCCACTGGTGTATTCGTATTGCTTTTTCTGTGATCCTCCATACTACAGCCACAATTAAAACAATACTAAAAGAAAGTACCGTATAGCTTAAAAGAAAAGGCTTCATAGCCTACACATCCCAAAATAATGCTGCAGAGCTTTTCATTTACCTAACAGCAAATTAGAACATCTTCACATTTTCCATTAAGCTGCATTTCCAAAGCAAAATAACTAAGATAAACTACTGTAATCTTTACTCCCGCTATTTCCTCAGTTTCTGCATAATCCTGTTTCATCTATGTTAAAAAGACTTATTTTACACAACACCAGGATTTAGGGTTTGATCCAAAGCCCACTAAAGTCAAATGAGACACCTTCAATTTTCATGGAGTTAGTGTAAGGTCCCTTTGCAAGCCGATTTTTCACCCATACACACAAGAAACCTGTTTCAATGGACTTCTAATTTTTTTCCCCCTCTAGATTAAAATTTGAGAAGGGGATAAAATAAAGGATTTTTAGGCCACACTGAAATCAAATCCTCACTGAAAGCAGTTGTGATATTAGTTATTTTAATAAAATGATATTTCAGGAAAGGATTATACAGAATTGCGATAATTTCCTCCCCACCAGTAGAAAGCTATCCATATGGAAATTATCAATTATGCACTGCAGTAAATTTTTTACTTTGCATTTTTAAGTTAGCAGTCCCTCACTAAAATATTAAGCATTGCATTGCTCCTTCATAGATTATTCTTTATTTATAATTGAAGAGGATCGGTTCACCAAATTTTCTTCCTTAATGAGTCTACAATTTAGTAGTATCAGTTTAGACCAACAAATGCATTTTACATCTTGTAAAAATCAAGCAACTCCAAGTACAGAATAACTTAGCCTTCAAAATACCAGCAGTTAAAGAGTTGTTAAACGGATATAATACTTAAAAGAGCTGTACTTAAACTAGCAAATAAATATTAGGTAAAGTTACATGCTGACGTTGTTTCAGTTATTATACTTCATTATTTTTATGCCAGAAAATGAATGAATAGTTCTGTCAGTTCTTACCAGTAACGAAGGAGTGTTGATATCTATATGTTCAAAGACTGTAAATTCCTTCTTTAATTTTACTGGTAGAAGCCAAGGCCTATGCAATTCAGCTTTCACCCAATACCGAACACTGCCGTGTCTGCCTTCGAATGAGGTAGCAAGTGGTCTGTGCAGGACAAAGGTCAAAGTTGAGTAAAGTTTTCCTCTCATTCCAGTAACGATGCAATTGATCAGATTTGGAATTAGTATGTTGTTGCGGTTTAAGATTTTTCCTTTTGTTTCTTTCTCTTAGGGAATTTTCTCCCATTTTGTTGCTAAGAAACAATAACGACCAGTACTTAAGAGAGACAAAAGAAGTGACCACAGAGAAGGGGGAGGAGTGCAGCTGGCTTTACTATCCTAGCTGAGGGGCATTCTCCAGGGAAAGGCAGAGATATCGTGAGATTTGGGATGGGGGAGGGGTTGGGTGCAGCTCCTATCTCTCTCTTGCTCTCTCGGCTTCGGGAGGAGGACGATCGAGTTGCTGCTTACTGGGGGGAGGGGGGGAAAATTCGCTGCGGCCACCAGAGCCCAGTCCTGTCCTGCTTCTTCTGCCGTGGGTGAGCCTTTGCTCGTGAGAGCAGCCATTGAACTGGGACCTTACTAACACCCTACCTCACTAAAAAAAAAAGGACTCCCACCATCTGCTTGGGTGCCTCAGGGGAAACCCCGGGATCCCGAGCCCTTTCCCCCTCACAGGGAGCCTCTCCCTACCGTGTTCGGGAGCCGGGCTGCCACTGCCTAGCCCCCACCGTTTCTTTGGCACTGCTCCAGGTTTTTTGCTACACTGTAGCCCTGCAGCCGCTGCCTGCCGGGATGTCCCGCAGTTCCAGCTACAGCTGCGGAGTTTCTGATACATCTCGTCTACTACTCTGGGATTTTGCTCGCCCCTGACGTTCCAGCTTTCTGCTTCCGAGGTCCCTGCTACAGCTCCTTTTGCTATCCAGAGGGACACCAGGATCGGCTGCCCCTGGGGGTTTGTAAAGGAAGCCCCTTTTCCATCCCTTCCGCCAGGTGTGCCCGCCATTGTCCACGTGGAGATGACCGACCTCGCGCCACAGCAGCCCCTGCGAATCATCGCGCCTGCCCTGCCCAGCCGGGAGCCAACAGCACCCCTGCCGGCTGTGACCATAACTACAACAAAGGGGAAGGTGCCTGACAGCCGAGAGAAGGCTGTTACTGGGTTTCTGGTTTTGTTTGTTGTTGCTGCCGTTGTTGTTGTTTGTTTGCCTTGTTATACATACTAGTAAAGAACTGTTATTCCTTTTCCCATATCTTTGTCTGAAAGCCCCTTAATTTCAAAGTTATAATAATTCAGAGGGAAGGGGGTCATATTCTCCATTCCAAAGGAGGTCCCCGCCTTCCTTGGCGGACACCGGTCTTTCAAACCAAGACGTATGCAGAACTGTATTTTTACTGTATCATAATAAGCATAACTTATTTGCAACATTTCCATATCTTAGAAAAACAATGTTAAAGTTGGGGAAATATATCATCTCCGATTCATTCAACAGTAGTTTTGTAGAAGTTTTAAGAATCAGTTAAAGAATTGTGCAAGAAAGTGCCAGAAGAATACACATCTCCTTTAGAGGCCATTTTCAAGTGTAGAGTAAAGCATGCCCTTTTAAGGTCAAATTAAGACCACCAAGAAAAATTAGCATTAGTACCATCCAATTATTATTTTGGACATTGTATTCTGTAAATAATTGTGTATTATTTACTTAGCTGGTATCTCAGTGGTTTAACTATAACTAAATGCTTTTGTAGTTTGTTTTGCCTTAAGTACAGTAGTTAAATATTTCAATGTAAAGTTTTGAAGAGAGAGTTTTTGAGCATCGTTTAATTTTCCTTTACCCTGATGAGATCATCTTTATATATATATACACACACACACACATAAAAAAGATAAAGACTATTCTGCTCTGAACGCTGAAAGACAAAGTCCTTGTGGGGAGTTGGAGAGGGAAAAAAAAAATGTGGATAGGGACTTCAAACCTTTCAGCGTTACCCTTTTATCCTCTTCTCCCTCCTCCTCCTTCCCCCCCCCCCCCCCCATCATAAGATGAAGGACATAAGATTTTTATATTCCAATCATGTCCAGTTAACTGTAACTTGTCTTTTCGTAACATTTTCATCCTTTAATCTCCAGGAAGAATTTTTATATTGCACTATGTTTGAAGTGCATCATAATAAAAGATAAGTTATGGGCAAAGCTTCCCTCCCTAAATTCTATATCAAATAATGCTAGCTGTGCTATTACTTTACTAGAAAGAATCATTCTGCTACAAGTTTGACATCTCTATTTGCACATCTGAAATGTTTACTTTTTTTCTTAATAACACAAATGGAAGGATTTTCTAATCAGCCTTCAATGTTTCATTCTGCTGCAGTATCCTTTAAGAAAAAAGAAATCAGTAAGGCCAATCAGCATATTGGTTCTTTTCACTATTGCTTTGTATTTGGTTGCACTGGGTCTGGCTGGGATGGAGTTAACTTTCCTCGTAACAGCCCATATAGTGGGGCACAGACACACACACAGGATGACCAGACAGGCAGGGCTGACACAGACATTCATGGCTATGGTGTTTGTCTTCTCAAGCAACCACTACACATACTGAGGCCATGCTTTTCAGGAAGTGGCTGGACATTTGCCTGCTGATGGGAAGTAGTGAATTAATTCTTATTTTTGCTTTGCTTCTGCATATAGCTTTTGGTTTTTCTTATTAAAACTGCCTTTATCTTGACCCACAAGCTTGTCCATCTTATTTTCTCTCCCTGGCCTGTTGATGAGGAAGAAGGAGAGAGCAACTGCACAAAGGGCTGGCAGGCAGCCAAGGTCAACCCACCACATTGGTTTTGTTTTAAATAAATTTTAGAAATATTCTATGGATACAAAATAGCGAGAAATGGTAAGGAGGCAGTGTCAAACTAGTGTTCTTCAGGCCTTTTACTACCAGCCTTCATTTTTTCCAGTATTATCAAAGATGGCTTCATAGTTATTCTTTCAAGTCACTTAACAAGACCTTTCGTGTTTTAATCAATTCTTGTGCTATTTTAGTGGTCATATTTGAACATTCCTTCCAACTCAAGGGAATATCAGTATCACCCTTATCACTTCTTATAGAAGAATTTTTCATCTGAACCTTAAATTGACTTCTAAAAGTTTCCATATATATGTGTCTTCTTCAGCATTCTAATAATATCTACTGTAAAACCCTGCACTATTCATGGAAACTGATCTGTAAAAGCATTTATCATCTGCAGGTTCTGTTAAAGCCAGTCCCTCTAATAAGCACATGTTTTATTAGCTTTAATATTAGGTATCAGTCTAATATCCTGCCAACGTTTTTTAACCTTAATGACTTTGGCACTTGGCTTTTACAGTAAAAGACTCCCCCTACCTCCTTTCTTTAATCTATTTCCAGACTCTCTCTGTTCCTTCATATTTAATTTTCCTGTAACTTGTGTTTGAGCTAATTTCCATGTTGGTAACTCATCTATGTATAAATCTTCCCTTCACAATATGTACATTAGACACCTCAAACGTGTGTGTGTGTGTGTGTGTGTGTGTGTGTGTATATGGCAATTTATCTTAAGACTTCTGCTATCACTCTTGCTTCACCTTTGCTTTCTGAGACAAGCGGGATTAGGTATGGGAATGTTTCTTGCTTCATCTACCCATTCATTTGCTTTTTTCCATCCTGGCTTTTTTGTCTAAAGGTCAGCCTGAGTATATACATCCTATTTGAAGTAGAAAAAAACCCCAAACAAACTCTTATTTAGTTCAAATGCGGTTAAGCCCGCCACATCTCTTTCAGACTGAGCCTGAACAGTTAAGCTGTAATCACTAGGTTCTGATGGCCTGCATGGCTCCAGTAAAATCTTGTTTCATTTAGAAGATACCTCAGCCCCTCTGCAGGACTCAAATGACACAAGTTCCCCTCCCTGCTTCTGTGAAGGGGTCCAATCCTACAAGACATAAGGAGCCAACATACCTCAGTGAAAAGAAAGAGTAACCAACTGGGCAACAACGAGCTCCTGTTTTGTGAACAACTCTTAGCCAGTTTAAAAGCAATCTCTTCAGTTTAATGAGATTAGGTCCTCTATTGCATGTCTGAGCACAACTCCTACTACCATTGAAAAGGTTTCCCTCCCCCCACAAGAATTTTTCTTAAGCAGGTATGTATCTTAGCCTTCTCTCACACAAGCTGTGTACTGCATGTAAGTACTTACATCTGTGGAAGCTCAAAGCTGAATGCATATTCATGCCTTCCTGAATGAATGGTGTGAAGGCCTTCTTCAGAATTGTCATCATCTAGGAGGGAAAAACCCAATATGCTATTGCACCTGTGAACATTTTACACAGCATAATATATTATATAGGTTTCTTTTCCAGAACAAGAGAGATTTATACATTCTTTACAATACTAAGAATACAGTGTCCCAGAAACAAGCCTCTCCAGCCCATTTCTATTAACTGCTAAATGTATAGCTGCAGAATTTTTAAGGTTAGGTGAGATTCCAAGACTTGCCTGACATAAAAGCAGAAGCTTAATTGTTTTAATTTATGATCTTGATTCCAAGTACTGACATAGTTGTAACTGCTGCCATTTCAAGGTCTGCCTGAAAGATCTGTAATGGAAACTGTTTTCCGATATGACTTCTAGTTAAAATGAAATAGAGCTCTCTAATAGTATTAAGTGATCTTAGTATTGTCTGCTACATTAATTGACTACATTTAGTAATTCAGCTTCCTCCTATCGCCTGCCTAGCAAGTGTCCAAAAATTGATTTTTAAAAAGTACCAAAGTACCAAACAAATTCAGGGGCACGAGAAGTGGCAAGCTGTCCAATTAATGTTGCTAAGAGCTAATGTATCAAAAATTCAAAGTTTAGCTCGATTTTGCTTGGATAGCAAATTTCCTAATTTCAACGAGAAAGCTGACCTTGTTTTATAGTCATGATTCCTTGTATTGCTTTAAATGCTCCAATAAATTTGTGGTTTGTTCCGATATAATTACCATGAAACCAGAAAAAACCCCCGCTGATTCCAACAGAACAGAGAGTTATTTAGATAAAAACAATTGAGCACCTCATATACAAAAGGGTTGGCATAATAAAGGCACATATAGTGGGATTACGCAAAAGACCCTTCCTGTTTTTAATAGTCTGAAGCATCATGAAGGAATACTGCTACATTTTAGGATTTTTTATAGTTCCCACTGTTCTACAAAAGTGCTGATGCTCCAATTTCTTTAGTGCACCAGAAATGCTGAAAAAAAACCTATGCAAAAATATAAAAACACTAGAACACTATTTACACAAATACATTTGCAGCATGTAATGTCACGAAATAACAATCTTCAATACACAGAAAAAGCAAAGCAATGTGTATAATGCTTTTTTGTTGTTGTTAAAAAACACTTGGAGGACTTTGTTTGCTTGTTTTTAATTTAAAATAATAATGTTTTCCTTGCACATACTTTTTTCATCCCTTCTTCACTTCCTGTGAGATCAACAGTCCCATTGAGCCTGAGCAGCAGCAGCAGAATTACGGTAAGCAAGTACCGAGCTGTCAATCACAGACTAGGCTGGAGCAGGAGAGGACTGGCCTAAACAGGCACGAGCACATCCCCTGCCAACCACTCATATACATACAGTATACATTACACCCCACTACATTTGCTCAGCAACTCTGCTCACAGTCTGGCCTGACTACCGCAGAAGTAAGGAGAGAGGGAGGGGCATCACCCATGCCTCACCATCTGCTCTCCTCATACCACAGGGCCATGCTGCTGGCTTGTCCCGTGCAGACACCTCAATCCCGCACTTCTCTCGGGAGCATGTGCTGACCATTACTGAAAGGCGATTTACAGATAGTGCTGGCCAGGGGCGTGAGACAGGAGAGATAACCGAGTGAGCGATGCAAGAGGCTGCAGGGTCGTGTGTCCCAACGGCCGCCCCTGCTCACAACTCCTTGCTGGCCCAGTGGATGTGCATGGCAGGAGCTTGAATACTTCTGTCTGTCCCCAGAGGTGGGCATTCCCAAGAAAGGCAGTGTGCCCTCTAGAGCCACTTCGCTCCGCCCCCCAGCACACACTAGAGAGCGGGCAAAGGAACTTCCCCCACGTCCCAGCCCCCTACAATCAGCGGGTGGCATCACCTTAGCAACAGGCTAACAAACCCCAGCAGGCCAATGACAAGGCGGGGACAGGGAGCGATCTTCCAGACTATGGTAGGGTACAAGGTGTAAAGTTAAACTCCACTCTGTGCAGCGAGTGTTCACAGTCCTGCCGCTGCAGCCAAGGGAAGGACAATGGTGTCCCGGGATAACTGCTTAAGATTGTACGTGCTGCACATGCAGCACCAGTCTTGCTTCTGGTGTTGGAACGTGTCAGATCTGTCCCTTCCCTGCCACCTTTTGTTCCCTTTCCAGACAAAACCAAGCACCTACTATCGAGGTCAGCATTTGGATCTACAGGCCACATACAAAGTCATTGCTGCTGCTTAAGCTGACAGAAGCATAGGATCGCCTTCTTACTCGTAAGGATACATCCTGCTATGAATGACTCATCCATACTTGCATGTTTCTGTCATCTGCAAGCCAGAGGTGAATGAATTTTTCGCATGAGAGGATTATTTCTAAGGCAGCAGTATAAAGAACATTTGAGCTAGAAAGACACCTCAGGAGTGACCCGAGCTTGCTTGCATCACGGTAACATAATTAAAATCAATAGCAACTACTATTTGCAGAGGATCTCTGCAGTAAATATGCTTCAAATTAAAAAACAAAACAAAAACACACAGAGAAAAAAAACCAACGCCCCCCCCCCCCACCAAACAAAACCAAAACAACACACCAAAACACCCAACCAAATTATGTACTCAGTTTTAACATTTTCTTGTTCTAGGAATTGAGTCATCACCACCACCTGACGTGTGCAACCAATCTGAGGAGAGAAGGAATACTCCCTCCCTTCTTCCCAGGACCGGTCCCAAACAGGATTGAACCGCTTCTAACAAAGGGTGGAAACTTCAGAAATAACAAAGCTTAGAGTCCCTTGTACTTTCACAACGTAACTATGCAAACAATAGATTAGCAAATTTAAGATCCACAATCCCACTCACAATGTAATACCCCATTTCTATACCCGAAATAAGGGAATTTGCAGGGCACTTTCCATTTCTATAGGGCCTTAGCAGACCAGGTTTTCATTGAATGCAGGTTCCAGAACTCCTCAACTCAGAAGCAATGCTTCAATCATAGAACCATGACCTCTTATTTGGCCTTTCAGACAGATTTTTACATCTGGGTCGCCCATAGAGGAGTCAAATAAAAGAAATTAAAGTAATTTACAAGTATACTAGTTTAGAAGAAAGGAAGGAATGGAAAATTACGGGTGCGGTGGTGATAGCCCATCAAAGTAATCCACAGGAAATCTTTTATCTGCCAACAATGAATCAACCTTAAAAATAATTCTGCAAGTCAGACCTGTATCTGTTATGTGTCAAAAAGTCTAATGTTACATTTTAATTACACTTATGATTCGATAGGATACTACCAAGAAAGTAATTTACTGCATATCTGGCTTTGATTTAACAGCTATTTTCCCCATAGAGAAACAAATCACGCTAATATTGCTAAGGAAAAAGGAAAAAAAAAAGGCATTATATATTAAAAGATACATATTATAAACAATGCAAATCCTTATGAAAAGACTGTTAAAAGGCAGGTATTTTTAAAACGTCCTGTTTTCAGGTACTTTGAAAATGCACCTCAACATGCTTTTAAGTAAACGTTCAAATAATCAAAAATACAACCTAAGAATGTAACCAGCATTTCCTCATCTTTAGAAATAGTGAACGCTCTGAGACTGCATATTAAAAAGGGCTAAACCAAGCAATGATACATCTCTTTCTGGAAATATGTCTGCATGTAGTGAATGAATAAGCGAAAAGCTTACCTCTTGCATGCCCGACTAGAACGTCCTTATGGTTAAAATACTCTACTTCTTCGGTGTAATTTTGTGTATAGGCAGTGTTGGATCCAGCATTTCTAGATTCGCTCCAACGTACTTTTGCATGTCCTCTTGCATGAATTTTAAGAGCTTTCACTCTAATTTCCCCAGTAACTTCTAAACTGATCCTTCCTGAGACTGTGTCCCCGCTAGAATAGACGGGGATATTGCTGTTACTGAGACAGTCAAAGCTTATTGTCAAACTCTTCACCTTCCCCAGCACCATGTTTTTTTAATGAAGTGTATAAAAATATACTGTAAGGAAAACAAAAAAACGTCAAGGTCTCTTACAAAACGCGACCTTCAGTTTACAGCAGCAGCCGCCCAACACTGTGATATCCTAACAAAGGCAGCTGCCCGCACGCTGCCAGCTCACTTTAAGAACAGCTTTGTGAAAAACAACCACCCCGGCGCATGCGCGAAGTGAGTCGTGGCGGCGGTTTCCTTTATCTCTTGCGTGTCTTGCCTGTCGTGTTCGGTTTTCTTGTGTTATTGCTTCCGTCTCATGCAGAGAGTCAGAGCACTCCCTGGTGGAGTCAGGCCAGTACTGCGAGTTCGCAGTACGGTATTGAGATACGTACTGAAGAACTGAGAGAAAAATGTCTGAGGTGGTGGGGGGGGGGGGGGGGGTGCGAGGGCTCATTGTCCGGAGGGCTTCCACATCTCGTATCTCATATCTCATCTTACTGCCTGGCACGGCCTGGGGATCCTGGCTGGTTGGTAGGGAGGCGTCTCGGAAGAAGCTGGCAGCTGAAATCGGGCAGCAGTCGGTGGGCGCCAGGCCCCGGAGTCTGGCCGCGGACGACACGGGTTCTCCCCCTCAACCAGGGATTGCCTGCCTAACAGTAAAGATCGCAACGATTCTGTCAGGGAAATGCTCGGCACGTTGCTCAGTTACAGACCTTGCCCAAAGCTTTTGTTCGTGAAGCGGCTAATCCTGAGCAAATGATAGGCAGGGCTTCGGCAGGTGAGCAGGGCACGGCTGCCTTTGCTGGCCTCCCCCCCCCCCTTGCAGCACCCACCACATTAACTGAGGAGTGAGGGTATAAAAGCATGGCATTTTGCAAAAGTAAACATTTAAACCCCTATCAAAGTGAAGTTTACTATTTTAATACTTTTAAATATAATTAATATAAATCTTAGTTTGGGGTCTGGTTTGTTTGCTGCTGATGTTCCCCCCCCCGGCCTTTTTTTCCATTTCTTTTATTCATGGAGTTCAGACAGGAGGGTCACAATTCCTGTCCTTCTAGTTCTGGGTTCACTGTCACCATGTACCTCTGTCAGTGTGGATCTGCACAGAATTTAAAGTGCACAGCAGTTACCTTCGGCAGGTCCTTGAAGATCTGCAAAGTTTAATGACTCAAATCTTGCCAGCCAAGTGGATATTCATATGGATTTCTTTTTTTGTATATGTGTTGATAAGGAAGGGAACATTCTTACATAATTTGGATATGGCTTTATAGTGTTTTCTCATTAATTTTTTTAATACAGATGATGTATTTTGTATACTTGCTAGGTTTGCCCATTCCAGGCTTGTTGGAGTTGGATAAAATATTTTGGTTTGCTGGTGTAACACACACCCCCACTCCCCACATTATATATGAACTACAGACAGCTTAGCCCTTACTTGCCTTCCTCTTTCAATAGAATTGCTGTCTCTTGCCAAGCCATTTTTGGGGACACAACTTCAGAATAACATGGCTGCTGTCATGATGTGGGATGTGTTCTAAACATTTCATGCAAGTAGGTGTGGTGGCTCGACCTTGTCTGGATGCCCGGTGTCCACCAAAGCTGCTCTATCACTCCCTTCCTCAAATGGACAGGGGAGAGAAAATATAATGAAAGGCTCATGAGTTGAGATAAGGACAGGGAGGGGATCACTCACCGATTACCATCACAGGCATATATTGATGCGCTGTTGTTCTGAGTTAAGTAAAAGATATAATCTAGCAACGAGGGGGAGGTATATAAGGGTGACTTCTCTGACCGTCTCCCATGGGAGGGACCCCACAGTGGAGCAGGGGAAGGAGTCCTCTCCCTGAGGAGGACGCAGCAGCAGCAACTACATGTGATGAACTGACTGTAACTTCCATTCCCCATCTCCCTGCAGCACTGGGGGGGAGGAGGTCGAGAAATGGGAATAAAGTTAAGCCCAGAAGGGAGGGAGGGATGGGGGGAAGGGAAGGGGTTTTTAAGATTTGTTTTACTTCTCATTACCCTACTTTGATTTGATTGGTAATAAATTCAATCAATATCCCCAAGTCAAGTCAGTTTTGCCCGTGATGGTAATCGGTGAGTGTCATGGGTTAGCAAAGCATAGTCCCGGAAGTGATGTTCTTGCAAAGGGGTGCTTACAGCTCCTCTATGACTTGACAGAACCTATCAGCAGGCCAGTTTGAATATGGACAATTTTTTAAGCCACTTAAATTCTGACCACCTCTGTGATCCACACTTAAGAATAGACAAACCCCGGGCAGAGCTCTGTCTCGTTTCTGGTGCTGGGACAGGTAGCTGTGGGCCCTGTATGGGGGGCCGGGCCGGGACACAGCCATCCTGGAGCCGATGGGCCCTGTTCCACCTGCGCCGCGCCCCCCCCCCCCCCCCCCAGCTCTGCTATGTGCAGACAGAGCGGCTCGGCTCCTCCTCTGCAGTGCGGCCACGATTCAGCTAAAGCTGCACCGATGTCTGGCAGACATCATGTGACTAACAGCGATGAGCAAAATTCCAGCTGCAAGGCCTAGGTGAGATTAACCCTTTTAGTGCTGTGAAGAGCTGAAAACCTGAGGGAAGAGAAAGAGGAGATGCTTAAAGCTGAAATTCTGTTGTAAAGCTATGATGTATCAGAGTACCCATTTTAATTTCATGAAGGCATGGGGGGGTGGAGCGTTCAACTTGTACTTGTGAGCAAAAGAACCTGTGCTGAGATAAGCAGATGCTGACGCAGCTGTAATTCGATGAGAAGTTTGAACAGGGAGAGATGGAAGTGATGAGGACTTTTGCTCCAAATGGGAAGGGAGATGACCTCAGTTCCTAGAGATGCTCCCAGAGATAGTCCTAGAGATGAAGATGAGGAGGACCCTTTGCTTCCAGGGAAGGAGGAGGGCCTCTATTCTTAGAGATGAAGATGCTCCCAGAGATGAGTGAAGAGAACTTTTGTTTCTGAATAGCTCAACGTTAAAATTGTACCCCAGTAACTCAAGATTGGACCCTGGAAAGCAGTTGTGAGAAAAGCTGCAAGTCGTGGGAAGGGGCTCTCACATGATGCAAGCAGAGAACCAGCACGGGCGGCTGTCTCGTTGTGATAATTTCTCCATAGCATGTGCAACAGAGACTCCTCTTCCTAAATGGACTGAACAAGGCTATTATGGAAGTGGTAAATAGACTGAACAACTCAAAGGTTGTCTTTTTACGTTGTCAGTGGGAGAAGGGAGAAAGGTGGGGGGAGGAGAAGAGTTCTGAAGGTGTGGTATGATTTTATTTTTTCTTTTTCCCTCTTCTAATTCTGTTAATAAACTTCTTTATATTCTTTCAAGTTTTGTGCCTGCTTTGCATTTCTCCTAATTCTTATCTCACAGAAGATAAATAGTAATGAGTATTTTCGACCAAACCACTGATCCCTCCCTGTCCTTAACTCATGAGCCTTTCATTATATTTTCTCTCCCCTGTCCATTTGAGGAAGGGAGTGATAGAGAAGTTTTGGTGGGCACCTGGCATCCAGACAAGGTAAAGCCACCACACCTATGTCTTGGGGTGACCTTGTGATGTGTATCCCATATCGCTGCCTATGCCCAGAAATTAATTTTTGTGCCTTACTATGCCTCTAAACTGAGCCTGAGAGGGGGAAGGGGAAAAAAAAAAAAAAAAAACCTGAGCAAAACTTTCTCAAAGCAGTTTGCAGCTTGTTCAAGGTCACATAAAGATAGCAGGTTTTTTTTCCCCAGCTGCGGCAGGGGCGCGAGGAAGCACCCAGCTTGCGGCTTTCCAGTCAGCTTTTGGCCAGTTTTTGCAGTTTCTTGTTCTCCGGAGAGAGACTGAGAGTTGAACTTTTCCTTCTCTGGAATTTCAGATTTTCTCCCTTTTCTACTGGACTGCTTGATTGCTGTAACATCAGAGCACATCTGGAGGACTTTCCACCGGGCACAGAGGGCCTGGCCCCGGCCCAAACCCCAGCCCCGAGGAGCCCAAAGGGAGGACTCCAAGGCTTTCCCAGATTTTTCCTCCACAGCGAAAGATTTTTCATTTAACATTATTTTCCTTTCCCGTGTGTTTGTTAAATAAATAGTTTTATCTTCTTCACTTTCCTTCGAGGAAAATGTATTTTTTTTCCTGAACCTGGTGGGGGAGGGGTGGTTGTGCCTTCTCTCAGAGGATATATTTCTAAATTTGGCCAAACCGGAACAAATTTACTGGCGCCCAACTGCATGGCTCGGAGGAAAGTGAAAAAAACCTGTGCTAATTACATTTTGGTTTGAATTTACTTATTCTGTGTTGGGGTAAAGTAGTCACCATGCTGGTTGAGTTCATAATGTCTCTGGCTCGATGTACTCATGTCTTTCTGGTCCTTAGGCTTCATTGAGGTACTAGTGCCTTTCTGGTCCCTAGGGTTGTTTGCCTATCCACAACTTGCTCCAATCTTGTCCTTGATATGTAAATTTTACAGAGAAGGCAGACGAATCAGGATTTCTATTTTGCTGTGCTCAGTGATAATGACTTATAAGAAGTTGATAGAGATACAGGCAGCTGTTCGAGGTATGTATGATATGTGGCTTCTCTGTCCTAACCCCAGTCCTAGCTTCAGTAGCCTGTTTTGGGAATTTATTAGTAACTGCACCCAGATTGTTAGAGGAGGAGGAGTCGGGGTTTCCCTTCCCTTTAAATTTGATAGGTTATCTTTTGAGAATGTTCAGTATCCCCTGGATGTTAAAGAGACCACCCTCCTGGTATTTAATCTGGTAATCTTCCTCCATGTAATTCACAGCTAGTCTAGAATAAGAGCTCAGATTTCCAGGGTGACTGCTGAGACACCTGACCCAGAGGTGGAGCATCCTGAGTGGTGTGGGGAAGGGGAGGATATAGGCCAAATCCTGAAGAAATTCTCTGACCCAATGGTTTGCAATTTTTCCCCTGAACAAGTTCAGAAACCAGCTGAGGTGGCGAAACATCTGAAAGAGACATACAATGACAATTCTAATGAGAACAAGCTCCTTGCAATATGTTGGGTCTTGGCATATGCCTATCGCACACTGCAGCCGGTAAGGGTAGAGAGGCAGGAAGATCAATCAGCAAAGCCTGCAGATACCCCAGTCACTCAGGCTGCAGATAAACCAGACAGCGAGCCCAAACCAGATGGAGAGTCTAAGCCACTGACAGTGGCTCCTGTTACAAGGAAAAAGCACATAACCAAAACTGATCGCCCAGTGAAAGATGAGGATAATGCAGGGGAAGGAACCTCAAAAGATGCAGGGGAAGGAACCTCAAAACCACCTACTGACTCAGGCACAGAAACCATTACTGAGTCCATGTCCATAAAGGACCTTCACAGCCTAAGAAAGGATTACACCCGACGGTCCGATGAATCCATAATCAGTTGGATGGTCCGTATTTGGGATGCGGCAGGTGATGATGTGATGCTGGACGGTGCTGAAGCGAGGCATTTGGGATCCCTGTCACATGATCCAGTGATTGACCAAGCGATGAAAAGGGGGACTGACTCTACCAGTGTCTGGAGACGAGTTTTGACAGGCGTGATTGAAAGATATATGTGTGGAGATGATCTCTACATGCAGCAAACCCCGTGGAAGACCATAGAACAAGGGATCCAACGCCTGAGAGAACTAGGGGTGGTAGAGGTTGTCTTCGCAAATGACCCAGGATTGAGGAGTCTAGACCGGGCCAGAGTTATTCCATACATGTGGCGAAAACTCATACAACTTGGGCCACCAGAATACGCTTCTGCTTTAGCAATAATGAAACCGGACTACGGTGCGAATGAGACCGTGAAGGATATGGCAGTGAAGCTCCGAGCATATGCAGACACTCTGCATGGCCCAACACATGCAAGAATCGCAGCTGTGGAAACACATATGCAGAAAATGGAAGATAAGATGGAGAAGAGTCTCCAGGAGATTAAAGAGTGCCTTCTCCGCGGACGTTCCCCAGAGGGAAGGCACATCCCACGAAGTGAGCTGTGGGATTTCCTGTGTGACAGTGGGGAAAACATGAGGAAGTGGGGTGGACAACCCACTTCTGCTCGGGCAGCACGAGTGTGTGAATTGAAGGAGTGCAAGTCTCAGAAAGGAGGATCTACCAAAAAGGAAGTAGCCCCAGTTGCCTGTAGCCAAACTGCCGGAAATGATGGAAAAGAGGATGACATGTCCAATTCCCATGAAGGAACCTCTAAGATACAGGCCCAGGGAAAGAAGGATAACCAGGCATAGAGGGGCCCTGCCTCTAGCCAGGTAGAGGTTAGGGAAAACCGTGTTTTTTGGACTGTGTGGATTCGTTGGCCTGGTACATCAGAACCACAAAAACATGATGCCTTGGTTGACACTGGTGCACAGTGTACAATAATTCCATCGCAGCATGTGGGGGTAGAATCTGTTTCTATTTCTGGTGTAACAGGTGGATCACAAAATTTGACCTTGGTGGAAGCTGAGGTGAGCCTGACTGGAACTGAGTGGAAGAAGCATCTCATTGTGACTGGCCCAGAGGCCCCGTGCATTTTGGGCATAGACTTCCTCCGGAACGGGTATTTTAGAGACCCAAAGGGACTCAAGTGGGCTTTTGGAATAGCTGCTGTGGAGACAGAGGGCATTAAGCAATTGAACACTTTGCCTGGGCTATCAGAGAACCCGTCTGCAGTCGGCCTTCTGAAGGTGGAAGAACAAAGAGTACCAATTGCTACCTCGACAGTGCATCGCCGACAGTACCGGACTGTCGGAAGCCGCGGCGGGACGGGGAGCTCGGATCCCCGGCGGGGGGAGAACAGACATCAGCCAATATGGTTGAAAAATACAGTCCGATTTATTAGCAGTCTAAAGGCACTTATATAGTATACCAGCTTGTTAGCTCCTAAGTGGTTTAACGCTTATCAGGACATATTTCTATTTCTGCACGATCAGACTTCATTGGCAGTTTTCCACAGTCTTGTTATGTTCAAAAGAATGTTGTCCTTGCCTCCCCATTGCACCTGCAAGTACAGCACTCCCTGAAATTTCTCAGGCTGAAACTGTTCTGCTTACAGAGACTTTCCCACGGAAAGTGTCTCACACACACAGGCCCAAAAACCTCCAGCTCAATAGCTTGCACAGTTCTTTTATTGATCCCAATAACTCCATTCTCCAACAAATTCCCCGTTTTTCTTTTGAGCAAGCAATGCTGGAGGGGTCACAGATGTAGTGACTTTGTATATTATCTGCTGTAAGCATCGGGAGGCAAAGTGAACAAACTGCCAATTCTACAGTAATCAAATGCTACACAAATAAAACTAGTTATAATTTTAAAGCCTAGCAACTTTAATTATCCCTCTAAGTTGAGACCGTCTTCTTCTATAATTATGTAGTTAATTGATGTAACTTACTTATCCATTAGTGAAATGGGAAAAATAATTAGAAAGACTTAAACAGCATAAACCTTTAAAACCTTTCACAGCCGTGGCTGTGGCCTAATAGCAGAAGATCAATAGCTACTTAACTTTATATTATTACATGTCTAACATTAATAATACACACTTAACTTATTAAGCACGTGCAAGGCTATATTAAACTTAATGGCTGCGCAGCTTTGACATCACTTAAACTCTACACAACTTAACTTAGCAGAACTTAAAATTAACTTTACTTAAACTTAACTTTGCTTAAACTTAACAACACTTAAACTTAACATGAATTAAACTTAACACTACTTCAACGTTATACAACTTAACCTTATCACTTAAATTCTACAGAACTTAAACTTAACAGAACTTAAAATTAGCTTTTATTTCAAGACATTAAAAAAAACCTAATTTTTCACTTTACTTCTGAGTTTGGTGTTATACTCAAAAACTTTTTGCAATATACCCAAAATTTTATGCAATTATTTTTCTTAGTTTTGTCTTTGAGAAGAGTTCCCCGACACCCACCACCAGTCACTAGCAACCACCTAGGGCAGCTGTTATTTTCGCCCCAGAGTCTCATTATTTCTCCTGCTATGGAGAGTGGTGGATCTGGCAAGTCCTCAGCTCCTTCTCTTAGCCACGTCTCAGCCTCTCTCAAGGGTCCTCAGGACAGGTCTCACAGTCCCAGCTGTCATGGTAGTGGCATCACGTCCCTCAGGAACTGATGCTGACTGTGCTTTCTTGTTTCGGGGTCCTGTAGCATGGCACCACTTTGCTGGGCACCTCTCTGGTCAGTGATGTAGCAATGACTTGTCCCTGTTGTTGCAGGACATTCTGCAGTGTTGCAGTCCACGTTCGTTCCCAGAGCAGGAACTGTGAAGGGGTTAGCAACAACTGTAGGATACTGATGTAATGCTTTTGAACACAGGACATCTGCTGTAAAGACAAACTGAAAAATGCTTAGTATAGATAAGTTAGTAAGCTTTTTGATGACTTTTTGCATTACTTGTTGGTACTTCTCTTTCATTTGGGGCTGTTTTCGGGTCGCCCCGGCCGGCTTTGGCATTGCAGGCGACGAAACTGTAAAAGCCGCGCTGCTGCCGTCTGTCCCGCAGTCCGGCGCGGGGGGGTCACCCTCCGCCGCTTTTGGCTGGGCTGCTGCTTTCGGCCGGGCACCAGGGCTGCCGATGTCTCTCTGGCCCGCCCGCGCCCCGCCCCCTGGATCTGGTGTCTGTGCTTCCGCGGCCATTACTCTTCCGGCCGTCGGAGAGTTAACATCCGGCTCTGCCGGGTTTAGTAACTCTCGCAATGAGCTAACGCGCGCTGCTGTATTTTTAATGATTTTTCTCGCGGCCAGCCCGAAGGACCACGCTACCCCGAACCCCGCCTCGGTCTCTGGCCGCTGCTCTGTAAGTCCCACGTCTGATACTTTCGCGGAGCTGCTACAGCCCGCGCTGCCGCTCTCTACAGTCTCTATGGCAACCGCGGCAACTGTCTTTTCTGTTTTTACTCCTGAGAAAGTACTAATTACTGCTCTCCAGGTGGATTTGGGAGCTCTTGTTTCTGTAGCTTTCATTTTAAACGATCTTGGATTAACTAGTTCCTTATAAAGGTTTATCTCCTTAATTCCCTGCTTTTCTAAAAAGCGTAAAAATTCATTAAAGGCTGCCTGAGTTTCCATGACCGCGTCCACAAACCCGCGACTCAGCGCGAAACACAAACCGCATCCAAAGCGAAAACCCCGCGTCTGTGCGCGACACTATACCCGCGGATAAACCGCGAACCCGCGTCCAGCGCGAGCCGTACCCGCGATCAGCGCGAACCCGCGCCTCAGCGCGAAAACAAAACCGCGGACAAACCGCGAACTAAAAACCGAAAAACCCGCGGACTACCCTGATACCACCCGCGCCTCTGCGCGCCCCAAGTATCAGGGTACTGCAGCGTCCAGGCAAGCCTTTAGCAGCCAAGCCGCGAACCACCGATGTTAAGGTGGCCCAGGCTAGAGGTCGGCCAACCCTCCGCCCCCGACGGCGCTGCCCCGGCACCGCATTAGGCTCCCGCCAGGTCCAAGGGAATAAAATACCAGTCCCAGTCCAAATTCCGAGTTCCGTGTTCAAGTCCCGTACTCCGCGTTCCAAGTTCCGAGTTCAGTGTTCCAAGTTTGGTGTGCCGTGTTCGGTGTCCGTGTTCGGGCGCCAGATATCGGAAGCCGCGGCGGGACGGGGAGCTCGGATCCCCGGCGGGGGAAGAAAAACAGAGGCCAACCAATATGGTTGAAAAATACACTCCGATTTATTAGCAGTCTAAAGACACTTATATAGTATACCAGCTTGTTAGCTCCTAAGTGGTTTGACGCTTATCAGGACATATTTCTATTTCTACACAATCAGACTACATTGGCAGTTTTCCACAGTCTTGTTATGTTCAAAAGAATTTTGTGCTCAACTCCCTGTATACTCCCGGATAACACACCTGCAGATTCTCTACTCCCTGAAATTTCTCAGGCTGAAACTGTTTACTTTCACACAGGGACTTTCCCATGGAAAATGTCTCACACACACAGGCCTAAAAACCTCCAGCTCAATAGCTTGCACAGTTCTTTTATTGATCCCAATAATTCTATTCTCCAACAAGAAAGTCTAAAAAATTTAGCCATATTATAATAATTTTGAAGCTTTCTGAGGCAGAACTGGGAAGGTTAGTCCATATTTGTAGGATTTCAAATATGTATAAATTCTTATACCAACTCTCAGGATAGTATTGGTTGAGACAAATTATACATCTATAAGACCTTAGCTACAACATTTTTCAGAAAAAAAGACAAAACAGGTTCGACAAAAATTAAACTCAAGAATATGTAGAATGCTTTAACTTCTATTTGATCTTTCACCAAGTCACTTGCAATGAAAACACAAACAAATTACAAACATTAACCAACTGACAGTGCAAGCAATTATGGTGACACTTTATATTTCATTGGTTTTCATACAGCTCCATCTCATGTGTTGGTAGATTCCTATAAAAGAAAAGTGAAAAATTTGGCCCACTAGACCCATTATTTGAAAAGAAGTAAAACTTTTTGGGGCTAACACAAAGTGATAGTGAAGCAATGGTTACCACATTTAGGTGTGATTTTGCTGCTTGCAGTTTCCTTGCTCTCAAATTGCTTTATCTTCAATGCCGGGATGTTTGACATTCTTAGAAAAGAGAAAAGAAACAAACTTCCTCAAAAAAAAAAAGAAAAATATGTCTGAGTGAAACAAGAGTTTAATTGCATTAACTTATTCAAGTGGTATTAACGCTGTAAAATATTACCGTGTCTGGCAGCCGTAGGGAGGAGGAGAGAAGATCCAGCAGGCAGGAATTGTGCAGCAAGATTGATTTATTTAATTATTTTACAAACTCTTTTATAGACTTTTTTCTTCATAGTTTAATTGGACAAGGATCAGCCACCCCTTGGGGGTGACTGGCTAGAATCCTAAAACATCCATTGTCAAAATATTTTTCTACTGTACCATAAACAAGACTTTTCAAGGTTGCAGGTGTTTCATTGTTTATAGAACTCTGCTACTATCTTCTGTGAGAGAGAAAAGTCTCTCATGGACTTAGAAAATAGCAAGAAAATCCTTGCTAGCAGCATTTTTGAATCCACAAAGTGGAGTTTTAGTTTTTATTCTATGAAGTGCTTGTTGCATCACTTTTGCTGTTTCCCACAGGTTTTCAGTGGGGTTTCCTCCACTTGATTCTTCAGCGGAGGGAGTGAGACTGCTTTTAAAAGTTTTGCAAGAGTTGCAGTCTGTGAATCAGGCATTTGAATTGCTTTTTCTTTTTTTTTTTTTCTTTACTGGCCACTCACGACAGACATTTTCTCCTAAAGTTTCTCTATAGCTGTCACAATCTGCTAATACAAGCGGAGGTCTTTTAGGGACCGAGGCTGAAGAGCTGGCCAGAGTAACGACACATACACCGATACGATTTGAGCATTGTTCTCCCTTTATTGTTTAACTATGCAAGCTTATATCTACTTTTTGCAAAGATTCATGCCCAGTCCCTCTAGACAGCCTCTAATCAGCGGGGGAGACGACCAGTTTTTAACTTTGCCAAGGACTCTCAGGGCTGCCTGCAACCAGGTGCTTTCCAGGCTTGCTTGCAGCCAGGGGCCAGTTCAGGGGTTTTTCCTCAGCAACCCTGGGTTGTCCAATCTTTCCAGGGGTATCATATGCCCCTGTTGCACAAGGAATCCCTCTACACATCCCCCGTTTTCTTTTTGGGCAACCCAGGCCTGGTCGATAATCTTTTGCAGTCCCGCTTTAATGCAAGAAAAAATGCACCCAAATACTATTAAGCCTAATATAACTACAAATAGCAATCGGCAGCCTTCTACTACCAAGGTACACAGCCATCCGGTGATACCCAGACCCCTAAGCCAATCTCCAATAGGGTCGTCTGTCTCCCGAAGGTTGTGCAGGCCCCTCTGGAGGTCGGAGAGATGCTTGTGAATTGAGACAGAGTGGTCAGAAAGATTCATACAGCACATATCTTGGAAATCTTCACAGCCATGGCTGTGGGCTAATAGTAGAAAATCAATGGCTGCCCTATTTTGTAATACTGCATGCCTAACACTAGTAACATCTGCACTTAGCTCGTCAAGCATCTGAGAAGTTATGTTTAGCTCATCCCTCGCCCAGCAAGCAAGTTTATGTAATGTTGTGTGCGCCTTAGCTGCTGAAGCACCAGGTAAAAACATGGATGCTAGCCAAATTGTACTATGACTCCAAAAAACGGGCTCTTCAGTCCTTTCACATTTTGAGCTCATGGACTGAACGCCACACCCTGGTTTTAGTGCGGTGGGTTGTATTTAAGAGTTGATGCAGGTTTGGGTGGAACAGGGTGAGTTTCCCTAAATAGCATGGTCCCCCATGTGGGCTGGCGGGAACCCCATTCCATGTGCGGTCTCCGCATATTAAGAACGTACCACTGGGGAGGCGTTTCGGGGCTTGACCCGTGAGGTTGATTCGGTAGTAAATTGCTTCGGACTCGTAATTTCTCAGAAACCAGTCTGCAAGAGGATCAACAGTATCCAAAGGCGCCTATTAACATTTAATTGACTGGTAGTGGGCAGCTCGAATGCCATGTAACCATCCCCAGTTTGATTTGTGGAACCCAGTAGATCTAACGCTTCTGGTGTCCCCATGGTGACATTGATGCTTTTCAAGAATGCAGCTTGCCAGCAGGCACGCTGCTGTGCAGGCTTGAGTCCGATCAGCCCTGAACAATTGCCATTGCTTGTGGCGTTCCCTATCAGGGAGCTGTTGTCTAGCATCCCTCGGAAGTCTTGCAGGTTAAAATATGGGACCCCAATTAAGCAGGTGCAAAATGGGTCCCCTGGCGTGGCCAGGCTCAAACACATGGAGTCTTGCCCCGTTAAATTAGCTAGGGTGACCCACATGTTTTGTCTCTTTTGGATTGCTGTCAACATTGCGTGGGACCCTGCTAGGATGCTTATGAGAAGCAAACATCTCAGAATGTTTGCAGGCCCAGCGCTGCTTTGTCGCTTCCCAGCTCTCGGGGGCCACCACATGCTGCTGCGGGACACAAACCTGTGTGCTACACTCTTGCCCTAACACTGCCACATTCCATACTGCCTTCACTTGGTCTAAATGGGCAGACAGCCGATCGAACATGTCCACCAATGCCCTTGTCTCAAGACAGTCAAAAACAATTCCCCATTCTACCTCTGTGTCTGGTGCTAAACCCAAGAATTTATGCAACTCCCTTTCTTGATTCTGCCTTCGATCACGGTCCGCACAAGGTGGGCACGTATACCACCCGCTTTCTAACGTTAGCTTCTGTGTCCAGAGGGTCCACCGACAACCACCGCAAGTCACTAGCAACCACCCAGGGCAGCCGCTATATTCGCCACAGGGTCTCGCTATTTCCCCCACTACAGAGGGTGGTGGATCTGGCACGTTCTCAGCCCCCTCACTCAGCCACGTCTGCAGCCTCTCCCAAGGCTTCTCGGGACAGGGGTCCCAGAGTTCCAGCTGCTATAGTAGTGGCGTTACTTTCCTCAGGAGCCAATGCTGACTGCGTGTCATAGGTTAGCAAGCCTAGCCCTGGAAGGGATGTCCTTGCTAAGGGGTGCTTACAGTTTCCTCTGGGACTCTGGGACCTGATAGAACCTATCAGATGGCCAGTTTGAATATGGACAATTCTTTAAGCCACTTAAAGTTGTGACCGCCTCTGTGATACACACTTAAGAATAGATAAACTCCCCCCCAAGCTCTCTCTCGTTTCCGGTGCTGGGACAGGTGGCTGCAGGCCCCGTGCGGGGGCCGGGCCACGGCCATCCTGGAGTCGATGGACCTGTTCCAGCCGTGGAACCCCCCCCACTGCCTTGCCGTGGGCAGCTGGAGCGGCTTGGCTCTTACCCCTCTCCACTGCGATAAGAAAAATTCAACATTCCAGCTGCAAAGCTGCAAGGCCAAGGTGAGATTAACCCTTTTATTGCTGTGAAGAGCTGAAAACCTGAGGGAAGAGAGAGGAGATGCTTAAAGCTGAAATTCTGTTGTGAAGCTATGATATATCAGAGTATCCCGTTGTAATTTCATGAAGATATGGGGGGTGGAGTGTTCAACTCGTAAGCAATAGGCAGATGCTGACGCAGCTGTAATTTCATAAGAACTTTGGACAGGAAGAGATGAACCAGATGAGGACTTTTGCTCCAAATGGGAAAGGAGAAAACCTCAGTTCCTAGAGATGCTCCCAGAGATAGTCTTAACGATGAAGATGAGGAAGACCCTTTGCTCCCAGGGAAGGAGAAGGGCCTCTGTTTTTTTGTTTCTGAACAGCTCAACCTTAAAATTGTACCCCAAAAAACTTCAAGAGTGGATCCTCGAAAGCAGTTGCGGGAAAAGCTGCAAGTCGGGGGAAGGGACTCACATCGAGAGCAGAGAGACCTCTTCCTAAATGGACTGAACAATATTTGGAAGTGGGTGGCTGTCTTGTTGTGATACTGTTTTCATAGCACGAGCAAGAAGAGACTTCTCTTTCTAAATGGACTGAACAAGGTTATTATGGAAGTGGTAAACAGACTGAACATCTTAAGGGTTGTCTTTTTACATTGTCAGTGGGAGAAGGGAGGAAGGTGGGGGGAGGAGGAGAGTTCTGAAGGTGGTATAATTTTTTTTTTTCCTTCTTTTAGGTCTGTTAATAAACTTCTTTATATTCTTTCAAGTTTGGTGCCTGCTTTACATTTCTCCTAATTCTTATCTCACAGAAGATAAACAGTAATGAGTATTTTAGACCAAACCACTACACTGCGCCTTCTTGCTTCGGGGTCTTGCATGTGTAGCACGGCACCACTTGCTGGGCACCCACAGGAGTCTCTGGGGAGGAAACACACATATATCCTCGGCCATTAAATAGCACTGGGCTGGGACCTTCCCACAACCCCGTTCGAGGGTTACGGTACAAAACACTTATTCCTGGAAGAGCTTGCTCAATTCCCCTACCAACTGTCTGATGATGGATTGCCACTGGAGGATCCTCCCTATCCCCGGCCAGAGAGAGGAAGTTCAATGTAAACAGCACTGCTTAGCCGTTTACTTGGTTCCATCTCTTCTCCATTCTGTCGGCGCAGATATTCTTTTAGTGTACGATGGGCTCTCTCTACCACTGCCTGACTGGTGGGCAAGTGTGGGATCCCCGTGATATGTTCTACCCCCCACTGCTGCATAAAATTTGCTAGGCAACCGCTGGTGTATGCTAGCCCATTGTCCGTTTTGATCTTTTTGGGTGCCCCCATTACTGCGAAGCAAGGGAGCAGATGCCGCTCCACATGCAATGCCTTCTCTCCTGTCTGAGCGGAAGCCCACAGGAAGTGTGAAAAACTGTCAATTTTTACATGGACATAGCGCGGTCAGCTGAACTCAGGGACGTGAGTGATGTCCATTTGCCAGAGCTCGAGGGCTTTCAAACCCTTGGGGTTAACTCCCACACCCAACCCCAGGCCGTGATGGCTACAGCGGGGACAAGCCCACACTATGCCTTTCACTTCTATCAGCAGGATCCTAAACTGTCTCTGCAGGGATTTTGCATTTTGGTGGAACAAATCATGGCTACATCTGGCTTGCTCAAAAGTGCTCGCAGGCAGGAGATGCACTATGGGGGCACAGGTCACTGCCTCGTCTGCACGGGCATTGCCCTCTCCCAGCCCGATGTTCCACTGGCGGCTCCGAACGTGCAGGATACAGTAGGGGTGTTTCCGTTGTTGCAGGGTATGCCGTAATGTGATAAGCAGTCTGCCCAAATGTTCATAGTTATTACGCCGGATATCTGCATCATGAATCCGTTTGGCTACTCCAACAACATATAGGGAATCGCTGACTACATTCACCGGTTGCTTCGACCACTGTTGTAAGGCTCATATCATGGCACGCAGTTCGAGTGTTGGCAAGCTGTCAGCCAGTTCTCCTGCTATGACATGAGTCTTCCTGCGGTCGTTCTCTTTCCATGCAGAGGCGGCCCACTTCGTCTTCCTCCCCACATCCGTGAACACCGTGCGCCCTAGTACCAGCTGTTCTACATTGAGTGGGCGGTCCAGCCTCTCATAGTGCCCCAGCAACTGCGCCAGCCTTCCCTGTGGGCGCTTGTTATGGACCACGCTGGTGAATCCAAGCAGAGCTTCTTGCAGTGCCTCTGCATGGCATACCATCCACTCCAAGTCCCCTGTCCGGACCAGTATACTGATGTCCTCTGCCTCCCTGTCATCCAACTCCACCACTCGGTCGTGACTCTTTTGGATTAAAAGCGCCACCATCTCTACCCTGGACCTCAGTCTGAAGTGTGGCTGAGTCGGCGGGAAGATCCATTTGAGAAGCCGGATGTCCTGCCCCTTTTTCTTTTGCCATTGGTGGATGATGGCATGTGAACCTGCTGCGCCGATCAGGGTGATGAGGATGGCGAGTGGGACTCCTTCTTCTCTGTGTGACACCCATGCATGCTGTAGCTTATCTGTGACCTTGGTGAGAGCTGCTGCTTGGTCCGGGGAGCATTCTCGAGGTTCAGCAGCGTTTGTCCCGTGCAGCCATGTCAGGAAGGGGGCGAGGTCGGCATTTATGATTCCCGCTACTCCGCAGACCCATTGCAGATCTCCTAGCAGCCATTGCGCATCATGGAGCCTGGAGATTTCTGTGTTTAGCTCGATCTTTTGGGGCCTTATTTGCGATTCTGATATGACCCAGCCCAGGTACTTCCATGATGCAGTTCGCTGGATCTTCTGGGGGGCGATCTCTAATCCAGTCTCATGCAGTTGCTCTCTGACCCATTGCACGTCTTTATCTGGGAACTCTTTAGCAGTAGCTATCAGGATGTCATCCATGTAATGGTAGATGAGTGCTTCTACGTAGCGTTGTCGAATCAGACGTAGCACCCAGTCAACATATAGCTGACACAGCATGGGGGAATTTTTCATCGCCTGGAGTAGGACAACCCACTTGTAGTGCTTAGTAGGCTCACTGCGATTCTTTGTGGGCACTGTAAAGGCAAAACATTCTGTGTCCTTTGGATGCAGTGGGATTGTGAAAAAGCAGTCTTTTAAGTCAATTACAGTGATTTGCCATCCCACTGGGATCATTGTAGGAGCTGGTAGCCCAGGTTGCAGCACCCCCATAGTTTGCATGCACGCATTCACTTGTCGAAGGTCGTGTTCGAAGGGCTGACCGAAGGCTTTATGTGTCCTGCCACTAGCTGCTCTGCAACAAGCTGTTCTACTATCTTCAGCCTTTCGTCTGTTACCAGCCACTGCTTGACCCAGACAGGATCATCTGTTAACCAGGTGAGAGCCCGTATGGGCGGCTGATTGGCAGCGGCCGTCAGCATAAATGCTGGTCTGTGGTGAGCACGAGGCCCAGCTGTGCAAGGATGTCATGTCTGATCAGGCCTTGCAGGGTCTGAGGCAGCTTCATAACATAGGGGCAACACACAATGGTTTGATTGTCCTCAAACTCTAGGGCAATTGGGGTTGCACTTATGTTGGAGAATGGAGTTATTGGGATCAATAAAAGATCTGTGCAAGCTATTGAGCTGGAGGTTTTTGGGCCTGTGTGTGTGAGACACTTTCCGTGGGAAAGTCTCTGTAAGCAGAACAGTTTCAGCCTGAGAAATTTCAGGGAGTGCTGTACTTGCAGGTGCAATGGGGAGGCAAGGACAACATTCTTTTGAACATAACAAGACTGTGGAAAACTGCCAATGTAGTCTGATTGTGTAGAAATAGAAATATGTCCTGATAAGTAAGCCACTTAGGAGCTAACAAGCTGGTATACTATATAAGTGTCTTTAGACTGCTAATAAATCGGAGTGTATTTTTCAACCATATTGGCTGGTGTCTGTTCTTCTCCCCCCGCCGGGGATCCGAGCTCCCCGTCCCGCCACGGCTTCCGATATCTGGTGCCCGAACAGGGACACCAAACCTGGCACACTGAACTTGGAACATCGAACTCGGAACTTGGAACGCGGAGTACGGGACTTGAACACGGAACTCGGAATTTGGACTGGGACTGGTATTTTATTCCCTTGGACCTGGCGGGAGCCTAATGCGGTGCCGGGGCAGCGCCGGCGGGGGCGGAGGGTTGGCCGACCTCTAGCCTGGGCCACCTTAACATCGGTGGTCCGCCGCTCGGCTGCTAAAGGCTTGCCTGGACGCTGCAGTACCCTGATACTTGGGGCGCGCAGAGGCGCGGGTGGTATCAGGGTAGTCCGCGGGTTTTTCGGTTTTTAGTTCGCGGTTTGTCCGCGGTTTTGTTTTCGCGCTGAGGCGCGGGTTCGCGCTGATCGCGGGTACGGCTCGCGCTGGACGCGGGTTCGCGGTTTATCTGCGGGTATGGTGTCGCGCACAGACGCGGGGTTTTCGCTTTGGATGCGGTTTGTGTTTCGCGCTGAGTCGCGGGTTTGTGGACGCGGTCATGGAAACTCAGGCAGCCTTTAATGAATTTTTACGCTTTTTAGAAAAGCAGGGAATTAAGGAGATAAACCTTTATAAGGAACTAGTTAATCCAAGATCGTTTAAAATGAAAGCTACAGAAACAAGAGCTCCCAAATCCACCTGGAGAGCAGTAATTAGTACTTTCTCAGGAGTAAAAACAGAAAAGACAGTTGCCGCGGTTGCCATAGAGACTGTAGAGAGCGGCAGCGCGGGCTGTAGCAGCTCCGCGAAAGTATCAGACGTGGGACTTACAGAGCAGCGGCCAGAGACCGAGGCGGGGTTCGGGGTAGCGTGGTCCTTCGGGCTGGCCGCGAGAAAAATCATTAAAAATACAGCAGCGCGCGTTAGCTCATTGCGAGAGTTACTAAACCCAGCAGAGCCGGATGTTAACTCTCCGACGGCCGGAAGAGTAATGGCCGCGGAAGCACAGACACCAGATCCAGGGGGCGGGGCGCGGGCGGGCCAGAGAGACACCGGCAGCCCTGGTGCCCAGCCGAAAGCAGCGGCTCCGCCAAAAGCGGCGGAGGGTAACCCCCCGCGCCGGACTGCAGGACAGCCGGCAGCAGCGCGGTTTTTACAGTTTCGTCGCCTGCAATGCCAAAGCCGGCCGGGGCGACCCGAAAACAGCCCCAAATGAAAGAGAAGTACCAACAAGTAATGCAAAAAGTCATCAAAAAGCTTACTAACTTATCTATACTAAGCATTTTTCAGTTTGTCTTTACAGCAGATGTCCTGTGTTCAAAAGCATTACATCAGTATCCTACAGTTGTTGCTAACCCCTTCACAGTTCCTGCTCTGGGAACGAACGTGGACTGCAACACTGCAGAATGTCCTGCAACAACAGGGACAAGTCATCACTACATCACTGACCAGAGAGGTGCCCAGCAAAGTGGTGCCATGCTACAGGACCCCAAAACGAGAAAGCACAGTCAGCATCAGCTCCTGAGGGACGTGATGCCACTACCATAACAGCTGGGACTGTGAGACCTGTCCTGAGGAGCCTTGAGAGAGGCTGAGACGTGGCTGAGTGAAGGAGCTGAGGACTTGCCAGATCCACCACTCTCCATAGCAGGAGAAATAATGAGACTCTGGGGCAAAAATAACAGCTGCCCTAGGTGGTTGCTAGTGACTGGTGGTGGGTGTCAGGGAACTCTTCTCAAAGACAAAACTAAGAAAAATAATTGCATAAAATTTTGGGTATATTGCAAAAAGTTTTTGAGTATAACACCAAACTCAGAAGTAAAGTGAAAAATTGTTTCTTTTTGAATGTCTTGAAATAAGAGTACATTTAAGTTCTGTTAAGTTTACTTGATGTTAAGGTTAATTTCTGTTAAGTTTAAGTTCTTTAATTTTAAGTTCTGTTAAGTTTAAAGTTCTGAAGAATTTAAGTGATAAGGTTAAGTTGTATAACGTTTAGGTAGTGTTAAGGTTAATTCGTGTTAAGTTTAAGCAAAGTTAAGTTTAAGTAAAGTTAATTTTAAGTTCTGCTAAGTTAAGTTGTGTAGAGTTTAAGTGATGTCAAAGCTGCGCAGCCATTAAGTTTAATATAGCCTTGCACGTGCTTAATAAGTTAAGTGTGTATTATTAATGTTAGACATGTAATAATATAAAGTTAAGTAGCTATTGATCTTCTGCTATTAGGCCACAGCCACGGCTGTGGAAGGTTTTAAAGGTTTATGCTGTTTAAGTCTTTCTAATTATTTTTCCCATTTCACTAATGGATAAGTAAGTTACATCAATTAACTACATAATTATAGAAGAAGACGGTCTCAACTTAGAGGGATAATTAAAGTTGCTAGGCTTTAAAATTATAACTAGTTTTATTTGTGTAGCATTTGATTACTGTAGAATTGGCAGTTTGTTCACTTTGCCTCCCGATGCTTACAGCAGATAATATACAAAGTCACTACATCTGTGACCCCTCCAGCATTGCTTGCTCAAAAGAAAAACGGGGAATTTGTTGGAGAATGGAGTTATTGGGATCAATAAAAGAACTGTGCAAGCTATTGAGCTGGAGGTTTTTGGGCCTGTGTGTGTGAGACACTTTCCGTGGGAAAGTCTCTGTAAGCAGAACAGTTTCAGCCTGAGAAATTTCAGGGAGTGCTGTACTTGCAGGTGCAATGGGGAGGCAAGGACAACATTCTTTTGAACATAACAAGACTGTGGAAAACTGCCAATGTAGTCTGATTGTATAGAAATAGAAATATGTCCTGATAAGTAAGCCACTTAGGAGCTAACAAGCTGGTATACTATTTAAGTGCCTCTAGACTGCTAATAAATGGGGGTGTATTTTTCAACCATATTGGCTGGTGTCTGTTCTTCTCCCCCCGCCGGGGATCCGAGCTCCCCGTCCCGCCGCGGCTTCCGATACACTTGCTTGGGGAATTTGTGTTCCCCCCACCCCTACCAGCGTGGCTGCTGGTTTTTCCAGTCCCCAACCAGGTGGCCATACCGCCTGGTTAATTATGGTAACGCCGGCCCCTGTGTCGAAAAGCGGCTGTATATTGATGGCTTCTGCCCCCTTTCGCAGGATCACTTGCCGCTGAGGTCTTTGGGCCAGGTTCAATGTCCAAAACACGTCGAACCCAGAGGACCCAAAAGCGTGGTCTCTGCGGACACTGTTGTTGCTGGTCCCCCTGTTGGCCATTAGGGGAATAGGGATGATTTGGGCAATGCGAATGCCCTAGGGGATAGTCACGGGTGGTTGCAGCGCGTAGGCCATGATCTTAATTTCGCCAGTGTAGTCGGCATCGATGACTCCAGGGAGCACCACTACTCCCTGCCAGCTGGTGTATGACTGCCCCATGAGTAGGCCACCCAGACGAGGGCCATCTGATGACAGGGGGCCCTTGGCTGTGGTCGGGATCAGGGTGATCTGGTGGTTCGTCAGCATGACTTCTATTGAGGTTGCCACATCCACTCCGAGACTCCCTCGGGTGGCTGGCTGGTTCTGGTGAAGGAAACCACTGGGGTTGCACTCAACTCATGGCTCTTTGGGGCGCTCACTTGTGTCCTGGCACGTGGCCTCACCACGCTGCGCTGGCCATTTCCCGCATGGCGGCATGCTATGGTGGCATGGGTGCCGGAATTGCAGTTGTGGCACCACACCATTTTCCGGCAAGTGCGCCTCATGTGCCCCTCTTCACCACACTGGAAACAGGCCACTCCGCCTGTCCGGGGACCAGGAGGTGGGCCAGCGGCCTTTGCCCCCTTTTTACTTTGCGCCCCTCTGGTCAGCGCTGCGGCGATGACTTGTCCCTGTTTTTGCAGGACATTCTGCATCGTTACGGCAAATGCAGCTGTTTGAGACGACTGCTCCACATGGCTAGCACGCACGAGCATCTCGTCAACTCCTGCTCCCTGGGGCAGCGTGGCAAGAATTGTCTTAGTTTGCCTATTAGCATTTTCAAAGGCAAGGGTCCAGAACATCTGCTCTTGGAGCTCTTCAGAGAGCTCAGTTGTGTCCTTCAAGGCTGCTGACAGACGGTCAATGAACTGACCATATGGCTCTGACAGCCCCTGTCGGACTGCTGCATATGGAGGAGACTTCTTCTTTTTGGGTACTGACAACAAGGCTTTGTGGGCAAGAGTCTGTGACAACTGATGAATGATTGAGGGCATGGTCAGCTGCGTCACCGTCTCCGTCGCTCCAAAAGCCCCGCTTCCAGTTAGCATGTCGCATACAGTGGGTCTTGCGTATCACCTTGGTGTTTGCTAGCTTCTTCTTGTGCTAGCCGCTTCCACGTTCGCTCCCAGAGCGGGAACTGTGAAGGGGTCAACAACAACTGTGTGATGCTGATGCAATCATTAGGACACAGGATATCTTCTGTAAAGATAAACTGCAGGATGCTCCGTGTAGCTTCGGACCGGAGGCCGTGCGTGGTGACCGTTTGCTTCGCTTGCTGCAAGATTTTCGAGTCATGGGGCTCCCACATTGCAGTGTCCCCCTGTATCAGTACAGGGCAGGCTAGGGCATCTACAGCTTGCCAATCTTCTTCAATGATTGTGTTACAGACAACTCCATTCCATCTCCTTCACAATGGATCAGTCCTTGCCTTCGGGGCTGACGGAGGCAATGGCTGCACCTCCTCTTGCTGGGAGGGAGGGGCCGTAGGCCCTGTGCCCGGTTCTCCCAACGGGAATGGAGGAGTTCTGGTGGCTGTCTTGACTGGTGGGTCCACGGGACACCACGGTGCTGATGGTGTGGTTTTGCAAGCCTTGGACTCCAGCGCATCCTGACGCGTAGACAATTCAGCAAACTTCTTCACTACTTCATGCATCATCTCTCGATGGTTCTCCTCCTCTTGGGGCTGACCCCAGGCAGCCCCGGCTGGCTCTGTCTCTGCGGGCGACAAAGGTGTAGAGGCTGCTTCGCAGTCAGATGATGATCCGCTGTCCGGCAAAGGGGGGTGGCACGCTGCTGTTTTCGGCTGGGAGCTAGGATCGTATTACGGCAGGCCTGGACCCTAGGGTATATCACCGTGTCCCGCAGGCATAGGGAGGAGGAGGAGAAGATCCAGCAGGCAGGAATTGTGCAGCAAGATTGATTTATTTAATTATTTTACAAACTCTTTTATTGACTTTTTTCTTCTTAGTCTAATTGGACAAAGGATCAGCCACCCCTTGGGGTGATTGGCTAAAATCCTAAAACATCCATTGTCAAAATATTTTTTTACTATACCATAAACAAGACTTTTCAAGGTTGCAGGTGGCTTGGTTGTTTACATTCCCTGCTACCTCTTCTGTGAGAGAGAAAAGTCTCTCACGGACTTAGAAAATAGCAAGAAAATCCTTGCTAGCAGCATTTTTGTATCTACAATTTCCCCTTTTTGTTTTATAAGATAACAACTCTACTATTAATCCTAAATAGAAATCTACATCAGTTATTAATTCTAAATATGTCCTTAAGGCTTTAACTATCTGACTCCATAACAAGAAATTTAAAGTTCAGTCTCTGCTTGTGGAAGGACCATCCCAGTCTCTGCTTGTAGAAGGACCATCTGCCTGATGGTTGACATCCTGGTCATCATCAGAAGAGTCATTAGGCTGATGATCTACATTCTGGTCGCCATTTGGATGATTGGCGTTCTGGTCATCATTTGGAGGTTGCCTGTTCTGCCTCTGGTGCTGTAGGTCAGGGCGAACGCATTTTGAAGGTAGCCACTGTATCCCAGTATCTGTGGAAACGCAAGCATACCCACGACCCCAAACGATAAGCTCATGAGGGCCTTCCCACTGGTTAGTGAGTAAATTCCGCACCCAGACTTTTGCTCGGAGAAGCTGTCTCTTGTCTGCAGACTGCAATGAGAGAAAATGATTCAGAATAACAGGATTATTTGAATTTTGTGGTACTGTAAGGTGATTAATTGTATACAAAGCTTTTGCTAGTCAGCTTCAGTAACCAAATTCAAAGTTTCCTGTGAGTGATGCCATGAAGATTTTTGCCTTTTCTTTTATACCCCTGTATTACTGCAGGCCTGGTTCCTATGGTATAGCACCGTGTCCCGCAGCCATAGGGAGGAGGAGGAGGAGAAGATCCAGCAGGCAGGAGTTGTGCAGCAAGATTGATTTATTTAATTATTTTTCAAACTCTTTTATAGACTTTTTTCTTCATAGCCTAATTGGACAAAGGGCCAGCCACCCCTTGGGGGTGATTGGCTAAAATCCTAAAACATCCATTGTCAAAATATTTTTCTACTATACCATAAACAAGACTTTTCAAGGTTGCAGGTGGCTTGGTTGTTTACATTCCCTGCTACCTCTTCTGTGAGAGAGAAAAGTCTCTCACGGACTTAGAAAATAACAAGAAAATCCTTGCTAGCAGCATTTTTGTAACTACAATTCCCCCTTTTTGTTTTATAAGATAACAACTCTACTATTAATGCCAAATAGAAATCTACATCAGTTATTAATTCTAAATATGTCCTTAAGGCTTTAACTATCTGACTCCATAACAAGAAATTTAAAGTTCAGTCTCTGCTTGTGGAAGGACCATCCCAGTCTCTGCTTGTAGAAGGACCATCTGCCTGATGGTTGACATCCTGGTCATCATCGGAAGAGTCATTAGGCTGATGATCTACATTCTGGTCGCCATTTGGATGATTGGCGTTCTGGTCATCATTTGGAGGTTGCCTGTTCTGCCTCTGGTGCCGTAGGTCAGGGCGAACGCATTTTGAAGGTAGCCACTGTATCCCAGTATCTGTGGAAACGCAAGCATACCCACGACCCCAAACGATAAGCTCATGTGGGCCTTCCCACTGGTTAGTGAGTAAATTCCGCACCCAGACTCTTGCCCGGGGCAGTTGTCTGTCGCCTGCAGACTGCAATGAGAGAAAATGATTCAGAATAACAGGATTATTTGAATTTTGTGGTACTGTAAGGTGATTAATTGTATACAAAGCTTTTGCTAGTCGGCTCTGTGGGGTTTCTCCATGCATTCCCCTTTTCTGTTTGTCCAAAACACGCTTCAAGGTACCATGAGCGCGTTCAACAATGGCTTGGCCAGTAGGAGAATGTGGGATACCAAAGGTATGGTCTACACCCCACAGGTGTAAAAACTGCCGCGTCTTCTCCGAGGCGTAGGCAGGACCATTATCGGTTTTCACAGAAGCTGGCACGCCCAGGACTGAGAAAGCCAATTTCCAATGGGCAATGACATCACGGCCCTTCTCTCCAGTGTGAGCAGTAGCCCACATAGCCGAGGAGAAAGTGTCAATAGACACGTGCACATATTTCAGCCGACCAAATTCTGGGATGTGAGTTACATCCGTTTGCCAAATCTGCAAGGCTTTTATCCCTCTGGGGTTTACCCCCGCTGGCAAAGGCGCAGCGAGTCCATGACAGTCAGCACAAGTGCTGACAATGTCGTGCGCCTTGGTTGGCGTTAAATGAAACTGCTTCTGCAGGGTATGTGCACTTTGATGGAAGAAACTGTGCGATGCCTTGGCTTGTGCAATTTTGTCAGGCTGAGGCCCTACCCATGCAGGGTTTGCCAGCATGTCAGCCCTGGCATTGCCTTCTGTTAGAAACCCTGGTAAATTGGTGTGGCTCCGAATGTGCAGAATGTAATACGGATGCACTCGAGCCTGAATTGCAGACCACAAGGTTTGCAACAGCGAAAACAGAGCCGCATTGTTCACCTCCTTCAGAAGGGAACAATCTAAGCGTTGGGTGATATCTGCTACATAAGCAGAGTCAGTAACCAAATTCAAAGGTTCCTGTGAGAATCGCTGAAAAGCCATGGTAACAGCCCTTAGTTCAACTAACTGAGCAGAGTCTGACTCGGATTGGTGTGTTAATGAACCACCTCAAAGGCAGTGTAGGATACTGTGCGCTCTTACACACAGTGACCCCTGCTAAAAATTTGTCCCAATCCGTACGCCCCAAGCTGCCAACGCATCCCGTCCCCAAAGGGTATGGGAAGTGGTAGCAACATAAGGCCTAATTGTAGCTGTGTGTCCCTTTGAATCCTTCACCACCACAGGCCGTTCACTTAAATAGCTCTGTGTGGTTCCTCCTAATCCTGCGATGGCCGATCCCACCAGGGCTAAAGGCCATGAGGGAGGCCATGCAGAGAAGGAGATGATAGTTACATCAGCACCCGTATCAATCAAACCTCGAAGCTGAATCCGGGGTGGTTGGGCGCTTGGCGGGACCAGGGTACATGTCATCTGTGGCCTTTGGTCAGAGATGTCTGCAGTCCAGAAGGCCTGTGGAAGTCCCGTAGATCCACTGCCGTTATCTTCCTGAATTTGTTCTACCCTGGGGACACAAGACTTAAAAGGCACTAATTTAGCAAGGCAGGTCTTTTCAGGAATAGTTACAGGGGGTTTTTGTGTGGAGACCATAGCGCAAATCTGGCCTTTAAAGTCAGAATCAATAACTCCTGAGTGCACTAAGATTCCTTGATGGGCAACATCAGGTTTTCCCACCAGCATCGCACTGGATCCCTGGGCTAAGGGTCCATATACATCCAAGGGAACCTTATAAATACTGCTAGAGTCTAAGACGACTGCGGCTGCGGTGTGGACGTCAAACCCGTCTGATCCGTGGGGACCGTCTGATCCCTGGGTGCTGTCTCTAGGGTGGCTGGGTAGGCCTGTGCCTGTACCTGTGCCACTCTCTGGGGGAGTGACTGCATCGGAGAGCAATTCCCCCTCCTTGCACCCCGGCGGAAGTTTCCCGACAAAGGCCGACCATCAGCATGAGTCCGGGATCTACAGTAGCCCGTACAATGGCCTGGCCTGCCACACCTCTTGCACTGGGGGATCGGTGTGTTCTCTTTTTGGCTCGGCTTAGGCCGCTTCCGTTTCTTCACCTGTTTTGGTGGCTTTGGTTCACGACCAGAAGATGCGTGAACAGGCTGCAGGAACGCAGCCAAGGCAGACCTTTTCTGGTTCCCAGATCCCACCTTAGCACAGGCCTCGACCATGTCTGTTACCTCAGGGTCCCCTGGTAAGGCATCTATGATTTTTCTGCACTCCTCGTTTGCATTATCTCTCACTAACTGCCTTAACAACATCTGTCTTAACCCGTCATCCTCAACCTGCTTCTCGAGAGAAGCAGCGACTTTCTCTACAAAAGAGAGGAATGACTCTGATTTGCCTTGAACTATTTCAGTATATCGCTTTCTGGGCGCAGACAACTCTATGGTTTTCAACAGGGCAGCCATGCCGACCTGTTGAGCTTGCTGCAGGATGCTAGAGGGCAAGTTACCCTGTAGACTGGGATCAGAGAAGGGACCAGTCCCCATCAAAGCATCCACTCCTGCTGTCTGTCTAGGATCAGCAGCAGGGAGCTGCAAATTTGCTAATGCAGTCTTGCCGGCCAGCTTTCTCCAGGTTTTCTCAAAAACTGTAAATTGTACAGGTTGAAATAGAATTTGACCTAAGTGTCTGATATCAAATGGAGAAAGCAAATCTGTATTTATCACCCTTATTATCTGCATAACCTCAGCAGAACCTAGCCCATATTGTGCCACCTTGGATTGGAGGTCCTGGGCAACTTTCCAGGCAATTACCTCATGCTTGTCATGCTCCCCTGAATCTGGGAGAGCCTTATACACTGGGAAAGCTTGGATCTCCCCTTTAGGGGAAGCACTACCATCCTGAACTTCTGGCACAGACTGCGGATGGAGTGTAACAGCTCTCCGGTTACCCCCAGAATCCTCAGATCTATATGGCATTCCAAGGATTTCTAATGACCTCCAGTCACCCTCCTCCAATGCTCGCATCTTAAGGGACTCTAAGAAGCGATTGTAATGGGTCGGACGCACTGTTACTGTGCAGTCCTGAAAGGTCCAGGGGAGAGACTGGCTCAGCCTTTTTCTTCACTGCGCGGCTACAGCCGCCTGACGACCTGGGGCCAGCACCTCATCTGCCTCACTGCCTGACGAGGAATCATCAGGCAAAGGCAACTTTGGGGTGCTGGGAGTGAACAGAAATGTACGTGGAGGGGCACTTTGGCTAAGTTCGCTAGAGGCAGAACAGACAGGACAGACTGCAGCTGGCTGCGCAGCAGTTTTTGCACCAGTTTCTATACGGGAGGCCGTCTCGGCCAGCCCCGACCGAACTGGTACTGGAACCGCTGTCGCCGTCCCTGGGGCTACAGCCGCTCTCGGCGCCTCCGCCTCTGGCACAGCAGCTGCGTTCGGCGCGGTCGCAGCTGCCGCTGCTGTTTCGCGCACCCCAGCCGCGCCCGGCGCTGCCGCCGCCGGCCCGTTCTCGGGGGTCGCTCTGGGTGCCGCTGCCCCTGCCCGCTGCTCCGCAGCCGCCGTCTCTGGCCGCGGCTCCGCAGCCGCCGCCGCTGCCGGGTTCGCCGCCGGCCGCGCCGTTTCTCGACTCGGAGCCGCATCTCCCGCGGATGGCGGGCAGGGCGCGGGCGGCGCGGGCGGCGCTGGTTCGGGCATTCGCCGATCTAGCAGGGTGAGGAGTTCCTCCATCCTTCGGGATAAGTTTGGCAGCTCTATCAGCAAAGGCAAATGCTGCACTAAAAGGTCGATGGCTCGGTTCTGCGACTGCGCAGAACAGTCCAGCGCCAGGGAGGGCAGCGGACCACACCCAGGGAGTCCCGGGGCAGGCACGCCCGGCGCTACGCCGGCTAAGAAGTTAGATCCAGGTCCATACGGAACCGAGCCAGGAGCCTCTCTGGGCATCCAAGTGGCCAAACCGCTGATTTGCGACACTGGATAAGCCGTGGCCGCTGCCCAGCCGAACGGCAAGGCAGGCTGTGCGCCCTCCTGCTGCCCCGACCCCCCCGCCTCTGGCGGCGCAGGGTCCCTGGGGGCTGTGGAGTCCTGCGATTGTGCAGGGTGAGCCGGCGCAGGCTCTGCCTGTGGAGCCGGGGGGGATTTTCTGAATCCATTATCATTTTCCCCGGAAACCCAGTCAACGGGGCCCCCCTCGGACATTCCTCCGTCACTCATCACCGAGATAGGCGAGCCAGCCCTGCTATCACAGTCAAGGTCTGTCAGCAGGAAAAATAATGAACGCCAGGTTTTGTATAATTCTTACACTGCTGGCTCCCCAGACGGGAGCTCCTGTCGGACAGCGCATCCGAGTTCCTGCCATAAGGCAAAGTGCAGGGCAGTATCTCTGTCCATGGAAATCCCTTTTAAAGTAGCCCAGTCTAATAATTCCCGAACTGAGTTTTCAGGAATGGAGGTGCGCAATATGCTAAACACACCTCTCCAGACCAGCATCGCAGCTTCGGTTTGTGAGCCGCTGTTTGCCATTTCTCAGTTCTGTCGGACCTCCCGGTCCCGGGGGCAAAGGGGAACAGCGTACCTCTAGAGGGATTCGGCTTGGCTCGCAGCAGCAGGACACGTCAGAGAGTGCAGATCACGTCGGGCAGCACCAAATATTACCGCAGGCCTGGTTCCTACGGTATAGCACCGTGTCCCGCAGCCATAGGGAGGAGGAGGAGGAGAAGATCCAGCAGGCAGGAGTTGTGCAGCAAGATTGATTTATTTAATTATTTTTCAAACTCTTTTATAGACTTTTTTCTTCATAGCCTAATTGGACAAAGGGCCAGCCACCCCTTGGGGGTGATTGGCTAAAATCCTAAAACATCCATTGTCAAAATATTTTTCTACTATACCATAAACAAGACTTTTCAAGGTTGCAGGTGGCTTGGTTGTTTACATTCCCTGCTACCTCTTTTGTGAGAGAGAAAAGTCTCTCACGGACTTAGAAAATAACAAGAAAATCCTCGCTAGCAGCATTTTTGTAACTACACCCCTGTTATACCTTTTTACAACTTCTGTATTCCTAGTGCTTTTTCCCTACATTCTTGGCCTTGCTTGTTAAGCTAAGAGACTAAACATTTTAGAAGCTTCGTAGCAAACTTCGTAGCTAGGGATCAGTGTGCCCCAGACCCCAAGGTCCTCTCCAGAACACATTCTGTAAACCAAGATAGAACCATCCAGGGGAAGGTTCCTTGGGGAGGGGGGCTCACTTGAGCCTCTCATTGGGCAATCTTTGATAGATATGCTAATTAGTAAAACCTATAATGTTATACCCAATGTTGGGGAGGGGGGCAGACAAAGAGAGAGACATAGATAGACTCGGCAGGGTGCATCTTGATGCATATGACCTGGACGTGTACACCTAAGGATCCTTAAAAAAAATACCGAGGTAAAATCCCTTTTCCCCTTCTAACCGTGTGTGACTCTTGATTTTAAGACCAGGATAAGGCATCATGAGAATCATCGAAAAGCCATGATAACAGCCCTTAATTCAACTGAGCAGAGCCTGACTCGGATTGGTGTGTTAGTCAACCACCGCAAAGGCAGTGTAGGATACTGTGCACCCTTGTGCACAGTGACCCCTGCTAAAAATTTGTCCCAATCCGTACGCCCCAAGCTGCCAACACGTCCTGTCCCCAAAGGTTAAGGGAAGTGGTAGCAACATAAGGCCTAATTGTAGCTGGGTGCCCCTCTGAGTCCTTCACCACCACAGGCCATTCGCTTAGATAGCTCTGTGTGGTTCCTCCTAATCCTGCGATGGCCGATCCCACCGGGGCTAAAGGCCATGAGGGAGGCCACGCAGAGAAGGAGATGATAGTTACATCAGCACCTGTATCAATCAAACCTCAAAGCTGAGTCTGGGGCAGATGGGCATTCGGCACGATCAGGGTACATGTCATCTGTGGCCTTTGGTCAGAGATGTCTGCAGTCCAGAAGGCCTGCGGAAGTCCCGTAGATCCACTGCCGTTATCTTCGTGAGTTTGTTGTTCTATCCTGGGGACACAAGACTTAAAAGGCACTAATTTAGCAAGGCAGGTCTTTTCAGGAATAGTTACAAGGGATTTTTGCATGGAGACCATAGCGCAAATCTGACCTTTAAAGTCAGCGTCATTAACTCCTGAGTGCACTAAGGTTCCTTTTTGGGCAATGCCAGGTTTTCCCACCAGCATCGCACTGGATCCCTGGGCTAAGGGTCCCTATGCATCCAAATGAACCTTATAAGTACCACCAGAGTCTAAGACGACTGTGGCTGCGGTGTGGACGTCAAACCCGTCTGATCCCTGGGTGCTGTCTCTAGGGTGGCTGGGTTGGCCTGTGCCTGTACCTGTGCCTCTGTCTGGGGAAGTGACTGCATCAGAGAGCAATTCCCCCTCCTTGCACCCCGGCGGAAGTTTCCCGACAAAGGCCGACCATCGGCATGAGTCTGGGATCTACAATAGTCCGAGCAATGCCCTGGCCTGCCAGACCTCTTGCACTGGGGGATCGGTGTGGTCTCTTTTTGGCTTGGCTTAGGCCGCTTCCGTTTCTTCACCTATTTGGGTTGCTTTGGTTCACGAACAGAAGATGCGTGAACAGGCTGCAGGAACGCAGCCAAAGCAGACCTTTTCTGGTTCCCAGATCCCACCTTAGCGCGGGCTTCGACCATGTCTGTTACCTCAGGATCCTCTGGTAAGGCATCTATGATTTTTCTGCACTCCTCATTTGCGTTATCTCTCACTAACTGCCTTAACAACAACTGTCTTAACCCGTCATCTTCAACCATCTTCTCGAGAGAAGCAGCGACTTTCTCTACAAAAGAGAGGAATGACTCTGATTTCCCTTTAACTATTTCAGTATATCGCTTTCTGGGCGCAGACAACTCTATGGTTTTCAACAGGGCAGCCATGCCGACCTGCTGAGCTTGCTGCTAGACGCTAAAGTACCCTGTAGACCTGGATCAGAGAAGGGACCAGCCCTCATCAAAGCATCCATTCCCGCTGTCTGTCTAGGATTGGCAGCAGGGAGCTGCATATTCCCTAATGCAGCCTTGTCGGCCAGCTTTCTCCAGGTTTTCTCAAAAACTGTAAATTGTACAGGTTGAAATAGAATTTGACCTAAGTGTCTGATATCAAATGGAGAAAGCAAATCTGTATTTATCACCCTTATTATCTGCATACCCTCAGCAGAACCTAGCCCATATTGTGCCACATTGGATTTCAGGTCCTGTGCAACCTTCCAAGCAATTACCTCATGCTTATCACGCTCGCCTGAATTTCGGAGAGCCTTATACACTGGGAAAGCTTGGATCTCCCCTTTTGGGGAGTCACTACCATCCTGAACTTCTGGCACAGCCTGTGGATGGAGTGTAACAGCTCCCTGGTTACCTCCAGAATCCTCAGATCTATTTGGCATTCCAAGTGTTTCCAATAACCTCCACTCACCCTCCTCCAATGCTCGCATCTTAACTGACTCTAAGAAGCGATTGTAGTGGATCGGGAGCACTGTTACCATGCAGTCCTGAAAGGTCCAGGGGCGAGACCAGCGCAGCCTTTTCCTTCGCCGCCCAGCTACAGCTGCCTGACGACCTGGGGCCAGAACCTCATCTGCCTCGCTGCCTGACGATGAGTCATCAGGCAAAGGCAACTCTGAGACGCTGGGAGTGAAGAGATGGACAGAGAGGGGCACTTTGGCTAAGTTCACTAGAGCCAGAACAGACAGCACAGACTACAGCTGGCTGCGCTGCAGTTTGAACAGCAGCTTCTTTACGGGATGCCGTCTCAGCCAGTCCCGACCGAACCGGTACTGGTGCTGTTGCCGCCATCTCTGGGACTACAGCCCTGCCTGGCGCTGCGCTTGTCTCTTGTTCCGCGGCAGCGTTCGGCGCCGTCGCTGGCCCTTGTGCTGCAGCCGCGCCTGACGCCGGGCTCCTCACTTGCTCCCCGGCCACGTTTGGTGCCCCTGCCCCCGGCCGCCGCTCTGCAGCTGCTGCCCCTTCCGGGTTTTCCCGCGGCAGCGCTACTTCCGGGTTTGCCTCTGGCCACGCCGCTCTTTGGTTTGGAGTCGCGGCTCCCGCGGGCGGCGCGGGCGGTGCTGGTGGCGCAGGCCTGGTGGACCCCGCACGGCAGGGTGCCTCTGTTATCTCCATCAGGGGTTTTTGCAAGCTGAGCAGTTCCTCCAGCTGCCGGGATATGTTCGGTAACTATCAGCAAAGGCAGATGCTGTGTTAAAAGGTCGATGGCTCGGTTCTGCAGCGGTGCAGAACAGTCCAGCGCCAAAGGAGGGCAGCGGACCACACCCAAGCAGTCTCGGTGCAGTCACGCCCGGCGGTACGCTGGCTAAGAAGTTAGATCCAGGCAATTTTGGCTCTGTTGGTGCATATGCAAACGGGCTAGGAGCCGCTCTGGGGGTCCAATTCACTAAGCCGCTAATTCCCGGCCCTGCATAAGCCGTGGCTGCCGCCGAGCTGAGCGGCAAGGCATACTGCGCCCCCTCCCGCTGCCCCGACACCCGCGCCTCTGCCGGCGCGGGGTCCCTGGCGGCCGCGGAGTCCTGCTGATGCCATGAAGATTTTTGCCTTTTCTTTTATACCCCTGTTATACCTTTTTACAACTTCTGTATTCCCAGTGCTTTTTGCCTACATTCTTGGCCTTGCTTGTTAAGTTAAGAGACTAAACATTTTAGAAGCTTCGTAGCTAGGGATCAGTGTGCCCCAGACCCGAAGGTCCTCTCCAGAACACATTCTGTAAACCAAGATAGAACCATCCAGGGGAAGGTTCCTTGGGGAGGGGGGCTCACTTGAGCCTCTCATTGGGCAATCTTTGATAGATATGCTAATTAGTAAAACCTATAATGTTATACCCAATGTTGGGGAGGGGGGCAGACAAAGAGAGAGACATAGATAGACTCAGCAGGGTGCATCTTGATGCATATGACCTGGACGTGTACACCTAAGGATCCTTAAAAAAAATACCAAGGTAAAATCCCTTTTCCCCTTCTAACTGTGTATGACTCTTGATTTTAACACCAGGAAAAGGCATTAGTTGCTGGCGACCATGAAGGGACCCTAAAGATCTTGAAAATCACAGTCCTGGGTTGGAACACATCTTGCTTTGCCCCTCTCTTTGCCGGCAAATTACAGAGGGGCCGGAGCAACAATCTAAGTCTGTGACCAGGACTTTAGGACCCAGCACGGAAAGGCAGAAGCACGGAAAGAGGTGAGTGAAAAGGAGATCAGTACTACTGAGACGGTGCTACCACTAGGGAAGGAGATCTCCGAGGGGGTTGGAAAGGTTGGGGGCATAAAAGCCCACAAATGGGGAAAGCTTAAACTTTTCACCTGCGAACTGTGGAAAGGAGGGGACGCCCTCCGTGGAGTCCACAGGAGCCCAGAGGCTGCACCCTAGGCAGCCGCAGGAGTGGCTCAGAGGTTGGTTGGTTGGGACATCGGGAAGTTGTGGGTTCGAATTCTTTTGAGACTAGATTTTCGCGCGTGCGCATTTACTGCTTGCTAAAACTAGTTGCTTTTTAGTGTTTTAAAGTGCTGTTTTGAAGTGTTTGTGTAGTAACCTAGATAAACTGCCTGGGAAATCGGAATTCCAAGGCCAGATTGCAGGCTGAATTCCGGAGTTAAGAGCTTTCCTCTGGCAGAGTTTTCCTGTCTGTGAGCAAACATGGGCGGTGTGAATGAAAAAATCCCTCCTAACAGCCCATTAGAGCTGATAATAAAACACTGGAAATGGCTGACAGGGCGAAAAACTACTTTGGACACCCGAGAATTGATCAGACTGTCCACACGGGTTTGGCCGACTTTAAGTCAAGGAAATTGGCCTCGCTATGGGAGTTTGGAAAATAACATCATTAATGACCTGATGGTAGAATTGAGATCATTACGTAGGTTTGATGAACTAAGATATGCAGAACTTTTTACTATGTATTTGAACAGGGAAGAAGCATATGTGGTAGACAAAAGTAATATAGAAATGACTTTAAAGAGGAGAAAGGGAAAGAAAAAGTCGCAGCAAGCTGACTCGTATACTAATACGGACAGAGAAATCGATATGACAGATACAGATATGGTAGCACCAGCTTTGCGCACCGGGGAGGGTCTCCCCCCCCCCGGTTCAACTGCCGGGGCAGCCCGCACGGGGGGGGGTGGGGGAGCGGTGTCTCCCCCACTGCCGCCGCCGCCGCTGTCCAAGCGGGGGCAGGGGAGGGGGCAGGCGGCCGGCTCCAAGTCCCCAGACTCATCAGGGGCGGAGGGCGAGTGCAGAGGTAGGAGAGATGCGGATTGGCAGCCGCCCCCTGACCGCCCCAGAGGCAGAGAAGAAGAAAGTATGCCACCCCCCCCGACTTTTCCAGAGGCGGAGAAAGTGCAGACTGGCCACTGCCCCCTGACCGCCCCAGAGGCAGAGAAGAGGCAGGTATGCCACCGCCCCCTGACTTTTTCAGAGGCAGGGAAGGGGTGGATTGGCCGCCGCCCGCTGACCTTTCCAGAGGCAGAGACGGGGAAGGGGGAGGGGAAGGGGCAGGCTGGCCGCCTTTCCCCGAGTACCCTGAACACAGAAGTGAAGGTAGAAATGGACACGGGCAATTGTGGCGGCATTCCCCAATACAGAGAACCGCAAGTTTCCGAGCCAGAGACAGGAGGAGCCGCTCGCTCTCCCCACCCTGCGGCACAGGCAGTGTTAAAGCTGAGGGCAGATGGGATGGCCCCGACCCAGGCGGCTCTTGCAGAGCTAGGGACGGGAGAACCTGCTTACAGCCCCTGCCTCCCTACCCCTCCACTGCCACAAAGAGCGAGACAGTTCCTGATTGTGAGGAATGAGACAACTCTTAGTAAAAATTAAAATAATTTATTAAAAACGGAAAAATTGAAAAATTACAAAAATTAGCAAAATATAAAAATTTGGGATCCTAGTGGCTCAGGAGGTATGCCCCAGGAGCGCAGGGATTGGAGATCTTCAGGCTTAGACAGCACTGGACCTCTGGTGGAAGAACTTGCAGTGCTGGGCTGACTTTTAGCTAATCCAAAAGTCAAAGGTAAAAATTATTAAAGGCTCCTTAAAAGGAGTAAGGCTTAAGTACCCAGCACTGGTATCCACTACAGCTGATCTGCACTGGTCTCTGCGTGGCTCTGACGCCTGCCTCGTTGTTTTATAGTGCCTTTGCTCCGCCCCAGTCCGCCCACAGCCCGCCCACAGCCCGCCTACAGCACACCCCTTTGGTCTAAAGTGATTGGTGCTTTCCTTTTGACAGATCATCTCTGTCTACCAATAGCTCGTCGTTGTCAGGGGGGTAGTAACTGCTGAAGTAAGGGTGGTAACATGCCTTCATTAAGATTCAGGTTGCCATGGAGCTTACTTGCAGAATAACGGCTATGGGGCTAAAAATAGCAATTGGCTGTTAGGACTGGGGTTTTGGAGTTAGTCCCGAGACTAAAGTGCAAAGCAAAACCGTCAAAAAAACCCATTAAAATACATCCAATACCTCCCAAAACATCCACAAAAACAGACAATGAACATAGGAGAAACAAGTCTTACAGTGTACAAGTGGTTTGAAGTTTGAAAAAGGGATTTTTAACTAGGAAACTTTTAACTGGGAATTTTAACTGGGACTAGTGCAAATACACTGTTTTGAACAAGTGAAAACACTAATAATGAAGCTTGATAGTGAAAACCCTAATAATAAAGCTTGAATTTTGTACCTGGGTTGATGGGTTAACTTTATCATTCAATTAAAAGAGCTGTTTAACTCAAAATTAACTAATTAAGGCACTTAACATGCAAAGACCAAGCTAATTAGGGATTTCATGTATGACACTGATCAACATTTGCCTGGAACAAGTTTTAAAACCAATGAACCAATTTCAATTAAAAGCGAATGGGATGATTTTTGTAATAAATAAGGGTATTTTGTTCATTGAAAAGAGCTGACACAGGCCACAACATACATAACAGGAAGTATCTTAACAAATCCATATGTAAAGGTTGTAAGTGCTGTAAGTGTACCATTGTTTAACTGCCCCTAAGCTCCAGGAAGAAAAGCAGGGGATACTAAATGACCAAATATGGAAAGGGTCACCCAGAGGGCACTTGAAGAAGACTACTTGCCTTCATCCATCGACCACCAGAAGGCAGAAAACGACCCCCTAGCAACAAGCTCACACATGCGCAGAGTACTTCTTTAAGGACACGTTAACAGGAAATGGTCCTGCATAAAAGAAGGGCTGAAACTTGCAACCGCGCGGCAGTGGCGGAGCGGAGACTCCCCTGTCGCCCAGCGCTGATTTTGCTTATGCCTTGCTTGCTGTAATTAATAAATTCTCTAATTTGATTAAACCTCTTTGTGTGCCTCCGTCAATCACAATTTGGTGCTGTGACTCGGATGGGAATGGCACAGTGAGACAGAGGTATCGGGGAGGCGCCCCACCTCTGGTGGCCTTGGTATCCTCAGTCTTTACCTCGCTCCCACCGACGAACCTAAATTTAAGGCATTAAGCAAAGGGAACCGGTCGACCCCATAAACTTTGTGCACAGAGGTCCGGACGAAGACGCTGGAAGCGTGAGTATTTGCGGAAAAGGGATCCATTGGGTCGGGGTCGGGTATCCTGGAGTGTGGTGAGTGTGGTGTGTGAGAGGGGGGCCGGCAGCAGGACTCCCCAAGCGAATGTGGACCCTCAGTAGTGCGGCTCCCATTGCCCGCGAGGGCATGGGCCACGAACCAGGGGAAGCGAGTGATTCCACACACAGAACGCCTGAAGGCACTCCAGAGGATGGGACAGGGGAAAAGCAAGCCCTCTAGTTCCATGAGGTTTTCCCCAGTACCTGAGAATAGTCCGTTAGGGCTTTTATTGAATAATTGGAGGCATTATTCGAGTACACAGAATAAAGATAAGGCCAAGATGATTTATTATTGCATAGAGGTCTGGGGAGGAAAGCAGATATCACAAAACATATTTTGGCCTATATTTGGGTCCTACGAGAACTGGGTGAGACAGGATTTGAATTTATGGGTAAATTCCAAAACCCCTTTTTAGTCGAGAAGAGAGTGATTATGCAAAAATATGGATAGAGACCCCCGGGGTACTCCTGTTTACTCTAAAGGAAAAATCTGAAGACTCGGGGGTAAGAAGAAAAGATAAAAAGAAAGAGGAAGTTCCGTTGATTCCACCCCCCTATATACCTCCGCAGGCCCAGCAGGCAGCCCCACTCCCACTCCCTGAGCAGGCCCTAGAGGAAGAAGAAGGGAATCCTGAACCCGAACGGGAGGGACCAATGACAAGGGGCAGAGCTAGACGTCATAACCTCTATCCATTAAGAGAAATGCCTATGGGGGGACCCCAACCCGGAATTGGCTTTATTTCAGTCCCCCTTAGCTCTGGAGATGTACGGGACTTTAAGAAGGAAATGGGGAACCTATTAGAAGACCCCCTGGGAGTTGCAGAGAAGCTCGATCAATTTTTAGGCCCTAATATATACACCTGGGATGAGTTGCAGTCAATTCTAAATATTCTTTTTACTGCAGAAGAAAAGAACATGATTAGGCGAGCGGGAATGCGAATTTGGGATGCCCAACATGCCCAGGGCCCACAGGCAGATATCAAATGGCCTTTACAAAACCCTAATTGGGATCATCAGGATCCAGCACACAGAACTCATATGCAGAACTTAAGGACAATAGTTATACAAGGGGTCCGAGAGGCAGTACCAAGAGGACAAAACATTAACAAGGCCTTTAATGAGAGGCAGAGAAAGGAGGAAACTCCAACAGATTGGCTAGAAAGGGTAAGAAAGAATCTACAGCTGTATTCAGGCCTGGACCCAGATACACAGTTGGGTCAGGCACTTCTGAAAACTCAATTTGTAGCCAAATCATGGGATGACATCAGGAAGAAGCTAGAAAAACTAGAAAATTGGCAGGAGAGAGGATTAGATGAATTGTTGAGGGAAGCGCAGAAAGTATATGTCAGGAGGGATGAAAAGAATCACAAGAGACAAGTCAGAATGATGGTGGCAGCAGTAAGGGAAAGCAGAGAACAAGACTCTCCCCGCCGAATGGGGAAAATGCCCAGAAAGGCCCCTAGGAACACAGAGGGAAATCAGAGAGTGGAAAGGAGGGAAGCAGTCGTATGTTTTTATTGTGGGGAGAAGGGACATATCAGAAGGGACTGTAGAAAGAGGATAAGAGATTAAAAGATGTTTAAAGAAGATTAGAGGGGTCAGGGGCTCTACTTACTGGGGACCAAGAAACATCCAGAGCCCTTGATAAAAATAAAAGTCGGTCCCCAGCGCCAGGAATTCAAATTCCTGGTAGATACGGGAGCAGAAAGATCAACTATCCAAGTTTTACCATCTGGATGTAAAGTCTCCCAAGACACCGCCCTTGTAGTGGGTGCCAAGGGTGAACCTTTTGAGGTTCCTGTTATTAAAGATGTCCTAATAGAAACCGAATCAAAAATAGGAATAGGAAGCCTTTTGTTGGCACCAGAAACAGAGTATAATCTCATGGGTAGAGATCTCATAGTAGAATTGGGAATAAACCTAGAGGTAATTAATAAAGAATTGAGAATCAAACTATGCCCCCTTAGAGTAGAAGATGAAAAGAAGATTAACCCTGAGGTATGGTACACGCCTGACAGTGTGGGCCAACTGAACATTCTGCCCTTCTCCGTAACCATAAAAGATCCAGAAATTATCCAGTAAGAAAGGGATGGCCTACATGCCTACAGGCAGTGGTGGCCTGTGCTCTCTTGGTAGAAGAAGCACGTAAAATAACTTTAAATGGAGAACTCAAGGTATTATCTCCACATAATATTAGGGGAATATTGCAACAAAAACCTGAAAAATGGATAACAGATTCGAGACTTTTAAAGTATGAAGGGATCTTATTGGATTCCCCGAAACTACCACTAGAGGTCACTACACTACAAAATCCAGCCCAGTTCTTATACGGAGAACCAAACGAGAATAAATTAGCCCATGATTGCATGTTAACCATAGAAGAACAAACCAAAATCCGACTGGACTTAGAAGAAGAAGAATTAGAAGAAGGGGAGAGGCTGTTTGTAGACGGATCATCTCGGGTAATAGAGGGAAAGAGAGTATCTGGCTATGCAATCATTAAAGAGGAAGGGTCAGAAGTCTTAGAGTCAGGACCTCTAAGTAGATCTTGGTCAGCTCAAGCTTGTGAATTGTATGCAGTCTTACGGGCTCTGAAATTGCTAAAAAATAAAACAGGGACAATATATACAGACTCCAAATATGCGTATGGAGTGGTACATACATTTGGAAAAATATGGGAAGAACGAGGGTTAATAAACTCTCAAGGGAAAGACTTAGTCCATCAGGAACTAATAAGACAGCTACTCCAAGCCTTACGGGAGCCTAGAAGAATTGCTGTAGTACATCTTAGAGGACACCAGAAAGGATTAGATTTTAGGAGTAGAGGTAATAACGCAGCAGACCAAGAAGCAAAAAGGGCAGCACTTTTGGTTATACGACAAGTTCAGGATAAGGACCAACCAGAGGAGAAATTCCCCAATAAAACTAGGCACATTTATAGCTTTACAGAACAAGAAAAAGAGAAACTATCACAAATGGGGCTAAAAGAAAATTCAGAAGGAGAATGGAAACTCCCAGATGGAAGAGTAGTACTACCTAAATCAATAGCAGTAGAAATTTTACAAAGAATACATAGCCAAACTCTTTGGGGAACACAAGCACTAGCAGACCAATTTGCCGCCAAGTATATGTGTATTGGAATATATAATTTGGCAAAACAAATTGTTAAAGGCTGCATAACTTGCCTTAAAGTGAATAAGGCTTATTTAAGAGAACGCCCATTGGGAGGGAGACCACTAGCACACAGGCCCTTTGCTAACATACAACTAGATTTCACCGAATTGCCCAAAGTAGGAAGAAGTAAATACTTATTAGTTATAGTAGACCATTTAACGCATTTTGTCGAAGCATTTCCCACAGCAAGGACAACGGCACAGACAGTGGTCAAAGTCCTATTAGAAAATATTATCCCTAGATATGGAGTAACTGAGACTATTGACTCTGACCAAGGACCCCACTTTGTATCTAAAATCATCAAAGAAGTAATGGGAATTATGGGAATAAAATGGGAATATCATACCCCCTGGCATCCCCAAAGTTCAGGACAAGTAGAAAGAATGAATGGGGAAATAAAGAAGCAATTGACAAAGCTTATGCTTGAAACCAGGCTGTCGTGGGTAAAATGTTTACCATTAGCTCTATTAAACATACGAACTCAACCAAGATCCGACATGGGAATCTCCCCTTTTGAGATGCTGTATGGAATGCCTTATAATATGGGGGAACCTCAAGACCACCCAAATTTTAGAGACCAAAACATGAATCATTACATCATTACCTTAATGAGATATAGAGAAGAATTATGGAAAAAGGGCATGATAACTCAAAGGCCCCCGCTAGAACTTAAACTACATCGAATTCAACCAGGAGACTGGGTATTAATCAAATCATGGAAAGAAACCTCATTAACCCCACAATGGGAGGGACCTTATCTTGTTCTACTCACTACAGAAACAGCAATAAGAACAGCTGAAAGAGGATGGACACATGCCAGCAGAATTAAAGGACCTGTGGAAAAGCCATCCCCCCAGTGGCAAGTAACCAGTCCTCCTGGAGACTTAAAACTGAAAATTCAAAGAAAAGACTGTAAATGAGCAAATACAAAATAGAGTATTTACCCAATCCACTGGATACAGATGAAGGACTAATTTATAAAAATGATGTTAGAATAAGGTGTGGGAATTCTAATTGTAGATGTTATCCTTTTGTTTGTTATATATGTATAGTATGCAGGGAAAAGTGGTGGAGTCATTGTGAAAGGGGAACTCCCCCCAGAGGAGTTTGCATCCCCTGCCGCAAACTTCAAGGTCAATTTACTAATTGGGCTCTAGCACGTGCAGTATCATGAGGAATTCTAAAAAAGGGGTCAAGTGAATGGTGGGAAATAGTAGTTAAGGGAATTAACCCCCATTATTATTGTTACGACTTTAACTTACCGGCCCCCTTTGTAGCTGACATCAGTGACAGCATTTGTCGCAAACACCTGAGGGGAGTCCAGTGTAACACTCCAGAAGTTAAGAACCGTAATTGGAACTCCTACATTAAGAGGCAAGAAACCTGACAGGCTAGATCCCAAGGACCTCCTGAAGAATACTCCTGCTGCCAAGAAGATGGTACCCCTCGTGGCTCGAAGCAACCGGGTCGACGAGCGAGGCAGAGGAGTAAAAAGCTGTGGAGGAAAGAACCCCTGTATTGGGATACTAGAGCAATGTTAGCAGAACTGCCTCAGGAGTGGGACTAGAAAGCCTCAGTGTGACCCGCGACATGTGAAAGGGGGAAAGACACCACCAAACTATAGTAACCAAATAACGATTACCACAAATCGACTCCACCATTTAGCCCAGTGTAATATTTTTCTACTAATCATGCTTTGCTTAATTAAATTGAACAGGGTTGAGACTTGTTGGGGTTTTAGTTTAGTCCTAGTTTTTTTCTGTTAAAGGAATTTTTTCCCATAGCATGTTGCTAGGAGATAAATGGCCATACTTGAGAGGAGATAGCCATACTTAAGAAAGACAAAAGGGCCCGGCCAGGCTTTTGTTCTCACCTGGCGGGCAGTTCAGTTCGCTCTCAGCGTCTGGAGGGAGAAGGTGCAGAGAAAGGAGCTGCTGGTTCCCGTTTTCGGCGTCTTTCCTTTCTGCTGGAAACAACACCGGGGATCCCAAAGCTGCTTTCCCTGCCCTGCTGGAGGCTGGGCTGTGGCCGCCCTGCCCCGCTGCTGCTTCGAGCCTTCGCTGCATTGTAGCCGTGCTTACCCTGCCTGCCTGGAGCCCCGGGGGGTTCCCCTTTTGGATACATCTCGTCTGCCACCCGGGATTTGTGTTTGTGCCTGCCGCTCCAGCCTACCAGTCCAGCCTGCTGTTTCCGGGAACCCGGGACCAGCTGCCCACCGGTTTGTGAAGCTCCTTTGTTCCACCCTTCCCCGGGATCCCAGGGCACCAGAGCAGCCGCGTGCTCCCCGAGCTCGCTCCGGAGCGCCCCCTGCAGCCGCTGGGGAACCAGCGCACCTGCCCTGCTCACCGGGAGCCGCCAGCGATCCCTGTCGGCTGCGAGCGGAACTGCACCCGAGGGGAAATAGCCTGACAGCCAAGAAGGCTGGGACTGGGTTTGTGTTTGCTGTTACTGCCATAGTTGTTGTTTTGTTTGACTAGTTATATATATATATATATATATATATAGTAAAGAACTGTTATTCCTATTTCCCACATCTTTGCCTAAAGACCCTTGATTTCAAAATTATAATAACTCAGAGGGAAAGGGGTTACATCTGCCACTCCAAGGGAGGCTTCTGCCTTCCTTAGCAGACACCTGTCTTTCAAACCGAGACAAGACTTTAGAAGAGACACACTTTCCGCACGAACCCTTTAAATGGTCATTAGTTAGGTTGAGTGATAACATGATACTACAAACAAATACCACTGTGGGGGCACCAAGTTTTCGAGTAGGATTATGTGATCTAACGGCTATTGAACATTGTGGAAAAGAACTAAACCTAACAGGATTTTATATGTGTCCAACCAATAATCGAGGGAAATCATACTGTAACTATCCAGGAGAATATTTCTGTGGATATTGGGGGTGCGAGACAATAGCCTCCAACTGGATCCCGGGAGGGGGACCAGACAAATCCCTGAAAGCTGGGTTCGGGCCCGTAGGGTGCACTAAGCCACGAAGAGGACTTTCTGGAGAGACGACATATATGGGGACCTGTTCCTTTATACATATAAATATAACACAACCCACTAATCCAGATTGGTTACTGGGGAAAATCTGGGGAATCAGACACTGGGAACCCGGGAAAGATAGAGGAAACCTAATAATGATTAAGAAAGAACACGCACCCCTTGATCCAGAACTAGTTGGACCAAACCAGGGTCTAGGGGAATTAGAGGAAATAGACAATATAAACAAAACTCAGCAGGTTGGTAGTATAACAATCACTCCCCAGAGTGAGAATCCAACTGATGTTCCTAGTAAAGTCAGTAAGATCTCTATCAAAAGTAGTCCTACAAAATAGGAGGGGATTAGACTTATTATTCCTTCAGCAGGGAGGACTGTGTGTAGCACTCAAAGAAGAATGTTGTGCCTACGCAGACCACACTGGGGTAGTGATAGACACCATGACTGAACTAAGAAAACGGCTAGAACAACGGAAAAGAGAAAGAGAGGCACAACAAAGCTGGTATGAATCCTGGTTTAATCATTCACCCTGGTTAACTACTTTGTTATCTACCATCGCAGGGCCTCTAATTCTGTTAGTCCTAGGACTCACATTTGGGCCGTGTATATTCAATAAGTTGATCTCCATAGTAAAAGGGCGCTTAGAAGTAGCACATTTAATGCTCCTTAGGGCTAAATACCAGCAGATACCAGAAAATCATGAAGAAGAAATGTTAGAATTAGCTAAACAAGAGCTAAAAAGATTCAATGAACAAAAATGAACAAGAGAAAAAGGGGGGATTGTAAAAAATAAGGGTATTTTGTTCATTGAAAAGAGCTGACACAGGCCACAACATACATAACAGGAAGTATCTTAACAAATCCATATGTAAAGGTTGTAAGTGCTGTAAGTGTACCATTGTTTAACTGCCCCTAAGCTCCAGGAAGAAAAGCAGGGGATACTAAATGACCAAATATGGAAAGGGTCACCCAGAGGGCACTTGAAGAAGACTACTTGCCTTCATCCATCGACCACCAGAAGGCAGAAAACGACCCCCTAGCAACAAGCTCACACATGCGCAGAGTACTTCTTTAAGGACACGTTAACAGGAAATGGTCCTGCATAAAAGAAGGGCTGAAACTTGCAACCGCGCGGCAGTGGCGGAGCGGAGACTCCCCTGTCGCCCAGCGCTGATTTTGCTTATGCCTTGCTTGCTGTAATTAATAAATTCTCTAATTTGATTAAACCTCTTTGTGTGCCTCCGTCAATCACAATTTTGATACAGATGGTTCTCACGGGGAGGGTGGTAGAAGAAGGGGCAGGATAGCCCGAGAAGCTATGAGAGCAGTCAGTCCCGTCGCTAAACACACAAGGTCCAAAACAGATAAAGGGGGGGGAGAAGAACTTGTATTAAAAGCACCTCTGAGACAGGCTGTGGGAAATCAAGGAGTTATTTCTATAAAAGCACCATTTTCTCTCGGAGAATTACAGCAGTGGAAAAACTCAATTGGGAAGTGCAGGGACAACCCGGAGAGAGTAGCTATGCATGTAGAAATGGCCATAAAAACTCAAAACCCAGATTGGGGTGATCTAAATGTTATGCTAGATGAATTATTGGATAAAACAGAGAGAGAAATGGTCAACAAAGCTGCTATATCTGCTATAGAAACTCAAATTGAAACTGGGAGTCTTCAAGGGTCAGTTAATGATATCTATCCCCTAGTGAACCCTAACTGGGATCCTAATGTCCCAGAACAGATGGAAAAGCTGAAGCGATACCAAAAATGGGTGGTTGTTGCGTTAAAATGTGCCATTCCTAAAGCAGTGAATTGGGCTAAGTTGTATGACATCAAACAAAATCCAAATGAGACCCCCACAGAGTTTCTAAATAGGCTTAAAGAGGCTGCGCAAAAATACACTACCTTAGACCCTGACTCACCTGAGCAGCAGATCTACCTCGCTTACCTGTTTATAGGTCAATCTGCTAATGACATAAAGAAAAAGCTGCAAAAGATAGATGGGCCACCAGATATAAGTAAATTGTTGACTGTAGCCTGGAAGGTATACCAGAACAGGGACTTAGCAGACAAAGATAAACATCATAAACCCCACTACAAGAAGAAGTATGATAAGGAAAAGTCATCTGACACATCAAAAAGGGGTCCCCCTTTTCCCCTATCTGAGGACCAATGCACAATTTGCAAAAAACGGGGGCACTGGAAAAATGAGTGTCCATCACGAGCAGAAAAGAAGCCACCAGTTCCGGAACTTACTGTAAATACGGACTGATGGGGACCGAAGGTAACTACCCCAGCAGAGCCTTCAGTTGTAGCTAAGCTGGGGCATGATGATGTTGAATTTCTGGTTGATACAGGGGCAACATATTCTGTGTTAAATACTCTAAAAGGTAAACTGAGTCAAGACACTGTGAATGTGATTGGAGCTACAGGGGTAAGTGAAACAAGGCCTTTTTTCCAACCTTTAAAATTTAAATTGGGAAAACACTGGGTCACTCACCAGTTCCTGTATATGCCAAATTCCCCAATGCCATTGTTAGGCAGAGATTTATTGGAAAAATTGGAAGCAGAAATTAAGTTTTCAAAGGAAGGGGGAGTGAAAGTTAGAATCCCAGAATCTAAAATTATCGAAGCAGCTGCTATACTTGTACAGGAATGCCATGGCAAAATTCCCAAAGAAGTTGAAGAGGCTGTCATTCAAATAGTGTGGGCCAATGATTCTCCTGGGAGATTCAAAAAAGCTGAACCTGTGAGTATCACACTCAAAGCAGGGCCTACACCAGTAAGGCAAAGACAATATCCTCTGAAATTAGAAGCTCATAAGGGATTGGTACCTGTGATTGAAAAGTTTCTCAAATTTGGGTTGTTAGTGGAGTGTGAATCCAGGTACAACACACCAATCTTGCCAGTAAAGAAAGCTGATGGTAAAAGCTACAGGTTGGTACAGGATTTGAGAGAAATCAACAAGATAACAGAGGACATACACCCAGTGGTAGCAAATCCTTACACACTTTTGACAACACTAACAAATGAATTAGGGTGGTTCACTGTTTTAGATCTCAAGGATGCCTTTTTCTGCATTCCTGTGCATAAGAATAGCCAAGAACTCTTTGCTTTTGAGTGGGAGAATCCAGAAACAGGGAGGAAGACCCAGCTCACCTGGGCATTTTTACCACAAAGATTCAAAAACAGCCCGACCATATTCGGAAACCAGCTGGCAAAGGAGCTTGAGGACTGGAGGAAACAAGAACCAGGAGGAGCAGTTCTCCAGTATGTTGATGACATCTTGAGAGCGGCCAAGACACGAGATGACTGCATAAAGCTCACTGTAAGTCTGTTGAACTTTTTGGGCCAAAGTGGGTATCGGGTCTTGAAAGAGAAGGCACAGGTTGCCAGGGAAACAGTAGTATCCCTGGGCCTAGAAATTTTCCGTGGACATCGACAACTCAGCAGAGAACGGAAGGAAGCCATCTGTCGACTTCCAGAGCCCCATACCGTAAGGGAGATGCAGGCCTTCCTGGGAATGGTAGGTTGGTGTCGCCTGTGGATATCAAACTACGGTATACTGGTGAGACCTTTATATGAGGTCCTTAAAGCAGCTGAAAAGGGGACAATTATGTGGACAGAGAATGCCAGGGCTGCATTTAAACAGCTGAAACATTCCTTGATGTCAGCCCCAGCTTTGGGGCTGCCGGACTTGAGTAAACCTTTTGAACTCTTTACACATGAGCGACTGAATGTTGCTCTGGGGGTACTGGCACAGCACCTTGGAGACCAGCGAAGAGCTGTGGCCTATTTCTCAAAACAACTAGACAATGTAGCCCAGGGTTGGCCAGGATGCTTGAAAGCTGTGGCAGCAACAGTCCTTCTGATACAGGAGGCCCGTAAATTCACCTTTGGGCAGCACATTGTCGTGTATGTACCCCATGCAGTGATAAATGTGCTGGAGCAAAAGGGGGGACACTGGCTCTCCCCTAGCAGAATGCTCAAATACCAGTCTGTGTTGTTAGAACAGGATGATGTTATTCTAAAGACAACTTCTGTGGTAAACCCTGCAATGTTTTTATCATCCATGTTACTTGACAGTGTGCCTGAGCATGATTGTTTGCAGACAATAGAGGAAACTTATTCCAGCAGACCAGACCTGAAAGATGTTCCTTTGAAAGATCCAGACTGGGAATTGTACACTGATGGGAGCAGCTTCATGAGAAACGGTAGGAAGATGACCGGTTATGCCATAACCACCTCAGATAAAATCATTGAGGCAAAAGCCTTGCCTCCAGATTTATCATCACAGAAAGCTGAACTCATTGCACTAATGAGAGCTCTAGAACTGAGCGAGGAGAAGGTGAACATATGGACTGATTCCAAATATGCCTTCAGTGTTGTTCATGCCCACGGAGCTATTTGGAAGGAACGTGGCCTGTTGACTGCTCAAGGTAATGAGGTTAAGCATGCTAAACAAATTCTTGCACTTTTACAGAGCATTTGGAAGCCTATGGAAGTGGCTATCATGCATTGCAAGGGTCATCAAAAAGGGAAAACAGCCCCCAAACTGGGAAATCATTTTGCTGACGAAACAGCCCGGGGGATTGCAGAAAAAGGCATTTTTGCAGTGGTACCACAGAAAGAGATAGATTTGTCATCATTTACCCCAAAATATGATCAGAGGGATCACAAATCAATTAAGTTCCTTAAGGCTGAAATCAAAGAAGGTGGGTGGGCTGTTACCCCAGTAGGACAAGTCATAGTTCCACCCCTGATCCTTTGGGAAATAGCCCAACAAGAGCATGAAAGTACCCATTGGGGAACAGAAAATCTTTTAAAACATTTGAGGAAAGTAGTGATAGGGAGAGGAATGACTGATATTGTACAATCTGTAACAAGCAAGTGTGAAACCTGCTGTAAAAACAACCCTGACACAAGCAAGAGAGTTGTGTTAGGAGTGACAAAGACGGGAGATCTCCAGGGAGATTATTGACAAATAGATTTTGCTGAGATGCCACTCAAAGAGGGATGCAGGTATATACTGGTGCTGGTTGACACCTTCAGTGGATGGCCTGAGGCTTTCCCCTGTCTCACCAACACAGCAAAAGAAGTAGTGAAAGCTTTGCTCAATCATATAATACCAAGATTTGGGGTTCCTTTGGGAATGTCATCAGATAGGGGACCACATTTTGTTGCAACGGTGGTTGGGGAAGTTAGCAGGATTTTGGGACTTACCTGGGACCTGCACACACCATACAGGCTCCAGGCAAGTGGCAAAGTTGAACGCATGAACGGGACCCTCAAAACCCAGATTTGCAAGATTTGTCAAGCCACATCCATGACATGGCTTCAAGCCTTGCCTATAGCCTTGCTGAGAGTCCGCATACAGCCAAGGAGAAGGGACAACATCAGTCCCTATGAAATATTATATGGCAGGCCATACCAGGTTCCACATATCCCAGGGGAAATTCATGAGAGGTAAAAATGATTTGCAGAAATATTTAATGGCTCTGAGTTCCACTTTGCAGAAGCTCCAGAGATTCGTTGTGTTATCCAAACCAATAGGATTGGACACACCTGCTCATCCATTCCAGCCTGGAGATTGGGTCTACATCAAGTGGTGGGACAGCGACCCCTTGCAAGCCAAGTGGAAGGGACCATTCCAAGTTTTGCTGACCACTTTTACTGCGGTCAAGGTTGCTGGCAAGGGACCGTGGATTCACTACTCCAGGGTGAAGAAAGCTTCTGCTCCCGAAATCACCAAGAAGACAGAGACTGATACAAATCAGAAAGATGCAGTCTAAACTGTTTTTTACATGTTTGCTGTTTGCCCAACTGGTAACCATGGTTCAGGGTTCACCCCATGATTTGCATAAGACTGTGGTCCAAAATGTGTCCAAAATTCTTAATAAGAGCGATTGCTGGATCTGTACTTAGTTACCACCCCTAGATGGGAAGGATCACTGGCCATTGATTGGCTTTTTAATGGAAGAGAACAGCACTGAAACAGTGGAACCAATTAATAGCACCCTTCTGCCTCCCATCACCCTGAGTGGCCTGGTAGAGTGTGCAAACTATAAAGTTCCTTGTGCAATCGTAAACGCCACAGGAAAAGCTGTTCTTCCTTCATATTGTCATCAGACCCATTTCAGGGAAATAATAGACCCAAGAATTGCAGCAAAGATGAAATTGACAGGGTAGTGACTGGCTCAGCCATTTGGGACGGGGTTGTATTGGATATGTGGTAATAAGGCCTGGAAAGTTATGCCCGTGAACAAAGACCAGGCTTGTGCTATTGGGGCTGTGGTGCCAAATATAACAATATTTGTCCATTTTGAAAAACCACATAAGAGGAGAAAAAGATCTCTTAATCCCCTCATTGAATGTCCCACACTTTTCCATAGCATAATCAGAGCCCTTATACCCGCTTATGGAGTAGTTGAACTGGAGAGAGCAATTGTAAACATCTCGGCTGTCATTGAACGTATGGAGCAGCATATTGCAGATGCAATTTCAGCCTTACTGGAGGAAGTTGACAGTCTATCCCGTGCAGTTATGCAAAACAGGATAGCTCTCAATTTCATACTTGCTGCACAAGGAGGTGTATGTGCTATTGTCAATACCTCTTGTTGTTCTTATGTGGTCCAAAGTGGAAAAATAAAGAAAGATTTGGATGAAATTTGGAAGGGAACTAAAATTCTACACGAAGTGGCTTCTAAAAATAACACTTTAAAATTTGATCATATTTTTGATACCCTCACCTCATGGTTACCAAACTGGGCCTGGGTAAAAGAAATATTCATAATAGTTGTAATTGTAGTTATTATCTATGTAATTTCCTGTGGAGCAGCCGGTTGTGTAAACCAGTTCTGCGGGTAAAAATAGAGTAGAGTAAAGTAGAGTAGAGTAGAGACTAGACAAGATAGAGTTTTGTTAGTCTCTAAAAGGCGGAAATGATGCCATGAAGATTTTTGCCTTTTCTTTTATACCCCTGTTATACCTTTTTACAACTTCTGTATTCCCAGTGCTTTTTGCCTACATTCTTGGACTTGTTTGTTAAGCTAAGAGACTAAACATTTTAGAAGCTTCGTAGCTAGGGATCAGTGTGCCCCAGACCCCAAGGTCCTCTCCAGAACACATTCTGTAAACCAAGATAGAACCATCCAGGGGAAGGTTCCTTGGGGAGGGGGGCTCACTTGAGCCTCTCATTGGGCAATCTTTGATAGATATGCTAATTAGTAAAACCTATAATGTTATACCCAATGTTGGGGAGGGGGGCAGACAAAGAGAGAGACATAGATAGACTCGGCAGGGTGCATCTTGATGCATATGACCTGGACGTGTACACCTAAGGATCCTTAAAAAAAATACCAAGGTAAAATCCCTTTTCCCCTTCTAACCGTGTATGACACTTGATTTTAACACCAGGATAAGGCATCATTGCGATTGTGCAGGGTGAGGTGGCGCAGGCTCTGCCTGTGGAGCCGAGGGAGTTTTTTCGGATCCACCATCATTTGCCCCGGAAGCCCGGTCAGCAGGGTCCTCCTCGGACATTCCTCCATCACTCATCACCGAAATAGACGAGCCAGCTTGGCAGCTACAGTCAAGGTCAGTCAGCAGCATAAATAACGAACGCCAGGTCTGGTATAATTCTAACACTGATGGGTCCCCAGACAGGAGTTCATGCTGGACAGCACAGCCAAGCTCCTGCCATAAGGCAAAGTCCAGGGCACTATCTCTGTCCATGGAAATCCCTTTTAAGGCAGCCCAGTCTAATAATTCCCGAACTGAGTTCTCAGGAATGGAGGTTTGCAGTATGCTAAACACACCTTTCCAGACCATTAGCACAGCGTCGGTTTGTGAGCCGCTGTTCGCCATTTCTCAGTCCTGTCAGACCTCCTGGTCCCGGGGGAGGAAGGGGAACAGCGTATCTCTAGGGGAATTCGGCTTGGCTCGCAGCAGCAGGAAACGTCAGAGAGTGCAGATCACGTCAGGCAGCGCCAAATATTACCGCAGGCCTGGGCCCTAGGGTATATCACCGTGTCCCGCAGCCATAGGGAGAAGGAGGAGAGAAGATCCAGCAGGCAGGAATTGTGCAGCAAGATTGATTTATTTAATTATTTTACAAACTCTTTTATAGACTTTTTTCTTCATAGTCTAATTGGACAAAGGACCAGCCACCCCTTGGGGTGATTGGCTAAAATCCTAAAACATCCATTGTCAAAATATTTTTCTACCATAAGCAAGACTTTTCAAGGTTGCAGGTGGCTTGGTTGTTTACATTCTCTGCTACCTCTTCTGTGAGAGAGAAAAGTCTCTCACGGACATAGAAAATAGCAAGAAAATCCTCGCTAGCAGCATTTTTGTATCTACAGGACCACTTGTTTCTCCTCTGCTCGCCTGTGCCCCGCCCTCAGAGTTGGGAGGCTCTGCTTCCGCCTTTGCTACCAGTTCTCCCTCAGACTTCTGCGGGGTAAGTTCCTTCCCTGCCAGGTCCAGCAGCTCCCACAGCGAGCGTACGGGTGCTGATATCCCCTTCATCGGTTGACCCGCGGTCAGCCCGAAGAATCGTGCAACCCTGGACTCCGCCCTGTCCTCTCTCCACTGCTCCGTGAGACCCCCCTCCATGGCTGCCGCAGCCACCTTCCTCTCTTCTTTCATTTCTGCGAGGGTATTAGTCACAGCTCTCCATGTTAATCCGAGAGCTTTTGCTTCTTTACCTTCCTTTCCACCCTCAATTGTCGACTGCCACAGTCTGGTTCCAATTTCCCACCACTCTTTGGTCGAAAACAAAAGCGAAGTGCATTTCAAAAACCCTTGTTCCCGGGCCCACGTAATTAGGGCATAGAGATCTTGATCTTTTACAGTCTCGCCTCTCTTAGAGAGGATACTGGCTTGGAGATGAGTTGCAGCTTCATATTCCATAGCTGTCTTACCTGCGGGGGTCTCTCGGCTGCGCGAGCTGCGGTCTCCTGCACCACTCAGCTTTTTTGCTGGGACACTCCCGCTCCAGCTCTCCAGGCTCCTCACCGTTGGTGTGATGATTCGGAGTCTTGCCGCGTTTAGGCGAACTGCATTTAAGTGAAAACAAACCGCATCCAAGTGAAACGCATTTAAGGGAAACAATGACTCGAGTCCCTGCTCGGCGCCAGGTGAAAGGGACCGGATAAACAACATGTACACCAATATGATTTAAGCATCGTTCTGCCTTTATTCTTCAACTATGCAAGCTTATATCTACTTTTGCAAAGATTCACACCCAGTCCCTCTAGACAGCCTCTAATCAGCGGGGGAGACGACCAGTTTTTAACTTTGCCAAGGACTCTCAGGGCTGCCTGCAGCCAGGTGCTTTCCAGGCTTGCTTGCAGCCAGGGGCCAGTTCAGGGGTTTTTCCTCAGCAACCCTGGGTTGTCCAATCTTTCTAGGGGTATCATATGCCCCTGTTCCATAAGGGATCCCTCTACATAAAAGAGTTTGTAAAATAATTAAATAAATCAATCTTGCTGCACAATTCCTGCCTGTTGGATCTCTCTTCTCCCTGCCGCTGCGGGATACCGTAATAGGGCTCTACATCAATTACTGCTTCTGGATAGCCTTAAGGGCTCTAACATTCTGCATAACATTCTGACTCCATAGCATAAAATTCAGTCTCTGAAATTCAGTCTCTTCTTGTGGAAGGACCAGGCTGATGGTCAACATCTTGGTCATCATCAGAGGGATCATCTGATGGATGATCTGCATTCTGGTCATCATCTGGAGGTTTCTTTGTGTTGAGGTTTTAGGAGTTTCCCTGGTTTTTTTTTTCTGTTAAAGGAATTTTTCTCATACGTGTTGCTAGGGGGACAAATTTCTGGATATTTAAGAAAAGCAAAAGACCTAGCCATTGGGGGAGGGGTGCATCTGGCTACTCTTTTGTTTCACCTGGGTGTGTGGACAGTTGGTCCCCGGTGTTTGGACGGAGAGGGAGGCTGCTTTCTTCGGAGGCTTTTTTTCCTTCTTCCAGAGAAACCCCGGGATCCCAATCCCGCCTTCCCTGCCCCCCTGGGAGCCGGGCCGTGGCCGTCCTGCCCCCACTGTTGCTTCGAGCTTTTGCTACGTTGTAGCTGTCCTCGCCCTGCCTGCCCAGACCTCCGGGGGGTTCCCACTGCAGCTCCGCAGTTTGGATACATCGCGTCTGCCACCCGGGATTTGTGTTCATCCCTGCCGTTCCAGCCTGCCATTCCAGCCTGCTGTTCTTGAGGGTCCGGCCGGACACCGGGATCATCTGCCCAGGGGGTTTGTGAAACTTTTGTCCCATCCCTTTCCCGGGATCCCAGGCCACCAGTGCTGCGTGCTCCCCAAGCTCGCTCCCGAGCGCCCCCTCTAGCCGCTGGGAAACCATCGTACCTGCCCTTCTCACCGGGAGCCGCCAGCGCCCCTGCCAGGTGCGAGCGGGACTGCACCCAAGGGGAAAGGGCCTGACAGCTGAGAAGGCTGGAACTGGGTTTGTGATTGTTTGCTGTTACTGCCATAGTTATTGTTGTTTGTTTGACTGGTTATATACATATAGATATATAATAGTAAAGAATTGTCATTCCTATTTCCCGTATCTTTGCCTAAAAGCCCCTTAATTTCAAAATTATAATAACTCAGAGGGAAGGGGGGTCGCATCTGCCATTCCAAGGGAGGCTCCTGCCTTCCTTAGCAGACACCTGTCTTTCAAACCAAGACACTTTGGAGATTTCCTGTTCTGCTGCTGGTGCCGCAGGTCAGGCTGAACGCATCTTGCAGGTAGCCACCGTACCCCAGTATCTGTGGAAACGCAAGCATACCCACCACCCCAAGCCATAAGCTCATGCGGGCCTTCCCACTTCTTAGTGAGGAGGTCCCGTACCCGGACTTTCGCTCGAGGCAGGTGCGTCTTTCCTACAGACTGTACTGAGAGAAAATGGTTCAAAATAACAGGATTATTTCAATTTGGTGGTACTATAAGATGATTAATTGTATATAACGCTTTTTCTAGTCAGGTCTGTGGGGTTTCTCCATGCATTCCCCTTTTTTGCTTCTCCAGAACACACTTCAAAGTACCATTAGCGCATTTAACAATGGCTTGGCCAGTAGGAGAATGTGGAATACCCAAAGTATGATCTACACCCCTGTACTACTTTGAAAACAAACCAGTGGGAGGCACCAAGTCAGAATAACAATTTAATGGAAATCAAAGAAAAGAAAAAAAACATAAAAGAAAACACTGGTTCAAACTGACAGAGTCAAGATGCAACCTGATTCCCTGTTAGGCAGGGTGGTGGTAGCAGTCTGGTAGAATGGTGGCTGCAGTCCTCTGAAGCGGTGATCCTGTAGTAAAGGGGTCTGCTCTTCCTCAGAAAGTCCAGTGGTGGCTGTGTAGCTCCTGTCCTCTGGAAATCCAGTGGAAAGGGTTGTCTCTGGTGTTTAGAGTCCCAGATTATATTCACGATGGGATGCTTGGTTCCCCCCTCTGGGTGAAGCATCTCACAATGGGGTAATGAGTCATGAGGCCAAGTGTTGATTAGGCTCATTAACAGAAGATAGTCTGGAGGGAGTTATCTCTGAGTCATGCAGCAGGACAATGATGGGCCATTAACAGCAAGATAGTCTGGGGGGAGGAGGCAAGGAAACACTGCCCCACCTGATTTCAACAACTCATGAGGATGGTAATAGAATACACCTCAACCCAGGACATTATCCACCCCTTATTCTATTACCATCTATATCATCCCAAATCAATACCTTCTTAAACTCTAAACACACATACATATATATATATATATATATATGTATATACAATGAAACCCTACACACAGTTCTCAGCTAAGATTAGGTCTCCTTGTGGTACACAACAGGTTTCCCCATCTTTCTGCATTACCCACCAAGTACAACCAGGTCCTTGAGCAAAGACAATCCCACGGATCGGTTTGCCTTTGCCTGAGGTGGGATTAATCCAAACAGTCTTTCCTAAAATACCTCTCAGGTGTACGACAGGGACTCTATCTCCATCCACTGTGTGCAAGGGTTCAGACTCTGCGGGACCAGCTCAATTGATGGACCCTCGGGTATTGACCATCCAGGTGACCTTTGCTAAGTTCACTTCCCAATTTTTGAAGGTCCCCCCACCAAGTACCTTTAGGGTGGTTTTAAGTAGTCCATTGCAGCATTCAACTTTTCCGGCAGCTGGTGCATGATAAGGAATATGATATATCCATTTGATACCATATTCTCTGGCCCAGGTGTTGATGAGGCTGTTCTTGAAATGAGTCCCGTTGTCTGACTTGATCCTGTCAGGGGTGTCATGTCTCCACAGGTGTGGGTAATTCAAGATAGAGGGGGAGGAAATGTAGGTGATTAGGGACAGGCGTTCGGAAGATATCGCGTTGTATGGGACAGGTAGAACCCCTCCCCTCTACAGGTAATACGTGAGCAGAAGGAAGTGACGCTGCAAACCCAGGTTATTTAACCCTATGTAATCCATGAATAAACACCATTTTCCGTCCACCACATTGGTGTCTGTGAGCTGATGGTCCAAACGACCTGAGGTGGTCGTCGTGCCGTTCCTGAACCAGGTGGCTACGCCTCCGAGAGGCAATAAGTGGTGCCGAAACCCGGGATCCGGAATCAGAATCGGGAATTCGCCTGGACGGGTGAACGGCGGCCGGCGCAGCAGGACCAGCCCGGCGGGGAGGACGCTCCCTGACCAGAGAGGAGGATGGAAGCTCTCGCGAAGGTCGTATCTCAGATTCATAAGCAATGGGGCATTGATTGCAAGCCAAAAGATTTTACACTCTCTGCTGTGAGGCTATTGGAAATTGGGGTCATAGACCGACCGGTGGATATCCTCCACCCAGAAGTATGGGACAAATGTACCAAGGCTCTAGCCGATGAAACAATATCCTCGGGTTTGGGGAAATACCTTAAATTATGGGGAAAATCATGCAGGCTTTGCGTAAGGCCCTGCAAGAGCAGGAGACCTGGAAAGCCACACAGAACTGTTTGCTGGCCACACCTCGGTTGGGAGTTGGGGCGGCCACGCAAACTACAGATGAAAGCAGCCCTGCCGAGCGCACAGACTCGCAGGAGCAAGCACCCTCTCCACGGCTCCCCAGCCCAACCCTACCTACAGAGGGAAAGGAGCTGGCGCAGTCATTCTGGGGCGGGGTGGTGGAGGAGGCCAGGGGGGCTGCCATTAAAGCGGAGTCCGAAACCGCGTGGGTGAGACCCCCACCCTATGCCCTGCAGAATGCCGCCGACCCTGGAGGGGATGGGGGGGGCGTACACGCGGCCGGCGGGAGCGGGGGAGGTGTGCCAGATAACACAGACGCCGCCAGCGGGAGCGGGGGAAGTGCGCCAGATAACACAGACGCGGCTGGCGGGATCAAGGAAGGTCCACTAGATACCGCAGATGCGCTTGAACAGAAAAGGGGGGGGAATCCCAGAGGGGGAACCAAGGCCAACCAGAGCGCTCACCGAGAAACATGCCCTTATATAGCAAGAGCCTCCCTCAGCAGTAGGTGGGGTGAGCCCAGGGGGAAGGAACGGCCCAATCCTAAGAAAAAGCGGTGGGGTAGGAGCCCGGGGAAAAAGCTCCGGAGCCCGGAAGTATCCAGTCAGTCGACTTCCGGCTCCAAGTCGGACTATAGCTGGAGCGAGTGGCTTGACGAATGGTCTGTAACCGACTCCGACAAAGATGATTTAAGAATAGATAAAAGCTATAACCACTGTGCTCCTACTCGGGCCAAGGGGAAATTTGAAAAAGAACGTACTCCGCTTACAGACTGGAGAAAGATAAAAACAGCCTGCCCTGAATGGGCCCCTTCAGCCACGCTAGCTTTCCTGGTCCGAGTAGGAGGGCAAGCCAGAAACCAGAGGACTTACTCACCGATAAATCCTAAAGATATACAAGCAATTGTTAAAGCAATTGCAGACAGAGGGATTAATTTGGCTATGGTTTCCACCCTCATCAACAGCCTTTTTGGAGGAGATGACATGCTCCCATTTGATATTAAACAAACCTGCAAATTAATTTTTGATGGGGCAGGGATGATTGTTTTCAAACAAGAGTGGGAAGACAATTGTGCAAAGCAACTAGCCCTAGTAACTGGGGCCGACCACCCCCTCCACGGCTCCAGCCTACAGCAGCTAATGGGCACGGACCCGACCATGATCACCCCCCAGGCGCAGGCCTAGGGCCTATGGGCCCACGAAGTCATGGTAACTACCCGCGCCGCTAGAGAAGCTATCCGCTCTGCTTCCAGAGTTATTGTTAGACCATCCCCATGGTCCACAATAAAGCAGAGCGAGAGCGAAAGTTTCACACAGTTTGTGGACCGCCTCCAGGCAGCAGTCGATTCCTCTAACTTGCCCTCAGAAGCAAAGGGCCCTGTGGTGGCAGAATGCTTGTGTCAACAATGCAATTCTGCCACTAAGGACATTTTACGGTCATTACCAGCCGGGTCCAGTATCGCAGATATGATTAAGCATGTCGCAAAAGAAGAACATCTGGCCCCAATCCAGGCAGCCGTCCGCACTGCAATAACCAGTGTAATGGCATGCTTTAAGTGTGGCCAGGCAGGCCACGTTGTAATGAATTTCCCCCAATTAGAGCCTCCATCAACAGCAGTTCCCCCACGCCAGACGCAACCTAGAGGGCCATGCTGGGCATGTGGGAAAAAGGGACATTTTGCCAGAGAATGCAGATCCAAGCTCCAGGGAAACGGGAGGGGGAGGGGGCATCCGCGCCGCACACAGCTCCCCCCCACTCGGGACATGAAGCGGCCCAGCTACGCCAATCCTCAATGGGCCATGGAGCTCCCGCACCCACTGCCCCCCTGGGAAATGACCAATTCGACAGCTCAACCAATGGCTCAGTTAAACCTGTCTGCGCTCCAGGCACAGCAGGAACAACCCCCTGGGAGCGAGATCCCTGGGTGGCTTTGGCCATGAAAGTGGGCAGCCACCCGCCGATAGTGTGGGGAGTTTGCTGTCTCCATAACAACCCAGGTGACTCTGCTATACGTCTCCCCTTTTTGATTGATACAGGATCAGATGTTACAGTTGTCCCAGAAACGTATTGGCCTATACATTGGGAGCTGGAGGAGGCCCCCATGGTGGATGGAGTTGGGGGACTATCTCGGGCCCAAAAAAGCACCCAACTGATAGCGATAACGCTCCGCACCGAAAGAGGACCGGAGAAAACTATCACCCTTTTCCCATATGTTATGCCAAAATGTCCACCCTTGTGGGGGAGGGATGCCCTTGCCCTACTGAAAGTCAGGGTGACAAATTTATTCTAAGGGCCACTGCCGCATACCCACCGCTGCCCATCAAACTGGTATGGAAATCGGTCGACCCGGTGTGGGTCGAGCAGTGGCCTTTGTCAAAGCCTCGAATGACCGCCCTCCTCGAGTTAGTTAGCCGCGAGCTACAGCGGAACCACATAGAGCCCTCCACAAGCCCATGGAACACCCTGGTTTTCATAATACCCAAACGATCTGGTGAGGGCTTTTGCCTCCTGCACAACCTGCGGGAGGCGAACAAGAAAATCCAACCAATAGGTCCAGTCCAAACTTTGCTGCTCATGAACTCGATGATACCAAAAGGGCAGCCCTGCGCAGTGCTTGACATTAAAGACTGTTTCTTTTCCATACCCCTGCATGATGAAGACAAAGAGCGGTTTGCCTTTTCCATCGTCTTCCCGAACAGTCAACGGCCTAACCTGCGCTTCCAGTGGAAGGTGTTGCCCCAAGGGATGGTCAACTCCCCCACCATCTGCCAGATCACGGTAGACCGAGCACTAGCGCCAGTCGGGCGCAGACACCCAGCCATTATTTAGTACATGGATGACATCCTGATCGCCTCGCCATCAACGAGCCAGGTAGACCGACTAGTGTCGACAGTCTCAGAGACCCTGAAAACAAATGGCTTTGAAATCGCGAGCGCGAAAATAAAAAAGGGACCACGTGTAACCTTTCTAGGAGTAGGAATTACAAGCTCCTACATAACCCCGCTCCAGATAAAAATCCGCAGGGATATCAAGATGCTCCATGATATGCAGCAGCTGGTGGGATCTCTACAATGGCTCTGTAACATCATCCTGATTCCTCCCGAGGTCATGGACCCCTTAAATGACCTCCTGAGAGGAAAAGACTCATGGGAACAGAAAGTTCTGACACCAGAAGGGACAAGCTTGCTCGACTTTATCGAGCAGCAAATGTCTGTGAGTACGCTTACTAGGTGGGACCCGGGAGCACCACTTGATTTATATGTTCACTTTACAAAGAAAGGAGGGGTAGGAGCTCTAGCCCAGGGGCCCCCTGACAAAGCCCAACCGATACAGTGGGTAGTCTTGGGAAAGCCGTCGCGCGCATTTTCCCAGGGAGTTGAGTGTCTTGGCAACCTTATCATGAAAGGGAGAAGACTTGCCCTAAGGCACTTGGGCACGGAACCCGCCAAGATATACCTACCCTTCCGCAAACAGCTCTCCACGCAATCACCGACAATATCAGAGCTTTTAGCCATAGCCCTCACTGGTTTTGGAGGAGAGATTCGCTATGCAGCAAAACCCCCATGGACCCAGCTACTTGCGATCATTGACATCGATCTCCCGCCAAAAGTCATCGATCGACCGCAACCGGGACCGATGGTCTTCACAGACGCATCGTCGCTAGCCTCAACTGCAGCAGCGGTATGGCAGTCGGGAGAGCAGTGGCAGTGCATCAAAGCAACCGACCCTACGCTTTCAGTCCAACAACTGGAAGCAGCCGCCGTAGTGCTGGCGTGTGGACTGTTCCCGGAAGAGCACCTCAACATTGTAACTGACTCTATGTTTGTGGCTAAGCTTTGCCTAGCCATGTCAGGGCCCGGCGTGTCAGTGTCCACGGTGGCTGTGATGCTTGAAGAAGCACTCTCTTCGTGGAAGGGCACCATATCTGTCATCCACGTTAACAGCCACAATCCGGTTAAAGAATTCTTTCAAATCAGAAACGACAAGGCAGACGCCGCCGCAAAAGGACTGTGGACACTGCGAGATGCCCGTCAGCTACATGAGTCTCTCCACATCGGAGCTAGAGCACTAGCAAAAAGGTGTGGGATTTCAACCACTGATGCGAAACACATCGTAGCCATGTTCCCCCACTGTCAAAAATCACCGCTGTGGTCCAGTGGAGTCAACCCCAGAGGCCTTAAAGCCTCAGAAATATGGCAAACAGACTTCACAATATGTCATCTACTAAAACCCCGAGCGTGGCTTGCAGTGACTGTGGACACATATAGCGGAATGATGGTGGCCACACAACACCTAAGAACTGATTCTAAAGCAACCATCCAACATTGGCTAACAGCTATGGCGTGGCTCGGCGTTCCGAATCAGATCAAGACAGACAACGGCCCAAACTTTATTTCAAAATCGAGCCAAACATTTGTTTCAAAGTGGGGTATCACTCTGGTACATGGCATCCCGTACAATAGCACCAGGCAGGCCATTGTTGAGCGGGCAAATCAAACCCTGAAAACCAAATTGGAAGTGTTAGCAAAAACAGAGGGCTTTACCAATTCTATTCCCCCAGGGGACCAGGTGCTCATACTGGCAACTGCCCTGCTAGCACTGAACCAATTCCCTAGGGGGGATGAGACAAATAGTCCCACCCAAAAACACTGAGCCACTCGAGCACTAGACGAAGGCCCGCAAGTTGTAATCAAAAATGAGTTGGGGGAATGGGAACAAGGCTGGAGACTAGTGCTCACGGGGCGAGGGTACGCGGCTGTTAAAAAAGATGGTAGAGTCAAATTGTGTCCACTTAAGTCAATCAAACCTGACCTTCAGAATAAGACTAATGAAAACTGCGAAGTTTTGTTTGCAGGACTGGATCTTTAGATGCCCCCATGACTCATACATCCCAGTGCCTGAAGAAAGCAACAAGTCATCGAGCAGCCCAACAGCACCCAAGAATCCTACACCAGTGAAATCCAAGCAACAACGGTATCTTTGCGTAATTTTGCTTTTACAGCTTCTTGGCAGAGGGCAAGCCAATGCAGAACATCACCCTCACCAGCCATTTAGGTGAGTCCTACGCCACCTTTCGGGCGACAAAGCAATCAAAGAAACCATCACACCAGGCAGCCCATCATTCGAGTTTAAGCTAAAAGACATTTTTCCCTCGTATCTACAATTCCCCAATTTTGGTGATTTCTCACTGTACCAAACCTATTGGTGTCCTGCTTCAAACCCAGGTAAAAGCTACTGTAACTATCCAGGGTACGGTTACTGTGGGTATTGGGGGTGTGAGACTATTGTGACAAGCAATAGATGGCAACCACAGCAACCTGACGAGTTCCTCCAAGTCAAGTATGCACCCCAAGGCTGTTAAGAACCAAAATTCGCACTTGACAAGCGAATATACCTGCCCCAAGACGGGAGGAGACACAGTTGCAAACACTACAGAATGACAATTCTACAGCCGGCCCATAAGAGTTGGGCCTCGGGTAGAGCGTGGACAGTGTATGTTTGCGCCCCTCACAACTATTGGGTGAACGTACAAATTGTCAAGCTCCTACCGTCAGAATCCCGACCAGTTGGGCCTAATCAGATTCTTACGGTAAATAGAAATCCCATCTTCACCCCACCTGGCCCATTAGTTACCTATCAAATACCTAAGTCAGCTCCTTACGATCCGTTTCTCAGCGTACTAAAAGCTACCTTTTTGTCATTGAATCAATCAAACCCGAACTTTACAGAATCATTCTGGCTGTGTTATGACGCACAACCCCCTTTTTATGAGGGCATTGCACTTAATGCTCCTTTTGGCTACTCAGCAGCACAAAATCCACACCAGTGCAGGTGGGACGCCCCCCAAAGAGGAGTTACTCTGAGTCAGATCACAGGCCAAGGCAAGTGCTTTGGCAATGCAGTCTTAGCAAAACGAATAGGCAATGTCTGTACTGAATTTGTCAAACCTGACAAAACGATCAATAAGTGGGTGGTCCCATCCACGTCAGGAATGTTTGTTTGCCAGCAATCCGGAATAAGCCCCTGTGTGCTTCTTGATAGATTCGATAACTCTGCTGATTTTTGTGTCCAAGTTTTAATTGTTCCTAGAGTCCTGTATCACCAAGAAGAAGAAATGTACCACCTTTTTGAAGAACCTAGCCGGCTTCACAAGAGAGAAGTAATAACAGGCATAACCATCGCAATGCTGCTCGGCCTTGGAGCCACCGGCGCGGCCACAGGTGTTTCAGCCCTCGTGACCCAACACCAGGAACTTTCTCAGCTGCAGATGACTATTGATGAAGACTTACAAAGAATTGAAAAATCCATCTCCTTTCTAGAGAAATCTGTCTCCTCTCTCTCAGAAGTCGTCCTGCAGAACAGGCGAGGACTGGACCTCTTGCTCATGCAACAAGGAGGCCTGTGTGCCGCCTTGAAAGAGGAATGCTGCTTTTATGCAGACCACACCGGAGTCATACGGGACTCAATGACCGAACTAAGGGAAAGGCTAGCCCAGAGAAAAAGAGAAAGAGAAGCCCAACAAGGATGGTTCGAGTCATGGTTTAACCAGTCTCCATGGCTGACCACCCTTGTTTCCACTCTAATAGGCTCCCTCACTATATTACTCCTAACGTTGATTTTCGGGCCTTGCATACTAAACAAATTGGTGTCATTTGTTAAAAGCCGGTTAGAAAAGGTTAACATTCTATTTGTTGACCGCCAACAATTGCTCTAGAGCGCATCTATTTTGTAAATGTTATATCACTTTTTATAACTTGTTATGTAGGTTTTACTAGTTCTTGAAATTTTATACCATTTATACTTTGCATGTTTTTTAATCAATCATGGGGGGGGGGAAATTTGGGTAATTCAAGATAGATGGGGGGAAATGTAGGTGATTAGGGACAGGCGTTCGGAAGATATCGCGTTGTACGGGACAGGTAGAACCCCTCCCCTCTACAGGTAATACGTGAGCAGAAGGAAGTGACACAGCAAACCCAGGTTATTTAACCCTATGTAATCCATGAATAAATGCCATTTGCTGTCCACCACATTGGTGTCTGTGAGCTGATGGTCCAAACGACCTGAGGTGGTCGTCGTGCCGTTCCTGAGCCAGGTGGCTACGCCTCCGAGAGGCAACACAAAGGACTTGCTTTTCCAGGCCCAAGATGGTGTTCCGGGCTGTAGCATGAGGCACAGGGTAGTTCTCCAGCCATCCAGTGGTTGCTTCAACCATGGTCAACACGTAGCGCTTGCCTTGGCGGGTTTGAGGATGGGTGATGTAATCAACTTGCCAGGCTTCCCCATACCTGTACTTTGACCATCGTCCACCGTACCACAGAGGCTTCACCCGCTTGGCCTGTTTGATTGCAGCACAGGTCTCACAACTGTGGATGACCTGTGAGATGCTGTCCATGGTAAGGTCCACCCCTCGGTCACGGGCCCATCGGTATGTTGCATCTCTCCCCTGATGACCAGAGGCATCATGGGCCCAACGAGCTAGGAATAATTCTCCCTTGTGCTGCCAGTCCAGATCCACCTGTGATACTTTCACCTTGGCAGCTCGGTCCACCTGCTCGTTGTTGCGATGTTCTTCATTAGCCCGACTCTTGGGTACGTGCGCATCCACGTGTCGAACCTTCACGGTCAGCTTCTCTACTGGGGCAGCCATGTCCTGCCAAATCTCAATGGCCCAGATGGGTTTCCCTCTGCGCTGCCAGTTGGCTTTTCTCCAGCGAACCAGCCATCCCCACAGAGCATTAGCTACCATCCACGAGTCGGTGTAGAGATAGAGCCTCGGCCACTTCTCTCGTTCAGCAATATCCAAAGCCAGCTGAACGGCTTTAAGCTCTGCAACCTGACTCGATCCACCTTGTCCCTCGGTAGCTTGTGCAACTTGCCGTGTGGGGCTCCATACTGCAGCTTTCCACTTCTGGTTAGCGCCTACAATTCGGCAGGACCATCAGTGAAGAGGGCATAACGTCTTTCAGTCTCCGGTAGCTCATTATATGGTGGGGCTTCCTCAGCACGAGTCACTTGCTCTTCCTCTTCTGCAGAAGATAATCCAAAAGTCTCACCTTCAGGCCAGTTTGTTATAATTTCCAGAATCCCAGGGGGATTCGGGTTTCCAATACGGGCACACTGTGTGATGAGAGCAATCCATTTGCTCCATGTGGCATTGGTGGCGTGATGCGTGGAAGGAACCTTTCCCTTGAACATCCACCCCAGCACCGGTAGTCGGGGTGCCAGAAGCAACTGTGCTTCAGTGCCGATTACCTCTGAGGCAGCTTGGACTCCTTCATAGGCTGCCAAGATTTCCTTCTCTGTGGGAGTGTAGTTGGCTTCAGACCCTCGGTAGCTTTGGCTCCAGAATCCCAGTGGTCGGCCCCGAGTCTCACCAGGCACCTTCTGCTAAAGGCTCCAGGACAGGCCATTGTTCCCGGCTGCAGAGTAGAGCACGTTCTTCACCTCTGGTCCCATCCTGACTGGGCCAAGGGCTACCGCATGAGCGATTTCCTGCTTGATCTGGGCGAAGGCTTGTTGCTGTTCAGGGCCCCAGTGGAAATCGCTCTTCTTGCGGGTAACCAGGTAGAGAGGGCTCACAATCTGGCTGTACTCAGGAATGTGCATTCTCCAAAAACCTATGGCACCTAGGAAAGCTTGTGTTTCCTTCTTGCTGGTCGGTGGAGACATTGCAGTGATCTTATTGATGACCTCTGTGGGAATCTGACGTCGTCCATCTTGCCACTTTACTCCCAGGAACTGGATCTCTCGGGCACGTCCCTTGACTTTGCTCCTTTTGATGGCAAAGCCGTCTTCCAGGAGAATCTGGATGATTTTCTCTCGTTTCTCAAACACTTCCTTTGCTGTGTTTCCCCACACAATGATGTCATCGATGTATTGCAGATGTTCCGGGGCCTCACCCTTTTCCAATGCAGTCTGGATCAGTCCATGGCAAATGGTGGGACTGTGCTTCCACCCCTGGGGCAGTCGGTTCCAGGTGTATTGCACACCCTTCCAGGTGAAAGCAAACTGGGGCCTGCATTCTGCTGCCAAAGGAATGGAGAAGAAGGCATTAGCAATGTCAATAGTGGAGTACCACTTCGCTGCTTTGGACTCCAGCTCGTACTGAAGTTCCAACATGTCCGGCACAGCGGCACTCAATGGTGGCATGACCTCATTCAAGCCACGGTAGTCCACCGTCAGCCTCCATTCTCCGCTGGACTTGCGCACTGGCCATATAGGGCTGTTGAAAGGTGAATGGGCCTTGCTGACCACCCCTTGGCTCTCCAGTTTGTGACTCATCTCATGGACGGGAACCACAGAGTCTCTGTCAGTGCGGTACTGCCGACGGTGCACTGTTGCTGTGGCGATTGGCACCTATTGTTCTGCAGCTCTTAGCAGTCCCACGGCAGAGGGGTCATCTGAGAGGCCAGGCTGCCGTTGTGTCCTCTATGAACAGTTCCCACTCAGCCCAGTCAGCTCGGGACACAGCAGGCAACGGGGGCCAGCCTCTGATATCGTAGTGATCAGAGGTCTGGCTCGTGGGTCCTTCCAAGGGACCGCGGCGATAAAGGCAGACGGCGGAGGAAAGGGGGCAGGCTCAGAGTTGGGTTAAATCCAGAAAGTTTATTGGTCCTCCGAACGGGGGGACCACAACCACCAGGGGTGCCCAACCCAGAGCACCTGCAGATCGCGCGCCGGGGCATTTTATGGCGGGGGGGGGCATGGGGGGGGTGTACAGAACAACCAACCAGGGAAGGGAAGCGTGCGGCAAGCAGAACGAGGGACACATAAGGGAACCAACTATAACAGGGGAAGGGAGGGACCCCTTTCCCAGGACTAATCACCTGGCCCCCTGGCTAGAACTTTCCAGAAGCCTGGGAGGGGTGGCAGAGTGACAGGCAGGGTCCTGGGAGGAGATAAAAATGACAGACAGGGTGATTTAAATAAAACAGGGGGGGTGCCAACTGGGGTACACCAAACTTACAGAACATGGGGGGGCCCGGACTGAACTAAGCTAACACACTCCCACATCTCCTCCTTTTTTGTTTTTTGTTTTTTGTTTTTTTTGTTAAGATGACATGAATCCGGGTTGGGGGTAGTACTCTGAGTCTGGGTACAGGTCCCCGAACCACGTCATCTCCTGAGCCATAGGCTCGAGTTCAAAGTCTTTGGGGAGCTCTGCATGGTTGATGTCTGCAGGGGAGGATGAGCTCATAATCATGTTGGCTAATAGTCTTTTCAGCAGTCCAAACATGATTATGGCAATTAAAAGAAAAAAAACCAAGATCAGTCCGGTTCGGAGAATGGATCCAGCCCATCCGGACAGTCCCCATCCGCTGAAGATGTTGCCGAGCCAGTCGCCAGTCTCTCTTTGAATCTGCTTCACCATGGCCTGCATCTTATCGATGGTCTTGTGGATGTTCTCAGCCCTCGATGATAGGTTGAGGCAGCATAGTCCTTCGAACTCCTCACACCGGTGATCATGGAGGAGGAGTAGGAAGTCAATGGCCGCCCTATTTTGTAGGGTGGCTTGTCTGGTCAGTTCCTCATCTTTTAGGAGGTCACTTAGGGCGCTTGAAGTAAGGTTTGCTTGCTTGGCAACCCAACATTCTAAGTGGCCTAATTCCCCTAAAGCTTTGGCTGCAGCCACCCATGGCAAGAGCACGGTGATTGCAACCCCTTTTGGTCTGGACCAATGGATTACTTCTGAATCACAATTCTGGTCCAGTTCGGCCAATTCACGTTTTTTGATTGCCAATTCGGAGGTTTGGTGTGTTTTCTTTTCCCAATTACTGACTACAGTCTGGTTGGGTGTCAGCAGTGTCAAGCGGCCTATTGTGCATGGACCTCCTAATAGGCAAGAGGGGATGCCTGCCCACGCCCTGTCGCCGCAAATGAGGAACAGTCCCCGGGGTAACCTTTTCGGGCGTGACCGGTGAGGATTTTCAGTGGTCACTTTACTGGCGGCCAGGCACCATTTGTCTGCTTTGTACTCCCGGTGACTCGGGGCAATGATCTTAAAAGCCTCCAGATCTGGGGACAGCCCGAACTGAAACTGGATGCAGTAGCGAGCCGGGTATGACCCCAGGAGGTCTAATTCCTGGGGCTCGCTACTGGCCCTTGGGAGCCGGGGCAGCCATTTTTCAAGGGGGTTGTCGGTGTCACGCTTTCCCCTGCGGTGCCAGCTGAATGGGGGCCGTCTCCGATAAGGTACCCGGGGACAGTGCAAGTTGACAGGCGGCTTGGCAACAGAGGCCTTACCCGTATTTGATGAAGCTTGCATGGGCTCGGGCTTTTCGGGGAGAGAAGTAAATTCTTCTTGCTCCAGAGGGATCCCCACTAGACACGTAGCCATGGGGTTTTGGGCCGCAGCGGTGGATAGGCATATGTGGTCCTGACCCATGGTACACGCTAGAACTGACCATACGTTGGCTGCCGGTTGAGGAACTATCCACGAAGACACAAGCCATTGGAGCATCTGCAGGGTGATGATGATCAGCAGAACCTCGGCGACGGCTTGGATCGACGGCACAGGACCCATCTCCGATGTCTCTAAACTAAAACAAAACTTAGAAAAATAAGGTTGAAACTGGGGATAGCAACTGGGATAAACTTGGGGCTTAGGGGTCAGAGGGGCACACGACTAACCTACCCCGGTCTTGGGGGGTATTTGATCTCCCTTCCTGATAGTCTGGGAGATACACGGTTTCACCCACTTTCATGGGATCCACCTAGGGCCCTCGGGGGTGGATACACATGCGTACCCTTTCCCCCAGGTAACTAGTTCATAAGGCCCTTGTATCTCCCTAGTCTCCGGGTCTTTAACCCACACCGGAGGCCTTTCTTTCACTTGCAACTGCTGAGACCGCCCAAAGTGCCGCACGATTGGTGGGTTTAGGTTCTCAAAGGCACAGTTGAGGAAATTCAGGGTGAACAATGCCTTTGAGAGCCTGACAGCAGGTGACTAGCTTTTTTAAGGAGCACTGGCGCTGGAGCATTCTTTTGATGTTTTGGTGGGCCCTCTCTACAATGGCTTGACCTGTCGGGGAATAGGGGATGCCAGTCTTGTGTTCTATTCCCCATTGCTGCAGGAAGGTCCTGAACTCCTTGGACGTATACGCTGGGCCATTGTCCGTTTTGATGACTTTGGGGATGCCCAGGGTAGTGAATGCCTGCACTAAGTGCTTTTGGACATCGCTAGCCTTTTCCCCTGTGTGGGCAGAGGCAAAAACTGCTCCCGAGAAGGTGTCAATTGACACATGCACGTATGTCATAGGTTAGCAAGCATAGTCCCGGAAGGGATATCCTTGCTAAGGGGTGCTTACAGCTTCCTCTGGGACCTGATAGAACCTATCAGTGGCCAGTTTGAATATGGACAATTCTTTAAGCCACTTAAAGTTGTGACCGCCTCTGTGATACACACTTAAGAATAGACAAACTCCCACCCCAGCTCTCTCTCGTTTCTGGCGCTGGGACAGGTGGCTGCAGGCCCCGTGCAGGGGCCGGGCCACAGCCAGCCTGGAGCCATGGGCCTGTTCCAGCCATGGAACCCCCCCCCACTGCCTTGCCGTGGGCAGCCGGAGCGGCTCGGAACTCCCCCCCCTCCACTGCGGCCGAGATTCAGCAAAGCGGCACCTCTGTCCGGTAGAGGTCAGGTGACCAACAGCAATAAGCCACATTCCAGCTGCAAGGCCGAGGTGAGATTAACCCTTTTAGTGCTGGGAAGAGCTGAAAACCTGAGGGAAGTGAGAGAGGAGATGCTTAAAGCTGAAAGTCTGTTGTGAAGCTATGATATATCAGAGTATCCTGTTGTAATTTCATGAAGATATGGGGGGTGGAGTGTTCAAGTCATAAGCAATAGGCAGATGCTGCCGCAGCTGTAATTTCATGAGAAGTTTGGACAGAGAGAGATGAACCAGATGAACCAGATGAGGACTTTTGCTCCAAAGAGGAAAGGAGAAAAACCTCAATTCCTAGAGATGCTTCCAGAGATAGTCTTAAAGATGAAGATGACCCTTTGCTCCCAGGGAAGGAGAAGGGCCTCTGTTTTTTTTTGTTTCTGAACAGCTCAACCTTAAAATTGTACCCCAGAAAACTTTCAAGAGTGGACCCTCGAAAGCAGTTGCGGGAAAAGCTGCAAGTCGGGGGAAGGGACTCACATCGCAAGCAGAGAGACTCCTCTTCCTAAATGGACTGAACAATATTTGGAAGTGGGTGGCTGTCTCGGTGTGATACTGTTTTCATAGCATGAGCAAAAAGAGACTTCTCTTTCTAAATGGACTGAACAAGGTTATTATGGAAGTGGTAAACAGACTGAACATCTTAAGGGTTGTCTTTACATTGTCAGTGGGAGAAGGGAGGAAGGTGGGGGGAGGAAGAGAGTTCTAAAGGTGGTATAATTTTTTTTTCTTTTCTTCTTTTAGGTCTGTTAATAAACTTCTTTATATTCATTCAAGTTGGTGCCTGCTTTGCATCCCCTAATTCTTATCTCACAGAAAATAAACAGTAATGAGTATTTTAGACCAAACCACTACACTAAATTGGTGTTTCCGCCCGGGAACAAACTCAACCCGCGACAACGTACTTCATTCTGCCGAATGAAGCAACATGTGTCACGTCCATCTGCCAGACTTTGCAGCTGTTAAGTCCACGGGGGTTTGCGCCAGTACTAATGGCAGGAAGAGCTAGCTGGTGGCATTCTGGACATGCAGCCACAATCGCCCTGGCCTGGTCGTGCTTTAGATTGAATTGACGAACCAGGGCAGGAGCGTTTTGATGGAACAGCTGATGGCTGATTTTGGCCTGCTCAAACACGTTTGGAGTCGGGGCCATCGCAGCTGGCGCAGCGAGGGCATCTGCCCTCCTGTTGCCTTCTCCGATGAACCCGGGCAGGTCCGTGTGTGACCTGACGTGCATCACATAAAACGGTTGCTCTCGGTGGGAGACTAGATTTATTAACTTTGAGAGCAACTCATATAAGGCCATGTTGGAGACCTCACGCAAAATGGCGTGCTCGGCTCTGGAGACTACCCCTGCAACATATGCAGAGTCTATTACCAAATTTAGGGGTTCGGGGAACCTTTCGAAAGCCCTGACGACTGCGTCCAACTCAGCAACCTGAGGCGATCCTTCCACCTCTTTGATGTCAGCCTCCCATCGCTGGGTTTGGGCCTTTTTCCAAGTCACCACGGACTTGTGGGACCCGGACGCATCAGTAAAAACTGTCAAGGCCTTTAAAGGTTCTTTGCTCCGAACACTTATTGTATTTAATTCGAATTGAATTTCCGAATTGAAAATTTTGTGGGCTGGCCTATGCAAGGAAATTTGGCCTGTGTAGCCCTCCAGAGCAAACTGCAATGCTTCACAATCTCGAAGCAGGCTCTCCAACATTGCCTTAGTAATTTGGCCCGTTTTTGTCCTAATTGGCACGTGGATGCAGTCGAAGTCACATCCTGATAACTCTCTGATCCGGATCCTAGCCTTCCGGATCAGTTCAGCCATCAGCTCTTGTGGCTGTGTCATCCTCTTGGACCGATGATGGCTGAGAAATACCCACTCTATGATTAAGAGGGGATCCCTCCGGTCCTGGTCCTTTTTGCTCTTCTTTTTGTTGTCTTCCCATTGGAAGACAACCCCGTGCAAGTGTGGCAGATTACCCAGGATGATGGACTTGAATGGCAAGTCAGGCCTATACCTGCTTGCCTGCCTGGTGGACATTAGATGTTGCACCCTCTCCAGAGCTGTTTGGGCCTCTGGGGTGAGTGTCCGGGGAGAATTAAGCTCCTCTCCCCCTTTTAGTAAATTAAAAAGGGGGGATAGGTCTTCATTGGACAGACCCAGCCATGGCCTCACCCAATTTAAAGACCCACACAGCTGGTGGACATCTGCCAGAGTCTTGATGTTAGTATTAATAGCCAATTTTTGCAGCACAATGGTCCGCTTTGTTATTTCCAGGCCCAAGTACTTCCAAGGTGGCATCCATTGAATCTTTCCCTCTTGGAGCTCGAACCCTGCAGCAACCAATGCATTGATTGTCAGGTCGAGCACACTGGCAAGCATGTCATTGTCGGGGGCACACACGAGGACATCATCCATATAATGGAAGATGATGGCCTCTTTTGTTGCTGCGCGAACTGGGGCAAGCAAGGAAGAGACATACCATTGGCAGATGGTCGGGCTGTTCTTCATACCCTGTGGCAACACCTTCCAATGGTATCTTTTCCTTGGGGCTTCTCGATTGATAACAGGAATCGAGAAGGCAAAACGCGGGGCATCGTCAGGGTGCAGGGGAATTTGGAAAAAGCAATCTTTAATATCAATTACTGCCAGATTCCAATTTTGAGGGAGCATTGTTGGGGATGGCATCCCTGGTTGGAGAGAGCCCATGTCTTCTATAACATTGTTAATTTGACGAAGGTCCTGGAGGAGCCGCCATTTGTCTTTGTTAGGCTTTTTGATAACAAAGACAGGGGAATTCCAGGGGCTGTTGGATTCCACGATATTCCCCTTTTTAAGTTGCTCCTCCATGAGCTTCTCGAGCGCCTTCAACTTCTCACCGTAGAGCGACCACTGTTCCACCCAAATGGGGTGATCAGTTTTCCAGTTTAGCTTTTGAGTAGGGCGCTCTTCAGTGGCCGCAACCCAAAAATTTTTCGGGGGGGTCAGGTAGGTCAATTGTGACTCCCCACTGCTGCATGAGGTCTCTCCCCAAGAGGGGTTCCTTGTAGTCTAATACGAATGGACGTATGTTTGCCAATTGTCCGCTTGGTCCCTTGATTTGCACGATGCTCTTTGACTGTTTAGCCAATTGAATGCCCCCAACACCTTGCACGTGTCCAGCCACGCTCTGCAGTTCCCAATGTGCTGGCCATTCCCGTGTGGGAATGATCGTCACATCTGCCCCTGTGTCTAGAAGCCCTCTGAGGTGCAGGACTTCCTCCCCTCTGTTGACCTTGCAGCCTACCCGAGGCTTCTCTGTCCCTATGACATGTGTGGCACACACCGTTGGGTGTGGCCTTTCTACAGGGATAGCCTGGGCGACTGTCTGCCCTCTGGGCAGGAACAGAGGTGGGTGGACAGAGCGCAGCCAGAGAACGGGTCCTTCAGGACTAGATGTCATTAGTCCTGGAGCGACTTCGATCTCTTGTGGTGTGCAGGTAACATCTCAGACTATGACATACCTGTCAGGGTCTTGGTCTTCTGCCCACAGCTCACCACTAGTGCTTACTGGTGCGGTATGCCACTCTTTGGTCCTTAGGTGGAGTGGTGTCAACAGCTGCAACCTGAAAGAACCATCAGAAAAAGAAGTCAAATCCGGTTTTAAAGTCACGTCCGATAGTTTTGCCTCTTTGAGTTCCCCCTCCCCCTCGAGTCCCGTCCCTTTTTTGTCTTCACGCGGGGCGGGCGTGCGCTCCCCATTCAGTTTTTTCGTTGCAGTTGGCCCTCCTGTCCCCCAGGTTCATGTTCCTTTTTAAATTGCTGGAACTGCCGCTTGAGCGGGCAGTCCCTTGTCCAATGTCCAGGCTGGTCACATAGGAAGCAGGTGTTCCTGGCCTGCAGGGTTCGCCTGTGGCTGTTCATGGTTGGAGGTGGTTCAGTGTTCAGGCCCGTAGTCCTCCTCTGGTCCGCTGCAGAGCGATGCATTGCTGTTCCCACTGAGGCCATTCCTCTGGGCCCCTGTCTCTCCGAGCTGGCAGGTTGCAGGTGTGGTGCCTTCGCAGCACAAACTTCCAACATGTCCTGTATGGTTGGTGGGGGGTCCAGGGGGAGGCTCAGGATGGCTGCCTTGCACTGAGGATTGGCATTCACCATGGCCATCTCTGCAATGACCTCTTCCCTGGCCGCCAGCTGCTTGACCTGCAACTCTACAGCTCTGGTTAGTCTTTCCACAAACTTCAGGAATGACTCAGTGGGTTCCTGATGGACTTGCAAGTAAGATTCTACGGGCATATCAGGCCTCAGACCAAGGAATGCCTTACTGGCCGCTTCCTTGATCTGTTGCAGAACCTCCAAAGGCAAGCCTTGAGCCTGCTTTGGTGCCAGAGCCCAATCCCCTTCGCCGCTCAGATGGTCCAATGTAAGTGCCTCATTGTGGGCATCAACGGCTGTATCAGAACCTTGCAAGAGTGCTGGAAGGAGCCTGCGGAGCTCCCTTTCCCACGCTGCCTTCCAGAGCAGAAACTCTGCTGAGGAAAGCAGGCATGAGCAAAGCTGACCCAGATCGAAAGGTGTCATTACTGCTCCGGAGAGATTTGCCTTTAAAAGGCCACGAAAATATTCGCTTTCTCTCCCAAACTCCTTCTGCGCTTTGCAGAGTTCCTTTATTGTTTGGTGTGAGAGGGGTTCCCAATTGACATGGGTTGTTTCTGCTCTCCGGGACCTCTGATAATATACCGGCGCGGCGGAGGGAATGGGATCCAGTTCCGGGCTCCGGTCCTTGGGCCCCCCCCCTTCCGGCCAGACACCCTGGGAACCGGAAGGACAGGTGTGAGAACCAGAAGCAGGAAGTGTGTGGCAGTCGGGCATGGAGCCGCGATTTCTGGGGACGGAGCACGGGGGCGGGCACTGGTGGCAGGTAGGAGGGGTAAGAGGGGTGGATCCAACTTGGGAGTAGGAGGGGTCGGGGCGAAAGGGGTTGGGACTCGGGAGAAAGGGATTTCGGGTGGAAAAACGTGGGGAAAAGCAAGAGGGGGTCCCTTCCACGTGGCGTCTGCCATCTTGTCCTCCTCGGGCAGGGAGGGCATTTTCTAAACTCTCTGGATCACTAAACCGAACTCGGGGTCTGATAACTGGGGAAGTCGGGGAACGGGATAAGCCTCGGGCAGTCTGGCCGGGACTGTCCGAGCGGGGACCCCGAGGAAAGCCAGGGAGACGGTGGCAGCCCTGCGCATCACGGGTTGCTCTCCTCAGGATGCCCGTTTGAGGGGACACGGGTTCAGGAGACGGGTTAGGGGTAACAACTGGGGAATTCGGGGCTGTTTGTCCTTCCCTCTCCCTTTTTTTAGCTAACGCCGATCGAATCTGCAAATACAGAAAAGAGAAATCTTTCCCTTTGGCAGAATTCGATTGCGCTAGCTTTTCTCCCGCGGCGTTCCAGAAGGGAACGCTCAAAACCAAACTCTGAGAGCACTGAGGGAAGTGCAGAAACAACCACCGAACAAACCGTTTTAAACATCCCTTTGAAAAACTTATTCCCCCACCCTCAAGGAGTCCCGCAACTTGGAGAAATACCCCTTTCTGTGCTGTGGAAAGTTTAGCGCCCATAGCCGACAGCACAGCGTCTGGAGCTGAATCTTTAAAGCCTAGAACGCTGGTCTCCCAAAACCCAACCCGAGACAAGCGAACCGCGCTTGTTCCGGGGCTGCGCAGCCTACGTTCGGCTCTTCGAGAGCCGGGGACCGAACTGGTATGAAAAAAAAAGCCTTTACCGGCTTTGAGGCAAGTTCCCCCCCCCCCCCCCCCCCAGGGAAAAATACTTACCTGACTGGCGTTCAGGCACGCTCCAGGCGTTCGATTCCTCAGCCAAGAATGACTTTGCGGAGCGGGCGAAGCTGCCGTTCTCACCCCCAGTAACCCCGCTCACTAAAACGGAGCGTGCTGCAGCTGGGGTAGCTTGACGTCCCGAGGACGCACTTGCCGAAACAATCAGTCCCTTCCGTGGGGTCCGAGGGAAGCGGGGCCCCACGCCCGGGCGCCAAGCTGCCTATGCCGAGGACGCCCCTTCTGTGGGGTCGATAGAACGAGGAACCCCACGCTCGGGCGCCACGCTGTCTTTGCGGTCCGATGGAACGGGAAGCCCCACACTTGGGCGCCAAATTGCCGTTGTGTCCTCTGTGAACAGTTCCCACTCAGCCCGGTCAGCTCGGGACACAGCAGGCAACGGAGGCCAGCCTCTGATATCGTAGTGATCAGAGGTCTGGCTCGTGGGTCCTTCCAAGGGACCGCGGCGATAAAGGCAGACGGCGGAGGAAAGGGGGCAGGCTCAGAGTTGGGTTAAATCCAGAAAGTTTATTGGTCCTCCGAACGGGGGGACCACAACCACCAGGGGTGCCCAACCCAGAGCACCTGCAGATCGCGCGCCGGGGCATTTTATGGCGGGGGGGGGCATGGGGGGGGTGTACAGAGCAACCAACCAGGGAAGGGAAGCGTGCGGCAAGCAGAACGAGGGACACATAAGGGAACCAACTATAACAGGGGAAGGGAGGGACCCCTTTCCCAGGACTAATCACCTGGCCCCCTGGCTAGAACTTTCCAGAAGCCTGGGAGGTGTGGCAGAGTGACAGGCAGGGTCCTGGGAGGAGATAAAAATGACAGACAGGGTGATTTAAATAAAACAGGGGGGGTGCCAACTGGGGTACACCAAACTTACAGAACATGGGGGGGGGGCCCGGACTGAACTAAGCTAACACACTCCCACACCAGGCAATGTACTCAGTTGTCTGATATCTTCTGTCTCCACAGCAGCTATCCCAAAAGCCCAACAATGTCCTTTTGGGTCCTTGAAATATCCATTTCTGAGATAGTCTATGCCGAGAATGCACGGGGCCTCCGGGCCAGTCACGATGGGGTGTTTCTGCCACTCGTTCCCAGTTAAACTCACTTCAGCTTCCAGTACAGTCAGCTGCTGGGATCCTCCTGTCACCCCAGAAATAGAAATGGGTTCTGCTCCCACATATCTTGATGGCATCAGAGTACATTGAGCGCCGGTGTCAACCAAAGCCGTGTATTTTTGTGGGAAATGATGCCATGAAGATTTTTGCCCTTTCCTTTATACCCCTGTTATACCTTTTTACAACTTCTGTATTCCTAGTGCTTTTTGCCTACATTCTTGGACTTGTTTGTTAAGCTAAGAGACAAAACATTTTAGAAGCTTCGTAGCCAGAGATCAGTGTGCCCCAGACCCCAAGGTCCTCTCCAGAACACATTCTGTAAACCAAGATAGAACCATCCAGGGGAGAGTTCCTTGGGGAAGGGGGCTCACTTGAGCCTCTTATTGGGGAATCTTTGATAGATATGCTAATTAGTAAAACCTATAATGTTATACCCAATGTTGGGGGGAGGAGAGGTGTGGAGACAGAAGACGGAGATAGACTCGGTGGGGTACATCTCGATGTATATGACCTGGACGTGTACACCTAAGGATCCTTAAAATAAATACCAAGGTAAAATCCCTTTTCCCCTTCTAACCGTGTGTGACTCCTGATTTTAAGACCAGGAAAAGGCATCAGTCAGATGTGCCAGGCCATCGGACCCACTCAGTCCAAAAGACCCGATTATCCCTTTCCTCTACCTGGCTAGAGGCAGGGCCCCTCTATTCCTGGTCATGTTTCATGTTGCTCCCTTCCGGTGAATATGTTCCTGAGGTCCCTTCAAGAGGATCGGTCATATTATCATTCCTATACTGTCTGGAGTTCTGTGTGCGAGAGACCGGAGCAATGTTGACTCTAGATGCGCTTCTTGTGGTAGTTGTCCCTCTTTTTAGTTCATGTACCCTGGCTGCTAAGGAGGAGGTGGGTTTTCCATGCCACTTACTCATGTCTTCTCCATGTTCCTGAAGGGAAAACCAGAGATTACCTCGTGGGGTGTATAGTCTCTCCCTGGTTGGGGGACGCCGGCTCCTAATGGCAGAGACTCTTGTTGGTTCTGGTGAGATCTGGTAAATCTCTTCCTTAAGTTCCTTTTTCAATTTCTGATGGCCTTCTTCAATCAAGCTCCGGACTTGCTCAGCCAAAAGATTTGTTTCCACAGATGAGACATGGGTGTGAAACGGGGCTGTGACGGTGTCCTCGTAAATCCTCAGTTTGTTCACCAAGACGCCCACCCTGTCCTCGCCTTCCCTCCATTGCAGTGTTGCCAGGTAACGGGAGTACATTTCTGGTCCAAGGCATGCGAACCTCAACCACATCTGTGACGTGCACTGGACACCATCTGGGCTCTTAGGAAATCTCTCGTCTTCTGAGAAGATGATCTCCAGCACAGCCAATTCCCTCAGGCACTGGATACCTTGTTCCATTGTGCTCCATTTCCCTTGGTGCACCTGGAGGTCTTCTTTACAAAGGTACCTGTCCCTTACACTTGTAAGCAGTCGCTGCCAGAGGCTGAGAGTTTCTTGGGTTCTCCCGATCCCCTGGTCAATGACCACATCCCGGGACAGGGATCCCAGTTGCCTGGCCTCACTTCCGTCCAGAATGGTGTCATTGGCTGCAGCGTCCCAGAAGTGGAGCAGCCAGGTCAGGATGGACTCATTCGTCTGGTGCGTGAATTCCCTCCGCAGGTCACGCAGCTCACCCAGGGATAGTGGCCGAGTGATGATCTCTGGCTCTGCCTCTTCTGCTGGGTGCGAAGGTCCTGCTGCATCCTCCTTGTCAGTCACTATGCGGACTGATTTGCTTTTTGATTTCTTCTTCTGGACGGGGGCAACTGCAATCGGTTTGGGCTGTTCTGGTTCAGTGATGGTTTGCATGGGGACGCTGACAGTGCTTTTGGTTCCTTTCTCCTCTGAGTCAGTCTGCATAGACATGGATGCTGTTGTTTTGTATTTGGTTCCTTTCTCCTCTGTGTCAGTCTGCGTAGAGATGGACGCTGTTGCTTTGCGTTTGGTTTCTTTCTGTGTGGCAGTCTGTGTAGACATGGTATTTGCTGCTTTGCTCCTTTTTACCTCCTCCTCAAGCAGACGTTGCACCACACTAAGTAGTGTTCTGTTTCTAAGCATGGTGTACACAATGCAGGCCATAGAGAAAAAAGAGAATAGAGCTGACAAGAAGATTATACCATCCTTAACATCCAGAGGGAACTCAATATTTTCAAAAACTGCTGTGCCTGGCCTGAAAGGCTGGAAGAAACCACTCTCTACTCCTCCCACCAGGGGCTGGGTGCGATTGTTGAAGAGATCCCAGACAGAGGAGCCCAGACTAGGACAGCCAAACAAAACTGAGTATATATTCCGAATGGCATCCATCGCCCCGCAGGTTATTATGCTGTAGACATAATAAACCAATAAAGCAATTCTCATACCATTCCCTGGTTTTAACAGGAGTAACACAACAGGCAGGTAGTTCCCCATGTGAGGGAAAATATAGAGAGCAAGATACAGTACCCATGTAGACAAGCTGAGCACCATGGTGAATAGGTTTCTGTTTATACAAAATTGTAATTCTGACTTTTTCTCAGAGCCTGCCTCACATTGGGCGCCAAATTATGTACTAGTTTGAAAACAAACCAGTGAGAGGCACCGTCAGAATAACAATTTAATGGAAATTAAAGAAAAGAAAAAAAGTAAAAGAAAACACTGGTTCAAACTGACAGAGTCAAGATACAACCTGAGTCCCTGTTAGGCAGGGTGGTGGTAGCAGTCTGGTAGAATGGTGGCTGCAGTCCTCTGAAGCGGTGATCCTGTAGTAAAGGGATCTGCTCTTCCTCAGAAAGTCCAGTGGTGGCTGTGTAGCTCCTGTCCTCTGGGAATCCAGTGGAAAGGGTTGTCTCTGGTGTTCAGAGTCCTAGATTATATCCACAATGGGATGCTTGGTTCCTCCCTCTGGGTGAAGCATCTCACAATGGGGTAATGAGTCATGAGGCCAAGTGTTGATTAGGCTCATTAACAGAAGATAGTCCGGAGGGAGTTATCTCTGAGTCATGTAGCAGGACAAAGATGGGCCATTAACAGAAAGAGAGTCTGGGGGCAGGAGGCAAGGAAACACTGCCCCACCTGATTTCAACAGCTCCTGAGGATGGTAATAGAATACACTGCAACCCAGGACAACCCCATAGGTGCAGAAACTGCCGCGTCTTCTGAGAGACATAGGCAGGGCCATTATTGGTTTTCACAGAAGAAGGTACACCCAAAATTGCAAAAGCGAGTTTCCAATGGGCGATGACATTGCGGCCTTTCTCCCCAGTATGAGCAGATGCCCACATAGCTGAGGAGAACATGTCAATAGACACATGCACATACTTAAATCTGCCAAATTCAGGAATGTGTGTTACATCCATAAAGCAAAGCTACAAAGCTTATAGGCCTCTGGGGTTTACCCCCGATAGCAAAGGTGCAGTGAGTCCGTGACAGCACTAGCACTGACAGTGTCTCGAACCTCAGTTGGCATTAAATAAAACTGCTTCTGCAGTGTGTGTGCACTTTGATGAAAGAAATTGTGCGATGCTTTAGCTTGTGCAATTTTATCAGGCTGAGGCGCTACCCAGGCAGGGTTCACTAGCCTATCAGCCCTAGCATTGCCTTCTGTTAGAAAACCTGGAAAATTAGTGTGGCTTCAAATATGCAAAATGTAATATGGATGCACTCGAGCTTGAAATGTACTCCACAAAGCCCTCCATAGTGAAAACAGACCCGCATTATTCACTTCCTTCAAAAGCAAACAGTCTAAGCACTGAGTTATGTCTGCTACATAGGCAGAATCAGTGACCAAATTCAAAGGAACCTGAGAAAACTGCTGAAAACCATGGCAACAGCCCTTAGTTCAACCAGCTTGGCTGAGCCTGACTCATGGCCTTTCAGCACCTGCCACTCAGATTCTTCCCCCAAGCCAGCTCGGCTCCGCAAACTGATGTGCAGCTCTTTGGCCCCGCGGAGAAGCTCACTCCCAGTGGCTCGACTGGTCCTGGTTCCAGCGGCCCGTCCAGTGGGCCCGAAGTCAACCACGATGCCAGAACGGCTGGTGCTGCCCGTAGCTCTGTGGACCCCACCGCCAGCTCTAGCAGGGACCTAGACACTGCAAGCTGTTGCGACACTGTCTGCTGTACATCGAGCCGCTGCAATATCTTATGAAAAACTGCTAAGATCTGTTCCCCGAGAGAGTCCGATAACAGCGAGCGTGGCCCCTGCTGCGTCCCCCCTTGAGCCGAAAAATCCTCATCACTTATATTAGCTCCTGTGGTCTGTATCACAGACTGGAATCTGGAAAGTATCATGCTTTCCTCTGAGGATTTATGCTCCATGTCTCAGTCTATAGTTCCATGCAGCCCCAGGGCAGGGGGCCAGTCGTGGTCTGGCACATACCTTCTGAGAGGCTGTGGTTGCAGTACATGTCGCGGGGTCACCAGATGTTGCTGTTGCGCACAGTGACGGCAAAAAACGACATAACTTCAGGTCAGAGAAGATATGGTTGAAGCTGACCGTTTATTGCCAAAACCCCATCCTTTTATAGCATGGATTGCAAAAGAGAAATTACATGATTGGCCCCTTGGCCAGCCACCCACCACAGTGAGTGGCTGAGCAGTATAACCACCCATTTCAAAATATTTTCTTCAGTGAACCAAAGCAAGACCTTGTAGGTGCAAGATAGAGAGTTAGTTTACAGAATAGTGTTCCACTGTTTCTCAGATAAAGCATGAAAAAGGAAAAACTTCACAAATGCCTCAGCAGCTGGAAAATTCCTCTGCTCCTGCTCTTTAGCATCCACAGTAAGAAACTCTGGAACTCGAGGGTCAGGCAAATGACAGTGAAGGTGAAGGTCTGTGGCGATCTGTTAACCCACTGCTTTTGTGATGCCATATTCCCCCTCCTGCTCTCCCCTGCCCCTAGTCCTGGCCACTCCCTTGGGTCCTCCCTATTGGTTCCTGTACCCCAACCCCGCCCATGGACCATCCCTGAGCCCCTGACAAAACCTCCCTGTGACCGGATCTCTCTGCCTCTGAGGGTTGCCGGGACAAGATGTGATTAAAGTCTTCTCACACCCTCATGGGAGACCCTTCTCGCCTCCTTCGCCATCACTGGTTGTAACGCTGATAGCTGGCCGGATGTCATGGGTTAGCAAGCATAGTCCCGGAAGTGATGTTCTTGCAAAGGGGTGCTTACAGCTTCCTCTATGATCTGACAGAACCTATCAGCTGGCCAGTTTTAATATGGACAATTCTTTAAGCCACTTAAAGTTGTGACCGCCTCTGTGATCCACACTTAAGAATAGAAAACTCCCCCCCACAGCTCTGTCTTATTTCCGGTGCTGGGACAGGTGGCTGTGGGCCCCGTGTGGGGGCCAGCGGGCCCGGCCCAGGCCCTGCTCAGGCTAGGCTGGGCCGGGCCACGGCCATCCTGGAGCTGATGGGCCCTGTTCCACCCGCAGAACCCCCCCTCTACAGCCCTGCTGTGGGCAGAGGGCCGGCTTCCCCTCTCCAGTGCGGCCGAGATTCAGCTAAAGCTGCACCGCTGTCTGGCAGAGATCATGTGACCAACAGCGATGAGCAAAATTCCAGCTGCAAGGCCTAGGTGAGATTAACCCTTTTAGTGCTGTGAAGAGCTGAAAACCTGAGGGAAGAGAAAGAGGAGATGCTTAAAGCTGAAATTCTGTTGTAAAGCTATGATATATCAGAGTATCCTGTTGTAATTCCATGAAGGCATGGGGGGATGGAGCGTTCAACTTGTACTTGTGAGCAGAAGCATCTGTGCTGAGATAGGCAGATGCTGATGCAGCTGTAATTTCATGAGAAGTTCAAACAGGGAGAGATGGAAGCGATGAGGACTTTTGCTCCAAATGGGAAAGGAGAAAACCTCAGTTCCTAGAGATGCTCCCAGAGATAGTCCTAAAGATGAAGATGAGGAAGACCATTTGCTCCCAGGGAAGGAGAACGGCCTCTGTTCTTAGAGACGAAATGCTCCCAGAGATGGGTGAAGAGAACTTTTGTTTCTGAATGGCTCAACCTTAAAATTGTACCCCAAAAAACTTCAAGAGTGGACCCGCAAAAGCAGTTGTGGGAAAAGCTGCAAGTCGGGGGAAGGGACTCACATGCAAGCAGAGAGACTCCTCCTCTTCCTAAATGGACTGGACAAAGTTATTTGGAAGTGGGCGGCTGTCTCGTTGTGATAATGTGTTCATAGCAGGGGCAAGAGAGACTCTTCTTTCTAAATGGACTGAACAAGGTTATTATAGAAGTGGTAAACAGACTGAACATCTTAAGGGTTGTCTTTTTACATTGTCAGTGGGAGAAGGGAGGAAGGTGGGGGGAGGAGGAGAGTTCTGAAGGTGCGGTATGATTTTTTTTTCTTCTCTTCTTTTAGGTCTGTTAATAAACTTCTTTATATTCTTTCAAGTTTAGTGCCTGCTTTGCGTTTCCCCTAATTCTTATCTCACAGAAGGTAAACAGTAATGAGTATCTTGGACCAAACCACTACAGTCACCCAGACCGTTCTAGGCCCAAAAAGTATAATCCAAAGAGCTTCTAAAGGGGGCAAGTGGAGAGGAAATTACGTCATTGAACTGCAGCTTTAATTGGAGAATAAACTCTGATATGCAAATGAACCAAAACTATGAAAGAGTGAAGAACTCGTGACCTGTTGTCCATCTTGGGGTCCATTTTGGCAATAGCCTGTGGCTTCCAGGATGTACCTTTGAAGGCCTTTCAAATAAATACCTATTTTATTCTTTTACTCCTGTCCAGTCTCTGTGTCTAGGAGGCCTGATAAGGCATCAGTCCGAAATGGACTGGGGGATGCAACCAGGTCTCATTGCCCTAAGCAGCCCCGCTGAGCTCTCAAGGAAGCTACAGCCTGCTAAACTAAATTTAGCAATTACAACAAAGGTCTATCCTGGGGGTTGGCAAGAGGAAGTCATTCAACCAGATGTGTCACAACTACAGTTGATAAGAAAGAAGGGTAATTGTAGTAGGTGACTCCCTGCTGAGGGGAACTGAGGGCTCTGTATGCTGACTGGACCTATCCCACAGGGAAGTCTGCTGCCTCCCTGGAGCCTGGGTAAGAGATATTACTAGAAGACTCCCTGGACTGATTCTGCCCTCTGATTATTACCTGCTGCTGGTTGTCCAAGCCAGCAGCAACTAGGTTGAGGACAGAAGTCCTAGAGCAATCAAAAAAGACTTCAAGGCACTGAGATGACTGGTTGAAGGTACAGGAGGGAGCATAGATGGTATTTTCCTCAATTCCTTTGGTATCAGAAAAGAATGCCAAAAGGAACAGGAGAGCCCACCTGATCAATATGTGGCTTAAAGACTGGTGTCATTGTGTGGGGATAAGAAGCGATGCAGAGTCCTCAGGCAAGTGCAAAAGGGTGCTCTTTATTGCCAAAAATCAGGCCTTTTTAAGCAATTAGGCCTTTATCAATTGCATATTTTCAAAGGACAACAAATATAATTCAACCAATGACCATAAACCACGATGTGAGCACGTGACAGTTATATAACTTGTTTTTTACAGTTATGTAACTTGTTTTCTATCTCTATTTCAGCTGAGTCATTCCCAGAATCCTTTTCTACTTAGCCGAAATATAAGGAGTCAGACATGATTTTACAAAGGCCACAGGGCCCTTATTCTGTAAGGCTTTGCCTATTTGTAACATCTCCCCCTTCTTTGTTTACCAGTTCTCTTGCTAAAACAACCTGTACTGGTAAAGCCATTATCTTGTTAAGGCTACTATCAATCATTTGTTGCACACAAGATAAAATACATGGGATGCATATCACAATCAATAAAAACACACCAAAGATAACTATGCCATGCATTACTAAACATTTAATCCATACCCCTAAACCGAGGTTGTCTATCCATGAAAACATCCCCTACCAATCACCCTCATCATGCTGCTGTGTGGTAGCTGGTGAACATACATTACAAGGACCAGAGAGTTCTCAGTAAGACGGGTCCCTAGTACCACAGGAGCCACTTTGTGTTGGGGTGGCCAAAGTGGCTTCTCCCGGGATGCTTGTTCTGTTATGTTAATCTATCCCAGTTTGGATTCCCTGGTTGGCTGTTAACCTTTGCCCCTCGTCACTCCCCCAGAGCTTCCCCATTGGTCGCTGTTCCCTAGTCCTGCCTTTTCCCCACCCCTGGACAAAACTGTGAGCTTTGGGATCATGTTTGTATTTGCCTCTGCAACCTTCAACAGTGTAAAAGTAATAAATACTCCTGCTGGAACGCATGCAAATGCCCTTCTCGACTCTTTGCTACTGACTGTAATACTGAACCCACCTGTGCTTCTGTGAGTGCACGCGGGACCCCACAGAGCCGGGCAGGGACAGTATTTAATGGTGCCCAATTTGGGGCCTTGGACCATCCCTGACAGCATCTCCAGTACTTCCTAGATTTAAGTCGCATTTTGAGCAGCCATAGCCCCAAAGAAACCTCTGAATTCTATCAGGAGCTCAGCGGGGGAGACCAACAACCTTCTATGGAAAGAGAAGACTGGTCTAAAGTTGGTAGACCACCCTCAAGGCTTTTATTTGACCCTCTAAGGTAATATGGGTTACTTTTGTATCCTTTTCTGTTAATTTCCTTATATCTCGAGGGTTGGGAAGAGAGGAAGATGGGGGCAGTGTTCTCTCATCTCCTGCGAGAAGCCTTTCTCCCAGTTCTAAGAGTCCTTGTTTGTGAGAATTTTTGTTATACAAGGGAAGGTTTAAAACATTTTGTTCAGTGGTTATTTAAGCAGTGGTTAGTTGAGTATTTAAAGTGCTTTGTGCGATGGTTGTTCATGTCGGGAAAAGGTTATTTGCTTTCCAAGCTAGCAAAAGCTGTTCATAGTCTTGTGAAACAGTTGGGAAAAGTTAATCTCAGTTTAAAAACCCTTTACTTCTCCCCTATCCCTGCATCCCTGATCCCTCTGCCCTGTTTTAAGGGAAACCGGGAGATGGATTCTGTCAGAGTGCACAGGTCTGCTATCGTCTGCCTGCTCTCTCCCTATCTCCTTCGTTCCCTGCCCAGGGTGGTGCTGGCCAGGCCACCCTGGGTTCTACCCCAAACCTCTTCCCAGTACCCACTTCCCTGGTTTTCTCTACTTTAAATTTTCTCCAAGATTGCGGTGGCAGCAGAATCGGTCCTGCAAACCCAGCTGCTACCTTTATTTTTAATTCTCTCTCTTCCACTCCCCTCAAACAAAATGGTGAAAGCCACGTGGAAGCCCCAGCGGAAGTGGCGGGCTTTTCGACCACGCACAGTCCCTCTCCCCCACCTGCTCCCGCTTGTGTTACTGCGCGTGGTTCCTCTTCCATCCCTGGCCCCTCCCGTGTGTCGATACGTGTTGCATCGGGCCCTTCTCCCTCCGCCGAGAATCCCTTCCCAGCTGCAGACCCTGCCTCTCCCTCCTGTGTCCCTGTGCCCTCCATCGGTGGTCCCACTCGTGAGACCTAACCCACCTCACATTCCCACACGGCCGAGACCGAGAGTGGGGGTGGTGGCAGCCGGAGAGACTCCAAGACATTCGGGTACAGCGGCACCTCCGCGTGCACTGCCCTGGTATCCTTCCCTTCGCTGCCCAGCCATAGTGAGGCTGCAGGTATGCATGCTAGAGCACAAAGCGCTGTGAAAGCTGCTGCACGAACTCAGCACACGTACCTGCTTCATGAGGGGAAGTTGCGAAGCGTTTGCACCTGCCTGCTCCAGGCTCTGTGCCGGACCAGCCACTCCTGCCAGGCACAGCCTGCCCCTAAGCATCGGCTCTGTGCCCCAGCCAAGCCAGCTTTGGGCCCCAGTAGCCCCAGCAGAAGTCGCGAACGAAGCAGCAATGACCCCTTCGCAAAGCCCGCGGGGCCACCCCGGCGCTACAATCCCAGTGGGTTTCTACTGTGGCTTGAGAAGCCCCGAGCCAAAGCCATAGAGTGGCGCTGGCACCGAGCTCAGAAAAAGAGCTGCAAGAGTTGCTGGTGAGAACGCCCTAGAACTAAACTCCGACGGTGGCTGCAGCCCCAGGCCAAACCTTTCCCGGCAGCCCCGCAGGAGCTTTGAAATAAATCCCGAGGGGCCGCAGCTGCAAAAAAAGGCAGCATTCAGAGACTGCCTGAGAGGCTTGAGACAGCCTGACGATACTAGAGACAGAGTGGATCTAGTGCCTTTCGAACACAGACTGAAGAAGCTGCGGCGGCTGTGGCAGTTTAGACAGGGTGGGGGCCCAGCCGCTTTTCTCTCCCTGCCGGCTCATGCCTGGCTGCTTCCCTCCACCAAGGCGGGGGCTCGTCCAAGCCAGCCACACTGCTAGCCAAAGACCGAGCCCTGCGCCGCCACTTGCAGCGGCTCACCCTGGTCGCCCACATGGTGCGAGAGTTGAAGAGATAGTTTGTTGTCGTTTCCCCGGCTGTGGCAGCGAGCTGGAGGCAGCTCCTGCGAGAATGCTCTGCCCCAGCTCGTCCCAGCCGCTCCTTCACTGCTGCGGCACTGCGGGGCCATGCCTTCTCCCCCCCCCCCCCCCCCCCCCCGCTGCTGCTCTGTGAATGCCCCAAGGCTAACAAGCTGCTGCTGTTCTGCGACTCTGGCTGCGAAAACCCTGCCCGCATGGTGCCTTTCACCTCAGCCCCAGCCCTGCCAGAAAATTCCACCCCTGTGCTGCATGAAAAGCAGAACAAGAGAGGGGTAGCAGGAGCCAGGCTGTAGGACTCAGACTGTTCCCAGAGAGCTCCAAAAACATCGTAAGAGAAGCAGTCGACCTGACCAGCTCACAAATGCAGAACAGCAGCCAAAGAAATAGAACAGTGACTTCTCGCATTCTGATGGAGAGTGTAAAGATCAAAAGACTGGAGTGAAGAAGCCAAATGCCACAGATGATACCTAGAAACTGCCAGAGAAAAAAAAGCCCTGCATCAGCCCAGGAAACATCGTTGCTGCAGACACAATGCCAAAGATGAACAGGGTGCAGTCAAAAGACCAGACCACCGCTGCTTAGAAACAGAGATGATGCAAAACAGCACCGATGTCCACCATAGAAACAGACTCACCATCCCATAACCAGAACTTCAAACCAGACTTCAAACAGATAAGTCAAGACACCTGTGGTGTCTCCCCAGATCTTACCCCTTCTGTTGCTTTCCCAACAGTTAATATTCCATACTACCACCCCTCTGCCTTGCCTTTCCCACAACCACACTCCCCAATACTCCTATTGAGATGTTTTCTGTTAACTTGCACCCCTCTCTTTATTTACTATTTGTTATCTGTCGGGGTCCCTCCCCCTGCCATGTAGCCTTGGGAGAGGGGCCCTGAGAGGAGGCATGGGGTTTCCTAGCCCCTGGTCAGCCTCGTTCGCCATTGGTTGGTTTGTATTTCACTGCGTGGGCAAGGACCCTCGGGTCCCGTGATTGTAAGAGTTCCTCGGCAGAGATCCTGGCTATGCGGCTGGGGAAATAAACATCTCTCTGAAACATCTACCAAGAATTCGTCCATATATATTTCTTATTTCTTTTCCACAGAACTCCTGGTTTGGTGCATCGTGTTACAGAATCCCCACTGTAACATAAATGGTGGGAGAATTGTGAGCAGAATGATCCCTGATCCCTAAGCAACTGACTTGTGTGAGTAAACCCTAGAAACTTTGGATTCCTCTTCTTGTTTTTGTTTTGCTATTCCATATCTAAACTATGGAGGAACCGTGGGAAGACTCTTGGCTCTAAGAGCCGCATATGGACATTTATCTTAAACTTGAAAAGATTCTTGAACAACGATTTGTAAATTTTAGCTTAATTCAAGCTCAAAAGGAACTGAAACACTTCCTTTCATGGTTGTTTAAGAACTTTTTCTATGTTTCTTGGTATTTAATTCTTACCAAAGACTTTTTGAGTCAAAATACATGCCGATGGAAGAATATTTTCGTGAATATTATTTAATTACCGAGACTGTTGAGCAATGTCAGCTGTGTACTGGCTCAGGGAAGCCTGGCTCAGGGACCGTGCGGCCTTGGCCACGTGGACTGAGCCCTCTGCAAGCAGCAGTGAGGCAGTTCCCGCGTGCGGGCAGAGCCACGTGAGCCGCAGTGTCGGCAGCGAAGCGAGGCACGGCGGAAGTGGCGCGATCCGGCGGTGCCCACCCAGCCCCACGCAGCGTGTGGTGGAGCGAGCCCCGTGAAAGCCTGGCTGAGAGGGGCAGCGCCTGGGCGGCAGCTGGCGGCAGTGGCGGTGGAGCGGAGCCACGCCCAGCCGAAACATGAGCTGGAGCAGGGTGCAGGGGAGTCATCCCTCGGGGGCCCAGCGGAGACGTGGCTGCAGCGCCTGGCATCGGCAGCGAAGCTGCGACCAGAGGAGGCTATGCATGGAGAACTGAGCGGCATGGCCCGGCCCACCCCGCGCAGCCTAGAGTGCGACCCCGAGAAGAGCGCGCAGACACGAGTAGCTCCAGCGGCCCTGGCAGACCCAGCAGCTCCAGCAATTCCAACACGGGAGCGAGCAAAAGAGAAAGCAAAAATGCAGCGAGACAGAAAACAGCAGCCACTCGGAAAAAGGAAAAGATCATAGTAGCTAAGATTTTAGGAATAGTAAAGTGGTATAATGATAAACAAAATTATGGTTTTATAACAAGATGTGACAACCAGCAAGACATATTCATGCATAGAACTGCTATTAAAAAGAATAACCCTGAAAAATGCATCCCGAGCTTGGGAGATGGAGAGGTGGTGGAATTCAAAATTATACAAGGTAGAAAAGGATTACAAGCATCGCAGGTCACTGGGCCTGATGGTGTTCCTGTAAAAGGCAGTATATATGCAAAAAATCGTGTTAGACAGTATCTCCTTTATAAGCCCCCCCTACAGTCTTCCTTCTCTAATCCCACCTTTCCCTTTTACCCTATGTCCTATTAGCCCCAGTGTATTGCCAATCCATTTTTCCACCCATGGTTTCCCTCACAAAAGCATACCTTTGCCAATTGTTTCCCCAAAAATCCCTTTCCAGTACCGAGGGGGGGATGAAAAGGGGGAGGGAAGAAATTAAACCCTCTCCTGCCTCAGTTTACCCAAAAACCATGCTCAGAGAGTCCTGTCTCCCTTCTGTCAGCCTTAAGATGTTCCAGAGAATCTGTTTGGACATTCAAAGACTCAGGAGGGTGGCTTGTTTTGTTTTGAAACTGTTCTTGTTATGTTTATCCAGTTGTTTTCAATGTTAAGTTTAAAATCTCTTTTTGTTAAAAATAAACGGGTGAAATGTCGGGGTCTCCTCCCCCTGCCATGTAGCCCTGGGAGAGGGGCGCTGAGGGGAGACACAGGGTTTCCTAGCCCCTGGTCAGCCTTGTTTGCCATTGGTTGTTTTGTATTTCACTGCGTGGACAAGGACCCCCGGGTCCCGTGATTGTAAGAGTTCCTCGGCAGAGATCCCGGCCATACGGCTGGAGAAATAAACATCTCTCTGAAACATCTACCAAGAATCTGTCCATATATATTTCTTTTCCACGGGACTCCTGGTTTGGTGCATCGTGTTACAGAATCCCCACTGTAACAGTTATCCATTCCCCTTTCTCCAGACCTTTAAGTAAAGAGGGGGGAAGGGAAAGGCCCCCCCCCATTTGAAACTGCAAAATTTTAACTTTGTTTGAAACCCCAACAGAAGCAACTGCCAGAGCCTTTGCCCACATTCTTCACCATGGTGCCCAGCACCCAACACCTATCACCCTGCTGTCCTCTGGATTCTCCTAGTACCACCAGCAGTGAATTCTTGGACTGTGCTGCAGCCCAAAGAGAACTGTGTTGCTTCAACCTCACCTCCACCCATGAGAGCATCCATTCCAGCATCCAGAGAGAAAATCCTCTGAAAGATTTTAGGACTTACTGAGATATTGTGTTACAGTGGGGATACTGTAACATCTATACCAAACCAGGAGTCCCGTGGAAAGGAAATATATATAGACGGATTCTTGCTAGATGTTTCAGAGATGTTTATTTCCCCAGCCGCATGGCCGGGCTCTGCCCAGGAACTACTACAGTCAGCACCCGAGCTGCTTTGCCCTCGCAGGGGAACACAAACCAACCAATGGGGAACGAGGCTGAGCAGGGGCAGGGAAACCCCGTGCCTCCCTCAGGGCTCCCGGGGCTACATGGCGGGGGGAGGAGACCCCGACAATATTGGGTTGTGGGTGCTTCTGATAATTTAATGGTTTTGGGTATGTTTGGTTGTTTGGGATATTTGAGTTTTGAGATCCCTGGGGGAAGCCCTTTTGTCTAATACAGAAAGGAGGAATTGTGGTAGCCAGTGAACATACATTACAAGGGCCAGAGAGCTCTCAGTAAGACGGGTCCCTAGTACCACAGGAGCCACTTTGTGTTGGGGTGGCCAAAGTGGCTTCTCCCGGGATGCTTGTTCTGTTATGTTAATCTATCCCAGTTTGGATTCCCTGGTTGGCTGTTAACCTTTGCCCCTCGTCACTCCCCCAGAGCTTCCCCATTGGTCGCTGTTCCCTAGTCCTGCCTTTTCCCCACCCCTGGACAAAACTGTGAGCTTTGGGATCATGTTTGTATTTGCCTCTGCAACCTTCAACAGTGTAAAAGTAATAAATACTCCTGCTGGAACGCACGCAAATGCCCTTCTCGACTCTTTGCTACCGACTATAATACTGAACCCACCTGTGCTTCTGTGAGTGCACGCTGGACCCCACGAAGCCAGGCCGGGACAGTATTACTGCTGTAGCTGCTTAGTAAGCTGCTTAAGATTACTGATTCTTTTATGAATGCATTCTGAATGATCACTTAAGTTCATGCAACACACGACATCAAATTCTTTGCATCCATGGCCCTGAGCCAACAGCAAGAAGTCAGTGGCTGCCCTGTTGTGCAGTGTTTCATGTTGCACCGAGTTAGCATCGATTAGTATTGCTGAAAGAGCGGCACTAGTAGCATTAGCTTCCTTTGCAAGCCAGCAGCCAAGTTTGTTTAAGGAAGCCAGAGTGAGCAGTACCAATTGATGGTATCAAGCTTCCAGAGATGCGCTCTGTAGTGTTCCAAAACGTTACCTTTGGATCGCATTTCTCATTAAGAACATGTGTGCTGAGCCTAACCCGACACTGGGCTGCAACAATTAGAGCAGTCCAATTTGGATGAAACAAGGTTAGTTTATTACCACAGGCCTGGTTCCTATGGTATATCACCATGTCCCGCAGCCATAGGGAGGAGGAGGAGAGAAGATCCAGCAGGCAGGAATTGTGCAGCAAGATTGATTTATTTAATTATTTTACAAACTCTTTTATTGACTTTTTTCTTCATAGTCTAATTGGACAAAAAATCAGCCACCCCTTGGGTATATTGGCTAAAATCCTAAAACATCCATTGTCAAAATATTTTTCTACTATACCATAAACAAGACTTTTCAAGGTTCCAGGTGGCTTGGTTGTTTGCATTCCCTGCTACCTCGTCTGTGAGAGAGAAAAGTCTCTCACGGACTTAGAAAATAACAAGAAAATCCTTGCTAGCAGCATTTTTGTATCTACAATTCCCCATTTTTGTTTGATAAGATAACAACTCTACTATTAATCCTAAATAGAAATCTACATCAGTTATTAATTCTAAATATGTCCTTAAGGCTTTAACTATCTGACTCCATAACAAGAAATTTAAAGTTCAGTCTCTGCTTGTGGAAGGACCATCCCAGTCTCTGCTTGTAGAAGGACCATCTGCCTGATGGTTGACATCCTGGTCATCATCAGAAGAATCATTAGGCTGATGATCTACATTCTGGTCGCCATTTGGATGGTTGGCGTTCTGGTCATCATTTGGAGGTTGCCTGTTCTGCCTCTGGTGCCATAGGTCAGGGCGAACGCATTTTGAAGGTAGCCACCGTATCCCGGCATCTGTGGAAATGCAAGCATACCCACGACCCCAAACGATGAGCTCATGAGGGCCTTCCCACTGGTTAGTGAGTAAATTCCGTACCCAGACTTTTGCCCGGGCAGTTGTCTCACCTGCAGACTGCAATGAGAGAAAATGATTCAGAATAACAGGATTATTTGAATTTTGTGGTACTGTAAGGTGATTAATTGTATACGAGCTTTTGCTAGTTGGCTCTGTGGGGTTTCTCCATGCATTCCCCTTTTCTGCTTGCCCAAAACACGCTTCAAGGTACCATGAGCGCGTTCAACAATGGCTTGGCCAGTAGGAGAATGTGGGATACCAAAGGTATGGTCTACACCCCATAGGTGTAAAAACTGCCGCATCTTCTCCGAGGCGTAGGCAAGACCATTATCGGTTTTCACAGAAGCTGGCACGCCCAGGACTGAGAAAGCCAATTTCCAATGGGCAATGACATCACGGCCCTTCTCTCCAGTGTGAGCAGTAGCCCACATAGCTGAGGAGAAAGTGTCAATAGACACGTGCACATATTTCAGCCGACCAAATTCTGGGATGTGAGTTAGATCCTTTTGCCAAATCCGCAAGGCTTTTAGCCCTCTGGGGTTTACCCCCGCTGGCAAAGGCGCAGCGAGTCCATGACAGTCAGCACAAGCGCTGACAATGTCGCGCACTTCGGTTGGCGTTAAATGAAACTGCTTCTGCAGGGTATGTGCACTTTGATGGAAGAAACCGTGCGATGCCTTGGCTTGTGCAATTTTGTCAGGCTGAGGCCCTACCCATGCAGGGTTTGCCAGCATGTCAGCCCTGGCATTGCCTTCCGTTAGAAACCCTGGTAAATTGGTGTGGCTTCAAATGTGTAGAATGTAATACGGATGCACTCGAGCCTGAATTGCAGACCACAAGGTTTGCAACAGCGAAAACAGAGCCGCATTGTTCACCTCCTTCAGAAGGGAACAATCTAAGCCTTGGGAGATATCTGCTACATAAGCAGAGTCAGTAACCAAGTTCAAAGGTTCCTGTGAGAATCGCTGAAAAGCCATGGTAACAGCCCTTAATTCAACTAACAGAGCAGAGTCTGACTCGGATTGGTGTGTTAATCAACCACCTCAAAGGCAGTGTAGGATACTGTGCATTCTTACACACAGTGACCCCTGCTAAAAATTTGTCCCAATCCGTACACCCCAAGCTGCCAACACATCCCGTCCCCAAAGGTTACAGGAAGCGGTAGCAACATAAGGCCTAATCATAGCTGGGTGCCCCTCTGAGTCCTTCACCACCACAGGCCGTTCGCTTAAATAGCTCTGTGTGGTTCCTTCTAATCCTGCGATGGCCGATCCCACTGGGGCTAAAGGCCATGAGGGAGGCCACGCACAGAAAGAGATAATAGTTACATCAGCACCCGTATCAATCAAACCTCAAAGCTGAATCCGGGGTGGAATGGGCGTTCGGCAGGATCAGGGTACATGTCATCTGTGGCCTTTGGTCAGAGATGTCTGCAGTCCAGAAGGCCTGCAGAAGTCCCGTAGATCCACTGCAGTTATCTTCCTGAGTTTGTTCTACCCTGGGGACACAAGACTTAAAAGGCACTAATTTAGCAAGGCAGGTCTTTTCAGGAATAGTTACAGGGGGTTTTTGCATGGAGACCATAGCGCAAAGCTGACCTTTAAAGTCAGCATCAATAACTTCTGAGTGCACTGAGATTCCTTGATGGGCAATGTCAGGTTTTCCCACCAGCATCGCACTGGATCCCTGGGCTAAGGGTCCATATGCATCCAAGGGAACCTTATAAATACCGCTAGAGTCTAAGACGAGTGCTGCTGTGGTGTGGACGTCAAACCCGTCTGATCCGTGGGTGCTGTCTGATCCCTGGGTGCTGTCTCTAGGGTGACTGGGTAGGCCTGTGCCTGTACCTGTGCCACTCTCTGGGGGAGCGACTGCATCAGAGAGCAATTCCCCCTCCTTGCACCCCGGCGGAAGTTTCCCGACAAAGGCCGACCATCGGCATGAGTCTGGGATCTACAATAGTCCGAGCAATGCCCTGGCCTGCCACACCTCTTGCACTGGGGGATCGGTGTGTTTTCTTTTTGTCTCGGCTTAGGCCGCTTCTGTTTGTTCACCTGTTTTGGTGGCTTTGGTTCACGACCAGAAGATGCGTGAACAGGCTGCAGGAAAGCAGCCAAAGCAGACCTTTTCTGGTTCCCAGCTCCCACCTTAGCACAGGCCTCGACCATGTCTGTTACCTCAGGATCCCCAGTTAAGGCATCTATGATTTTTCTGCACTCCTCATTTGCTTTATCTCTCACTAACTGCCTTAACAACAACTGTCTTAACCCATCATCCTCAACCTGCTTCTCGAGAGAAGCAGCGACTTTCTCTACAAAGGAGACGAATGACTCTGATTTCCCTTGAACTATTTCAGTATATCGCTTTCTGGGCGCAGACAACTCTATGGTTTTCAACAGGGCAGCCATGCCGACCTGCTGAGCTTGCTGCAGGATGCTAGAGGACAAGGTACCCTGTAGACTGGGATCAGAGAAGGGACCAGTCCCCATCAAAGCATCCATTCCCGCTGTCCGTCTAGGATAGGCAGCAGGGAGCTGCATAATCCCTAATGCAGCCTTGACGGCCAGCTTTCTCCAGGTTTTCTCAAAAACTGTAAATTGTACAGGTTGAAATAGAATTTGACCTAAGTGTCTGATATCAAATGGAGAAAGCAAATCTGTATTTATCACCCTTATTATCTGCATAACCTCAGCAGAACCTAGCCCATATTGTGCCACCTTGGATTGGAGGTCCTGGGCAACTTTCCAGGCAATTACCTCATGCTTGTCATGCTCCCCTGAATCTGGGAGAGCCTTATACACTGGGAAAGCTTGGATCTCCCCTTTAGGGGAAGCACTACCATCCTGAACTTCTGGAACAGCCTGTGGATGGAGTGTAACATCTCCCCGGTTACCCCCAGAATCCTCAGATCCATTTGGCATTCCAAGGGTTTCTAATAACCTCCAGTCACCCTCCTCCAATGCTCGCATCTTAAGGGACTCTAAGAATCGATTATAATGCGTCGGACGCACTGTTACTGTGCAGTCCTGAAAGGTCCAGGGGTGAGACCGGCGCAGCCTTTTCCTTCGCCACGTGGCTACAGCTGCCTGATGACCTGGGCCCAGAACCTCATCTGCCTCACTGCCTGACCAGGAATCATCAGGCAAAGGCAATTTTGGGGTGCTGGGAGTGAACAGAAATTTACGTGGAGGGGCACTTTGGCTAAGCTCGCTAGAGGCAGAACAGACAGGACAGACTACAGCTGCTCTTGGCACAGCCTCTGCGTTCGGCACGGTCGCCGTTTCCGCTGCTGTTTCGCGCTGACTCCTCTCTGTCTGACCATCGACCCAACTGCCCACACATCCAGCAGAGACAAAAGGAGCAGCCAGGTCTTTTGTTTTTTCTTAAGCACCTGGCTATTCGTTTCCCTAGCAACATGCATAGGAAAAAATTCCTCAAACAGAAAAAAACCCAGGACTAAACTAAAACCCCAACAATCATCAGGGCAGAGATGCCACCTATAGGTGGGCACAAGATCAAGGGGTGGATCTAACAATGGACAGTATCTCCCAGGTTACCCATGACTGTGAGACATGCGCTGCGATCACGCAGGCCAAGACGGTGAAGCCCCTGTGGTATGGTGGGCGGTGGTCCAAATACAAGTATGGGGAGGCCTGGCAGATTGATTACATCACACTGCCTCAAACCCGCCAAGGCAAGCGCCGTGTGCTCACAATGGTAGAAGCCACCACAGGATGGTTGGAGACCTACCCTGTGCCTCACGCTACTGCCCGGAACACCATCCTGGGCCTTGAAAAGCAAGTCCTTTGGAGGCATGGTACCCCTGAGAGAATTGAATCTGACAATGGGACTCATTTTAAGAACAGCCTTATTAACACCTGGGCTCAGGAACATGGCATTGAGTGGGTGTACCATATCCCTTACCATGCACCAGCTGCAGGCAAAGTGGAACGGTGCAATGGATTGTTGAAAACCACTTTGAAGGCACTAGGTGGGGGAACTTTCAAAAATTGGGAACAGCATCTAGCAAAGGCCACCTGGTTAGTTAACACCCGAGGTTCCACCAATAGAGCTGGTCCAGCCCAATCTGAATCCCTGCATACAACAGATGGAGATAAGGTCCCAGTAGTGCATGTCAGAGGTCTGTTAGGAAAGACTGTGTGGATAAATTCTGCCTCGATGTCTTGGGGTGACATTATGATGTGTATCCCATATTGCTGCCTATGCTCAGAAATTAATTTTTGTGCCTTTCTATGCCTCTAAACTGAGCCTGAGAGGGAGAAGAAAAAAACTGAGCAAAACTTTCTCAAAGCAGTTTGCTGCTTGTTCAAGGTCACATAAAGATAGGAGGTTTTTTTTGGTTTTTTTCCCCAGCTGTGGCAGGGGAGCGAGGAAGCACCCGGCTTGTTGTGTTGCAGTCAGCTTTTGGCCAGTTGTTTTCAGTTTCTGGTTCTCTGGAGAGAGACTGAGAGTTGGACCTTGCTTTTTCCTTCTCTAGAATTCCGGATTTTCTCCCTTTGCTACTGGACTGCTTTCAACCTCTGTCATAGGTTAGCAAGCATAGTCCCGGAAGGGATATCCTTGCTAAGGGGTGCTTACAGCTTCCTCTGGGACCTGATAGAACCTATCAGCTGGCCAGTTTGAATATGGACAATTCTTTAAGCCACATAAAGTTGTGACCGCCTCTGTGATGCACACTTAAGAATAGACAAACTCCCCCTCCAAGCTCTCTCTCGTTTCCGGCACTGGGACAGGTGGCTGCAGGCCCCGTGCAGGGGCCAGCGAGCCCGGCCAGGCCCTGCTTGGGCCGGGCCGGGCCTGGACACGGCCAGCCTGGAGCCATGGGCCTGTTCCAGCCATGGAACCCCCCCCACTGCCTTGCCGTGGGCGGCCAGAGAGGCTCGGAATCCCCCCCCCTCCACTGCGGCCGAGATTCAGCAAAGCGGCACCTCTGTCTGGCAGAGGTCAGGTGACCAACAGCGATAAGCCACATTCCAGCTGCAAGGCCGAGGTGAGATTAACCCTTTTATTGCTGTGAAGAGCTGAAAACCTGAGGGAAGAGAGAGAGGAGATGCTTAAAGATGAAAGTCTGTTGTGAAGCTATGATATATCAGAGTATCCTGTTGTAATTTCATGAAGATCTGGGGGGTGGAGTGTTCAACTCGTAAGCAATAGGCAGATGCTGCCGCAGCTGTAATTTCATGAGAAGTTTGGAAAGAGAGAGATGAACCAGATGACTTTTGCTCCAAAGAGGAAAGGAGAAAAACCTCGATTCCTAGAGATGCTCCCAGAGATAGTTCTAATGATGAAGATGAGGAAGACCCTTTGTTCCCAGCAAAGGAGAAGGGCCTCTGTTTCTTTGTTTCTGAACAGCTCAACCTTAAAATTGTACCCCAGAAAACTTTCAAGAGTGGACCCTCGAAAGCAGTTGCGGGAAAAGCCGCAAGTCGGGGGAAGGGACTCACATCGCAAGCAGAGAGACTCCTCTTCCTAAATGGACTGAACAATATTTGGAAGTGGGTGGCTGTCTCGGTGTGATACTGTTTTCATAGCACGAGCAAAAAGAGACTTCTCTTTCTAAATGGACTGAACAAGGTTATTATGGAAGTGTGGTAAACAGACTGAACATCTTAAGGGTTGTCTTTACATTGTCAGTGGGAGAAGGGAGGAAGGTGGGGGGAGGAAGAGAGTTCTAAAGGTGGTATAACTTTTTTTTCTTTTCTTCTTTTAGGTCTGTTAATAAACTTCTTTATATTCATTCAAGTTGGTGCCTGCTTTGCATTTCCCCTAATTCTTATCTCACAGAAAATAAACAGTAATGAGTATTTTAGCCCAAACCACGACAACCTCAGAGCACATCGGGAGGACTTTTCATCGGGCACAGAGGGCCTGGCCCTGGGCCAAGCCCCAGCTCCGAGGAGACCAAAGGGAGGACTCTAACGCTTTCCCAGGTTTTTCCTCCACAGCGAAAGATTTTACCATTTCACCTCATTTTCCTTTTCCCGTGTGTTTGTTAAATAAATAGTTTTATCTTCTTCACTTTCCTTCGAGGAAAATTTATTAATTTTTTTCCTGAACCTGGTGGGGGAGGGGTGGTTGTGCCTTCTCTCAGAGGATATATTTCTAAATTTGGCCAAACCGGTACAAATTTAGTGGCGCCCAACTGCATGGCTCGAAGGAAAGTGAAAAACCTGTGCTAATTACATTTTGGTTTGAATTTACATATTCTGTGCTGGAGTAAAATAGTCATCATGTTGGTTGAGTTCATAACATTTCTCTGGCTTGATATATTCAATCTATTTCTGGTCCGTAGGCTTGTTTAAGGTACTAGTGCCTTTCTGGTCCCTAGGCTTATTTGCCTATCCACAACTTGGTCCGATCTTGTCCTTGATAAGGAATTTTTGCAGAGCAGGGACACGAATTTGGATTTCTATTTTGCTGTGCTCGGTGATAATGGTTTATAAGAAGTTGACAGAGGTACAGGCAGCTGTTCAAAGTGTGTATGATCAATGGTTTCTCCCTCCTAATCCCAGTCCTAGCTTCAGTAGCCTGTTTTGGGAATTTATTAGTAACTGCACCCAGATTGTTAGAGGAGGAGGAGTCGGGGTTTCCCTTCCCTTTAAATTTGATAGGTTTTCTTTTGAGAGTGTTCAGTTTCCCCTGGATGTTAAAGAGACCACCCTCCTGGTATTTAATCTGGTAAGCTTCCTCTATGTGGTTTGCAGCTTGTCTAGAATAAGAGCTCAGATTTCCCGGGCGACTGCCGAGACACCTGACCCAGAGGTGGAGCATCCTGAGTGGTGTGGGGAAGGGGAGGATATAGGCCAAATCCTGAAGAAATTCTCTGACCCAATGGTTTGCAATTTTTCCCCTGAACAAGTTCAGAAACCAGCTGAGGTGGCGAAACATCTGAAAGAGACATACAATGACAATTCTAATGAGAACAAGCTCCTTGCAATATGTTGGGTCTTGGCATATGCCTATCGCACACTGCAGCCGGTAAGGGTAGAGAGGCAGGAAGATCAATCAGCAAAGCCTGCAGATACCCCAGTCACTCAGGCTGCAGATAAACCAGACAGCGAGCCCAAACCAGATGGAGAGTCTAAGCCACTGACAGTGGCTCCTGTTACAAGGAAAAAGCACATAACCAAAACTGATCGCCCAGTGACAGATGAGGATAATGCAGGGGAAGGAACCTCAAAAGATGCAGGGGAAGGAACCTCAAAACCACCTACTGACTCAGGCACAGAAACCATTACTGAGTCCATGTCCATAAAAGACCTTCACAGCCTAAGAAAGGATTACACCCGACGGTCCGATGAATCCATAATCAGTTGGATGGTCCGTATTGGGGATGCGGCAGGTGATGATGTGATGCTGGACGGTGCTGAAGCGAGGCATTTGGGATCCCTGTCACATGATCCAGTGATTGACCAAGCGATGAAAAGGGGGACTGACTCTACCAGTGTCTGGAGACGAGTTTTGACAGGCGTGATTGAAAGATATATGTGTGGAGATGATCTCTACATGCAGCAAGCCCCGTGGAAGACCATAGAACAAGGGATCCAACGCCTGAGAGAACTAGGGGTGGTAGAGGTTGTCTTCGCAAATGACCCAGGATTGAGGAGTCCAGACCGGGCCAGAGTTATTCCATACATGTGGCGAAAACTCATACAGCTTGGGCCACCAGAATACGCTTCTGCTTTAGCAATAATGAAACCGGACTACGGTGCGAATGAGACCGTGAAGGATATGGCAGTGAAGCTCCGAGCATATGCAGACACTCTGCATGGCCCAACACATGCAAGAATCGCAGCTGTGGAAACACATATGCAGAAAATGGAAGATAAGATGGAGAAGAGTCTCCAGGAGATTAAAGAGTGCCTTCTCCGCGGACGTTCCCCAGAGAGAAGGCACATCCCACGAAGTGAGCTGTGGGATTTCCTGTGTGACAGTGGGGAAAACATGAAGAACTGGGGTAGACAACCCACTTCTGCTTTGGCAGCACGAGTGCGTGAATTGAAGGAGCGCAAGTCTCAGAAAGGAGGATCTACCAAAAAGGAAGTAGCCCCAGTTGCCTGTAGCCAAACTGCCGGAAATGATGGAAAAGAGGATGACATGTCCAATTCCCATGAAGGAACCTCTAAGATACAGGCCCAGGGAAAGAAGGATAACCAGGCATAGAGGGGCCCTGCCTCTAGCCAGGTAGAGGTTAGGGAAAACCGTGTTTTTTGGACTGTGTGGATTCGTTGGCCTGGTACATCAGAACCACAAAAACATGATGCCTTGGTTGACACTGGTGCACAGTGTACAATAATTCCATCGCAGCATGTGGGGGTAGAATCTGTTTCTATTTCTGGTGTAACAGGTGGATCACAAAATTTGACCTTGGTGGAAGCTGAGGTGAGCCTGACTGGAACTGAGTGGAAGAAGCATCTCATTGTGACTGGCCCAAAGGCCCCGTGCATTTTGGGCATAGACTTCCTCCGGAACGGGTATTTTAGAGACCCAAAGGGACTCAAGTGGGCTTTTGGAATAGCTGCTGTGGAGACAGAGGGCATTAAGCAATTGAACACTTTGCCTGGGCTATCAGAGAACCCGTCTGCAGTCGGCCTTCTGAAGGTGGAAGAACAAAGAGTACCAATTGCTACCTCGACAGTGCATCGCCGACAGTACCGGACAACGCGAGATGCTGTGGTTCCCATCCACAAGATGATCCGTGAGTGGGAGAGCCAAGGGGTGGTCAGCAAGACCCACTCACCCTTCAATAGTCCCATTTGGCCTGTGCGCAAATCTGAAGGAGAATGGAGATTGACTGTGGACTATCGTGCCTTGAATGAAGTGACTCCACCACTGAGCGCTGCTGTGCCGGACATGTTGGAGCTACAGTACAAGCTAGAGTCCAAAGCAGCGAAGTGGTATGCCACTATTGACATTGCCAATGCATTTTTCTCCATTCCTTTGGCAGCAGAGTGCAGGCCTCAGTTTGCTTTCACCTGGAGGGGTGTGCAGTAAACCTGGAACCGACTGCCCCAGGGGTGGAAGCACAGTCCCACCATCTGCCATGGACTAATCCAGACTGCACTAGAAAAGGGTGAGGCTCCAGAACATTTGAAGTACATTGATGACATCATTGTGTGGGGGAACACCGCAGCAGAAGTGTTTGAGAAAGGAGAGAAAGTTATCCGGATTCTCCTGGAAGCTGGTTTCGCCATCAAGAAGAGCAAAGTCAAGGGACCTGCCCGAGAGATCCAGTTCCTGGGAGTGAAGTGGCAAGATGGACGGCGTCAGATTCCCGCTGAGGTCATCAATAAGACCACTGCAATGTCTCCACCAACCAACAAGAAGGAAACACAAGCTTTCCTCGGTGCCATAGGCTTTTGGAGGATGCATATTCCTGTGTACAGCCAGATTGTGAGTCCTCTTTACCTGGTTACCCGCAAGAAGAACGATTTCCATTGGGGCCCCGAACAGCAACAAGCTTTTGCCCAGATCAAGCAGGAAATCGCTCATGCGGCAGCCCTTGGCCCAGTTAGGACAGGACCCGAAGTGAAGAACGTGCTCTACTCTGCAGCCGGGAGCCATGGCCTGTCCTGGAGCCTTTGGCAGAAGGTGTCTGGTGAGACTCGAGGTCGACCACGGGGATTTTGGAGCCGAAGCTACCGAGGGTCTGAAGCCAACTACACTCCCACAGAGAAGGAAATCTTGGCAGCCTATGAAGGAATCCAAGCCGCCTCAGAGGTAATTGGAACTGAGGCACAACTCCTCCTGGCACCCCGACTACCGGTGCTGGGGTGGATGTTCAAAGCAGAGGTTCCCTCTACCCACCACGCCACCAATGCCACATGGAGCAAATGGATTGCTCTCATCACACAGCGCGCCTGTATCGGAAAACTGAATCGCCCTGGGATTTTGGAAATAATCACAAACTGGCCAGAAGGTGAAAACTTTGGTCTCGCTGATGAAGAAGAACAAGTGACACGTGCTGAAGAAGCTCCACCGTACAACCAACTGCCATCAGAAGACACACGCTACGCTCTTTTCACCGACGGTTCTTGTCGCATGGTAGGGATGAAACGAAAGTGGAAAGCAGCTGTATGGAGTCCCACACGACGGGTCGCCGAAGCTACTGAAGGAGAAGGTGGATCAAGCCAACTCGCTGAACTCAAAGCTGTTCAACTAGCCCTGGACATTGCTGAAAGAGAGAAGTGGCCAAAGCTCTACCTCTTCACTGATTCATGGATGGTAGCCAATGCTCTGTGGGGATGGTTAGAAAAGTGGGAAAAAGCTAATTGGCAGCGTAGGGGAAAACCAATCTGGGCTGCTGAAGAGTGGAAAAACATTGCTGCCCGAGTAAGAAAGCTGGTTGTGAAAGTCCGCCATGTAGATGCCCATGTCCCCAAGAGTAGGGCTAATGAAGAACACCAAAACAACGAGCAGGTAGATCAGGCTGCAAAGATAGAAGTGTCACAGGTAGACTTGGACTGGAAACACAAGGGAGAGTTGTTCCTAGCTCGATGGGCCCATGATGCCTCAGGCCATCAGGGCAGAGATGCCACCTAGAAGTGGGCACGAGATCGAGGGGTGGATTTGACCATGGACAGTATCTCCCAGGTCATCCCTGATTGTGAGACATGCGCTGCGATCAAGCAGGCCAAGCGGGTGAAGCCCCTGTGGTATGGTGGGCGGTGGTCCAAATACAAGTATGGGGAGGCCTGGCAGATTGATTACATCACACTGCCTCAAACCCGCCAAGGCAAGCGCTATGTGCTCACGATGGTAGAAGCCACCACAGGATGGCTGGAGACCTACCCTGTGCCTCATGCAACAGCCCGGAACACCATCCTGGGCCTTGAAAAGCAAGTCCTTTGGAGGCATGGTACCCCTGAGAGAATTGAATCTGACAATGGGACTCATTTTAAGAACAGCCTTATTAACACCTGGGCTAGAGAACATGGCATTGAGTGGGTGTACCATATCCCTTACCATGCACCAGCTGCAGGCAAAGTGGAACGGTGCAATGGATTGTTGAAAACCACTTTGAAGGCACTAGGTGGGGGAACTTTCAAAAATTGGGAACAGCATCTAGCAAAGGCCACCTGGTTAGTTAACACCCGAGGTTCCACCAATAGAGCTGGTCCAGCCCAATCTGAATCCCTGCATACAACAGATGGAGATAAGGTCCCAGTAGTGCATGTCAGAGGTCTGTTAGGAAAGACTGTGTGGATAAATTCTGCCTCGAGTACAGACAAACCCACCCGTGGGGTTCTTTGCTCAGGGACCTGGTTGCTCATGGTGGGTAATGCAGAAAGACGGAACAACACGATGTGTACCACAGGGAGATCTGATTGTTGTGTGAAAACCACCTGTAGTGTGAAATGCTTGTATACCCCTGCTTGCTGATTGTCACTGTCACTGTTCGTATATAGCTGTGTGTGTATATATATATATATGTATGTATGTATGTATGTATTAATGTGTGTGTGTAGAATTAGAATATCTTAGTTTGGGCATTGAGCCAACAATATGGGATAAGGGGTGGAATGTCTTGGGGTGACGTTATGATGTGTATCCCATATTGCTGCCTATGCCCAGAAATTAATTTTTGTGCCTTTCTATGCCTCTAAACTGAGCCTGAGAGGGAGAAGAAAAAAACTGAGCAAAACTTTCTCAAAGCAGTTTGCAGCTTGTTCAAGGTCACTTAAAGATAGGAGGTTTTTTTTGTTTGTTTTTTTTTTCCCCAGCCACGGCAGGGGAGGGAGGAAGCACCCGGCTTGTTGTGTTCCAGTCAGCTTTTGGCCAGTTGTTTTCAGTTTCTGGTTCTCCGGAGAGAGACTGAGAGTTGGAGCTTGCTTTTTCCTTCTCTAGAATTCCGGATTTTCTCCCTTTGCTACTGGACTGCTTTCCACCTCAGAGCACATCGGGAGGACTTTTCATCGGGCACAGAGGGCCTGGCCCTGGGCCAAGCCCCAGCTCCGAGGAGACCAAAGGGAGGACTCTAACGCTTTCCCAGGTTTTTCCTCCACAGCGAAAGATTTTACCATTTCACCTCATTTTCCTTTTCCCGTGTGTTTGTTAAATAAATAGTTTTATCTTCTTCACTTTCCTTCGAGGAAAATTTATTAATTTTTTTCCTGAACCTGGTGGGGGAGGGGTGGTTGTGCCTTCTCTCAGAGGATATATTTCTAAATTTGGCCAAACCGGTACAAATTTAGTGGCGCCCAACTGCATGGCTCGAAGGAAAGTGAAAAACCTGTGCTAATTACATTTTGGTTTGAATTTACATATTCTGTGCTGGAGTAAAATAGTCATCATGTTGGTTGAGTTCATAACATTTCTCTGGCTTGATATATTCAATCTATTTCTGGTCCGTAGGCTTGTTTAAGGTACTAGTGCCTTTCTGGTCCCTAGGCTTATTTGCCTATCCACAACTTGGTCCGATCTTGTCCTTGATAAGGAATTTTTGCAGAGCAGGGACACGAATTTGGATTTCTATTTTGCTGTGCTCGGTGATAATGGTTTATAAGAAGTTGACAGAGGTACAGGCAGCTGTTCAAAGTGTGTATGATCAATGGTTTCTCCCTCCTAATCCCAGTCCTAGCTTCAGTAGCCTGTTTTGGGAATTTATTAGTAACTGCACCCAGATTGTTAGAGGAGGAGGAGTCGGGGTTTCCCTTCCCTTTAAATTTGATAGGTTTTCTTTTGAGAGTGTTCAGTTTCCCCTGGATGTTAAAGAGACCACCCTCCTGGTATTTAATCTGGTAAGCTTCCTCTATGTGGTTTGCAGCTTGTCTAGAATAAGAGCTCAGATTTCCCGGGCGACTGCCGAGACACCTGACCCAGAGGTGGAGCATCCTGAGTGGTGTGGGGAAGGGGAGGATATAGGCCAAATCCTGAAGAAATTCTCTGACCCAATGGTTTGCAATTTTTCCCCTGAACAAGTTCAGAAACCAGCTGAGGTGGCGAAACATCTGAAAGAGACATACAATGACAATTCTAATGAGAACAAGCTCCTTGCAATATGTTGGGTCTTGGCATATGCCTATCGCACACTGCAGCCGGTAAGGGTAGAGAGGCAGGAAGATCAATCAGCAAAGCCTGCAGATACCCCAGTCACTCAGGCTGCAGATAAACCAGACAGCGAGCCCAAACCAGATGGAGAGTCTAAGCCACTGACAGTGGCTCCTGTTACAAGGAAAAAGCACATAACCAAAACTGATCGCCCAGTGACAGATGAGGATAATGCAGGGGAAGGAACCTCAAAAGATGCAGGGGAAGGAACCTCAAAACCACCTACTGACTCAGGCACAGAAACCATTACTGAGTCCATGTCCATAAAAGACCTTCACAGCCTAAGAAAGGATTACACCCGACGGTCCGATGAATCCATAATCAGTTGGATGGTCCGTATTGGGGATGCGGCAGGTGATGATGTGATGCTGGACGGTGCTGAAGCGAGGCATTTGGGATCCCTGTCACATGATCCAGTGATTGACCAAGCGATGAAAAGGGGGACTGACTCTACCAGTGTCTGGAGACGAGTTTTGACAGGCGTGATTGAAAGATATATGTGTGGAGATGATCTCTACATGCAGCAAGCCCCGTGGAAGACCATAGAACAAGGGATCCAACGCCTGAGAGAACTAGGGGTGGTAGAGGTTGTCTTCGCAAATGACCCAGGATTGAGGAGTCCAGACCGGGCCAGAGTTATTCCATACATGTGGCGAAAACTCATACAGCTTGGGCCACCAGAATACGCTTCTGCTTTAGCAATAATGAAACCGGACTACGGTGCGAATGAGACCGTGAAGGATATGGCAGTGAAGCTCCGAGCATATGCAGACACTCTGCATGGCCCAACACATGCAAGAATCGCAGCTGTGGAAACACATATGCAGAAAATGGAAGATAAGATGGAGAAGAGTCTCCAGGAGATTAAAGAGTGCCTTCTCCGCGGACGTTCCCCAGAGAGAAGGCACATCCCACGAAGTGAGCTGTGGGATTTCCTGTGTGACAGTGGGGAAAACATGAAGAACTGGGGTAGACAACCCACTTCTGCTTTGGCAGCACGAGTGCGTGAATTGAAGGAGCGCAAGTCTCAGAAAGGAGGATCTACCAAAAAGGAAGTAGCCCCAGTTGCCTGTAGCCAAACTGCCGGAAATGATGGAAAAGAGGATGACATGTCCAATTCCCATGAAGGAACCTCTAAGATACAGGCCCAGGGAAAGAAGGATAACCAGGCATAGAGGGGCCCTGCCTCTAGCCAGGTAGAGGTTAGGGAAAACCGTGTTTTTTGGACTGTGTGGATTCGTTGGCCTGGTACATCAGAACCACAAAAACATGATGCCTTGGTTGACACTGGTGCACAGTGTACAATAATTCCATCGCAGCATGTGGGGGTAGAATCTGTTTCTATTTCTGGTGTAACAGGTGGATCACAAAATTTGACCTTGGTGGAAGCTGAGGTGAGCCTGACTGGAACTGAGTGGAAGAAGCATCTCATTGTGACTGGCCCAAAGGCCCCGTGCATTTTGGGCATAGACTTCCTCCGGAACGGGTATTTTAGAGACCCAAAGGGACTCAAGTGGGCTTTTGGAATAGCTGCTGTGGAGACAGAGGGCATTAAGCAATTGAACACTTTGCCTGGGCTATCAGAGAACCCGTCTGCAGTCGGCCTTCTGAAGGTGGAAGAACAAAGAGTACCAATTGCTACCTCGACAGTGCATCGCCGACAGTACCGGACAACGCGAGATGCTGTGGTTCCCATCCACAAGATGATCCGTGAGTGGGAGAGCCAAGGGGTGGTCAGCAAGACCCACTCACCCTTCAATAGTCCCATTTGGCCTGTGCGCAAATCTGAAGGAGAATGGAGATTGACTGTGGACTATCGTGCCTTGAATGAAGTGACTCCACCACTGAGCGCTGCTGTGCCGGACATGTTGGAGCTACAGTACAAGCTAGAGTCCAAAGCAGCGAAGTGGTATGCCACTATTGACATTGCCAATGCATTTTTCTCCATTCCTTTGGCAGCAGAGTGCAGGCCTCAGTTTGCTTTCACCTGGAGGGGTGTGCAGTAAACCTGGAACCGACTGCCCCAGGGGTGGAAGCACAGTCCCACCATCTGCCATGGACTAATCCAGACTGCACTAGAAAAGGGTGAGGCTCCAGAACATTTGAAGTACATTGATGACATCACTGTGTGGGGGAACACCGCAGCAGAAGTGTTTGAGAAAGGAGAGAAAGTTATCCGGATTCTCCTGGAAGCTGGTTTCGCCATCAAGAAGAGCAAAGTCAAGGGACCTGCCCGAGAGATCCAGTTCCTGGGAGTGAAGTGGCAAGATGGACGGCGTCAGATTCCCGCTGAGGTCATCAATAAGACCACTGCAATGTCTCCACCAACCAACAAGAAGGAAACACAAGCTTTCCTCGGTGCCATAGGCTTTTGGAGGATGCATATTCCTGTGTACAGCCAGATTGTGAGTCCTCTTTACCTGGTTACCCGCAAGAAGAACGATTTCCATTGGGGCCCCGAACAGCAACAAGCTTTTGCCCAGATCAAGCAGGAAATCGCTCATGCGGCAGCCCTTGGCCCAGTTAGGACAGGACCCGAAGTGAAGAACGTGCTCTACTCTGCAGCCGGGAGCCATGGCCTGTCCTGGAGCCTTTGGCAGAAGGTGTCTGGTGAGACTCGAGGTCGACCACGGGGATTTTGGAGCCGAAGCTACCGAGGGTCTGAAGCCAACTACACTCCCACAGAGAAGGAAATCTTGGCAGCCTATGAAGGAATCCAAGCCGCCTCAGAGGTAATTGGAACTGAGGCACAACTCCTCCTGGCACCCCGACTACCGGTGCTGGGGTGGATGTTCAAAGCAGAGGTTCCCTCTACCCACCACGCCACCAATGCCACATGGAGCAAATGGATTGCTCTCATCACACAGCGCGCCTGTATCAGAAAACTGAATCGCCCTGGGATTTTGGAAATAATCACAAACTGGCCAGAAGGTGAAAACTTTGGTCTCGCTGATGAAGAAGAACAAGTGACACGTGCTGAAGAAGCTCCACCGTACAACCAACTGCCATCAGAAGACACACGCTACGCTCTTTTCACCGAAGGTTCTTGTCGCATCGTAGGGATGAAACGAAAGTGGAAAGCAGCTGTATGGAGTCCCACACGACGGGTCGCCGAAGCTACTGAAGGAGAAGGTGGATCAAGCCAACTCGCTGAACTCAAAGCTGTTCAACTAGCCCTGGACATTGCTGAAAGAGAGAAGTGGCCAAAGCTCTACCTCTTCACTGATTCATGGATGGTAGCCAATGCTCTGTGGGGATGGTTAGAAAAGTGGGAAAAAGCTAATTGGCAGCGTAGGGGAAAACCAATCTGGGCTGCTGAAGAGTGGAAAAACATTGCTGCCCGAGTAAGAAAGCTGGTTGTGAAAGTCCGCCATGTAGATGCCCATGTCCCCAAGAGTAGGGCTAATGAAGAACACCAAAACAACGAGCAGGTAGATCAGGCTGCAAAGATAGAAGTGTCACAGGTAGACTTGGACTGGAAACACAAGGGAGAGTTGTTCCTAGCTCGATGGGCCAGTGATGCCTCAGGCCATCAGGGCAGAGATGCCACCTAGAAGTGGGCACGAGATCGAGGGGTGGATTTGACCATGGACAGTATCTCCCAGGTCATCCCTGATTGTGAGACATGCGCTGCGATCAAGCAGGCCAAGCGGGTGAAGCCCCTGTGGTATGGTGGGCGGTGGTCCAAATACAAGTATGGGGAGGCCTGGCAGATTGATTACATCACACTGCCTCAAACCCGCCAAGGCAAGCGCTATGTGCTCACGATGGTAGAAGCCACCACAGGATGGCTGGAGACCTACCCTGTGCCTCATGCAACAGCCCGGAACACCATCCTGGGCCTTGAAAAGCAAGTCCTTTGGAGGCATGGTACCCCTGAGAGAATTGAATCTGACAATGGGACTCATTTTAAGAACAGCCTTATTAACACCTGGGCTAGAGAACATGGCATTGAGTGGGTGTACCATATCCCTTACCATGCACCAGCTGCAGGCAAAGTGGAACGGTGCAATGGATTGTTGAAAACCACTTTGAAGGCACTAGGTGGGGGAACTTTCAAAAATTGGGAACAGCATCTAGCAAAGGCCACCTGGTTAGTTAACACCCGAGGTTCCACCAATAGAGCTGGTCCAGCCCAATCTGAATCCCTGCATACAACAGATGGAGATAAGGTCCCAGTAGTGCATGTCAGAGGTCTGTTAGGAAAGACTGTGTGGATAAATTCTGCCTCGAGTACAGACAAACCCACCCGTGGGGTTCTTTGCTCAGGGACCTGGTTGCTCATGGTGGGTAATGCAGAAAGACGGAACAACACGATGTGTACCACAGGGAGATCTGATTGTTGTGTGAAAACCACCTGTAGTGTGAAATGCTTGTATACCCCTGCTTGCTGATTGTCACTGTCACTGTTCGTATATAGCTGTGTTGATATATATATATATATGTATGTATGTATGTATGTATGTATTAATATGTGTATGTAGAATTAGAATATCTTAGTTTGGGCATTGAGCCAACAATATGGAATAAGGGGTGGAATGTCTTGGGGTGACGTTATGATGTGTATCCCATATTGCTGCCTATGCCCAGAAATTAATTTTTGTGCCTTTCTATGCCTCTAAACTGAGCCTGAGAGGGAGAAGAAAAAAACTGAGCAAAACTTTCTCAAAGCAGTTTGCAGCTTGTTCAAGGTCACATAAAGCTAGGAGGGGGTTTTTTCCCCAGCCGCGGCAGGGGAGGGAGGAAGCACCCGGCTTGCTGTGTTCCAGTCAGCTTTTGGCCAGTTGTTTTCAGTTTCTGGTTCTCCAGAGAGAGACTGAGAGTTGGAGCTTGCTTTTTCCTTCTCTAGAATTCCGGATTTTCTCCCTTTGCTACTGGACTGCTTTCAACCTCAGAGCACATCGGGAGGACTTTTCATCGGGCACAGAGGGCCTGGCCCTGGGCCAAGCCCCAGCTCCGAGGAGACCAAAGGGAGGACTCTAACGCTTTCCCAGGTTTTTCCTCCACAGCGAAAGATTTTACCATTTCACCTCATTTTCCTTTTCCCGTGTGTTTGTTAAATAAATAGTTTTATCTTCTTCACTTTCCTTCGAGGAAAATTTATTAATTTTTTTCCTGAACCTGGTGGGGGAGGGGTGGTTGTGCCTTCTCTCAGAGGATATATTTCTAAATTTGGCCAAACCGGTACAAATTTAGTGGCGCCCAACTGCATGGCTCGAAGGAAAGTGAAAAACCTGTGCTAATTACATTTTGGTTTGAATTTACATATTCTGTGCTGGAGTAAAATAGTCATCATGTTGGTTGAGTTCATAACATTTCTCTGGCTTGATATATTCAATCTATTTCTGGTCCGTAGGCTTGTTTAAGGTACTAGTGCCTTTCTGGTCCCTAGGCTTATTTGCCTATCCACAACTTGGTCCGATCTTGTCCTTGATAAGGAATTTTTGCAGAGCAGGGACACGAATTTGGATTTCTATTTTGCTGTGCTCGGTGATAATGGTTTATAAGAAGTTGACAGAGGTACAGGCAGCTGTTCAAAGTGTGTATGATCAATGGTTTCTCCCTCCTAACCCCAGTCCTAGCTTCAGTAGCCTGTTTTGGGAATTTATTAGTAACTGCACCCAGATTGTTAGAGGAGGAGGAGTCGGGGTTTCCCTTCCCTTTAAATTTGATAGGTTTTCTTTTGAGAGTGTTCAGTTTCCCCTGGATGTTAAAGAGACCACCCTCCTGGTATTTAATCTGGTAAGCTTCCTCTATGTGGTTTGCAGCTTGTCTAGAATAAGAGCTCAGATTTCCCGGGCGACTGCCGAGACACCTGACCCAGAGGTGGAGCATCCTGAGTGGTGTGGGGAAGGGGAGGATATAGGCCAAATCCTGAAGAAATTCTCTGACCCAATGGTTTGCAATTTTTCCCCTGAACAAGTTCAGAAACCAGCTGAGGTGGCGAAACATCTGAAAGAGACATACAATGACAATTCTAATGAGAACAAGCTCCTTGCAATATGTTGGGTCTTGGCATATGCCTATCGCACACTGCAGCCGGTAAGGGTAGAGAGGCAGGAAGATCAATCAGCAAAGCCTGCAGATACCCCAGTCACTCAGGCTGCAGATAAACCAGACAGCGAGCCCAAACCAGATGGAGAGTCTAAGCCACTGACAGTGGCTCCTGTTACAAGGAAAAAGCACATAACCAAAACTGATCGCCCAGTGACAGATGAGGATAATGCAGGGGAAGGAACCTCAAAAGATGCAGGGGAAGGAACCTCAAAACCACCTACTGACTCAGGCACAGAAACCATTACTGAGTCCATGTCCATAAAAGACCTTCACAGCCTAAGAAAGGATTACACCCGACGGTCCGATGAATCCATAATCAGTTGGATGGTCCGTATTGGGGATGCGGCAGGTGATGATGTGATGCTGGACGGTGCTGAAGCGAGGCATTTGGGATCCCTGTCACATGATCCAGTGATTGACCAAGCGATGAAAAGGGGGACTGACTCTACCAGTGTCTGGAGACGAGTTTTGACAGGCGTGATTGAAAGATATATGTGTGGAGATGATCTCTACATGCAGCAAGCCCCGTGGAAGACCATAGAACAAGGGATCCAACGCCTGAGAGAACTAGGGGTGGTAGAGGTTGTCTTCGCAAATGACCCAGGATTGAGGAGTCCAGACCGGGCCAGAGTTATTCCATACATGTGGCGAAAACTCATACAGCTTGGGCCACCAGAATACGCTTCTGCTTTAGCAATAATGAAACCGGACTACGGTGCGAATGAGACCGTGAAGGATATGGCAGTGAAGCTCCGAGCATATGCAGACACTCTGCATGGCCCAACACATGCAAGAATCGCAGCTGTGGAAACACATATGCAGAAAATGGAAGATAAGATGGAGAAGAGTCTCCAGGAGATTAAAGAGTGCCTTCTCCGCGGACGTTCCCCAGAGAGAAGGCACATCCCACGAAGTGAGCTGTGGGATTTCCTGTGTGACAGTGGGGAAAACATGAAGAACTGGGGTAGACAACCCACTTCTGCTTTGGCAGCACGAGTGCGTGAATTGAAGGAGCGCAAGTCTCAGAAAGGAGGATCTACCAAAAAGGAAGTAGCCCCAGTTGCCTGTAGCCAAACTGCCGGAAATGATGGAAAAGAGGATGACATGTCCAATTCCCATGAAGGAACCTCTAAGATACAGGCCCAGGGAAAGAAGGATAACCAGGCATAGAGGGGCCCTGCCTCTAGCCAGGTAGAGGTTAGGGAAAACCGTGTTTTTTGGACTGTGTGGATTCGTTGGCCTGGTACATCAGAACCACAAAAACATGATGCCTTGGTTGACACTGGTGCACAGTGTACAATAATTCCATCGCAGCATGTGGGGGTAGAATCTGTTTCTATTTCTGGTGTAACAGGTGGATCACAAAATTTGACCTTGGTGGAAGCTGAGGTGAGCCTGACTGGAACTGAGTGGAAGAAGCATCTCATTGTGACTGGCCCAAAGGCCCCGTGCATTTTGGGCATAGACTTCCTCCGGAACGGGTATTTTAGAGACCCAAAGGGACTCAAGTGGGCTTTTGGAATAGCTGCTGTGGAGACAGAGGGCATTAAGCAATTGAACACTTTGCCTGGGCTATCAGAGAACCCGTCTGCAGTCGGCCTTCTGAAGGTGGAAGAACAAAGAGTACCAATTGCTACCTCGACAGTGCATCGCCGACAGTACCGGACAACGCGAGATGCTGTGGTTCCCATCCACAAGATGATCCGTGAGTGGGAGAGCCAAGGGGTGGTCAGCAAGACCCACTCACCCTTCAATAGTCCCATTTGGCCTGTGCGCAAATCTGAAGGAGAATGGAGATTGACTGTGGACTATCGTGCCTTGAATGAAGTGACTCCACCACTGAGCGCTGCTGTGCCGGACATGTTGGAGCTACAGTACAAGCTAGAGTCCAAAGCAGCGAAGTGGTATGCCACTATTGACATTGCCAATGCATTTTTCTCCATTCCTTTGGCAGCAGAGTGCAGGCCTCAGTTTGCTTTCACCTGGAGGGGTGTGCAGTAAACCTGGAACCGACTGCCCCAGGGGTGGAAGCACAGTCCCACCATCTGCCATGGACTAATCCAGACTGCACTAGAAAAGGGTGAGGCTCCAGAACATTTGAAGTACATTGATGACATCATTGTGTGGGGGAACACCGCAGCAGAAGTGTTTGAGAAAGGAGAGAAAGTTATCCGGATTCTCCTGGAAGCTGGTTTCGCCATCAAGAAGAGCAAAGTCAAGGGACCTGCCCGAGAGATCCAGTTCCTGGGAGTGAAGTGGCAAGATGGACGGCGTCAGATTCCCGCTGAGGTCATCAATAAGACCACTGCAATGTCTCCACCAACCAACAAGAAGGAAACACAAGCTTTCCTCGGTGCCATAGGCTTTTGGAGGATGCATATTCCTGTGTACAGCCAGATTGTGAGTCCTCTTTACCTGGTTACCCGCAAGAAGAACGATTTCCATTGGGGCCCCGAACAGCAACAAGCTTTTGCCCAGATCAAGCAGGAAATCGCTCATGCGGCAGCCCTTGGCCCAGTTAGGACAGGACCCGAAGTGAAGAACGTGCTCTACTCTGCAGCCGGGAGCCATGGCCTGTCCTGGAGCCTTTGGCAGAAGGTGTCTGGTGAGACTCGAGGTCGACCACGGGGATTTTGGAGCCGAAGCTACCGAGGGTCTGAAGCCAACTACACTCCCACAGAGAAGGAAATCTTGGCAGCCTATGAAGGAATCCAAGCCGCCTCAGAGGTAATTGGAACTGAGGCACAACTCCTCCTGGCACCCCGACTACCGGTGCTGGGGTGGATGTTCAAAGCAGAGGTTCCCTCTACCCACCACGCCACCAATGCCACATGGAGCAAATGGATTGCTCTCATCACACAGCGCGCCTGTATCGGAAAACTGAATCGCCCTGGGATTTTGGAAATAATCACAAACTGGCCAGAAGGTGAAAACTTTGGTCTCGCTGATGAAGAAGAACAAGTGACACGTGCTGAAGAAGCTCCACCGTACAACCAACTGCCATCAGAAGACACACGCTACGCTCTTTTCACCGACGGTTCTTGTCGCATGGTAGGGATGAAACGAAAGTGGAAAGCAGCTGTATGGAGTCCCACACGACGGGTCGCCGAAGCTACTGAAGGAGAAGGTGGATCAAGCCAACTCGCTGAACTCAAAGCTGTTCAACTAGCCCTGGACATTGCTGAAAGAGAGAAGTGGCCAAAGCTCTACCTCTTCACTGATTCATGGATGGTAGCCAATGCTCTGTGGGGATGGTTAGAAAAGTGGGAAAAAGCTAATTGGCAGCGTAGGGGAAAACCAATCTGGGCTGCTGAAGAGTGGAAAAACATTGCTGCCCGAGTAAGAAAGCTGGTTGTGAAAGTCCGCCATGTAGATGCCCATGTCCCCAAGAGTAGGGCTAATGAAGAACACCAAAACAACGAGCAGGTAGATCAGGCTGCAAAGATAGAAGTGTCACAGGTAGACTTGGACTGGAAACACAAGGGAGAGTTGTTCCTAGCTCGATGGGCCCATGATGCCTCAGGCCATCAGGGCAGAGATGCCACCTAGAAGTGGGCACGAGATCGAGGGGTGGATTTGACCATGGACAGTATCTCCCAGGTCATCCCTGATTGTGAGACATGCGCTGCGATCAAGCAGGCCAAGCGGGTGAAGCCCCTGTGGTATGGTGGGCGGTGGTCCAAATACAAGTATGGGGAGGCCTGGCAGATTGATTACATCACACTGCCTCAAACCCGCCAAGGCAAGCGCTATGTGCTCACGATGGTAGAAGCCACCACAGGATGGCTGGAGACCTACCCTGTGCCTCACGCAACAGCCCGGAACACCATCCTGGGCCTTGAAAAGCAAGTCCTTTGGAGGCATGGTACCCCTGAGAGAATTGAATCTGACAATGGGACTCATTTTAAGAACAGCCTTATTAACACCTGGGCTAGAGAACATGGCATTGAGTGGGTGTACCATATCCCTTACCATGCACCAGCTGCAGGCAAAGTGGAACGGTGCAATGGATTGTTGAAAACCACTTTGAAGGCACTAGGTGGGGGAACTTTCAAAAATTGGGAACAGCATCTAGCAAAGGCCACCTGGTTAGTTAACACCCGAGGTTCCACCAATAGAGCTGGTCCAGCCCAATCTGAATCCCTGCATACAACAGATGGAGATAAGGTCCCAGTAGTGCATGTCAGAGGTCTGTTAGGAAAGACTGTGTGGATAAATTCTGCCTCGATGTCTTGGGGTGACATTATGATGTGTATCCCATATTGCTGCCTATGCTCAGAAATTAATTTTTGTGCCTTTCTATGCCTCTAAACTGAGCCTGAGAGGGAGAAGAAAAAAACTGAGCAAAACTTTCTCAAAGCAGTTTGCTGCTTGTTCAAGGTCACATAAAGATAGGAGGTTTTTTTTGGTTTTTTTCCCCAGCTGTGGCAGGGGAGCGAGGAAGCACCCGGCTTGTTGTGTTGCAGTCAGCTTTTGGCCAGTTGTTTTCAGTTTCTGGTTCTCTGGAGAGAGACTGAGAGTTGGACCTTGCTTTTTCCTTCTCTAGAATTCCGGATTTTCTCCCTTTGCTACTGGACTGCTTTCAACCTCTGTCATAGGTTAGCAAGCATAGTCCCGGAAGGGATATCCTTGCTAAGGGGTGCTTACAGCTTCCTCTGGGACCTGATAGAACCTATCAGCTGGCCAGTTTGAATATGGACAATTCTTTAAGCCACATAAAGTTGTGACCGCCTCTGTGATGCACACTTAAGAATAGACAAACTCCCCCTCCAAGCTCTCTCTCGTTTCCGGCACTGGGACAGGTGGCTGCAGGCCCCGTGCAGGGGCCAGCGAGCCCGGCCAGGCCCTGCTTGGGCCGGGCCGGGCCTGGACACGGCCAGCCTGGAGCCATGGGCCTGTTCCAGCCATGGAACCCCCCCCAATTCCTTGCCGTGGGCGGCCAGAGAGGCTCGGAATCCCCCCCCCTCCACTGCGGCCGAGATTCAGCAAAGCGGCACCTCTGTCTGGCAGAGGTCAGGTGACCAACAGCGATAAGCCACATTCCAGCTGCAAGGCCGAGGTGAGATTAACCCTTTTATTGCTGTGAAGAGCTGAAAACCTGAGGGAAGAGAGAGAGGAGATGCTTAAAGATGAAAGTCTGTTGTGAAGCTATGATATATCAGAGTATCCTGTTGTAATTTCATGAAGATCTGGGGGGTGGAGTGTTCAACTCGTAAGCAATAGGCAGATGCTGCCGCAGCTGTAATTTCATGAGAAGTTTGGAAAGAGAGAGATGAACCAGATGACTTTTGCTCCAAAGAGGAAAGGAGAAAAACCTCGATTCCTAGAGATGCTCCCAGAGATAGTTCTAATGATGAAGATGAGGAAGACCCTTTGTTCCCAGCAAAGGAGAAGGGCCTCTGTTTCTTTGTTTCTGAACAGCTCAACCTTAAAATTGTACCCCAGAAAACTTTCAAGAGTGGACCCTCGAAAGCAGTTGCGGGAAAAGCCGCAAGTCGGGGGAAGGGACTCACATCGCAAGCAGAGAGACTCCTCTTCCTAAATGGACTGAACAATATTTGGAAGTGGGTGGCTGTCTCGGTGTGATACTGTTTTCATAGCACGAGCAAAAAGAGACTTCTCTTTCTAAATGGACTGAACAAGGTTATTATGGAAGTGTGGTAAACAGACTGAACATCTTAAGGGTTGTCTTTACATTGTCAGTGGGAGAAGGGAGGAAGGTGGGGGGAGGAAGAGAGTTCTAAAGGTGGTATAACTTTTTTTTCTTTTCTTCTTTTAGGTCTGTTAATAAACTTCTTTATATTCATTCAAGTTGGTGCCTGCTTTGCATTTCCCCTAATTCTTATCTCACAGAAAATAAACAGTAATGAGTATTTTAGCCCAAACCACGACAACCTCAGAGCACATCGGGAGGACTTTTCATCGGGCACAGAGGGCCTGGCCCTGGGCCAAGCCCCAGCTCCGAGGAGACCAAAGGGAGGACTCTAACGCTTTCCCAGGTTTTTCCTCCACAGCGAAAGATTTTACCATTTCACCTCATTTTCCTTTTCCCGTGTGTTTGTTAAATAAATAGTTTTATCTTCTTCACTTTCCTTCGAGGAAAATTTATTATTTTTTTTTCCTGAACCTGGTGGGGGAGGGGTGGTTGTGCCTTCTCTCAGAGGATATATTTCTAAATTTGGCCAAACCGGTACAAATTTAGTGGCGCCCAACTGCATGGCTCGAAGGAAAGTGAAAAACCTGTGCTAATTACATTTTGGTTTGAATTTACATATTCTGTGCTGGAGTAAAATAGTCATCATGTTGGTTGAGTTCATAACATTTCTCTGGCTTGATATATTCAATCTATTTCTGGTCCGTAGGCTTGTTTAAGGTACTAGTGCCTTTCTGGTCCCTAGGCTTATTTGCCTATCCACAACTTGGTCCGATCTTGTCCTTGATAAGGAATTTTTGCAGAGCAGGGACACGAATTCGGATTTCTATTTTGCTGTGCTCGGTGATAATGGTTTATAAGAAGTTGACAGAGGTACAGGCAGCTGTTCAAAGTGTGTATGATCAATGGTTTCTCCCTCCTAACCCCAGTCCTAGCTTCAGTAGCCTGTTTTGGGAATTTATTAGTAACTGCACCCAGATTGTTAGAGGAGGAGGAGTCGGGGTTTCCCTTCCCTTTAAATTTGATAGGTTTTCTTTTGAGAGTGTTCAGTTTCCCCTGGATGTTAAAGAGACCACCCTCCTGGTATTTAATCTGGTAAGCTTCCTCTATGTGGTTTGCAGCTTGTCTAGAATAAGAGCTCAGATTTCCCGGGCGACTGCCGAGACACCTGACCCAGAGGTGGAGCATCCTGAGTGGTGTGGGGAAGGGGAGGATATAGGCCAAATCCTGAAGAAATTCTCTGACCCAATGGTTTGCAATTTTTCCCCTGAACAAGTTCAGAAACCAGCTGAGGTGGCGAAACATCTGAAAGAGACATACAATGACAATTCTAATGAGAACAAGCTCCTTGCAATATGTTGGGTCTTGGCATATGCCTATCGCACACTGCAGCCGGTAAGGGTAGAGAGGCAGGAAGATCAATCAGCAAAGCCTGCAGATACCCCAGTCACTCAGGCTGCAGATAAACCAGACAGCGAGCCCAAACCAGATGGAGAGTCTAAGCCACTGACAGTGGCTCCTGTTACAAGGAAAAAGCACATAACCAAAACTGATCGCCCAGTGACAGATGAGGATAATGCAGGGGAAGGAACCTCAAAAGATGCAGGGGAAGGAACCTCAAAACCACCTACTGACTCAGGCACAGAAACCATTACTGAGTCCATGTCCATAAAAGACCTTCACAGCCTAAGAAAGGATTACACCCGACGGTCCGATGAATCCATAATCAGTTGGATGGTCCGTATTGGGGATGCGGCAGGTGATGATGTGATGCTGGACGGTGCTGAAGCGAGGCATTTGGGATCCCTGTCACATGATCCAGTGATTGACCAAGCGATGAAAAGGGGGACTGACTCTACCAGTGTCTGGAGACGAGTTTTGACAGGCGTGATTGAAAGATATATGTGTGGAGATGATCTCTACATGCAGCAAGCCCCGTGGAAGACCATAGAACAAGGGATCCAACGCCTGAGAGAACTAGGGGTGGTAGAGGTTGTCTTCGCAAATGACCCAGGATTGAGGAGTCCAGACCGGGCCAGAGTTATTCCATACATGTGGCGAAAACTCATACAACTTGGGCCACCAGAATACGCTTCTGCTTTAGCAATAATGAAACCGGACTACGGTGCGAATGAGACCGTGAAGGATATGGCAGTGAAGCTCCGAGCATATGCAGACACTCTGCATGGCCCAACACATGCAAGAATCGCAGCTGTGGAAACACATATGCAGAAAATGGAAGATAAGATGGAGAAGAGTCTCCAGGAGATTAAAGAGTGCCTTCTCCGCGGACGTTCCCCAGAGAGAAGGCACATCCCACGAAGTGAGCTGTGGGATTTCCTGTGTGACAGTGGGGAAAACATGAAGAACTGGGGTAGACAACCCACTTCTGCTTTGGCAGCACGAGTGCGTGAATTGAAGGAGCGCAAGTCTCAGAAAGGAGGATCTACCAAAAAGGAAGTAGCCCCAGTTGCCTGTAGCCAAACTGCCGGAAATGATGGAAAAGAGGATGACATGTCCAATTCCCATGAAGGAACCTCTAAGATACAGGCCCAGGGAAAGAAGGATAACCAGGCATAGAGGGGCCCTGCCTCTAGCCAGGTAGAGGTTAGGGAAAACCGTGTTTTTTGGACTGTGTGGATTCGTTGGCCTGGTACATCAGAACCACAAAAACATGATGCCTTGGTTGACACTGGTGCACAGTGTACAATAATTCCATCGCAGCATGTGGGGGTAGAATCTGTTTCTATTTCTGGTGTAACAGGTGGATCACAAAATTTGACCTTGGTGGAAGCTGAGGTGAGCCTGACTGGAACTGAGTGGAAGAAGCATCTCATTGTGACTGGCCCAAAGGCCCCGTGCATTTTGGGCATAGACTTCCTCCGGAACGGGTATTTTAGAGACCCAAAGGGACTCAAGTGGGCTTTTGGAATAGCTGCTGTGGAGACAGAGGGCATTAAGCAATTGAACACTTTGCCTGGGCTATCAGAGAACCCGTCTGCAGTCGGCCTTCTGAAGGTGGAAGAACAAAGAGTACCAATTGCTACCTCGACAGTGCATCGCCGACAGTACCGGACAACGCGAGATGCTGTGGTTCCCATCCACAAGATGATCCGTGAGTGGGAGAGCCAAGGGGTGGTCAGCAAGACCCACTCACCCTTCAATAGTCCCATTTGGCCTGTGCGCAAATCTGAAGGAGAATGGAGATTGACTGTGGACTATCGTGCCTTGAATGAAGTGACTCCACCACTGAGCGCTGCTGTGCCGGACATGTTGGAGCTACAGTACAAGCTAGAGTCCAAAGCAGTGAAGTGGTATGCCACTATTGACATTGCCAATGCATTTTTCTCCATTCCTTTGGCAGCAGAGTGCAGGCCTCAGTTTGCTTTCACCTGGAGGGGTGTGCAGTAAACCTGGAACCGACTGCCCCAGGGGTGGAAGCACAGTCCCACCATCTGCCATGGACTAATCCAGACTGCACTAGAAAAGGGTGAGGCTCCAGAACATTTGAAGTACATTGATGACATCATTGTGTGGGGGAACACCGCAGCAGAAGTGTTTGAGAAAGGAGAGAAAGTTATCCGGATTCTCCTGGAAGCTGGTTTCGCCATCAAGAAGAGCAAAGTCAAGGGACCTGCCCGAGAGATCCAGTTCCTGGGAGTGAAGTGGCAAGATGGACGGCGTCAGATTCCCGCTGAGGTCATCAATAAGACCACTGCAATGTCTCCACCAACCAACAAGAAGGAAACACAAGCTTTCCTCGGTGCCATAGGCTTTTGGAGGATGCATATTCCTGTGTACAGCCAGATTGTGAGTCCTCTTTACCTGGTTACCCGCAAGAAGAACGATTTCCATTGGGGCCCCGAACAGCAACAAGCTTTTGCCCAGATCAAGCAGGAAATCGCTCATGCGGCAGCCCTTGGCCCAGTTAGGACAGGACCCGAAGTGAAGAACGTGCTCTACTCTGCAGCCGGGAGCCATGGCCTGTCCTGGAGCCTTTGGCAGAAGGTGTCTGGTGAGACTCGAGGTCGACCACGGGGATTTTGGAGCCGAAGCTACCGAGGGTCTGAAGCCAACTACACTCCCACAGAGAAGGAAATCTTGGCAGCCTATGAAGGAATCCAAGCCGCCTCAGAGGTAATTGGAACTGAGGCACAACTCCTCCTGGCACCCCGACTACCGGTGCTGGGGTGGATGTTCAAAGCAGAGGTTCCCTCTACCCACCACGCCACCAATGCCACATGGAGCAAATGGATTGCTCTCATCACACAGCGCGCCTGTATCGGAAAACTGAATCGCCCTGGGATTTTGGAAATAATCACAAACTGGCCAGAAGGTGAAAACTTTGGTCTCGCTGATGAAGAAGAACAAGTGACACGTGCTGAAGAAGCTCCACCGTACAACCAACTGCCATCAGAAGACACACGCTACGCTCTTTTCACCGACGGTTCTTGTCGCATGGTAGGGATGAAACGAAAGTGGAAAGCAGCTGTATGGAGTCCCACACGACGGGTCGCCGAAGCTACTGAAGGAGAAGGTGGATCAAGCCAACTCGCTGAACTCAAAGCTGTTCAACTAGCCCTGGACATTGCTGAAAGAGAGAAGTGGCCAAAGCTCTACCTCTTCACTGATTCATGGATGGTAGCCAATGCTCTGTGGGGATGGTTAGAAAAGTGGGAAAAAGCTAATTGGCAGCGTAGGGGAAAACCAATCTGGGCTGCTGAAGAGTGGAAAAACATTGCTGCCCGAGTAAGAAAGCTGGTTGTGAAAGTCCGCCATGTAGATGCCCATGTCCCCAAGAGTAGGGCTAATGAAGAACACCAAAACAACGAGCAGGTAGATCAGGCTGCAAAGATAGAAGTGTCACAGGTAGACTTGGACTGGAAACACAAGGGAGAGTTGTTCCTAGCTCGATGGGCCCATGATGCCTCAGGCCATCAGGGCAGAGATGCCACCTAGAAGTGGGCACGAGATCGAGGGGTGGATTTGACCATGGACAGTATCTCCCAGGTCATCCCTGATTGTGAGACATGCGCTGCGATCAAGCAGGCCAAGCGGGTGAAGCCCCTGTGGTATGGTGGGCGGTGGTCCAAATACAAGTATGGGGAGGCCTGGCAGATTGATTACATCACACTGCCTCAAACCCGCCAAGGCAAGCGCTATGTGCTCACGATGGTAGAAGCCACCACAGGATGGCTGGAGACCTACCCTGTGCCTCACGCAACAGCCCGGAACACCATCCTGGGCCTTGAAAAGCAAGTCCTTTGGAGGCATGGTACCCCTGAGAGAATTGAATCTGACAATGGGACTCATTTTAAGAACAGCCTTATTAACACCTGGGCTAGAGAACATGGCATTGAGTGGGTGTACCATATCCCTTACCATGCACCAGCTGCAGGCAAAGTGGAACGGTGCAATGGATTGTTGAAAACCACTTTGAAGGCACTAGGTGGGGGAACTTTCAAAAATTGGGAACAGCATCTAGCAAAGGCCACCTGGTTAGTTAACACCCGAGGTTCCACCAATAGAGCTGGTCCAGCCCAATCTGAATCCCTGCATACAACAGATGGAGATAAGGTCCCAGTAGTGCATGTCAGAGGTCTGTTAGGAAAGACTGTGTGGATAAATTCTGCCTCGATGTCTTGGGGTGACATTATGATGTGTATCCCATATTGCTGCCTATGCTCAGAAATTAATTTTTGTGCCTTTCTATGCCTCTAAACTGAGCCTGAGAGGGAGAAGAAAAAAACTGAGCAAAACTTTCTCAAAGCAGTTTGCTGCTTGTTCAAGGTCACATAAAGATAGGAGGTTTTTTTTGGTTTTTTTCCCCAGCTGTGGCAGGGGAGCGAGGAAGCACCCGGCTTGTTGTGTTGCAGTCAGCTTTTGGCCAGTTGTTTTCAGTTTCTGGTTCTCTGGAGAGAGACTGAGAGTTGGACCTTGCTTTTTCCTTCTCTAGAATTCCGGATTTTCTCCCTTTGCTACTGGACTGCTTTCAACCTCTGTCATAGGTTAGCAAGCATAGTCCCGGAAGGGATATCCTTGCTAAGGGGTGCTTACAGCTTCCTCTGGGACCTGATAGAACCTATCAGCTGGCCAGTTTGAATATGGACAATTCTTTAAGCCACATAAAGTTGTGACCGCCTCTGTGATGCACACTTAAGAATAGACAAACTCCCCCTCCAAGCTCTCTCTCGTTTCCGGCACTGGGACAGGTGGCTGCAGGCCCCGTGCAGGGGCCAGCGAGCCCGGCCAGGCCCTGCTTGGGCCGGGCCGGGCCTGGACACGGCCAGCCTGGAGCCATGGGCCTGTTCCAGCCATGGAACCCCCCCCACTGCCTTGCCGTGGGCGGCCAGAGAGGCTCGGAATCCCCCCCCCTCCACTGCGGCCGAGATTCAGCAAAGCGGCACCTCTGTCTGGCAGAGGTCAGGTGACCAACAGCGATAAGCCACATTCCAGCTGCAAGGCCGAGGTGAGATTAACCCTTTTATTGCTGTGAAGAGCTGAAAACCTGAGGGAAGAGAGAGAGGAGATGCTTAAAGATGAAAGTCTGTTGTGAAGCTATGATATATCAGAGTATCCTGTTGTAATTTCATGAAGATCTGGGGGGTGGAGTGTTCAACTCGTAAGCAATAGGCAGATGCTGCCGCAGCTGTAATTTCATGAGAAGTTTGGAAAGAGAGAGATGAACCAGATGACTTTTGCTCCAAAGAGGAAAGGAGAAAAACCTCGATTCCTAGAGATGCTCCCAGAGATAGTTCTAATGATGAAGATGAGGAAGACCCTTTGTTCCCAGCAAAGGAGAAGGGCCTCTGTTTCTTTGTTTCTGAACAGCTCAACCTTAAAATTGTACCCCAGAAAACTTTCAAGAGTGGACCCTCGAAAGCAGTTGCGGGAAAAGCCGCAAGTCGGGGGAAGGGACTCACATCGCAAGCAGAGAGACTCCTCTTCCTAAATGGACTGAACAATATTTGGAAGTGGGTGGCTGTCTCGGTGTGATACTGTTTTCATAGCACGAGCAAAAAGAGACTTCTCTTTCTAAATGGACTGAACAAGGTTATTATGGAAGTGTGGTAAACAGACTGAACATCTTAAGGGTTGTCTTTACATTGTCAGTGGGAGAAGGGAGGAAGGTGGGGGGAGGAAGAGAGTTCTAAAGGTGGTATAACTTTTTTTTCTTTTCTTCTTTTAGGTCTGTTAATAAACTTCTTTATATTCATTCAAGTTGGTGCCTGCTTTGCATTTCCCCTAATTCTTATCTCACAGAAAATAAACAGTAATGAGTATTTTAGCCCAAACCACGACAACCTCAGAGCACATCGGGAGGACTTTTCATCGGGCACAGAGGGCCTGGCCCTGGGCCAAGCCCCAGCTCCGAGGAGACCAAAGGGAGGACTCTAACGCTTTCCCAGGTTTTTCCTCCACAGCGAAAGATTTTACCATTTCACCTCATTTTCCTTTTCCCGTGTGTTTGTTAAATAAATAGTTTTATCTTCTTCACTTTCCTTTGAGGAAAATTTATTATTTTTTTTTCCTGAACCTGGTGGGGGAGGGGTGGTTGTGCCTTCTCTCAGAGGATATATTTCTAAATTTGGCCAAACCGGTACAAATTTAGTGGCGCCCAACTGCATGGCTCGAAGGAAAGTGAAAAACCTGTGCTAATTACATTTTGGTTTGAATTTACATATTCTGTGCTGGAGTAAAATAGTCATCATGTTGGTTGAGTTCATAACATTTCTCTGGCTTGATATATTCAATCTATTTCTGGTCCGTAGGCTTGTTTAAGGTACTAGTGCCTTTCTGGTCCCTAGGCTTATTTGCCTATCCACAACTTGGTCCGATCTTGTCCTTGATAAGGAATTTTTGCAGAGCAGGGACACGAATTCGGATTTCTATTTTGCTGTGCTCGGTGATAATGGTTTATAAGAAGTTGACAGAGGTACAGGCAGCTGTTCAAAGTGTGTATGATCAATGGTTTCTCCCTCCTAACCCCAGTCCTAGCTTCAGTAGCCTGTTTTGGGAATTTATTAGTAACTGCACCCAGATTGTTAGAGGAGGAGGAGTCGGGGTTTCCCTTCCCTTTAAATTTGATAGGTTTTCTTTTGAGAGTGTTCAGTTTCCCCTGGATGTTAAAGAGACCACCCTCCTGGTATTTAATCTGGTAAGCTTCCTCTATGTGGTTTGCAGCTTGTCTAGAATAAGAGCTCAGATTTCCCGGGCGACTGCCGAGACACCTGACCCAGAGGTGGAGCATCCTGAGTGGTGTGGGGAAGGGGAGGATATAGGCCAAATCCTGAAGAAATTCTCTGACCCAATGGTTTGCAATTTTTCCCCTGAACAAGTTCAGAAACCAGCTGAGGTGGCGAAACATCTGAAAGAGACATACAATGACAATTCTAATGAGAACAAGCTCCTTGCAATATGTTGGGTCTTGGCATATGCCTATCGCACACTGCAGCCGGTAAGGGTAGAGAGGCAGGAAGATCAATCAGCAAAGCCTGCAGATACCCCAGTCACTCAGGCTGCAGATAAACCAGACAGCGAGCCCAAACCAGATGGAGAGTCTAAGCCACTGACAGTGGCTCCTGTTACAAGGAAAAAGCACATAACCAAAACTGATCGCCCAGTGACAGATGAGGATAATGCAGGGGAAGGAACCTCAAAAGATGCAGGGGAAGGAACCTCAAAACCACCTACTGACTCAGGCACAGAAACCATTACTGAGTCCATGTCCATAAAAGACCTTCACAGCCTAAGAAAGGATTACACCCGACGGTCCGATGAATCCATAATCAGTTGGATGGTCCGTATTGGGGATGCGGCAGGTGATGATGTGATGCTGGACGGTGCTGAAGCGAGGCATTTGGGATCCCTGTCACATGATCCAGTGATTGACCAAGCGATGAAAAGGGGGACTGACTCTACCAGTGTCTGGAGACGAGTTTTGACAGGCGTGATTGAAAGATATATGTGTGGAGATGATCTCTACATGCAGCAAGCCCCGTGGAAGACCATAGAACAAGGGATCCAACGCCTGAGAGAACTAGGGGTGGTAGAGGTTGTCTTCGCAAATGACCCAGGATTGAGGAGTCCAGACCGGGCCAGAGTTATTCCATACATGTGGCGAAAACTCATACAGCTTGGGCCACCAGAATACGCTTCTGCTTTAGCAATAATGAAACCGGACTACGGTGCGAATGAGACCGTGAAGGATATGGCAGTGAAGCTCCGAGCATATGCAGACACTCTGCATGGCCCAACACATGCAAGAATCGCAGCTGTGGAAACACATATGCAGAAAATGGAAGATAAGATGGAGAAGAGTCTCCAGGAGATTAAAGAGTGCCTTCTCCGCGGACGTTCCCCAGAGAGAAGGCACATCCCACGAAGTGAGCTGTGGGATTTCCTGTGTGACAGTGGGGAAAACATGAAGAACTGGGGTAGACAACCCACTTCTGCTTTGGCAGCACGAGTGCGTGAATTGAAGGAGCGCAAGTCTCAGAAAGGAGGATCTACCAAAAAGGAAGTAGCCCCAGTTGCCTGTAGCCAAACTGCCGGAAATGATGGAAAAGAGGATGACATGTCCAATTCCCATGAAGGAACCTCTAAGATACAGGCCCAGGGAAAGAAGGATAACCAGGCATAGAGGGGCCCTGCCTCTAGCCAGGTAGAGGTTAGGGAAAACCGTGTTTTTTGGACTGTGTGGATTCGTTGGCCTGGTACATCAGAACCACAAAAACATGATGCCTTGGTTGACACTGGTGCACAGTGTACAATAATTCCATCGCAGCATGTGGGGGTAGAATCTGTTTCTATTTCTGGTGTAACAGGTGGATCACAAAATTTGACCTTGGTGGAAGCTGAGGTGAGCCTGACTGGAACTGAGTGGAAGAAGCATCTCATTGTGACTGGCCCAAAGGCCCCGTGCATTTTGGGCATAGACTTCCTCCGGAACGGGTATTTTAGAGACCCAAAGGGACTCAAGTGGGCTTTTGGAATAGCTGCTGTGGAGACAGAGGGCATTAAGCAATTGAACACTTTGCCTGGGCTATCAGAGAACCCGTCTGCAGTCGGCCTTCTGAAGGTGGAAGAACAAAGAGTACCAATTGCTACCTCGACAGTGCATCGCCGACAGTACCGGACAACGCGAGATGCTGTGGTTCCCATCCACAAGATGATCCGTGAGTGGGAGAGCCAAGGGGTGGTCAGCAAGACCCACTCACCCTTCAATAGTCCCATTTGGCCTGTGCGCAAATCTGAAGGAGAATGGAGATTGACTGTGGACTATCGTGCCTTGAATGAAGTGACTCCACCACTGAGCGCTGCTGTGCCGGACATGTTGGAGCTACAGTACAAGCTAGAGTCCAAAGCAGCGAAGTGGTATGCCACTATTGACATTGCCAATGCATTTTTCTCCATTCCTTTGGCAGCAGAGTGCAGGCCTCAGTTTGCTTTCACCTGGAGGGGTGTGCAGTAAACCTGGAACCGACTGCCCCAGGGGTGGAAGCACAGTCCCACCATCTGCCATGGACTAATCCAGACTGCACTAGAAAAGGGTGAGGCTCCAGAACATTTGAAGTACATTGATGACATCATTGTGTGGGGGAACACCGCAGCAGAAGTGTTTGAGAAAGGAGAGAAAGTTATCCGGATTCTCCTGGAAGCTGGTTTCGCCATCAAGAAGAGCAAAGTCAAGGGACCTGCCCGAGAGATCCAGTTCCTGGGAGTGAAGTGGCAAGATGGACGGCGTCAGATTCCCGCTGAGGTCATCAATAAGACCACTGCAATGTCTCCACCAACCAACAAGAAGGAAACACAAGCTTTCCTCGGTGCCATAGGCTTTTGGAGGATGCATATTCCTGTGTACAGCCAGATTGTGAGTCCTCTTTACCTGGTTACCCGCAAGAAGAACGATTTCCATTGGGGCCCCGAACAGCAACAAGCTTTTGCCCAGATCAAGCAGGAAATCGCTCATGCGGCAGCCCTTGGCCCAGTTAGGACAGGACCCGAAGTGAAGAACGTGCTCTACTCTGCAGCCGGGAGCCATGGCCTGTCCTGGAGCCTTTGGCAGAAGGTGTCTGGTGAGACTCGAGGTCGACCACGGGGATTTTGGAGCCGAAGCTACCGAGGGTCTGAAGCCAACTACACTCCCACAGAGAAGGAAATCTTGGCAGCCTATGAAGGAATCCAAGCCGCCTCAGAGGTAATTGGAACTGAGGCACAACTCCTCCTGGCACCCCGACTACCGGTGCTGGGGTGGATGTTCAAAGCAGAGGTTCCCTCTACCCACCACGCCACCAATGCCACATGGAGCAAATGGATTGCTCTCATCACACAGCGCGCCTGTATCGGAAAACTGAATCGCCCTGGGATTTTGGAAATAATCACAAACTGGCCAGAAGGTGAAAACTTTGGTCTCGCTGATGAAGAAGAACAAGTGACACGTGCTGAAGAAGCTCCACCGTACAACCAACTGCCATCAGAAGACACACGCTACGCTCTTTTCACCGACGGTTCTTGTCGCATGGTAGGGATGAAACGAAAGTGGAAAGCAGCTGTATGGAGTCCCACACGACGGGTCGCCGAAGCTACTGAAGGAGAAGGTGGATCAAGCCAACTCGCTGAACTCAAAGCTGTTCAACTAGCCCTGGACATTGCTGAAAGAGAGAAGTGGCCAAAGCTCTACCTCTTCACTGATTCATGGATGGTAGCCAATGCTCTGTGGGGATGGTTAGAAAAGTGGGAAAAAGCTAATTGGCAGCGTAGGGGAAAACCAATCTGGGCTGCTGAAGAGTGGAAAAACATTGCTGCCCGAGTAAGAAAGCTGGTTGTGAAAGTCCGCCATGTAGATGCCCATGTCCCCAAGAGTAGGGCTAATGAAGAACACCAAAACAACGAGCAGGTAGATCAGGCTGCAAAGATAGAAGTGTCACAGGTAGACTTGGACTGGAAACACAAGGGAGAGTTGTTCCTAGCTCGATGGGCCCATGATGCCTCAGGCCATCAGGGCAGAGATGCCACCTAGAAGTGGGCACGAGATCGAGGGGTGGATTTGACCATGGACAGTATCTCCCAGGTCATCCCTGATTGTGAGACATGCGCTGCGATCAAGCAGGCCAAGCGGGTGAAGCCCCTGTGGTATGGTGGGCGGTGGTCCAAATACAAGTATGGGGAGGCCTGGCAGATTGATTACATCACACTGCCTCAAACCCGCCAAGGCAAGCGCTATGTGCTCACGATGGTAGAAGCCACCACAGGATGGCTGGAGACCTACCCTGTGCCTCATGCAACAGCCCGGAACACCATCCTGGGCCTTGAAAAGCAAGTCCTTTGGAGGCATGGTACCCCTGAGAGAATTGAATCTGACAATGGGACTCATTTTAAGAACAGCCTTATTAACACCTGGGCTAGAGAACATGGCATTGAGTGGGTGTACCATATCCCTTACCATGCACCAGCTGCAGGCAAAGTGGAACGGTGCAATGGATTGTTGAAAACCACTTTGAAGGCACTAGGTGGGGGAACTTTCAAAAATTGGGAACAGCATCTAGCAAAGGCCACCTGGTTAGTTAACACCCGAGGTTCCACCAATAGAGCTGGTCCAGCCCAATCTGAATCCCTGCATACAACAGATGGAGATAAGGTCCCAGTAGTGCATGTCAGAGGTCTGTTAGGAAAGACTGTGTGGATAAATTCTGCCTCGATGTCTTGGGGTGACATTATGATGTGTATCCCATATTGCTGCCTATGCTCAGAAATTAATTTTTGTGCCTTTCTATGCCTCTAAACTGAGCCTGAGAGGGAGAAGAAAAAAACTGAGCAAAACTTTCTCAAAGCAGTTTGCTGCTTGTTCAAGGTCACATAAAGATAGGAGGTTTTTTTTGGTTTTTTTCCCCAGCTGTGGCAGGGGAGCGAGGAAGCACCCGGCTTGTTGTGTTGCAGTCAGCTTTTGGCCAGTTGTTTTCAGTTTCTGGTTCTCTGGAGAGAGACTGAGAGTTGGACCTTGCTTTTTCCTTCTCTAGAATTCCGGATTTTCTCCCTTTGCTACTGGACTGCTTTCAACCTCTGTCATAGGTTAGCAAGCATAGTCCCGGAAGGGATATCCTTGCTAAGGGGTGCTTACAGCTTCCTCTGGGACCTGATAGAACCTATCAGCTGGCCAGTTTGAATATGGACAATTCTTTAAGCCACATAAAGTTGTGACCGCCTCTGTGATGCACACTTAAGAATAGACAAACTCCCCCTCCAAGCTCTCTCTCGTTTCCGGCACTGGGACAGGTGGCTGCAGGCCCCGTGCAGGGGCCAGCGAGCCCGGCCAGGCCCTGCTTGGGCCGGGCCGGGCCTGGACACGGCCAGCCTGGAGCCATGGGCCTGTTCCAGCCATGGAACCCCCCCCACTGCCTTGCCGTGGGCGGCCAGAGAGGCTCGGAATCCCCCCCCCTCCACTGCGGCCGAGATTCAGCAAAGCGGCACCTCTGTCTGGCAGAGGTCAGGTGACCAACAGCGATAAGCCACATTCCAGCTGCAAGGCCGAGGTGAGATTAACCCTTTTATTGCTGTGAAGAGCTGAAAACCTGAGGGAAGAGAGAGAGGAGATGCTTAAAGATGAAAGTCTGTTGTGAAGCTATGATATATCAGAGTATCCTGTTGTAATTTCATGAAGATCTGGGGGGTGGAGTGTTCAACTCGTAAGCAATAGGCAGATGCTGCCGCAGCTGTAATTTCATGAGAAGTTTGGAAAGAGAGAGATGAACCAGATGACTTTTGCTCCAAAGAGGAAAGGAGAAAAACCTCGATTCCTAGAGATGCTCCCAGAGATAGTTCTAATGATGAAGATGAGGAAGACCCTTTGTTCCCAGCAAAGGAGAAGGGCCTCTGTTTCTTTGTTTCTGAACAGCTCAACCTTAAAATTGTACCCCAGAAAACTTTCAAGAGTGGACCCTCGAAAGCAGTTGCGGGAAAAGCCGCAAGTCGGGGGAAGGGACTCACATCGCAAGCAGAGAGACTCCTCTTCCTAAATGGACTGAACAATATTTGGAAGTGGGTGGCTGTCTCGGTGTGATACTGTTTTCATAGCACGAGCAAAAAGAGACTTCTCTTTCTAAATGGACTGAACAAGGTTATTATGGAAGTGTGGTAAACAGACTGAACATCTTAAGGGTTGTCTTTACATTGTCAGTGGGAGAAGGGAGGAAGGTGGGGGGAGGAAGAGAGTTCTAAAGGTGGTATAACTTTTTTTTCTTTTCTTCTTTTAGGTCTGTTAATAAACTTCTTTATATTCATTCAAGTTGGTGCCTGCTTTGCATTTCCCCTAATTCTTATCTCACAGAAAATAAACAGTAATGAGTATTTTAGCCCAAACCACGACAACCTCAGAGCACATCGGGAGGACTTTTCATCGGGCACAGAGGGCCTGGCCCTGGGCCAAGCCCCAGCTCCGAGGAGACCAAAGGGAGGACTCTAACGCTTTCCCAGGTTTTTCCTCCACAGCGAAAGATTTTACCATTTCACCTCATTTTCCTTTTCCCGTGTGTTTGTTAAATAAATAGTTTTATCTTCTTCACTTTCCTTTGAGGAAAATTTATTATTTTTTTTTCCTGAACCTGGTGGGGGAGGGGTGGTTGTGCCTTCTCTCAGAGGATATATTTCTAAATTTGGCCAAACCGGTACAAATTTAGTGGCGCCCAACTGCATGGCTCGAAGGAAAGTGAAAAACCTGTGCTAATTACATTTTGGTTTGAATTTACATATTCTGTGCTGGAGTAAAATAGTCATCATGTTGGTTGAGTTCATAACATTTCTCTGGCTTGATATATTCAATCTATTTCTGGTCCGTAGGCTTGTTTAAGGTACTAGTGCCTTTCTGGTCCCTAGGCTTATTTGCCTATCCACAACTTGGTCCGATCTTGTCCTTGATAAGGAATTTTTGCAGAGCAGGGACACGAATTTGGATTTCTATTTTGCTGTGCTCGGTGATAATGGTTTATAAGAAGTTGACAGAGGTACAGGCAGCTGTTCAAAGTGTGTATGATCAATGGTTTCTCCCTCCTAACCCCAGTCCTAGCTTCAGTAGCCTGTTTTGGGAATTTATTAGTAACTGCACCCAGATTGTTAGAGGAGGAGGAGTCGGGGTTTCCCTTCCCTTTAAATTTGATAGGTTTTCTTTTGAGAGTGTTCAGTTTCCCCTGGATGTTAAAGAGACCACCCTCCTGGTATTTAATCTGGTAAGCTTCCTCTATGTGGTTTGCAGCTTGTCTAGAATAAGAGCTCAGATTTCCCGGGCGACTGCCGAGACACCTGACCCAGAGGTGGAGCATCCTGAGTGGTGTGGGGAAGGGGAGGATATAGGCCAAATCCTGAAGAAATTCTCTGACCCAATGGTTTGCAATTTTTCCCCTGAACAAGTTCAGAAACCAGCTGAGGTGGCGAAACATCTGAAAGAGACATACAATGACAATTCTAATGAGAACAAGCTCCTTGCAATATGTTGGGTCTTGGCATATGCCTATCGCACACTGCAGCCGGTAAGGGTAGAGAGGCAGGAAGATCAATCAGCAAAGCCTGCAGATACCCCAGTCACTCAGGCTGCAGATAAACCAGACAGCGAGCCCAAACCAGATGGAGAGTCTAAGCCACTGACAGTGGCTCCTGTTACAAGGAAAAAGCACATAACCAAAACTGATCGCCCAGTGACAGATGAGGATAATGCAGGGGAAGGAACCTCAAAAGATGCAGGGGAAGGAACCTCAAAACCACCTACTGACTCAGGCACAGAAACCATTACTGAGTCCATGTCCATAAAAGACCTTCACAGCCTAAGAAAGGATTACACCCGACGGTCCGATGAATCCATAATCAGTTGGATGGTCCGTATTGGGGATGCGGCAGGTGATGATGTGATGCTGGACGGTGCTGAAGCGAGGCATTTGGGATCCCTGTCACATGATCCAGTGATTGACCAAGCGATGAAAAGGGGGACTGACTCTACCAGTGTCTGGAGACGAGTTTTGACAGGCGTGATTGAAAGATATATGTGTGGAGATGATCTCTACATGCAGCAAGCCCCGTGGAAGACCATAGAACAAGGGATCCAACGCCTGAGAGAACTAGGGGTGGTAGAGGTTGTCTTCGCAAATGACCCAGGATTGAGGAGTCCAGACCGGGCCAGAGTTATTCCATACATGTGGCGAAAACTCATACAGCTTGGGCCACCAGAATACGCTTCTGCTTTAGCAATAATGAAACCGGACTACGGTGCGAATGAGACCGTGAAGGATATGGCAGTGAAGCTCCGAGCATATGCAGACACTCTGCATGGCCCAACACATGCAAGAATCGCAGCTGTGGAAACACATATGCAGAAAATGGAAGATAAGATGGAGAAGAGTCTCCAGGAGATTAAAGAGTGCCTTCTCCGCGGACGTTCCCCAGAGAGAAGGCACATCCCACGAAGTGAGCTGTGGGATTTCCTGTGTGACAGTGGGGAAAACATGAAGAACTGGGGTAGACAACCCACTTCTGCTTTGGCAGCACGAGTGCGTGAATTGAAGGAGCGCAAGTCTCAGAAAGGAGGATCTACCAAAAAGGAAGTAGCCCCAGTTGCCTGTAGCCAAACTGCCGGAAATGATGGAAAAGAGGATGACATGTCCAATTCCCATGAAGGAACCTCTAAGATACAGGCCCAGGGAAAGAAGGATAACCAGGCATAGAGGGGCCCTGCCTCTAGCCAGGTAGAGGTTAGGGAAAACCGTGTTTTTTGGACTGTGTGGATTCGTTGGCCTGGTACATCAGAACCACAAAAACATGATGCCTTGGTTGACACTGGTGCACAGTGTACAATAATTCCATCGCAGCATGTGGGGGTAGAATCTGTTTCTATTTCTGGTGTAACAGGTGGATCACAAAATTTGACCTTGGTGGAAGCTGAGGTGAGCCTGACTGGAACTGAGTGGAAGAAGCATCTCATTGTGACTGGCCCAAAGGCCCCGTGCATTTTGGGCATAGACTTCCTCCGGAACGGGTATTTTAGAGACCCAAAGGGACTCAAGTGGGCTTTTGGAATAGCTGCTGTGGAGACAGAGGGCATTAAGCAATTGAACACTTTGCCTGGGCTATCAGAGAACCCGTCTGCAGTCGGCCTTCTGAAGGTGGAAGAACAAAGAGTACCAATTGCTACCTCGACAGTGCATCGCCGACAGTACCGGACAACGCGAGATGCTGTGGTTCCCATCCACAAGATGATCCGTGAGTGGGAGAGCCAAGGGGTGGTCAGCAAGACCCACTCACCCTTCAATAGTCCCATTTGGCCTGTGCGCAAATCTGAAGGAGAATGGAGATTGACTGTGGACTATCGTGCCTTGAATGAAGTGACTCCACCACTGAGCGCTGCTGTGCCGGACATGTTGGAGCTACAGTACAAGCTAGAGTCCAAAGCACCGAAGTGGTATGCCACTATTGACATTGCCAATGCATTTTTCTCCATTCCTTTGGCAGCAGAGTGCAGGCCTCAGTTTGCTTTCACCTGGAGGGGTGTGCAGTAAACCTGGAACCGACTGCCCCAGGGGTGGAAGCACAGTCCCACCATCTGCCATGGACTAATCCAGACTGCACTAGAAAAGGGTGAGGCTCCAGAACATTTGAAGTACATTGATGACATCATTGTGTGGGGGAACACCGCAGCAGAAGTGTTTGAGAAAGGAGAGAAAGTTATCCGGATTCTCCTGGAAGCTGGTTTCGCCATCAAGAAGAGCAAAGTCAAGGGACCTGCCCGAGAGATCCAGTTCCTGGGAGTGAAGTGGCAAGATGGACGGCGTCAGATTCCCGCTGAGGTCATCAATAAGACCACTGCAATGTCTCCACCAACCAACAAGAAGGAAACACAAGCTTTCCTCGGTGCCATAGGCTTTTGGAGGATGCATATTCCTGTGTACAGCCAGATTGTGAGTCCTCTTTACCTGGTTACCCGCAAGAAGAACGATTTCCATTGGGGCCCCGAACAGCAACAAGCTTTTGCCCAGATCAAGCAGGAAATCGCTCATGCGGCAGCCCTTGGCCCAGTTAGGACAGGACCCGAAGTGAAGAACGTGCTCTACTCTGCAGCCGGGAGCCATGGCCTGTCCTGGAGCCTTTGGCAGAAGGTGTCTGGTGAGACTCGAGGTCGACCACGGGGATTTTGGAGCCGAAGCTACCGAGGGTCTGAAGCCAACTACACTCCCACAGAGAAGGAAATCTTGGCAGCCTATGAAGGAATCCAAGCCGCCTCAGAGGTAATTGGAACTGAGGCACAACTCCTCCTGGCACCCCGACTACCGGTGCTGGGGTGGATGTTCAAAGCAGAGGTTCCCTCTACCCACCACGCCACCAATGCCACATGGAGCAAATGGATTGCTCTCATCACACAGCGCGCCTGTATCGGAAAACTGAATCGCCCTGGGATTTTGGAAATAATCACAAACTGGCCAGAAGGTGAAAACTTTGGTCTCGCTGATGAAGAAGAACAAGTGACACGTGCTGAAGAAGCTCCACCGTACAACCAACTGCCATCAGAAGACACACGCTACGCTCTTTTCACCGACGGTTCTTGTCGCATGGTAGGGATGAAACGAAAGTGGAAAGCAGCTGTATGGAGTCCCACACGACGGGTCGCCGAAGCTACTGAAGGAGAAGGTGGATCAAGCCAACTCGCTGAACTCAAAGCTGTTCAACTAGCCCTGGACATTGCTGAAAGAGAGAAGTGGCCAAAGCTCTACCTCTTCACTGATTCATGGATGGTAGCCAATGCTCTGTGGGGATGGTTAGAAAAGTGGGAAAAAGCTAATTGGCAGCGTAGGGGAAAACCAATCTGGGCTGCTGAAGAGTGGAAAAACATTGCTGCCCGAGTAAGAAAGCTGGTTGTGAAAGTCCGCCATGTAGATGCCCATGTCCCCAAGAGTAGGGCTAATGAAGAACACCAAAACAACGAGCAGGTAGATCAGGCTGCAAAGATAGAAGTGTCACAGGTAGACTTGGACTGGAAACACAAGGGAGAGTTGTTCCTAGCTCGATGGGCCCATGATGCCTCAGGCCATCAGGGCAGAGATGCCACCTAGAAGTGGGCACGAGATCGAGGGGTGGATTTGACCATGGACAGTATCTCCCAGGTCATCCCTGATTGTGAGACATGCGCTGCGATCAAGCAGGCCAAGCGGGTGAAGCCCCTGTGGTATGGTGGGCGGTGGTCCAAATACAAGTATGGGGAGGCCTGGCAGATTGATTACATCACACTGCCTCAAACCCGCCAAGGCAAGCGCTATGTGCTCACGATGGTAGAAGCCACCACAGGATGGCTGGAGACCTACCCTGTGCCTCATGCAACAGCCCGGAACACCATCCTGGGCCTTGAAAAGCAAGTCCTTTGGAGGCATGGTACCCCTGAGAGAATTGAATCTGACAATGGGACTCATTTTAAGAACAGCCTTATTAACACCTGGGCTAGAGAACATGGCATTGAGTGGGTGTACCATATCCCTTACCATGCACCAGCTGCAGGCAAAGTGGAACGGTGCAATGGATTGTTGAAAACCACTTTGAAGGCACTAGGTGGGGGAACTTTCAAAAATTGGGAACAGCATCTAGCAAAGGCCACCTGGTTAGTTAACACCCGAGGTTCCACCAATAGAGCTGGTCCAGCCCAATCTGAATCCCTGCATACAACAGATGGAGATAAGGTCCCAGTAGTGCATGTCAGAGGTCTGTTAGGAAAGACTGTGTGGATAAATTCTGCCTCGAGTACAGACAAACCCACCCGTGGGGTTCTTTGCTCAGGGACCTGGTTGCTCATGGTGGGTAATGCAGAAAGACGGAACAACACGATGTGTACCACAGGGAGATCTGATTGTTGTGTGAAAACCACCTGTAGTGTGAAATGCTTGTATACCCCTGCTTGCTGATTGTCACTGTCACTGTTCGTATATAGCTGTGTGTGTATATATATATATATGTATGTATGTATGTATGTATTAATGTGTGTGTGTAGAATTAGAATATCTTAGTTTGGGCATTGAGCCAACAATATGGGATAAGGGGTGGAATGTCTTGGGGTGACGTTATGATGTGTATCCCATATTGCTGCCTATGCCCAGAAATTAATTTTTGTGCCTTTCTATGCCTCTAAACTGAGCCTGAGAGGGAGAAGAAAAAAACTGAGCAAAACTTTCTCAAAGCAGTTTGCAGCTTGTTCAAGGTCACTTAAAGATAGGAGGTTTTTTTTGTTTGTTTTTTTTTTCCCCAGCCACGGCAGGGGAGGGAGGAAGCACCCGGCTTGTTGTGTTCCAGTCAGCTTTTGGCCAGTTGTTTTCAGTTTCTGGTTCTCCGGAGAGAGACTGAGAGTTGGAGCTTGCTTTTTCCTTCTCTAGAATTCCGGATTTTCTCCCTTTGCTACTGGACTGCTTTCCACCTCAGAGCACATCGGGAGGACTTTTCATCGGGCACAGAGGGCCTGGCCCTGGGCCAAGCCCCAGCTCCGAGGAGACCAAAGGGAGGACTCTAACGCTTTCCCAGGTTTTTCCTCCACAGCGAAAGATTTTACCATTTCACCTCATTTTCCTTTTCCCGTGTGTTTGTTAAATAAATAGTTTTATCTTCTTCACTTTCCTTCGAGGAAAATTTATTAATTTTTTTCCTGAACCTGGTGGGGGAGGGGTGGTTGTGCCTTCTCTCAGAGGATATATTTCTAAATTTGGCCAAACCGGTACAAATTTAGTGGCGCCCAACTGCATGGCTCGAAGGAAAGTGAAAAACCTGTGCTAATTACATTTTGGTTTGAATTTACATATTCTGTGCTGGAGTAAAATAGTCATCATGTTGGTTGAGTTCATAACATTTCTCTGGCTTGATATATTCAATCTATTTCTGGTCCGTAGGCTTGTTTAAGGTACTAGTGCCTTTCTGGTCCCTAGGCTTATTTGCCTATCCACAACTTGGTCCGATCTTGTCCTTGATAAGGAATTTTTGCAGAGCAGGGACACGAATTTGGATTTCTATTTTGCTGTGCTCGGTGATAATGGTTTATAAGAAGTTGACAGAGGTACAGGCAGCTGTTCAAAGTGTGTATGATCAATGGTTTCTCCCTCCTAACCCCAGTCCTAGCTTCAGTAGCCTGTTTTGGGAATTTATTAGTAACTGCACCCAGATTGTTAGAGGAGGAGGAGTCGGGGTTTCCCTTCCCTTTAAATTTGATAGGTTTTCTTTTGAGAGTGTTCAGTTTCCCCTGGATGTTAAAGAGACCACCCTCCTGGTATTTAATCTGGTAAGCTTCCTCTATGTGGTTTGCAGCTTGTCTAGAATAAGAGCTCAGATTTCCCGGGCGACTGCCGAGACACCTGACCCAGAGGTGGAGCATCCTGAGTGGTGTGGGGAAGGGGAGGATATAGGCCAAATCCTGAAGAAATTCTCTGACCCAATGGTTTGCAATTTTTCCCCTGAACAAGTTCAGAAACCAGCTGAGGTGGCGAAACATCTGAAAGAGACATACAATGACAATTCTAATGAGAACAAGCTCCTTGCAATATGTTGGGTCTTGGCATATGCCTATCGCACACTGCAGCCGGTAAGGGTAGAGAGGCAGGAAGATCAATCAGCAAAGCCTGCAGATACCCCAGTCACTCAGGCTGCAGATAAACCAGACAGCGAGCCCAAACCAGATGGAGAGTCTAAGCCACTGACAGTGGCTCCTGTTACAAGGAAAAAGCACATAACCAAAACTGATCGCCCAGTGACAGATGAGGATAATGCAGGGGAAGGAACCTCAAAAGATGCAGGGGAAGGAACCTCAAAACCACCTACTGACTCAGGCACAGAAACCATTACTGAGTCCATGTCCATAAAAGACCTTCACAGCCTAAGAAAGGATTACACCCGACGGTCCGATGAATCCATAATCAGTTGGATGGTCCGTATTGGGGATGCGGCAGGTGATGATGTGATGCTGGACGGTGCTGAAGCGAGGCATTTGGGATCCCTGTCACATGATCCAGTGATTGACCAAGCGATGAAAAGGGGGACTGACTCTACCAGTGTCTGGAGACGAGTTTTGACAGGCGTGATTGAAAGATATATGTGTGGAGATGATCTCTACATGCAGCAAGCCCCGTGGAAGACCATAGAACAAGGGATCCAACGCCTGAGAGAACTAGGGGTGGTAGAGGTTGTCTTCGCAAATGACCCAGGATTGAGGAGTCCAGACCGGGCCAGAGTTATTCCATACATGTGGCGAAAACTCATACAGCTTGGGCCACCAGAATACGCTTCTGCTTTAGCAATAATGAAACCGGACTACGGTGCGAATGAGACCGTGAAGGATATGGCAGTGAAGCTCCGAGCATATGCAGACACTCTGCATGGCCCAACACATGCAAGAATCGCAGCTGTGGAAACACATATGCAGAAAATGGAAGATAAGATGGAGAAGAGTCTCCAGGAGATTAAAGAGTGCCTTCTCCGCGGACGTTCCCCAGAGAGAAGGCACATCCCACGAAGTGAGCTGTGGGATTTCCTGTGTGACAGTGGGGAAAACATGAAGAACTGGGGTAGACAACCCACTTCTGCTTTGGCAGCACGAGTGCGTGAATTGAAGGAGCGCAAGTCTCAGAAAGGAGGATCTACCAAAAAGGAAGTAGCCCCAGTTGCCTGTAGCCAAACTGCCGGAAATGATGGAAAAGAGGATGACATGTCCAATTCCCATGAAGGAACCTCTAAGATACAGGCCCAGGGAAAGAAGGATAACCAGGCATAGAGGGGCCCTGCCTCTAGCCAGGTAGAGGTTAGGGAAAACCGTGTTTTTTGGACTGTGTGGATTCGTTGGCCTGGTACATCAGAACCACAAAAACATGATGCCTTGGTTGACACTGGTGCACAGTGTACAATAATTCCATCGCAGCATGTGGGGGTAGAATCTGTTTCTATTTCTGGTGTAACAGGTGGATCACAAAATTTGACCTTGGTGGAAGCTGAGGTGAGCCTGACTGGAACTGAGTGGAAGAAGCATCTCATTGTGACTGGCCCAAAGGCCCCGTGCATTTTGGGCATAGACTTCCTCCGGAACGGGTATTTTAGAGACCCAAAGGGACTCAAGTGGGCTTTTGGAATAGCTGCTGTGGAGACAGAGGGCATTAAGCAATTGAACACTTTGCCTGGGCTATCAGAGAACCCGTCTGCAGTCGGCCTTCTGAAGGTGGAAGAACAAAGAGTACCAATTGCTACCTCGACAGTGCATCGCCGACAGTACCGGACAACGCGAGATGCTGTGGTTCCCATCCACAAGATGATCCGTGAGTGGGAGAGCCAAGGGGTGGTCAGCAAGACCCACTCACCCTTCAATAGTCCCATTTGGCCTGTGCGCAAATCTGAAGGAGAATGGAGATTGACTGTGGACTATCGTGCCTTGAATGAAGTGACTCCACCACTGAGCGCTGCTGTGCCGGACATGTTGGAGCTACAGTACAAGCTAGAGTCCAAAGCAGCGAAGTGGTATGCCACTATTGACATTGCCAATGCATTTTTCTCCATTCCTTTGGCAGCAGAGTGCAGGCCTCAGTTTGCTTTCACCTGGAGGGGTGTGCAGTAAACCTGGAACCGACTGCCCCAGGGGTGGAAGCACAGTCCCACCATCTGCCATGGACTAATCCAGACTGCACTAGAAAAGGGTGAGGCTCCAGAACATTTGAAGTACATTGATGACATCATTGTGTGGGGGAACACCGCAGCAGAAGTGTTTGAGAAAGGAGAGAAAGTTATCCGGATTCTCCTGGAAGCTGGTTTCGCCATCAAGAAGAGCAAAGTCAAGGGACCTGCCCGAGAGATCCAGTTCCTGGGAGTGAAGTGGCAAGATGGACGGCGTCAGATTCCCGCTGAGGTCATCAATAAGACCACTGCAATGTCTCCACCAACCAACAAGAAGGAAACACAAGCTTTCCTCGGTGCCATAGGCTTTTGGAGGATGCATATTCCTGTGTACAGCCAGATTGTGAGTCCTCTTTACCTGGTTACCCGCAAGAAGAACGATTTCCATTGGGGCCCCGAACAGCAACAAGCTTTTGCCCAGATCAAGCAGGAAATCGCTCACGCGGCAGCCCTTGGCCCAGTTAGGACAGGACCCGAAGTGAAGAACGTGCTCTACTCTGCAGCCGGGAGCCATGGCCTGTCCTGGAGCCTTTGGCAGAAGGTGTCTGGTGAGACTCGAGGTCGACCACGGGGATTTTGGAGCCGAAGCTACCGAGGGTCTGAAGCCAACTACACTCCCACAGAGAAGGAAATCTTGGCAGCCTATGAAGGAATCCAAGCCGCCTCAGAGGTAATTGGAACTGAGGCACAACTCCTCCTGGCACCCCGACTACCGGTGCTGGGGTGGATGTTCAAAGCAGAGGTTCCCTCTACCCACCACGCCACCAATGCCACATGGAGCAAATGGATTGCTCTCATCACACAGCGCGCCTGTATCAGAAAACTGAATCGCCCTGGGATTTTGGAAATAATCACAAACTGGCCAGAAGGTGAAAACTTTGGTCTCGCTGATGAAGAAGAACAAGTGACACGTGCTGAAGAAGCTCCACCGTACAACCAACTGCCATCAGAAGACACACGCTACGCTCTTTTCACCGAAGGTTCTTGTCGCATGGTAGGGATGAAACGAAAGTGGAAAGCAGCTGTATGGAGTCCCACACGACGGGTCGCCGAAGCTACTGAAGGAGAAGGTGGATCAAGCCAACTCGCTGAACTCAAAGCTGTTCAACTAGCCCTGGACATTGCTGAAAGAGAGAAGTGGCCAAAGCTCTACCTCTTCACTGATTCATGGATGGTAGCCAATGCTCTGTGGGGATGGTTAGAAAAGTGGGAAAAAGCTAATTGGCAGCGTAGGGGAAAACCAATCTGGGCTGCTGAAGAGTGGAAAAACATTGCTGCCCGAGTAAGAAAGCTGGTTGTGAAAGTCCGCCATGTAGATGCCCATGTCCCCAAGAGTAGGGCTAATGAAGAACACCAAAACAACGAGCAGGTAGATCAGGCTGCAAAGATAGAAGTGTCACAGGTAGACTTGGACTGGAAACACAAGGGAGAGTTGTTCCTAGCTCGATGGGCCAGTGATGCCTCAGGCCATCAGGGCAGAGATGCCACCTAGAAGTGGGCACGAGATCGAGGGGTGGATTTGACCATGGACAGTATCTCCCAGGTCATCCCTGATTGTGAGACATGCGCTGCGATCAAGCAGGCCAAGCGGGTGAAGCCCCTGTGGTATGGTGGGCGGTGGTCCAAATACAAGTATGGGGAGGCCTGGCAGATTGATTACATCACACTGCCTCAAACCCGCCAAGGCAAGCGCTATGTGCTCACGATGGTAGAAGCCACCACAGGATGGCTGGAGACCTACCCTGTGCCTCATGCAACAGCCCGGAACACCATCCTGGGCCTTGAAAAGCAAGTCCTTTGGAGGCATGGTACCCCTGAGAGAATTGAATCTGACAATGGGACTCATTTTAAGAACAGCCTTATTAACACCTGGGCTAGAGAACATGGCATTGAGTGGGTGTACCATATCCCTTATCATGCACCAGCTGCAGGCAAAGTGGAACGGTGCAATGGATTGTTGAAAACCACTTTGAAGGCACTAGGTGGGGGAACTTTCAAAAATTGGGAACAGCATCTAGCAAAGGCCACCTGGTTAGTTAACACCCGAGGTTCCACCAATAGAGCTGGTCCAGCCCAATCTGAATCCCTGCATACAACAGATGGAGATAAGGTCCCAGTAGTGCATGTCAGAGGTCTGTTAGGAAAGACTGTGTGGATAAATTCTGCCTCGAGTACAGACAAACCCACCCGTGGGGTTCTTTGCTCAGGGACCTGGTTGCTCATGGTGGGTAATGCAGAAAGACGGAACAACACGATGTGTACCACAGGGAGATCTGATTGTTGTGTGAAAACCACCTGTAGTGTGAAATGCTTGTATACCCCTGCTTGCTGATTGTCACTGTCACTGTTCGTATATAGCTGTGTTGATATATATATATATGTATGTATGTATGTATGTATGTATTAATATGTGTATGTAGAATTAGAATATCTTAGTTTGGGCATTGAGCCAACAATATGGAATAAGGGGTGGAATGTCTTGGGGTGACGTTATGATGTGTATCCCATATTGCTGCCTATGCCCAGAAATTAATTTTTGTGCCTTTCTATGCCTCTAAACTGAGCCTGAGAGGGAGAAGAAAAAAACTGAGCAAAACTTTCTCAAAGCAGTTTGCAGCTTGTTCAAGGTCACATAAAGCTAGGAGGGGGTTTTTTCCCCAGCCGCGGCAGGGGAGGGAGGAAGCACCCGGCTTGCTGTGTTCCAGTCAGCTTTTGGCCAGTTGTTTTCAGTTTCTGGTTCTCCAGAGAGAGACTGAGAGTTGGAGCTTGCTTTTTCCTTCTCTAGAATTCCGGATTTTCTCCCTTTGCTACTGGACTGCTTTCAACCTCAGAGCACATCGGGAGGACTTTTCATCGGGCACAGAGGGCCTGGCCCTGGGCCAAGCCCCAGCTCCGAGGAGACCAAAGGGAGGACTCTAACGCTTTCCCAGGTTTTTCCTCCACAGCGAAAGATTTTACCATTTCACCTCATTTTCCTTTTCCCGTGTGTTTGTTAAATAAATAGTTTTATCTTCTTCACTTTCCTTCGAGGAAAATTTATTAATTTTTTTCCTGAACCTGGTGGAGGAGGGGTGGTTGTGCCTTCTCTCAGAGGATATATTTCTAAATTTGGCCAAACCGGTACAAATTTAGTGGCGCCCAACTGCATGGCTCGAAGGAAAGTGAAAAACCTGTGCTAATTACATTTTGGTTTGAATTTACATATTCTGTGCTGGAGTAAAATAGTCATCATGTTGGTTGAGTTCATAACATTTCTCTGGCTTGATATATTCAATCTATTTCTGGTCCGTAGGCTTGTTTAAGGTACTAGTGCCTTTCTGGTCCCTAGGCTTATTTGCCTATCCACAACTTGGTCCGATCTTGTCCTTGATAAGGAATTTTTGCAGAGCAGGGACACGAATTTGGATTTCTATTTTGCTGTGCTCGGTGATAATGGTTTATAAGAAGTTGACAGAGGTACAGGCAGCTGTTCAAAGTGTGTATGATCAATGGTTTCTCCCTCCTAACCCCAGTCCTAGCTTCAGTAGCCTGTTTTGGGAATTTATTAGTAACTGCACCCAGATTGTTAGAGGAGGAGGAGTCGGGGTTTCCCTTCCCTTTAAATTTGATAGGTTTTCTTTTGAGAGTGTTCAGTTTCCCCTGGATGTTAAAGAGACCACCCTCCTGGTATTTAATCTGGTAAGCTTCCTCTATGTGGTTTGCAGCTTGTCTAGAATAAGAGCTCAGATTTCCCGGGCGACTGCCGAGACACCTGACCCAGAGGTGGAGCATCCTGAGTGGTGTGGGGAAGGGGAGGATATAGGCCAAATCCTGAAGAAATTCTCTGACCCAATGGTTTGCAATTTTTCCCCTGAACAAGTTCAGAAACCAGCTGAGGTGGCGAAACATCTGAAAGAGACATACAATGACAATTCTAATGAGAACAAGCTCCTTGCAATATGTTGGGTCTTGGCATATGCCTATCGCACACTGCAGCCGGTAAGGGTAGAGAGGCAGGAAGATCAATCAGCAAAGCCTGCAGATACCCCAGTCACTCAGGCTGCAGATAAACCAGACAGCGAGCCCAAACCAGATGGAGAGTCTAAGCCACTGACAGTGGCTCCTGTTACAAGGAAAAAGCACATAACCAAAACTGATCGCCCAGTGACAGATGAGGATAATGCAGGGGAAGGAACCTCAAAAGATGCAGGGGAAGGAACCTCAAAACCACCTACTGACTCAGGCACAGAAACCATTACTGAGTCCATGTCCATAAAAGACCTTCACAGCCTAAGAAAGGATTACACCCGACGGTCCGATGAATCCATAATCAGTTGGATGGTCCGTATTGGGGATGCGGCAGGTGATGATGTGATGCTGGACGGTGCTGAAGCGAGGCATTTGGGATCCCTGTCACATGATCCAGTGATTGACCAAGCGATGAAAAGGGGGACTGACTCTACCAGTGTCTGGAGACGAGTTTTGACAGGCGTGATTGAAAGATATATGTGTGGAGATGATCTCTACATGCAGCAAGCCCCGTGGAAGACCATAGAACAAGGGATCCAACGCCTGAGAGAACTAGGGGTGGTAGAGGTTGTCTTCGCAAATGACCCAGGATTGAGGAGTCCAGACCGGGCCAGAGTTATTCCATACATGTGGCGAAAACTCATACAGCTTGGGCCACCAGAATACGCTTCTGCTTTAGCAATAATGAAACCGGACTACGGTGCGAATGAGACCGTGAAGGATATGGCAGTGAAGCTCCGAGCATATGCAGACACTCTGCATGGCCCAACACATGCAAGAATCGCAGCTGTGGAAACACATATGCAGAAAATGGAAGATAAGATGGAGAAGAGTCTCCAGGAGATTAAAGAGTGCCTTCTCCGCGGACGTTCCCCAGAGAGAAGGCACATCCCACGAAGTGAGCTGTGGGATTTCCTGTGTGACAGTGGGGAAAACATGAAGAACTGGGGTAGACAACCCACTTCTGCTTTGGCAGCACGAGTGCGTGAATTGAAGGAGCGCAAGTCTCAGAAAGGAGGATCTACCAAAAAGGAAGTAGCCCCAGTTGCCTGTAGCCAAACTGCCGGAAATGATGGAAAAGAGGATGACATGTCCAATTCCCATGAAGGAACCTCTAAGATACAGGCCCAGGGAAAGAAGGATAACCAGGCATAGAGGGGCCCTGCCTCTAGCCAGGTAGAGGTTAGGGAAAACCGTGTTTTTTGGACTGTGTGGATTCGTTGGCCTGGTACATCAGAACCACAAAAACATGATGCCTTGGTTGACACTGGTGCACAGTGTACAATAATTCCATCGCAGCATGTGGGGGTAGAATCTGTTTCTATTTCTGGTGTAACAGGTGGATCACAAAATTTGACCTTGGTGGAAGCTGAGGTGAGCCTGACTGGAACTGAGTGGAAGAAGCATCTCATTGTGACTGGCCCAAAGGCCCCGTGCATTTTGGGCATAGACTTCCTCCGGAACGGGTATTTTAGAGACCCAAAGGGACTCAAGTGGGCTTTTGGAATAGCTGCTGTGGAGACAGAGGGCATTAAGCAATTGAACACTTTGCCTGGGCTATCAGAGAACCCGTCTGCAGTCGGCCTTCTGAAGGTGGAAGAACAAAGAGTACCAATTGCTACCTCGACAGTGCATCGCCGACAGTACCGGACAACGCGAGATGCTGTGGTTCCCATCCACAAGATGATCCGTGAGTGGGAGAGCCAAGGGGTGGTCAGCAAGACCCACTCACCCTTCAATAGTCCCATTTGGCCTGTGCGCAAATCTGAAGGAGAATGGAGATTGACTGTGGACTATCGTGCCTTGAATGAAGTGACTCCACCACTGAGCGCTGCTGTGCCGGACATGTTGGAGCTACAGTACAAGCTAGAGTCCAAAGCAGCGAAGTGGTATGCCACTATTGACATTGCCAATGCATTTTTCTCCATTCCTTTGGCAGCAGAGTGCAGGCCTCAGTTTGCTTTCACCTGGAGGGGTGTGCAGTAAACCTGGAACCGACTGCCCCAGGGGTGGAAGCACAGTCCCACCATCTGCCATGGACTAATCCAGACTGCACTAGAAAAGGGTGAGGCTCCAGAACATTTGAAGTACATTGATGACATCATTGTGTGGGGGAACACCGCAGCAGAAGTGTTTGAGAAAGGAGAGAAAGTTATCCGGATTCTCCTGGAAGCTGGTTTCGCCATCAAGAAGAGCAAAGTCAAGGGACCTGCCCGAGAGATCCAGTTCCTGGGAGTGAAGTGGCAAGATGGACGGCGTCAGATTCCCGCTGAGGTCATCAATAAGACCACTGCAATGTCTCCACCAACCAACAAGAAGGAAACACAAGCTTTCCTCGGTGCCATAGGCTTTTGGAGGATGCATATTCCTGTGTACAGCCAGATTGTGAGTCCTCTTTACCTGGTTACCCGCAAGAAGAACGATTTCCATTGGGGCCCCGAACAGCAACAAGCTTTTGCCCAGATCAAGCAGGAAATCGCTCATGCGGCAGCCCTTGGCCCAGTTAGGACAGGACCCGAAGTGAAGAACGTGCTCTACTCTGCAGCCGGGAGCCATGGCCTGTCCTGGAGCCTTTGGCAGAAGGTGTCTGGTGAGACTCGAGGTCGACCACGGGGATTTTGGAGCCGAAGCTACCGAGGGTCTGAAGCCAACTACACTCCCACAGAGAAGGAAATCTTGGCAGCCTATGAAGGAATCCAAGCCGCCTCAGAGGTAATTGGAACTGAGGCACAACTCCTCCTGGCACCCCGACTACCGGTGCTGGGGTGGATGTTCAAAGCAGAGGTTCCCTCTACCCACCACGCCACCAATGCCACATGGAGCAAATGGATTGCTCTCATCACACAGCGCGCCTGTATCGGAAAACTGAATCGCCCTGGGATTTTGGAAATAATCACAAACTGGCCAGAAGGTGAAAACTTTGGTCTCGCTGATGAAGAAGAACAAGTGACACGTGCTGAAGAAGCTCCACCGTACAACCAACTGCCATCAGAAGACACACGCTACGCTCTTTTCACCGACGGTTCTTGTCGCATGGTAGGGATGAAACGAAAGTGGAAAGCAGCTGTATGGAGTCCCACACGACGGGTCGCCGAAGCTACTGAAGGAGAAGGTGGATCAAGCCAACTCGCTGAACTCAAAGCTGTTCAACTAGCCCTGGACATTGCTGAAAGAGAGAAGTGGCCAAAGCTCTACCTCTTCACTGATTCATGGATGGTAGCCAATGCTCTGTGGGGATGGTTAGAAAAGTGGGAAAAAGCTAATTGGCAGCGTAGGGGAAAACCAATCTGGGCTGCTGAAGAGTGGAAAAACATTGCTGCCCGAGTAAGAAAGCTGGTTGTGAAAGTCCGCCATGTAGATGCCCATGTCCCCAAGAGTAGGGCTAATGAAGAACACCAAAACAACGAGCAGGTAGATCAGGCTGCAAAGATAGAAGTGTCACAGGTAGACTTGGACTGGAAACACAAGGGAGAGTTGTTCCTAGCTCGATGGGCCCATGATGCCTCAGGCCATCAGGGCAGAGATGCCACCTAGAAGTGGGCACGAGATCGAGGGGTGGATTTGACCATGGACAGTGTCTCCCAGGTCATCCCTGATTGTGAGACATGCGCTGCGATCAAGCAGGCCAAGCGGGTGAAGCCCCTGTGGTATGGTGGGCGGTGGTCCAAATACAAGTATGGGGAGGCCTGGCAGATTGATTACATCACACTGCCTCAAACCCGCCAAGGCAAGCGCTATGTGCTCACGATGGTAGAAGCCACCACAGGATGGCTGGAGACCTACCCTGTGCCTCATGCAACAGCCCGGAACACCATCCTGGGCCTTGAAAAGCAAGTCCTTTGGAGGCATGGTACCCCTGAGAGAATTGAATCTGACAATGGGACTCATTTTAAGAACAGCCTTATTAACACCTGGGCTAGAGAACATGGCATTGAGTGGGTGTACCATATCCCTTACCATGCACCAGCTGCAGGCAAAGTGGAACGGTGCAATGGATTGTTGAAAACCACTTTGAAGGCACTAGGTGGGGGAACTTTCAAAAATTGGGAACAGCATCTAGCAAAGGCCACCTGGTTAGTTAACACCCGAGGTTCCACCAATAGAGCTGGTCCAGCCCAATCTGAATCCCTGCATACAACAGATGGAGATAAGGTCCCAGTAGTGCATGTCAGAGGTCTGTTAGGAAAGACTGTGTGGATAAATTCTGCCTCGAGTACAGACAAACCCACCCGTGGGGTTCTTTGCTCAGGGACCTGGTTGCTCATGGTGGGTAATGCAGAAAGACGGAACAACACGATGTGTACCACAGGGAGATCTGATTGTTGTGTGAAAACCACCTGTAGTGTGAAATGCTTGTATACCCCTGCTTGCTGATTGTCACTGTCACTGTTCGTATATAGCTGTGTGTGTATATACATATATATGTATGTATGTATGTATGTATTAATGTGTGTGTGTAGAATTAGAATATCTTAGTTTGGGCATTGAGCCAACAATATGGGATAAGGGGTGGAATGTCTTGGGGTGACGTTATGATGTGTATCCCATATTGCTGCCTATGCCCAGAAATTAATTTTTGTGCCTTTCTATGCCTCTAAACTGAGCCTGAGAGGGAGAAGAAAAAAACTGAGCAAAACTTTCTCAAAGCAGTTTGCAGCTTGTTCAAGGTCACTTAAAGATAGGAGGTTTTTTTTGTTTGTTTTTTTTTTCCCCAGCCACGGCAGGGGAGGGAGGAAGCACCCGGCTTGTTGTGTTCCAGTCAGCTTTTGGCCAGTTGTTTTCAGTTTCTGGTTCTCCGGAGAGAGACTGAGAGTTGGAGCTTGCTTTTTCCTTCTCTAGAATTCCGGATTTTCTCCCTTTGCTACTGGACTGCTTTTCACCTCAGAGCACATCGGGAGGACTTTTCATCGGGCACAGAGGGCCTGGCCCTGGGCCAAGCCCCAGCTCCGAGGAGACCAAAGGGAGGACTCTAACGCTTTCCCAGGTTTTTCCTCCACAGCGAAAGATTTTACCATTTCACCTCATTTTCCTTTTCCCGTGTGTTTGTTAAATAAATAGTTTTATCTTCTTCACTTTCCTTCGAGGAAAATTTATTAATTTTTTTCCTGAACCTGGTGGGGGAGGGGTGGTTGTGCCTTCTCTCAGAGGATATATTTCTAAATTTGGCCAAACCGGTACAAATTTAGTGGCGCCCAACTGCATGGCTCGAAGGAAAGTGAAAAACCTGTGCTAATTACATTTTGGTTTGAATTTACATATTCTGTGCTGGAGTAAAATAGTCATCATGTTGGTTGAGTTCATAACATTTCTCTGGCTTGATATATTCAATCTATTTCTGGTCCGTAGGCTTGTTTAAGGTACTAGTGCCTTTCTGGTCCCTAGGCTTATTTGCCTATCCACAACTTGGTCCGATCTTGTCCTTGATAAGGAATTTTTGCAGAGCAGGGACACGAATTCGGATTTCTATTTTGCTGTGCTCGGTGATAATGGTTTATAAGAAGTTGACAGAGGTACAGGCAGCTGTTCAAAGTGTGTATGATCAATGGTTTCTCCCTCCTAACCCCAGTCCTAGCTTCAGTAGCCTGTTTTGGGAATTTATTAGTAACTGCACCCAGATTGTTAGAGGAGGAGGAGTCGGGGTTTCCCTTCCCTTTAAATTTGATAGGTTTTCTTTTGAGAGTGTTCAGTTTCCCCTGGATGTTAAAGAGACCACCCTCCTGGTATTTAATCTGGTAAGCTTCCTCTATGTGGTTTGCAGCTTGTCTAGAATAAGAGCTCAGATTTCCCGGGCGACTGCCGAGACACCTGACCCAGAGGTGGAGCATCCTGAGTGGTGTGGGGAAGGGGAGGATATAGGCCAAATCCTGAAGAAATTCTCTGACCCAATGGTTTGCAATTTTTCCCCTGAACAAGTTCAGAAACCAGCTGAGGTGGCGAAACATCTGAAAGAGACATACAATGACAATTCTAATGAGAACAAGCTCCTTGCAATATGTTGGGTCTTGGCATATGCCTATCGCACACTGCAGCCGGTAAGGGTAGAGAGGCAGGAAGATCAATCAGCAAAGCCTGCAGATACCCCAGTCACTCAGGCTGCAGATAAACCAGACAGCGAGCCCAAACCAGATGGAGAGTCTAAGCCACTGACAGTGGCTCCTGTTACAAGGAAAAAGCACATAACCAAAACTGATCGCCCAGTGACAGATGAGGATAATGCAGGGGAAGGAACCTCAAAAGATGCAGGGGAAGGAACCTCAAAACCACCTACTGACTCAGGCACAGAAACCATTACTGAGTCCATGTCCATAAAAGACCTTCACAGCCTAAGAAAGGATTACACCCGACGGTCCGATGAATCCATAATCAGTTGGATGGTCCGTATTGGGGATGCGGCAGGTGATGATGTGATGCTGGACGGTGCTGAAGCGAGGCATTTGGGATCCCTGTCACATGATCCAGTGATTGACCAAGCGATGAAAAGGGGGACTGACTCTACCAGTGTCTGGAGACGAGTTTTGACAGGCGTGATTGAAAGATATATGTGTGGAGATGATCTCTACATGCAGCAAGCCCCGTGGAAGACCATAGAACAAGGGATCCAACGCCTGAGAGAACTAGGGGTGGTAGAGGTTGTCTTCGCAAATGACCCAGGATTGAGGAGTCCAGACCGGGCCAGAGTTATTCCATACATGTGGCGAAAACTCATACAGCTTGGGCCACCAGAATACGCTTCTGCTTTAGCAATAATGAAACCGGACTACGGTGCGAATGAGACCGTGAAGGATATGGCAGTGAAGCTCCGAGCATATGCAGACACTCTGCATGGCCCAACACATGCAAGAATCGCAGCTGTGGAAACACATATGCAGAAAATGGAAGATAAGATGGAGAAGAGTCTCCAGGAGATTAAAGAGTGCCTTCTCCGCGGACGTTCCCCAGAGAGAAGGCACATCCCACGAAGTGAGCTGTGGGATTTCCTGTGTGACAGTGGGGAAAACATGAAGAACTGGGGTAGACAACCCACTTCTGCTTTGGCAGCACGAGTGCGTGAATTGAAGGAGCGCAAGTCTCAGAAAGGAGGATCTACCAAAAAGGAAGTAGCCCCAGTTGCCTGTAGCCAAACTGCCGGAAATGATGGAAAAGAGGATGACATGTCCAATTCCCATGAAGGAACCTCTAAGATACAGGCCCAGGGAAAGAAGGATAACCAGGCATAGAGGGGCCCTGCCTCTAGCCAGGTAGAGGTTAGGGAAAACCGTGTTTTTTGGACTGTGTGGATTCGTTGGCCTGGTACATCAGAACCACAAAAACATGATGCCTTGGTTGACACTGGTGCACAGTGTACAATAATTCCATCGCAGCATGTGGGGGTAGAATCTGTTTCTATTTCTGGTGTAACAGGTGGATCACAAAATTTGACCTTGGTGGAAGCTGAGGTGAGCCTGACTGGAACTGAGTGGAAGAAGCATCTCATTGTGACTGGCCCAAAGGCCCCGTGCATTTTGGGCATAGACTTCCTCCGGAACGGGTATTTTAGAGACCCAAAGGGACTCAAGTGGGCTTTTGGAATAGCTGCTGTGGAGACAGAGGGCATTAAGCAATTGAACACTTTGCCTGGGCTATCAGAGAACCCGTCTGCAGTCGGCCTTCTGAAGGTGGAAGAACAAAGAGTACCAATTGCTACCTCGACAGTGCATCGCCGACAGTACCGGACAACGCGAGATGCTGTGGTTCCCATCCACAAGATGATCCGTGAGTGGGAGAGCCAAGGGGTGGTCAGCAAGACCCACTCACCCTTCAATAGTCCCATTTGGCCTGTGCGCAAATCTGAAGGAGAATGGAGATTGACTGTGGACTATCGTGCCTTGAATGAAGTGACTCCACCACTGAGCGCTGCTGTGCCGGACATGTTGGAGCTACAGTACAAGCTAGAGTCCAAAGCAGCGAAGTGGTATGCCACTATTGACATTGCCAATGCATTTTTCTCCATTCCTTTGGCAGCAGAGTGCAGGCCTCAGTTTGCTTTCACCTGGAGGGGTGTGCAGTAAACCTGGAACCGACTGCCCCAGGGGTGGAAGCACAGTCCCACCATCTGCCATGGACTAATCCAGACTGCACTAGAAAAGGGTGAGGCTCCAGAACATTTGAAGTACATTGATGACATCATTGTGTGGGGGAACACCGCAGCAGAAGTGTTTGAGAAAGGAGAGAAAGTTATCCGGATTCTCCTGGAAGCTGGTTTCGCCATCAAGAAGAGCAAAGTCAAGGGACCTGCCCGAGAGATCCAGTTCCTGGGAGTGAAGTGGCAAGATGGACGGCGTCAGATTCCCGCTGAGGTCATCAATAAGACCACTGCAATGTCTCCACCAACCAACAAGAAGGAAACACAAGCTTTCCTCGGTGCCATAGGCTTTTGGAGGATGCATATTCCTGTGTACAGCCAGATTGTGAGTCCTCTTTACCTGGTTACCCGCAAGAAGAACGATTTCCATTGGGGCCCCGAACAGCAACAAGCTTTTGCCCAGATCAAGCAGGAAATCGCTCATGCGGCAGCCCTTGGCCCAGTTAGGACAGGACCCGAAGTGAAGAACGTGCTCTACTCTGCAGCCGGGAGCCATGGCCTGTCCTGGAGCCTTTGGCAGAAGGTGTCTGGTGAGACTCGAGGTCGACCACGGGGATTTTGGAGCCGAAGCTACCGAGGGTCTGAAGCCAACTACACTCCCACAGAGAAGGAAATCTTGGCAGCCTATGAAGGAATCCAAGCCGCCTCAGAGGTAATTGGAACTGAGGCACAACTCCTCCTGGCACCCCGACTACCGGTGCTGGGGTGGATGTTCAAAGCAGAGGTTCCCTCTACCCACCACGCCACCAATGCCACATGGAGCAAATGGATTGCTCTCATCACACAGCGCGCCTGTATCAGAAAACTGAATCGCCCTGGGATTTTGGAAATAATCACAAACTGGCCAGAAGGTGAAAACTTTGGTCTCGCTGATGAAGAAGAACAAGTGACACGTGCTGAAGAAGCTCCACCGTACAACCAACTGCCATCAGAAGACACACGCTACGCTCTTTTCACCGAAGGTTCTTGTCGCATCGTAGGGATGAAACGAAAGTGGAAAGCAGCTGTATGGAGTCCCACACGACGGGTCGCCGAAGCTACTGAAGGAGAAGGTGGATCAAGCCAACTCGCTGAACTCAAAGCTGTTCAACTAGCCCTGGACATTGCTGAAAGAGAGAAGTGGCCAAAGCTCTACCTCTTCACTGATTCATGGATGGTAGCCAATGCTCTGTGGGGATGGTTAGAAAAGTGGGAAAAAGCTAATTGGCAGCGTAGGGGAAAACCAATCTGGGCTGCTGAAGAGTGGAAAAACATTGCTGCCCGAGTAAGAAAGCTGGTTGTGAAAGTCCGCCATGTAGATGCCCATGTCCCCAAGAGTAGGGCTAATGAAGAACACCAAAACAACGAGCAGGTAGATCAGGCTGCAAAGATAGAAGTGTCACAGGTAGACTTGGACTGGAAACACAAGGGAGAGTTGTTCCTAGCTCGATGGGCCAGTGATGCCTCAGGCCATCAGGGCAGAGATGCCACCTAGAAGTGGGCACGAGATCGAGGGGTGGATTTGACCATGGACAGTATCTCCCAGGTCATCCCTGATTGTGAGACATGCGCTGCGATCAAGCAGGCCAAGCGGGTGAAGCCCCTGTGGTATGGTGGGCGGTGGTCCAAATACAAGTATGGGGAGGCCTGGCAGATTGATTACATCACACTGCCTCAAACCCGCCAAGGCAAGCGCTATGTGCTCACGATGGTAGAAGCCACCACAGGATGGCTGGAGACCTACCCTGTGCCTCATGCAACAGCCCGGAACACCATCCTGGGCCTTGAAAAGCAAGTCCTTTGGAGGCATGGTACCCCTGAGAGAATTGAATCTGACAATGGGACTCATTTTAAGAACAGCCTTATTAACACCTGGGCTAGAGAACATGGCATTGAGTGGGTGTACCATATCCCTTACCATGCACCAGCTGCAGGCAAAGTGGAACGGTGCAATGGATTGTTGAAAACCACTTTGAAGGCACTAGGTGGGGGAACTTTCAAAAATTGGGAACAGCATCTAGCAAAGGCCACCTGGTTAGTTAACACCCGAGGTTCCACCAATAGAGCTGGTCCAGCCCAATCTGAATCCCTGCATACAACAGATGGAGATAAGGTCCCAGTAGTGCATGTCAGAGGTCTGTTAGGAAAGACTGTGTGGATAAATTCTGCCTCGAGTACAGACAAACCCACCCGTGGGGTTCTTTGCTCAGGGACCTGGTTGCACATGGTGGGTAATGCAGAAAGACGGAACAACACGATGTGTACCACAGGGAGATCTGATTGTTGTGTGAAAACCACCTGTAGTGTGAAATGCTTGTATACCCCTGCTTGCTGATTGTCACTGTCACTGTTCGTATATAGCTGTGTTGATATATATATATATGTATGTATGTATGTATGTATGTATGTATTAATATGTGTATGTAGAATTAGAATATCTTAGTTTGGGCATTGAGCCAACAATATGGAATAAGGGGTGGAATGTCTTGGGGTGACGTTATGATGTGTATCCCATATTGCTGCCTATGCCCAGAAATTAATTTTTTTGCCTTTCTATGCCTCTAAACTGAGCCTGAGAGGGAGAAGAAAAAAACTGAGCAAAACTTTCTCAAAGCAGTTTGCAGCTTGTTCAAGGTCACATAAAGCTAGGAGGGGGTTTTTTCCCCAGCCGCGGCAGGGGAGGGAGGAAGCACCCGGCTTGCTGTGTTCCAGTCAGCTTTTGGCCAGTTGTTTTCAGTTTCTGGTTCTCCAGAGAGAGACTGAGAGTTGGAGCTTGCTTTTTCCTTCTCTAGAATTCCGGATTTTCTCCCTTTGCTACTGGACTGCTTTCAACCTCAGAGCACATCGGGAGGACTTTTCATCGGGCACAGAGGGCCTGGCCCTGGGCCAAGCCCCAGCTCCGAGGAGACCAAAGGGAGGACTCTAACGCTTTCCCAGGTTTTTCCTCCACAGCGAAAGATTTTACCATTTCACCTCATTTTCCTTTTCCCGTGTGTTTGTTAAATAAATAGTTTTATCTTCTTCACTTTCCTTCGAGGAAAATTTATTATTTTTTTTTCCTGAACCTGGTGGGGGAGGGGTGGTTGTGCCTTCTCTCAGAGGATATATTTCTAAATTTGGCCAAACCGGTACAAATTTAGTGGCGCCCAACTGCATGGCTCGAAGGAAAGTGAAAAACCTGTGCTAATTACATTTTGGTTTGAATTTACATATTCTGTGCTGGAGTAAAATAGTCATCATGTTGGTTGAGTTCATAACATTTCTCTGGCTTGATATATTCAATCTATTTCTGGTCCGTAGGCTTGTTTAAGGTACTAGTGCCTTTCTGGTCCCTAGGCTTATTTGCCTATCCACAACTTGGTCCGATCTTGTCCTTGATAAGGAATTTTTGCAGAGCAGGGACACGAATTCGGATTTCTATTTTGCTGTGCTCGGTGATAATGGTTTATAAGAAGTTGACAGAGGTACAGGCAGCTGTTCAAAGTGTGTATGATCAATGGTTTCTCCCTCCTAACCCCAGTCCTAGCTTCAGTAGCCTGTTTTGGGAATTTATTAGTAACTACCCCCAGATTGTTAGAGGAGGAGGAGTCGGGGTTTCCCTTCCCTTTAAATTTGATAGGTTTTCTTTTGAGAGTGTTCAGTTTCCCCTGGATGTTAAAGAGACCACCCTCCTGGTATTTAATCTGGTAAGCTTCCTCTATGTGGTTTGCAGCTTGTCTAGAATAAGAGCTCAGATTTCCCGGGCGACTGCCGAGACACCTGACCCAGAGGTGGAGCATCCTGAGTGGTGTGGGGAAGGGGAGGATATAGGCCAAATCCTGAAGAAATTCTCTGACCCAATGGTTTGCAATTTTTCCCCTGAACAAGTTCAGAAACCAGCTGAGGTGGCGAAACATCTGAAAGAGACATACAATGACAATTCTAATGAGAACAAGCTCCTTGCAATATGTTGGGTCTTGGCATATGCCTATCGCACACTGCAGCCGGTAAGGGTAGAGAGGCAGGAAGATCAATCAGCAAAGCCTGCAGATACCCCAGTCACTCAGGCTGCAGATAAACCAGACAGCGAGCCCAAACCAGATGGAGAGTCTAAGCCACTGACAGTGGCTCCTGTTACAAGGAAAAAGCACATAACCAAAACTGATCGCCCAGTGACAGATGAGGATAATGCAGGGGAAGGAACCTCAAAAGATGCAGGGGAAGGAACCTCAAAACCACCTACTGACTCAGGCACAGAAACCATTACTGAGTCCATGTCCATAAAAGACCTTCACAGCCTAAGAAAGGATTACACCCGACGGTCCGATGAATCCATAATCAGTTGGATGGTCCGTATTGGGGATGCGGCAGGTGATGATGTGATGCTGGACGGTGCTGAAGCGAGGCATTTGGGATCCCTGTCACATGATCCAGTGATTGACCAAGCGATGAAAAGGGGGACTGACTCTACCAGTGTCTGGAGACGAGTTTTGACAGGCGTGATTGAAAGATATATGTGTGGAGATGATCTCTACATGCAGCAAACCCCGTGGAAGACCATAGAACAAGGGATCCAACGCCTGAGAGAACTAGGGGTGGTAGAGGTTGTCTTCGCAAATGACCCAGGATTGAGGAGTCCAGACCGGGCCAGAGTTATTCCATACATGTGGCGAAAACTCATACAGCTTGGGCCACCAGAATACGCTTCTGCTTTAGCAATAATGAAACCGGACTACGGTGCGAATGAGACCGTGAAGGATATGGCAGTGAAGCTCCGAGCATATGCAGACACTCTGCATGGCCCAACACATGCAAGAATCGCAGCTGTGGAAACACATATGCAGAAAATGGAAGATAAGATGGAGAAGAGTCTCCAGGAGATTAAAGAGTGCCTTCTCCGCGGACGTTCCCCAGAGAGAAGGCACATCCCACGAAGTGAGCTGTGGGATTTCCTGTGTGACAGTGGGGAAAACATGAAGAACTGGGGTAGACAACCCACTTCTGCTTTGGCAGCACGAGTGCGTGAATTGAAGGAGCGCAAGTCTCAGAAAGGAGGATCTACCAAAAAGGAAGTAGCCCCAGTTGCCTGTAGCCAAACTGCCGGAAATGATGGAAAAGAGGATGACATGTCCAATTCCCATGAAGGAACCTCTAAGATACAGGCCCAGGGAAAGAAGGATAACCAGGCATAGAGGGGCCCTGCCTCTAGCCAGGTAGAGGTTAGGGAAAACCGTGTTTTTTGGACTGTGTGGATTCGTTGGCCTGGTACATCAGAACCACAAAAACATGATGCCTTGGTTGACACTGGTGCACAGTGTACAATAATTCCATCGCAGCATGTGGGGGTAGAATCTGTTTCTATTTCTGGTGTAACAGGTGGATCACAAAATTTGACCTTGGTGGAAGCTGAGGTGAGCCTGACTGGAACTGAGTGGAAGAAGCATCTCATTGTGACTGGCCCAAAGGCCTCGTGCATTTTGGGCATAGACTTCCTCCGGAACGGGTATTTTAGAGACCCAAAGGGACTCAAGTGGGCTTTTGGAATAGCTGCTGTGGAGACAGAGGGCATTAAGCAATTGAACACTTTGCCTGGGCTATCAGAGAACCCGTCTGCAGTCGGCCTTCTGAAGGTGGAAGAACAAAGAGTACCAATTGCTACCTCGACAGTGCATCGCCGACAGTACCGGACAACGCGAGATGCTGTGGTTCCCATCCACAAGATGATCCGTGAGTGGGAGAGCCAAGGGGTGGTCAGCAAGACCCACTCACCCTTCAATAGTCCCATTTGGCCTGTGCGCAAATCTGAAGGAGAATGGAGATTGACTGTGGACTATCGTGCCTTGAATGAAGTGACTCCACCACTGAGCGCTGCTGTGCCGGACATGTTGGAGCTACAGTACAAGCTAGAGTCCAAAGCAGCGAAGTGGTATGCCACTATTGACATTGCCAATGCATTTTTCTCCATTCCTTTGGCAGCAGAGTGCAGGCCTCAGTTTGCTTTCACCTGGAGGGGTGTGCAGTAAACCTGGAACCGACTGCCCCAGGGGTGGAAGCACAGTCCCACCATCTGCCATGGACTAATCCAGACTGCACTAGAAAAGGGTGAGGCTCCAGAACATTTGAAGTACATTGATGACATCATTGTGTGGGGGAACACCGCAGCAGAAGTGTTTGAGAAAGGAGAGAAAGTTATCCGGATTCTCCTGGAAGCTGGTTTCGCCATCAAGAAGAGCAAAGTCAAGGGACCTGCCCGAGAGATCCAGTTCCTGGGAGTGAAGTGGCAAGATGGACGGCGTCAGATTCCCACTGAGGTCATCAATAAGACCACTGCAATGTCTCCACCAACCAACAAGAAGGAAACACAAGCTTTCCTCGGTGCCATAGGCTTTTGGAGGATGCATATTCCTGTGTACAGCCAGATTGTGAGTCCTCTTTACCTGGTTACCCGCAAGAAGAACGATTTCCATTGGGGCCCCGAACAGCAACAAGCTTTTGCCCAGATCAAGCAGGAAATCGCTCATGCGGCAGCCCTTGGCCCAGTTAGGACAGGACCCGAAGTGAAGAACGTGCTCTACTCTGCAGCCGGGAGCCATGGCCTGTCCTGGAGCCTTTGGCAGAAGGTGTCTGGTGAGACTCGAGGTCGACCACGGGGATTTTGGAGCCGAAGCTACCGAGGGTCTGAAGCCAACTACACTCCCACAGAGAAGGAAATCTTGGCAGCCTATGAAGGAATCCAAGCCGCCTCAGAGGTAATTGGAACTGAGGCACAACTCCTCCTGGCACCCCGACTACCGGTGCTGGGGTGGATGTTCAAAGCAGAGGTTCCCTCTACCCACCACGCCACCAATGCCACATGGAGCAAATGGATTGCTCTCATCACACAGCGCGCCTGTATCAGAAAACTGAATCGCCCTGGGATTTTGGAAATAATCACAAACTGGCCAGAAGGTGAAAACTTTGGTCTCGCTGATGAAGAAGAACAAGTGACACGTGCTGAAGAAGCTCCACCGTACAACCAACTGCCATCAGAAGACACACGCTACGCTCTTTTCACCGAAGGTTCTTGTCGCATCGTAGGGATGAAACGAAAGTGGAAAGCAGCTGTATGGAGTCCCACACGACGGGTCGCCGAAGCTACTGAAGGAGAAGGTGGATCAAGCCAACTCGCTGAACTCAAAGCTGTTCAACTAGCCCTGGACATTGCTGAAAGAGAGAAGTGGCCAAAGCTCTACCTCTTCACTGATTCATGGATGGTAGCCAATGCTCTGTGGGGATGGTTAGAAAAGTGGGAAAAAGCTAATTGGCAGCGTAGGGGAAAACCAATCTGGGCTGCTGAAGAGTGGAAAAACATTGCTGCCCGAGTAAGAAAGCTGGTTGTGAAAGTCCGCCATGTAGATGCCCATGTCCCCAAGAGTAGGGCTAATGAAGAACACCAAAACAACGAGCAGGTAGATCAGGCTGCAAAGATAGAAGTGTCACAGGTAGACTTGGACTGGAAACACAAGGGAGAGTTGTTCCTAGCTCGATGGGCCAGTGATGCCTCAGGCCATCAGGGCAGAGATGCCACCTAGAAGTGGGCACGAGATCGAGGGGTGGATTTGACCATGGACAGTATCTCCCAGGTCATCCCTGATTGTGAGACATGCGCTGCGATCAAGCAGGCCAAGCGGGTGAAGCCCCTGTGGTATGGTGGGCGGTGGTCCAAATACAAGTATGGGGAGGCCTGGCAGATTGATTACATCACACTGCCTCAAACCCGCCAAGGCAAGCGCTATGTGCTCACGATGGTAGAAGCCACCACAGGATGGCTGGAGACCTACCCTGTGCCTCATGCAACAGCCCGGAACACCATCCTGGGCCTTGAAAAGCAAGTCCTTTGGAGGCATGGTACCCCTGAGAGAATTGAATCTGACAATGGGACTCATTTTAAGAACAGCCTTATTAACACCTGGGCTAGAGAACATGGCATTGAGTGGGTGTACCATATCCCTTACCATGCACCAGCTGCAGGCAAAGTGGAACGGTGCAATGGATTGTTGAAAACCACTTTGAAGGCACTAGGTGGGGGAACTTTCAAAAATTGGGAACAGCATCTAGCAAAGGCCACCTGGTTAGTTAACACCCGAGGTTCCACCAATAGAGCTGGTCCAGCCCAATCTGAATCCCTGCATACAACAGATGGAGATAAGGTCCCAGTAGTGCATGTCAGAGGTCTGTTAGGAAAGACTGTGTGGATAAATTCTGCCTCGAGTACAGACAAACCCACCCGTGGGGTTCTTTGCTCAGGGACCTGGTTGCACATGGTGGGTAATGCAGAAAGACGGAACAACACGATGTGTACCGCAGGGAGATCTGATTGTTGTGTGAAAACCACCTGTAGTGTGAAATGCTTGTATACCCCTGCTTGCTGATTGTCACTGTCACTGTTCGTATATAGCTGTGTTGATATATATATATATGTATGTATGTATGTATGTATGTATTAATATGTGTATGTAGAATTAGAATATCTTAGTTTGGGCATTGAGCCAACAATATGGAATAAGGGGTGGAATGTCTTGGGGTGACGTTATGATGTGTATCCCATATTGCTGCCTATGCCCAGAAATTAATTTTTTTGCCTTTCTATGCCTCTAAACTGAGCCTGAGAGGGAGAAGAAAAAAACTGAGCAAAACTTTCTCAAAGCAGTTTGCAGCTTGTTCAAGGTCACATAAAGCTAGGAGGGGGTTTTTTCCCCAGCCGCGGCAGGGGAGGGAGGAAGCACCCGGCTTGCTGTGTTCCAGTCAGCTTTTGGCCAGTTGTTTTCAGTTTCTGGTTCTCCGGAGAGAGACTGAGAGTTGGAGCTTGCTTTTTCCTTCTCTAGAATTCCGGATTTTCTCCCTTTGCTACTGGACTGCTTTCAACCTCAGAGCACATCGGGAGGACTTTTCATCGGGCACAGAGGGCCTGGCCCTGGGCCAAGCCCCAGCTCCGAGGAGACCAAAGGGAGGACTCTAACGCTTTCCCAGGTTTTTCCTCCACAGCGAAAGATTTTACCATTTCACCTCATTTTCCTTTTCCCGTGTGTTTGTTAAATAAATAGTTTTATCTTCTTCACTTTCCTTCGAGGAAAATTTATTATTTTTTTTTCCTGAACCTGGTGGGGGAGGGTTGGTTGTGCCTTCTCTCAGAGGATATATTTCTAAATTTGGCCAAACCGGTACAAATTTAGTGGCGCCCAACTGCATGGCTCGAAGGAAAGTGAAAAACCTGTGCTAATTACATTTTGGTTTGAATTTACATATTCTGTGCTGGAGTAAAATAGTCATCATGTTGGTTGAGTTCATAACATTTCTCTGGCTTGATATATTCATGTATTTCGGGTCCGTAGGCTTGTTTAAGGTACGAGTGCCTTTCTGGTCCCTAGGCTTATTTGCCTATCCACAACTTGGTCCGATCTTATCCTTGATAAGGAATTTTTGCAGAGCAGGGACACGAATTCGGATTTCTATTTTGCTGTGCTCGGTGATAATGGTTTATAAGAAGTTGACAGAGGTACAGGCAGCTGTTCAAAGTGTGTATGATCAATGGTTTCTCCCTCCTAACCCCAGTCCTAGCTTCAGTAGCCTGTTTTGGGAATTTATTAGTAACTGCACCCAGATTGTTAGAGGAGGAGGAGTCGGGGTTTCCCTTCCCTTTAAATTTGATAGGTTTTCTTTTGAGAGTGTTCAGTTTCCCCTGGATGTTAAAGAGACCACCCTCCTGGTATTTAATCTGGTAAGCTTCCTCTATGTGGTTTGCAGCTTGTCTAGAATAAGAGCTCAGATTTCCCGGGCGACTGCCGAGACACCTGACCCAGAGGTGGAGCATCCTGAGTGGTGTGGGGAAGGGGAGGATATAGGCCAAATCCTGAAGAAATTCTCTGACCCAATGGTTTGCAATTTTTCCCCTGAACAAGTTCAGAAACCAGCTGAGGTGGCGAAACATCTGAAAGAGACATACAATGACAATTCTAATGAGAACAAGCTCCTTGCAATATGTTGGGTCTTGGCATATGCCTATCGCACACTGCAGCCGGTAAGGGTAGAGAGGCAGGAAGATCAATCAGCAAAGCCTGCAGATACCCCAGTCACTCAGGCTGCAGATAAACCAGACAGCGAGCCCAAACCAGATGGAGAGTCTAAGCCACTGACAGTGGCTCCTGTTACAAGGAAAAAGCACATAACCAAAACTGATCGCCCAGTGACAGATGAGGATAATGCAGGGGAAGGAACCTCAAAAGATGCAGGGGAAGGAACCTCAAAACCACCTACTGACTCAGGCACAGAAACCATTACTGAGTCCATGTCCATAAAAGACCTTCACAGCCTAAGAAAGGATTACACCCGACGGTCCGATGAATCCATAATCAGTTGGATGGTCCGTATTTGGGATGCGGCAGGTGATGATGTGATGCTGGACGGTGCTGAAGCGAGGCATTTGGGATCCCTGTCACATGACCCAGTGATTGACCAAGCGATGAAAAGGGGGACTGACTCTACCAGTGTCTGGAGACGAGTTTTGACAGGCGTGATTGAAAGATATATGTGTGGAGATGATCTCTACATGCAGCAAACCCCGTGGAAGACCATAGAACAAGGGATCCAACGCCTGAGAGAACTAGGGGTGGTAGAGGTTGTCTTCGCAAATGACCCAGGATTGAGGAGTCCAGACCGGGCCAGAGTTATTCCATACATGTGGCGAAAACTCATACAACTTGGGCCACCAGAATACGCTTCTGCTTTAGCAATAATGAAACCGGACTACGGTGCGAATGAGACCGTGAAGGATATGGCAGTGAAGCTCCGAGCATATGCAGACACTCTGCATGGCCCAACACATGCAAGAATCGCAGCTGTGGAAACACATATGCAGAAAATGGAAGATAAGATGGAGAAGAGTCTCCAGGAGATTAAAGAGTGCCTTCTCCGCGGACGTTCCCCAGAGGGAAGGCACATCCCACGAAGTGAGCTGTGGGATTTCCTGTGTGACAGTGGGGAAAACATGAAGAACTGGGGTAGACAACCCACTTCTGCTTTGGCAGCACGAGTGCGTGAATTGAAGGAGCGCAAGTCTCAGAAAGGAGGATCTACCAAAAAGGAAGTAGCCCCAGTTGCCTGTAGCCAAACTGCCGGAAATGATGGAAAAGAGGATGACATGTCCAATTCCCATGAAGGAACCTCTAAGATACAGGCCCAGGGAAAGAAGGATAACCAGGCATAGAGGGGCCCTGCCTCTAGCCAGGTAGAGGTTAGGGAAAACCGTGTTTTTTGGACTGTGTGGATTCGTTGGCCTGGTACATCAGAACCACAAAAACATGATGCCTTGGTTGACACTGGTGCACAGTGTACAATAATTCCATCGCAGCATGTGGGGGTAGAATCTGTTTCTATTTCTGGTGTAACAGGTGGATCACAAAATTTGACCTTGGTGGAAGCTGAGGTGAGCCTGACTGGAACTGAGTGGAAGAAGCATCTCATTGTGACTGGCCCAAAGGCCCCGTGCATTTTGGGCATAGACTTCCTCCGGAACGGGTATTTTAGAGACCCAAAGGGACTCAAGTGGGCTTTTGGAATAGCTGCTGTGGAGACAGAGGGCATTAAGCAATTGAACACTTTGCCTGGGCTATCAGAGAACCCGTCTGCAGTCGGCCTTCTGAAGGTGGAAGAACAAAGAGTACCAATTGCTACCTCGACAGTGCATCGCCGACAGTACCGGACAACGCGAGATGCTGTGGTTCCCATCCACAAGATGATCCGTGAGTGGGAGAGCCAAGGGGTGGTCAGCAAGACCCACTCACCCTTCAATAGTCCCATTTGGCCTGTGCGCAAATCTGAAGGAGAATGGAGATTGACTGTGGACTATCGTGCCTTGAATGAAGTGACTCCACCACTGAGCGCTGCTGTGCCGGACATGTTGGAGCTACAGTACAAGCTAGAGTCCAAAGCAGCGAAGTGGTATGCCACTATTGACATTGCCAATGCATTTTTCTCCATTCCTTTGGCAGCAGAGTGCAGGCCTCAGTTTGCTTTCACCTGGAGGGGTGTGCAGTACACCTGGAACCGACTGCCCCAGGGGTGGAAGCACAGTCCCACCATCTGCCATGGACTAATCCAGACTGCACTAGAAAAGGGTGAGGCTCCAGAACATTTGAAGTACATTGATGACATCATTGTGTGGGGGAACACCGCAGCAGAAGTGTTTGAGAAAGGAGAGAAAGTTAGCCGGATTCTCCTGGAAGCTGGTTTCGCCATCAAGAAGAGCAAAGTCAAGGGACCTGCCCGAGAGATCCAGTTCCTGGGAGTGAAGTGGCAAGATGGACGGCGTCAGATTCCCGCTGAGGTCATCAATAAGACCACTGCAATGTCTCCACCAACCAACAAGAAGGAAACACAAGCTTTCCTCGGTGCCATAGGCTTTTGGAGGATGCATATTCCTGTGTGCAGCCAGATTGTGAGTCCTCTTTACCTGGTTACCCGCAAGAAGAACGATTTCCATTGGGGCCCCGAACAGCAACAAGCTTTTGCCCAGATCAAGCAGGAAATCGCTCATGCGGCAGCCCTTGGCCCAGTTAGGACAGGACCCGAAGTGAAGAACGTGCTCTACTCTGCAGCCGGGAGCCATGGCCTGTCCTGGAGCCTTTGGCAGAAGGTGTCTGGTGAGACTCGAGGTCGACCACGGGGATTTTGGAGCCGAAGCTACCGAGGGTCTGAAGCCAACTACACTCCCACAGAGAAGGAAATCTTGGCAGCCTATGAAGGAATCCAAGCCGCCTCAGAGGTAATTGGAACTGAGGCACAACTCCTCCTGGCACCCCGACTACCGGTGCTGGGGTGGATGTTCAAAGCAGAGGTTCCCTCTACCCACCACGCCACCAATGCCACATGGAGCAAATGGATTGCTCTCATCACACAGCGCGCCTGTATCGGAAAACTGAATCGCCCTGGGATTTTGGAAATAATCACAAACTGGCCAGAAGGTGAAAACTTTGGTCTCGCTGATGAAGAAGAACAAGTGACACGTGCTGAAGAAGCTCCACCGTACAACCAACTGCCATCAGAAGACACACGCTACGCTCTTTTCACCGACGGTTCTTGTCGCATCGTAGGGATGAAACGAAAGTGGAAAGCAGCTGTATGGAGTCCCACACGACGGGTCGCCGAAGCTACTGAAAGAGAAGGTGGATCAAGCCAACTCGCTGAACTCAAAGCTGTTCAACTAGCCCTGGACATTGCTGAAAGAGAGAAGTGGCCAAAGCTCTACCTCTTCACTGATTCATGGATGGTAGCCAATGCTCTGTGGGGATGGTTAGAAAAGTGGGAAAAAGCTAATTGGCAGCGTAGGGGAAAACCAATCTGGGCTGCTGAAGAGTGGAAAAACATTGCTGCCCGAGTAAGAAAGCTGGTTGTGAAAGTCCGCCGTGTAGATGCCCATGTCCCCAAGAGTAGGGCTAATGAAGAACACCAAAACAACGAGCAGGTAGATCAGGCTGCAAAGATAGAAGTGTCACAGGTAGACTTGGACTGGAAACACAAGGGAGAGTTGTTCCTAGCTCGATGGGCCCATGATGCCTCAGGCCATCAGGGCAGAGATGCCACCTAGAAGTGGGCACGAGATCGAGGGGTGGATTTGACCATGGACAGTATCTCCCAGGTCATCCCTGATTGTGAGACATGCGCTGCGATCAAGCAGGCCAAGCGGGTGAAGCCCCTGTGGTATGGTGGGTGGTGGTCCAAATACAAGTATGGGGAGGCCTGGCAGATTGATTACATCACACTGCCTCAAACCCGCCAAGGCAAGCGCTATGTGCTCACGATGGTAGAAGCCACCACAGGATGGCTGGAGACCTACCCTGTGCCTCATGCAACAGCCCGGAACACCATCCTGGGCCTTGAAAAGCAAGTCCTTTGGAGGCATGGTACCCCTGAGAGAATTGAATCTGACAATGGGACTCATTTTAAGAACAGCCTTATTAACACCTGGGCTAGAGAACATGGCATTGAGTGGGTGTACCATATCCCTTACCATGCACCAGCTGCAGGCAAAGTGGAACGGTGCAATGGATTGTTGAAAACCACTTTGAAGGCACTAGGTGGGGGAACTTTCAAAAATTGGGAACAGCATCTAGCAAAGGCCACCTGGTTAGTTAACACCCGAGGTTCCACCAATAGAGCTGGTCCAGCCCAATCTGAATCCCTGCATACAACAGATGGAGATAAGGTCCCAGTAGTGCATGTCAGAGGTCTGTTAGGAAAGACTGTGTGGATAAATTCTGCCTCGAGTACAGACAAACCCACCCGTGGGGTTCTTTGCTCAGGGACCTGGTTGCACATGGTGGGTAATGCAGAAAGACGGAACAACACGATGTGTACCGCAGGGAGATCTGATTGTTGTGTGAAAACCACCTGTAGTGTGAAATGCTTGTATACCCCTGCTTGCTGAATGTCACTGTCACTGTTCGTATATAGCTGTGTTGATATATATATATATATATGTATGTATGTATGTATGTATGTATGTATTAATATGTGTGTGTAGAATTAGAATATCTTAGTTTGGGCATTGAGCCAACAATATGGGATAAGGGGCGGAATGTCTTGGGGTGACGTTATGATGTGTATCCCATATTGCTGCCTATGCCCAGAAATTAATTTTTGTGCCTTTCTATGCCTCTAAACTGAGCCTGAGAGGGAGAAGAAAAAAACTGAGCAAAACTTTCTCAAAGCAGTTTGCAGCTTGTTCAAGGTCACATAAAGCTAGGAGGGGGTTTTTTCCCCAGCCGCGGCAGGGGAGGGAGGAAGCACCCGGCTTGCTGTGTTCCAGTCAGCTTTTGGCCAGTTGTTTTCAGTTTCTGGTTCTCCGGAGAGAGACTGAGAGTTGGAGCTTGCTTTTTCCTTCTCTAGAATTCCGGATTTTCTCCCTTTGCTACTGGACTGCTTTCAACCTCAGAGCACATCGGGAGAACTTTTCATCGGGCACAGAGGGCCTGGCCCTGGGCCAAGCCCCAGCTCCGAGGAGACCAAAGGGAGGACTCTAACGCTTTCCCAGGTTTTTCCTCCACAGCGAAAGATTTTACCATTTCACCTCATTTTCCTTTTCCCGTGTGTTTGTTAAATAAATAGTTTTATCTTCTTCACTTTCCTTCGAGGAAAATTTATTATTTTTTTTTCCTGAACCTGGTGGGGGAGGGGTGGTTGTGCCTTCTCTCAGAGGATATATTTCTAAATTTGGCCAAACCGGTACAAATTTAGTGGCGCCCAACTGCATGGCTCGAAGGAAAGTGAAAAACCTGTGCTAATTACATTTTGGTTTGAATTTACATATTCTGTGCTGGAGTAAAATAGTCATCATGTTGGTTGAGTTCATAACATTTCTCTGGCTTGATATATTCATGTATTTCTGGTCCGTAGGCTTGTTTAAGGTACTAGTGCCTTTCTGGTCCCTAGGCTTATTTGCCTATCCACAACTTGGTCCGATCTTATCCTTGATAAGGAATTTTTGCAGAGCAGGGACACGAATTCGGATTTCTATTTTGCTGTGCTCGGTGATAATGGTTTATAAGAAGTTGACAGAGGTACAGGCAGCTGTTCAAAGTGTGTATGATCAATGGTTTCTCCCTCCTAACCCCAGTCCTAGCGTCAGTAGCCTGTTTTGGGAATTTATTAGTAACTGCACCCAGATTGTTAGAGGAGGGGGAGTCGGGGTTTCCCTTCCCTTTAAATTTGATAGGTTTTCTTTTGAGAGTGTTCAGTTTCCCCTGGATGTTAAAGAGACCACCCTCCTGGTATTTAATCTGGTAAGCTTCCTCTATGTGGTTTGCAGCTTGTCTAGAATAAGAGCTCAGATTTCCCGGGCGACTGCCGAGACACCTGACCCAGAGGTGGAGCATCCTGAGTGGTGTGGGGAAGGGGAGGATATAGGCCAAATCCTGAAGAAATTCTCTGACCCAATGGTTTGCAATTTTTCCCCTGAACAAGTTCAGAAACCAGCTGAGGTGGCGAAACATCTGAAAGAGACATACAATGACAATTCTAATGAGAACAAGCTCCTTGCAATATGTTGGGTCTTGGCATATGCCTATCGCACACTGCAGCCGGTAAGGGTAGAGAGGCAGGAAGATCAATCAGCAAAGCCTGCAGATACCCCAGTCACTCAGGCTGCAGATAAACCAGACAGCGAGCCCAAACCAGATGGAGAGTCTAAGCCACTGACAGTGGCTCCTGTTACAAGGAAAAAGCACATAACCAAAACTGATCGCCCAGTGACAGATGAGGATAATGCAGGGGAAGGAACCTCAAAAGATGCAGGGGAAGGAACCTCAAAACCACCTACTGACTCAGGCACAGAAACCATTACTGAGTCCATGTCCATAAAAGACCTTCACAGCCTAAGAAAGGATTACACCCGACGGTCCGATGAATCCATAATCAGTTGGATGGTCCGTATTTGGGATGCGGCAGGTGATGATGTGATGCTGGACGGTGCTGAAGCGAGGCATTTGGGATCCCTGTCACATGACCCAGTGATTGACCAAGCGATGAAAAGGGGGACTGACTCTACCAGTGTCTGGAGACGAGTTTTGACAGGCGTGATTGAAAGATATATGTGTGGAGATGATCTCTACATGCAGCAAACCCCGTGGAAGACCATAGAACAAGGGATCCAACGCCTGAGAGAACTAGGGGTGGTAGAGGTTGTCTTCGCAAATGACCCAGGATTGAGGAGTCCAGACCGGGCCAGAGTTATTCCATACATGTGGCGAAAACTCATACAACTTGGGCCACCAGAATACGCTTCTGCTTTAGCAATAATGAAACCGGACTACGGTGCGAATGAGACCGTGAAGGATATGGCAGTGAAGCTCCGAGCATATGCAGACACTCTGCATGGCCCAACACATGCAAGAATCGCAGCTGTGGAAACACATATGCAGAAAATGGAAGATAAGATGGAGAAGAGTCTCCAGGAGATTAAAGAGTGCCTTCTCCGCGGACGTTCCCCAGAGGGAAGGCACATCCCACGAAGTGAGCTGTGGGATTTCCTGTGTGACAGTGGGGAAAACATGAAGAACTGGGGTAGACAACCCACTTCTGCTTTGGCAGCACGAGTGCGTGAATTGAAGGAGCGCAAGTCTCAGAAAGGAGGATCTACCAAAAAGGAAGTAGCCCCAGTTGCCTGTAGCCAAACTGCCGGAAATGATGGAAAAGAGGATGACATGTCCAATTCCCATGAAGGAACCTCTAAGATACAGGCCCAGGGAAAGAAGGATAACCAGGCATAGAGGGGCCCTGCCTCTAGCCAGGTAGAGGTTAGGGAAAACCGTGTTTTTTGGACTGTGTGGATTCGTTGGCCTGGTACATCAGAACCACAAAAACATGATGCCTTGGTTGACACTGGTGCACAGTGTACAATAATTCCATCGCAGCATGTGGGGGTAGAATCTGTTTCTATTTCTGGTGTAACAGGTGGATCACAAAATTTGACCTTGGTGGAAGCTGAGGTGAGCCTGACTGGAACTGAGTGGAAGAAGCATCTCATTGTGACTGGCCCAAAGGCCCCGTGCATTTTGGGCATAGACTTCCTCCGGAACGGGTATTTTAGAGACCCAAAGGGACTCGAGTGGGCTTTTGGAATAGCTGCTGTGGAGACAGAGGGCATTAAGCAATTGAACACTTTGCCTGGGCTATCAGAGAACCCGTCTGCAGTCGGCCTTCTGAAGGTGGAAGAACAAAGAGTACCAATTGCTACCTCGACAGTGCATCGCCGACAGTACCGGACAACGCGAGATGCTGTGGTTCCCATCCACAAGATGATCCGTGAGTGGGAGAGCCAAGGGGTGGTCAGCAAGACCCACTCACCCTTCAATAGTCCCATTTGGCCTGTGCGCAAATCTGAAGGAGAATGGAGATTGACTGTGGACTATCGTGCCTTGAATGAAGTGACTCCACCACTGAGCGCTGCTGTGCCGGACATGTTGGAGCTACAGTACAAGCTAGAGTCCAAAGCAGCGAAGTGGTATGCCACTATTGACATTGCCAATGCATTTTTCTCCATTCCTTTGGCAGCAGAGTGCAGGCCTCAGTTTGCTTTCACCTGGCGGGGTGTGCAGTAAACCTGGAACCGACTGCCCCAGGGGTGGAAGCACAGTCCCACCATCTGCCATGGACTAATCCAGACTGCACTAGAAAAGGGTGAGGCTCCAGAACATTTGAAGTACATTGATGACATCATTGTGTGGGGGAACACCGCAGCAGAAGTGTTTGAGAAAGGAGAGAAAGTTAGCCGGATTCTCCTGGAAGCTGGTTTCGCCATCAAGAAGAGCAAAGTCAAGGGACCTGCCCGAGAGATCCAGTTCCTGGGAGTGAAGTGGCAAGATGGACGGCGTCAGATTCCCGCTGAGGTCATCAATAAGACCACTGCAATGTCTCCACCAACCAACAAGAAGGAAACACAAGCTTTCCTCGGTGCCATAGGCTTTTGGAGGATGCATATTCCTGTGTACAGCCAGATTGTGAGTCCTCTTTACCTGGTTACCCGCAAGAAGAACGATTTCCATTGGGGCCCCGAACAGCAACAAGCTTTTACCCAGATCAAGCAGGAAATCGCTCATGCGGCAGCCCTTGGCCCAGTTAGGACAGGACCCGAAGTGAAGAACGTGCTCTACTCTGCAGCCGGGAGCCATGGCCTGTCCTGGAGCCTTTGGCAGAAGGTGTCTGGTGAGACTCGAGGTCGACCACGGGGATTTTGGAGCCGAAGCTACCGAGGGTCTGAAGCCAACTACACTCCCACAGAGAAGGAAATCTTGGCAGCCTATGAAGGAATCCAAGCCGCCTCAGAGGTAATTGGAACTGAGGCACAACTCCTCCTGACACCCCGACTACCGGTGCTGGGGTGGATGTTCAAAGCAGAGGTTCCCTCTACCCACCACGCCACCAATGCCACATGGAGCAAATGGATTGCTCTCATCACACAGCGCGCCTGTATCGGAAAACTGAATCGCCCTGGGATTTTGGAAATAATCACAAACTGGCCAGAAGGTGAAAACTTTGGTCTCGCTGATGAAGAAGAACAAGTGACACGTGCTGAAGAAGCTCCACCGTACAACCAACTGCCATCAGAAGACACACGCTACGCTCTTTTCACCGACGGTTCTTGTCGCATCGTAGGGATGAAACGAAAGTGGAAAGCAGCTGTATGGAGTCCCACACGACGGGTCGCCGAAGCTACTGAAAGAGAAGGTGGATCAAGCCAACTCGCTGAACTCAAAGCTGTTCAACTAGCCCTGGACATTGCTGAAAGAGAGAAGTGGCCAAAGCTCTACCTCTTCACTGATTCATGGATGGTAGCCAATGCTCTGTGGGGATGGTTAGAAAAGTGGGAAAAAGCTAATTGGCAGCGTAGGGGAAAACCAATCTGGGCTGCTGAAGAGTGGAGAAACATTGCTGCCCGAGTAAGAAAGCTGGTTGTGAAAGTCCGCCGTGTAGATGCCCATGTCCCCAAGAGTAGGGCTAATGAAGAACACCAAAACAACGAGCAGGTAGATCAGGCTGCAAAGATAGAAGTGTCACAGGTAGACTTGGACTGGAAACACAAGGGAGAGTTGTTCCTAGCTCGATGGGCCCATGATGCCTCAGGCCATCAGGGCAGAGATGCCACCTAGAAGTGGGCACGAGATCGAGGGGTGGATTTGACCATGGACAGTATCTCCCAGGTCATCCCTGATTGTGAGACATGCGCTGCGATCAAGCAGGCCAAGCGGGTGAAGCCCCTGTGGTATGGTGGGTGGTGGTCCAAATACAAGTATGGGGAGGCCTGGCAGATTGATTACATCACACTGCCTCAAACCCGCCAAGGCAAGCGCTATGTGCTCACGATGGTAGAAGCCACCACAGGATGGCTGGAGACCTACCCTGTGCCTCATGCAACAGCCCGGAACACCATCCTGGGCCTTGAAAAGCAAGTCCTTTGGAGGCATGGTACCCCTGAGAGAATTGAATCTGACAATGGGACTCATTTTAAGAACAGCCTTATTAACACCTGGGCTAGAGAACATGGCATTGAGTGGGTGTACCATATCCCTTACCATGCACCAGCTGCAGGCAAAGTGGAACGGTGCAATGGATTGTTGAAAACCACTTTGAAGGCACTAGGTGGGGGAACTTTCAAAAATTGGGAACAGCATCTAGCAAAGGCCACCTGGTTAGTTAACACCCGAGGTTCCACCAATAGAGCTGGTCCAGCCCAATCTGAATCCCTGCATACAACAGATGGAGATAAGGTCCCAGTAGTGCATGTCAGAGGTCTGTTAGGAAAGACTGTGTGGATAAATTCTGCCTCGAGTACAGACAAACCCACCCGTGGGGTTCTTTGCTCAGGGACCTGGTTGCACATGGTGGGTAATGCAGAAAGACGGAACAACACGATGTGTACCGCAGGGAGATCTGATTGTTGTGTGAAAACCACCTGTAGTGTGAAATGCTTGTATACCCCTGCTTGCTGAATGTCACTGTCACTGTTCGTATATAGCTGTGTTGATATATATATATATATATATATGTATGTATTAATATGTATGTATGTATGTATTAATATGTGTGTGTAGAATTAGAATATCTTAGTTTGGGCATTGAGCCAACAATATGGGATAAGGGGTGGAATGTCTTGGGGTGACGTTATGATGTGTATCCCATATTGCTGCCTATGCCCAGAAATTAATTTTTGTGCCTTTCTATGCCTCTAAACTGAGCCTGAGAGGGAGAAGAAAAAAACTGAGCAAAACTTTCTCAAAGCAGTTTGCAGCTTGTTCAAGGTCACATAAAGCTAGGAGGGGGTTTTTTCCCCAGCCGCGGCAGGGGAGGGAGGAAGCACCCGGCTTGCTGTGTTCCAGTCAGCTTTTGGCCAGTTGTTTTCAGTTTCTGGTTCTCCGGAGAGAGACTGAGAGTTGGAGCTTGCTTTTTCCTTCTCTAGAATTCCGGATTTTCTCCCTTTGCTACTGGACTGCTTTCAACCTCAGAGCACATCGGGAGAACTTTTCATCGGGCACAGAGGGCCTGGCCCTGGGCCAAGCCCCAGCTCCGAGGAGACCAAAGGGAGGACTCTAACGCTTTCCCAGGTTTTTCCTCCACAGCGAAAGATTTTACCATTTCACCTCATTTTCCTTTTCCCGTGTGTTTGTTAAATAAATAGTTTTATCTTCTTCACTTTCCTTCGAGGAAAATTTATTATTTTTTTTTCCTGAACCTGGTGGGGGAGGGGTGGTTGTGCCTTCTCTCAGAGGATATATTTCTAAATTTGGCCAAACCGGTACAAATTTAGTGGCGCCCAACTGCATGGCTCGAAGGAAAGTGAAAAACCTGTGCTAATTACATTTTGGTTTGAATTTACATATTCTGTGCTGGAGTAAAATAGTCATCATGTTGGTTGAGTTCATAACATTTCTCTGGCTTGATATATTCATGTATTTCTGGTCCGTAGGCTTGTTTAAGGTACGAGTGCCTTTCTGGTCCCTAGGCTTATTTGCCTATCCACAACTTGGTCCGATCTTATCCTTGATAAGGAATTTTTGCAGAGCAGGGACACGAATTCGGATTTCTATTTTGCTGTGCTCGGTGATAATGGTTTATAAGAAGTTGACAGAGGTACAGGCAGCTGTTCAAAGTGTGTATGATCAATGGTTTCTCCCTCCTAACCCCAGTCCTAGCTTCAGTAGCCTGTTTTGGGAATTTATTAGTAACTGCACCCAGATTGTTAGAGGAGGAGGAGTCGGGGTTTCCCTTCCCTTTAAATTTGATAGGTTTTCTTTTGAGAGTGTTCAGTTTCCCCTGGATGTTAAAGAGACCACCCTCCTGGTATTTAATCTGGTAAGCTTCCTCTATGTGGTTTGCAGCTTGTCTAGAATAAGAGCTCAGATTTCCCGGGCGACTGCCGAGACACCTGACCCAGAGGTGGAGCATCCTGAGTGGTGTGGGGAAGGGGAGGATATAGGCCAAATCCTGAAGAAATTCTCTGACCCAATGGTTTGCAATTTTTCCCCTGAACAAGTTCAGAAACCAGCTGAGGTGGCGAAACATCTGAAAGAGACATACAATGACAATTCTAATGAGAACAAGCTCCTTGCAATATGTTGGGTCTTGGCATATGCCTATCGCACACTGCAGCCGGTAAGGGTAGAGAGGCAGGAAGATCAATCAGCAAAGCCTGCAGATACCCCAGTCACTCAGGCTGCAGATAAACCAGACAGCGAGCCCAAACCAGATGGAGAGTCTAAGCCACTGACAGTGGCTCCTGTTACAAGGAAAAAGCACATAACCAAAACTGATCGCCCAGTGACAGATGAGGATAATGCAGGGGAAGGAACCTCAAAAGATGCAGGGGAAGGAACCTCAAAACCACCTACTGACTCAGGCACAGAAACCATTACTGAGTCCATGTCCATAAAAGACCTTCACAGCCTAAGAAAGGATTACACCCGACGGTCCGATGAATCCATAATCAGTTGGATGGTCCGTATTTGGGATGCGGCAGGTGATGATGTGATGCTGGACGGTGCTGAAGCGAGGCATTTGGGATCCCTGTCACATGACCCAGTGATTGACCAAGCGATGAAAAGGGGGACTGACTCTACCAGTGTCTGGAGACGAGTTTTGACAGGCGTGATTGAAAGATATATGTGTGGAGATGATCTCTACATGCAGCAAACCCCGTGGAAGACCATAGAACAAGGGATCCAACGCCTGAGAGAACTAGGGGTGGTAGAGGTTGTCTTCGCAAATGACCCAGGATTGAGGAGTCCAGACCGGGCCAGAGTTATTCCATACATGTGGCGAAAACTCATACAACTTGGGCCACCAGAATACGCTTCTGCTTTAGCAATAATGAAACCGGACTACGGTGCGAATGAGACCGTGAAGGATATGGCAGTGAAGCTCCGAGCATATGCAGACACTCTGCATGGCCCAACACATGCAAGAATCGCAGCTGTGGAAACACATATGCAGAAAATGGAAGATAAGATGGAGAAGAGTCTCCAGGAGATTAAAGAGTGCCTTCTCCGCGGACGTTCCCCAGAGGGAAGGCACATCCCACGAAGTGAGCTGTGGGATTTCCTGTGTGACAGTGGGGAAAACATGAAGAACTGGGGTAGACAACCCACTTCTGCTTTGGCAGCACGAGTGCGTGAATTGAAGGAGCGCAAGTCTCAGAAAGGAGGATCTACCAAAAAGGAAGTAGCCCCAGTTGCCTGTAGCCAAACTGCCGGAAATGATGGAAAAGAGGATGACATGTCCAATTCCCATGAAGGAACCTCTAAGATACAGGCCCAGGGAAAGAAGGATAACCAGGCATAGAGGGGCCCTGCCTCTAGCCAGGTAGAGGTTAGGGAAAACCGTGTTTTTTGGACTGTGTGGATTCGTTGGCCTGGTACATCAGAACCACAAAAACATGATGCCTTGGTTGACACTGGTGCACAGTGTACAATAATTCCATCGCAGCATGTGGGGGTAGAATCTGTTTCTATTTCTGGTGTAACAGGTGGATCACAAAATTTGACCTTGGTGGAAGCTGAGGTGAGCCTGACTGGAACTGAGTGGAAGAAGCATCTCATTGTGACTGGCCCAAAGGCCCCGTGCATTTTGGGCATAGACTTCCTCCGGAACGGGTATTTTAGAGACCCAAAGGGACTCAAGTGGGCTTTTGGAATAGCTGCTGTGGAGACAGAGGGCATTAAGCAATTGAACACTTTGCCTGGGCTATCAGAGAACCCGTCTGCAGTCGGCCTTCTGAAGGTGGAAGAACAAAGAGTACCAATTGCTACCTCGACAGTGCATCGCCGACAGTACCGGACAACGCGAGATGCTGTGATTCCCATCCACAAGATGATCCGTGAGTGGGAGAGCCAAGGGGTGGTCAGCAAGACCCACTCACCCTTCAATAGTCCCATTTGGCCTGTGCGCAAATCTGAAGGAGAATGGAGATTGACTGTGGACTATCGTGCCTTGAATGAAGTGACTCCACCACTGAGCGCTGCTGTGCCGGACATGTTGGAGCTACAGTACAAGCTAGAGTCCAAAGCAGCGAAGTGGTATGCCACTATTGACATTGCCAATGCATTTTTCTCCATTCCTTTGGCAGCAGAGTGCAGGCCTCAGTTTGCTTTCACCTGGAGGGGTGTGCAGTACACCTGGAACCGACTGCCCCAGGGGTGGAAGCACAGTCCCACCATCTGCCATGGACTAATCCAGACTGCACTAGAAAAGGGTGAGGCTCCAGAACATTTGAAGTACATTGATGACATCATTGTGTGGGGGAACACCGCAGCAGAAGTGTTTGAGAAAGGAGAGAAAGTTAGCCGGATTCTCCTGGAAGCTGGTTTCGCCATCAAGAAGAGCAAAGTCAAGGGACCTGCCCGAGAGATCCAGTTCCTGGGAGTGAAGTGGCAAGATGGACGGCGTCAGATTCCCGCTGAGGTCATCAATAAGACCACTGCAATGTCTCCACCAACCAACAAGAAGGAAACACAAGCTTTCCTCGGTGCCATAGGCTTTTGGAGGATGCATATTCCTGTGTGCAGCCAGATTGTGAGTCCTCTTTACCTGGTTACCCGCAAGAAGAACGATTTCCATTGGGGCCCCGAACAGCAACAAGCTTTTGCCCAGATCAAGCAGGAAATCGCTCATGCGGCAGCCCTTGGCCCAGTTAGGACAGGACCCGAAGTGAAGAACGTGCTCTACTCTGCAGCCGGGAGCCATGGCCTGTCCTGGAGCCTTTGGCAGAAGGTGTCTGGTGAGACTCGAGGTCGACCACGGGGATTTTGGAGCCGAAGCTACCGAGGGTCTGAAGCCAACTACACTCCCACAGAGAAGGAAATCTTGGCAGCCTATGAAGGAATCCAAGCCGCCTCAGAATTAATTGGAACTGAGGCACAACTCCTCCTGGCACCCCGACTACCGGTGCTGGGGTGGATGTTCAAAGCAGAGGTTCCCTCTACCCACCACGCCACCAATGCCACATGGAGCAAATGGATTGCTCTCATCACACAGCGCGCCTGTATCGGAAAACTGAATCGCCCTGGGATTTTGGAAATAATCACAAACTGGCCAGAAGGTGAAAACTTTGGTCTCGCTGATGAAGAAGAACAAGTGACACGTGCTGAAGAAGCTCCACCGTACAACCAACTGCCATCAGAAGACACACGCTACGCTCTTTTCACCGACGGTTCTTGTCGCATCGTAGGGATGAAACGAAAGTGGAAAGCAGCTGTATGGAGTCCCACACGACGGGTCGCCGAAGCTACTGAAAGAGAAGGTGGATCAAGCCAACTCGCTGAACTCAAAGCTGTTCAACTAGCCCTGGACATTGCTGAAAGAGAGAAGTGGCCAAAGCTCTACCTCTTCACTGATTCATGGATGGTAGCCAATGCTCTGTGGGGATGGTTAGAAAAGTGGGAAAAAGCTAATTGGCAGCGTAGGGGAAAACCAATCTGGGCTGCTGAAGAGTGGAAAAACATTGCTGCCCGAGTAAGAAAGCTGGTTGTGAAAGTCCGCCGTGTAGATGCCCATGTCCCCAAGAGTAGGGCTAATGAAGAACACCAAAACAACGAGCAGGTAGATCAGGCTGCAAAGATAGAAGTGTCACAGGTAGACTTGGACTGGAAACACAAGGGAGAGTTGTTCCTAGCTCGATGGGCCCATGATGCCTCAGGCCATCAGGGCAGAGATGCCACCTAGAAGTGGGCACGAGATCGAGGGGTGGATTTGACCATGGACAGTATCTCCCAGGTCATCCCTGATTGTGAGACATGCGCTGCGATCAAGCAGGCCAAGCGGGTGAAGCCCCTGTGGTATGGTGGGTGGTGGTCCAAATACAAGTATGGGGAGGCCTGGCAGATTGATTACATCACACTGCCTCAAACCCGCCAAGGCAAGCGCTATGTGCTCACGATGGTAGAAGCCACCACAGGATGGCTGGAGACCTACCCTGTGCCTCATGCAACAGCCCGGAACACCATCCTGGGCCTTGAAAAGCAAGTCCTTTGGAGGCATGGTACCCCTGAGAGAATTGAATCTGACAATGGGACTCATTTTAAGAACAGCCTTATTAACACCTGGGCTAGAGAACATGGCATTGAGTGGGTGTACCATATCCCTTACCATGCACCAGCTGCAGGCAAAGTGGAACGGTGCAATGGATTGTTGAAAACCACTTTGAAGGCACTAGGTGGGGGAACTTTCAAAAATTGGGAACAGCATCTAGCAAAGGCCACCTGGTTAGTTAACACCCGAGGTTCCACCAATAGAGCTGGTCCAGCCCAATCTGAATCCCTGCATACAACAGATGGAGATAAGGTCCCAGTAGTGCATGTCAGAGGTCTGTTAGGAAAGACTGTGTGGATAAATTCTGCCTCGAGTACAGACAAACCCACCCGTGGGGTTCTTTGCTCAGGGACCTGGTTGCACATGGTGGGTAATGCAGAAAGACGGAACAACACGATGTGTACCGCAGGGAGATCTGATTGTTGTGTGAAAACCACCTGTAGTGTGAAATGCTTGTATACCCCTGCTTGCTGAATGTCACTGTCACTGTTCGTATATAGCTGTGTTGATATATATATATATATATATATGTATGTATGTATGTATGTATGTATGTATTAATATGTGTGTGTAGAATTAGAATATCTTAGTTTGGGCATTGAGCCAACAATATGGGATAAGGGGTGGAATGTCTTGGGGTGACGTTATGATGTGTATCCCATATTGCTGCCTATGCCCAGAAATTAATTTTTGTGCCTTTCTATGCCTCTAAACTGAGCCTGAGAGGGAGAAGAAAAAAACTGAGCAAAACTTTCTCAAAGCAGTTTGCAGCTTGTTCAAGGTCACATAAAGCTAGGAGGGGGTTTTTTCCCCAGCCGCGGCAGGGGAGGGAGGAAGCACCCGGCTTGCTGTGTTCCAGTCAGCTTTTGGCCAGTTGTTTTCAGTTTCTGGTTCTCCGGAGAGAGACTGAGAGTTGGAGCTTGCTTTTTCCTTCTCTAGAATTCCGGATTTTCTCCCTTTGCTACTGGACTGCTTTCAACCTCAGAGCACATCGGGAGAACTTTTCATCGGGCACAGAGGGCCTGGCCCTGGGCCAAGCCCCAGCTCCGAGGAGACCAAAGGGAGGACTCTAACGCTTTCCCAGGTTTTTCCTCCACAGCGAAAGATTTTACCATTTCACCTCATTTTCCTTTTCCCGTGTGTTTGTTAAATAAATAGTTTTATCTTCTTCACTTTCCTTCGAGGAAAATTTATTATTTTTTTTTCCTGAACCTGGTGGGGGAGGGGTGGTTGTGCCTTCTCTCAGAGGATATATTTCTAAATTTGGCCAAACCGGTACAAATTTAGTGGCGCCCAACTGCATGGCTCGAAGGAAAGTGAAAAACCTGTGCTAATTACATTTTGGTTTGAATTTACATATTCTGTGCTGGAGTAAAATAGTCATCATGTTGGTTGAGTTCATAACATTTCTCTGGCTTGATATATTCATGTATTTCTGGTCCGTAGGCTTGTTTAAGGTACTAGTGCCTTTCTGGTCCCTAGGCTTATTTGCCTATCCACAACTTGGTCCGATCTTATCCTTGATAAGGAATTTTTGCAGAGCAGGGACACGAATTCGGATTTCTATTTTGCTGTGCTCGGTGATAATGGTTTATAAGAAGTTGACAGAGGTACAGGCAGCTGTTCAAAGTGTGTATGATCAATGGTTTCTCCCTCCTAACCCCAGTCCTAGCTTCAGTAGCCTGTTTTGGGAATTTATTAGTAACTGCACCCAGATTGTTAGAGGAGGAGGAGTCGGGGTTTCCCTTCCCTTTAAATTTGATAGGTTTTCTTTTGAGAGTGTTCAGTTTCCCCTGGATGTTAAAGAGACCACCCTCCTGGTATTTAATCTGGTAAGCTTCCTCTATGTGGTTTGCAGCTTGTCTAGAATAAGAGCTCAGATTTCCCGGGCGACTGCCGAGACACCTGACCCAGAGGTGGAGCATCCTGAGTGGTGTGGGGAAGGGGAGGATATAGGCCAAATCCTGAAGAAATTCTCTGACCCAATGGTTTGCAATTTTTCCCCTGAACAAGTTCAGAAACCAGCTGAGGTGGCGAAACATCTGAAAGAGACATACAATGACAATTCTAATGAGAACAAGCTCCTTGCAATATGTTGGGTCTTGGCATATGCCTATCGCACACTGCAGCCGGTAAGGGTAGAGAGGCAGGAAGATCAATCAGCAAAGCCTGCAGATACCCCAGTCACTCAGGCTGCAGATAAACCAGACAGCGAGCCCAAACCAGATGGAGAGTCTAAGCCACTGACAGTGGCTCCTGTTACAAGGAAAAAGCACATAACCAAAACTGATCGCCCAGTGACAGATGAGGATAATGCAGGGGAAGGAACCTCAAAAGATGCAGGGGAAGGAACCTCAAAACCACCTACTGACTCAGGCACAGAAACCATTACTGAGTCCATGTCCATAAAAGACCTTCACAGCCTAAGAAAGGATTACACCCGACGGTCCGATGAATCCATAATCAGTTGGATGGTCCGTATTTGGGATGCGGCAGGTGATGATGTGATGCTGGACGGTGCTGAAGCGAGGCATTTGGGATCCCTGTCACATGACCCAGTGATTGACCAAGCGATGAAAAGGGGGACTGACTCTACCAGTGTCTGGAGACGAGTTTTGACAGGCGTGATTGAAAGATATATGTGTGGAGATGATCTCTACATGCAGCAAACCCCGTGGAAGACCATAGAACAAGGGATCCAACGCCTGAGAGAACTAGGGGTGGTAGAGGTTGTCTTCGCAAATGACCCAGGATTGAGGAGTCCAGACCGGGCCAGAGTTATTCCATACATGTGGCGAAAACTCATACAACTTGGGCCACCAGAATACGCTTCTGCTTTAGCAATAATGAAACCGGACTACGGTGCGAATGAGACCGTGAAGGATATGGCAGTGAAGCTCCGAGCATATGCAGACACTCTGCATGGCCCAACACATGCAAGAATCGCAGCTGTGGAAACACATATGCAGAAAATGGAAGATAAGATGGAGAAGAGTCTCCAGGAGATTAAAGAGTGCCTTCTCCGCGGACGTTCCCCAGAGGGAAGGCACATCCCACGAAGTGAGCTGTGGGATTTCCTGTGTGACAGTGGGGAAAACATGAAGAACTGGGGTAGACAACCCACTTCTGCTTTGGCAGCACGAGTGCGTGAATTGAAGGAGCGCAAGTCTCAGAAAGGAGGATCTACCAAAAAGGAAGTAGCCCCAGTTGCCTGTAGCCAAACTGCCGGAAATGATGGAAAAGAGGATGACATGTCCAATTCCCATGAAGGAACCTCTAAGATACAGGCCCAGGGAAAGAAGGATAACCAGGCATAGAGGGGCCCTGCCTCTAGCCAGGTAGAGGTTAGGGAAAACCGTGTTTTTTGGACTGTGTGGATTCGTTGGCCTGGTACATCAGAACCACAAAAACATGATGCCTTGGTTGACACTGGTGCACAGTGTACAATAATTCCATCGCAGCATGTGGGGGTAGAATCTGTTTCTATTTCTGGTGTAACAGGTGGATCACAAAATTTGACCTTGGTGGAAGCTGAGGTGAGCCTGACTGGAACTGAGTGGAAGAAGCATCTCATTGTGACTGGCCCAAAGGCCCCGTGCATTTTGGGCATAGACTTCCTCCGGAACGGGTATTTTAGAGACCCAAAGGGACTCAAGTGGGCTTTTGGAATAGCTGCTGTGGAGACAGAGGGCATTAAGCAATTGAACACTTTGCCTGGGCTATCAGAGAACCCGTCTGCAGTCGGCCTTCTGAAGGTGGAAGAACAAAGAGTACCAATTGCTACCTCGACAGTGCATCGCCGACAGTACCGGACAACGCGAGATGCTGTGGTTCCCATCCACAAGATGATCCGTGAGTGGGAGAGCCAAGGGGTGGTCAGCAAGACCCACTCACCCTTCAATAGTCCCATTTGGCCTGTGCGCAAATCTGAAGGAGAATGGAGATTGACTGTGGACTATCGTGCCTTGAATGAAGTGACTCCACCACTGAGCGCTGCTGTGCCGGACATGTTGGAGCTACAGTACAAGCTAGAGTCCAAAGCAGCGAAGTGGTATGCCACTATTGACATTGCCAATGCATTTTTCTCCATTCCTTTGGCAGCAGAGTGCAGGCCTCAGTTTGCTTTCACCTGGCGGGGTGTGCAGTAAACCTGGAACCGACTGCCCCAGGGGTGGAAGCACAGTCCCACCATCTGCCATGGACTAATCCAGACTGCACTAGAAAAGGGTGAGGCTCCAGAACATTTGAAGTACATTGATGACATCATTGTGTGGGGGAACACCGCAGCAGAAGTGTTTGAGAAAGGAGAGAAAGTTAGCCGGATTCTCCTGGAAGCTGGTTTCGCCATCAAGAAGAGCAAAGTCAAGGGACCTGCCCGAGAGATCCAGTTCCTGGGAGTGAAGTGGCAAGATGGACGGCGTCAGATTCCCGCTGAGGTCATCAATAAGACCACTGCAATGTCTCCACCAACCAACAAGAAGGAAACACAAGCTTTCCTCGGTGCCATAGGCTTTTGGAGGATGCATATTCCTGTGTGCAGCCAGATTGTGAGTCCTCTTTACCTGGTTACCCGCAAGAAGAACGATTTCCATTGGGGCCCCGAACAGCAACAAGCTTTTGCCCAGATCAAGCAGGAAATCGCTCATGCGGCAGCCCTTGGCCCAGTTAGGACAGGACCCGAAGTGAAGAACGTGCTCTACTCTGCAGCCGGGAGCCATGGCCTGTCCTGGAGCCTTTGGCAGAAGGTGTCTGGTGAGACTCGAGGTCGACCACGGGGATTTTGGAGCCGAAGCTACCGAGGGTCTGAAGCCAACTACACTCCCACAGAGAAGGAAATCTTGGCAGCCTATGAAGGAATCCAAGCCGCCTCAGAGGTAATTGGAACTGAGGCACAACTCCTCCTGGCACCCCGACTACCGGTGCTGGGGTGGATGTTCAAAGCAGAGGTTCCCTCTACCCACCACGCCACCAATGCCACATGGAGCAAATGGATTGCTCTCATCACACAGCGCGCCTGTATCGGAAAACTGAATCGCCCTGGGATTTTGGAAATAATCACAAACTGGCCAGAAGGTGAAAACTTTGGTCTCGCTGATGAAGAAGAACAAGTGACACGTGCTGAAGAAGCTCCACCGTACAACCAACTGCCATCAGAAGACACACGCTACGCTCTTTTCACCGACGGTTCTTGTCGCATCGTAGGGATGAAACGAAAGTGGAAAGCAGCTGTATGGAGTCCCACACGACGGGTCGCCGAAGCTACTGAAAGAGAAGGTGGATCAAGCCAACTCGCTGAACTCAAAGCTGTTCAACTAGCCCTGGACATTGCTGAAAGAGAGAAGTGGCCAAAGCTCTACCTCTTCACTGATTCATGGATGGTAGCCAATGCTCTGTGGGGATGGTTAGAAAAGTGGGAAAAAGCTAATTGGCAGCGTAGGGGAAAACCAATCTGGGCTGCTGAAGAGTGGAGAAACATTGCTGCCCGAGTAAGAAAGCTGGTTGTGAAAGTCCGCCGTGTAGATGCCCATGTCCCCAAGAGTAGGGCTAATGAAGAACACCAAAACAACGAGCAGGTAGATCAGGCTGCAAAGATAGAAGTGTCACAGGTAGACTTGGACTGGAAACACAAGGGAGAGTTGTTCCTAGCTCGATGGGCCCATGATGCCTCAGGCCATCAGGGCAGAGATGCCACCTAGAAGTGGGCACGAGATCGAGGGGTGGATTTGACCATGGACAGTATCTCCCAGGTCATCCCTGATTGTGAGACATGCGCTGCGATCAAGCAGGCCAAGCGGGTGAAGCCCCTGTGGTATGGTGGGTGGTGGTCCAAATACAAGTATGGGGAGGCCTGGCAGATTGATTACATCACACTGCCTCAAACCCGCCAAGGCAAGCGCTATGTGCTCACGATGGTAGAAGCCACCACAGGATGGCTGGAGACCTACCCTGTGCCTCATGCAACAGCCCGGAACACCATCCTGGGCCTTGAAAAGCAAGTCCTTTGGAGGCATGGTACCCCTGAGAGAATTGAATCTGACAATGGGACTCATTTTAAGAACAGCCTTATTAACACCTGGGCTAGAGAACATGGCATTGAGTGGGTGTACCATATCCCTTACCATGCACCAGCTGCAGGCAAAGTGGAACGGTGCAATGGATTGTTGAAAACCACTTTGAAGGCACTAGGTGGGGGAACTTTCAAAAATTGGGAACAGCATCTAGCAAAGGCCACCTGGTTAGTTAACACCCGAGGTTCCACCAATAGAGCTGGTCCAGCCCAATCTGAATCCCTGCATACAACAGATGGAGATAAGGTCCCAGTAGTGCATGTCAGAGGTCTGTTAGGAAAGACTGTGTGGATAAATTCTGCCTCGAGTACAGACAAACCCACCCGTGGGGTTCTTTGCTCAGGGACCTGGTTGCACATGGTGGGTAATGCAGAAAGACGGAACAACACGATGTGTACCGCAGGGAGATCTGATTGTTGTGTGAAAACCACCTGTAGTGTGAAATGCTTGTATACCCCTGCTTGCTGATTGTCACTGTCACTGTTCGTATATAGCTGTGTTGATATATATATATATATATATATGTATGTATTAATATGTATGTATGTATGTATTAATATGTGTGTGTAGAATTAGAATATCTTAGTTTGGGCATTGAGCCAACAATATGGGATAAGGGGTGGAATGTCTTGGGGTGACGTTATGATGTGTATCCCATATTGCTGCCTATGCCCAGAAATTAATTTTTGTGCCTTTCTATGCCTCTAAACTGAGCCTGAGAGGGAGAAGAAAAAAACTGAGCAAAACTTTCTCAAAGCAGTTTGCAGCTTGTTCAAGGTCACATAAAGCTAGGAGGGGGTTTTTTCCCCAGCCGCGGCAGGGGAGGGAGGAAGCACCCGGCTTGCTGTGTTCCAGTCAGCTTTTGGCCAGTTGTTTTCAGTTTCTGGTTCTCCGGAGAGAGACTGAGAGTTGGAGCTTGCTTTTTCCTTCTCTAGAATTCCGGATTTTCTCCCTTTGCTACTGGACTGCTTTCAACCTCAGAGCACATCGGGAGAACTTTTCATCGGGCACAGAGGGCCTGGCCCTGGGCCAAGCCCCAGCTCCGAGGAGACCAAAGGGAGGACTCTAACGCTTTCCCAGGTTTTTCCTCCACAGCGAAAGATTTTACCATTTCACCTCATTTTCCTTTTCCCGTGTGTTTGTTAAATAAATAGTTTTATCTTCTTCACTTTCCTTCGAGGAAAATTTATTATTTTTTTTTCCTGAACCTGGTGGGGGAGGGGTGGTTGTGCCTTCTCTCAGAGGATATATTTCTAAATTTGGCCAAACCGGTACAAATTTAGTGGCGCCCAACTGCATGGCTCGAAGGAAAGTGAAAAACCTGTGCTAATTACATTTTGGTTTGAATTTACATATTCTGTGCTGGAGTAAAATAGTCATCATGTTGGTTGAGTTCATAACATTTCTCTGGCTTGATATATTCATGTATTTCTGGTCCGTAGGCTTGTTTAAGGTACTAGTGCCTTTCTGGTCCCTAGGCTTATTTGCCTATCCACAACTTGGTCCGATCTTATCCTTGATAAGGAATTTTTGCAGAGCAGGGACACGAATTCGGATTTCTATTTTGCTGTGCTCGGTGATAATGGTTTATAAGAAGTTGACAGAGGTACAGGCAGCTGTTCAAAGTGTGTATGATCAATGGTTTCTCCCTCCTAACCCCAGTCCTAGCTTCAGTAGCCTGTTTTGGGAATTTATTAGTAACTGCACCCAGATTGTTAGAGGAGGAGGAGTCGGGGTTTCCCTTCCCTTTAAATTTGATAGGTTTTCTTTTGAGAGTGTTCAGTTTCCCCTGGATGTTAAAGAGACCACCCTCCTGGTATTTAATCTGGTAAGCTTCCTCTATGTGGTTTGCAGCTTGTCTAGAATAAGAGCTCAGATTTCCCGGGCGACTGCCGAGACACCTGACCCAGAGGTGGAGCATCCTGAGTGGTGTGGGGAAGGGGAGGATATAGGCCAAATCCTGAAGAAATTCTCTGACCCAATGGTTTGCAATTTTTCCCCTGAACAAGTTCAGAAACCAGCTGAGGTGGCGAAACATCTGAAAGAGACATACAATGACAATTCTAATGAGAACAAGCTCCTTGCAATATGTTGGGTCTTGGCATATGCCTATCGCACACTGCAGCCGGTAAGGGTAGAGAGGCAGGAAGATCAATCAGCAAAGCCTGCAGATACCCCAGTCACTCAGGCTGCAGATAAACCAGACAGCGAGCCCAAACCAGATGGAGAGTCTAAGCCACTGACAGTGGCTCCTGTTACAAGGAAAAAGCACATAACCAAAACTGATCGCCCAGTGACAGATGAGGATAATGCAGGGGAAGGAACCTCAAAAGATGCAGGGGAAGGAACCTCAAAACCACCTACTGACTCAGGCACAGAAACCATTACTGAGTCCATGTCCATAAAAGACCTTCACAGCCTAAGAAAGGATTACACCCGACGGTCCGATGAATCCATAATCAGTTGGATGGTCCGTATTTGGGATGCGGCAGGTGATGATGTGATGCTGGACGGTGCTGAAGCGAGGCATTTGGGATCCCTGTCACATGACCCAGTGATTGACCAAGCGATGAAAAGGGGGACTGACTCTACCAGTGTCTGGAGACGAGTTTTGACAGGCGTGATTGAAAGATATATGTGTGGAGATGATCTCTACATGCAGCAAACCCCGTGGAAGACCATAGAACAAGGGATCCAACGCCTGAGAGAACTAGGGGTGGTAGAGGTTGTCTTCGCAAATGACCCAGGATTGAGGAGTCCAGACCGGGCCAGAGTTATTCCATACATGTGGCGAAAACTCATACAACTTGGGCCACCAGAATACGCTTCTGCTTTAGCAATAATGAAACCGGACTACGGTGCGAATGAGACCGTGAAGGATATGGCAGTGAAGCTCCGAGCATATGCAGACACTCTGCATGGCCCAACACATGCAAGAATCGCAGCTGTGGAAACACATATGCAGAAAATGGAAGATAAGATGGAGAAGAGTCTCCAGGAGATTAAAGAGTGCCTTCTCCGCGGACGTTCCCCAGAGGGAAGGCACATCCCACGAAGTGAGCTGTGGGATTTCCTGTGTGACAGTGGGGAAAACATGAAGAACTGGGGTAGACAACCCACTTCTGCTTTGGCAGCACGAGTGCGTGAATTGAAGGAGCGCAAGTCTCAGAAAGGAGGATCTACCAAAAAGGAAGTAGCCCCAGTTGCCTGTAGCCAAACTGCCGGAAATGATGGAAAAGAGGATGACATGTCCAATTCCCATGAAGGAACCTCTAAGATACAGGCCCAGGGAAAGAAGGATAACCAGGCATAGAGGGGCCCTGCCTCTAGCCAGGTAGAGGTTAGGGAAAACCGTGTTTTTTGGACTGTGTGGATTCGTTGGCCTGGTACATCAGAACCACAAAAACATGATGCCTTGGTTGACACTGGTGCACAGTGTACAATAATTCCATCGCAGCATGTGGGGGTAGAATCTGTTTCTATTTCTGGTGTAACAGGTGGATCACAAAATTTGACCTTGGTGGAAGCTGAGGTGAGCCTGACTGGAACTGAGTGGAAGAAGCATCTCATTGTGACTGGCCCAAAGGCCCCGTGCATTTTGGGCATAGACTTCCTCCGGAACGGGTATTTTAGAGACCCAAAGGGACTCAAGTGGGCTTTTGGAATAGCTGCTGTGGAGACAGAGGGCATTAAGCAATTGAACACTTTGCCTGGGCTATCAGAGAACCCGTCTGCAGTCGGCCTTCTGAAGGTGGAAGAACAAAGAGTACCAATTGCTACCTCGACAGTGCATCGCCGACAGTACCGGACAACGCGAGATGCTGTGATTCCCATCCACAAGATGATCCGTGAGTGGGAGAGCCAAGGGGTGGTCAGCAAGACCCACTCACCCTTCAATAGTCCCATTTGGCCTGTGCGCAAATCTGAAGGAGAATGGAGATTGACTGTGGACTATCGTGCCTTGAATGAAGTGACTCCACCACTGAGCGCTGCTGTGCCGGACATGTTGGAGCTACAGTACAAGCTAGAGTCCAAAGCAGCGAAGTGGTATGCCACTATTGACATTGCCAATGCATTTTTCTCCATTCCTTTGGCAGCAGAGTGCAGGCCTCAGTTTGCTTTCACCTGGAGGGGTGTGCAGTACACCTGGAACCGACTGCCCCAGGGGTGGAAGCACAGTCCCACCATCTGCCATGGACTAATCCAGACTGCACTAGAAAAGGGTGAGGCTCCAGAACATTTGAAGTACATTGATGACATCATTGTGTGGGGGAACACCGCAGCAGAAGTGTTTGAGAAAGGAGAGAAAGTTAGCCGGATTCTCCTGGAAGCTGGTTTCGCCATCAAGAAGAGCAAAGTCAAGGGACCTGCCCGAGAGATCCAGTTCCTGGGAGTGAAGTGGCAAGATGGACGGCGTCAGATTCCCGCTGAGGTCATCAATAAGACCACTGCAATGTCTCCACCAACCAACAAGAAGGAAACACAAGCTTTCCTCGGTGCCATAGGCTTTTGGAGGATGCATATTCCTGTGTGCAGCCAGATTGTGAGTCCTCTTTACCTGGTTACCCGCAAGAAGAACGATTTCCATTGGGGCCCCGAACAGCAACAAGCTTTTGCCCAGATCAAGCAGGAAATCGCTCATGCGGCAGCCCTTGGCCCAGTTAGGACAGGACCCGAAGTGAAGAACGTGCTCTACTCTGCAGCCGGGAGCCATGGCCTGTCCTGGAGCCTTTGGCAGAAGGTGTCTGGTGAGACTCGAGGTCGACCACGGGGATTTTGGAGCCGAAGCTACCGAGGGTCTGAAGCCAACTACACTCCCACAGAGAAGGAAATCTTGGCAGCCTATGAAGGAATCCAAGCCGCCTCAGAGGTAATTGGAACTGAGGCACAACTCCTCCTGGCACCCCGACTACCGGTGCTGGGGTGGATGTTCAAAGCAGAGGTTCCCTCTACCCACCACGCCACCAATGCCACATGGAGCAAATGGATTGCTCTCATCACACAGCGCGCCTGTATCGGAAAACTGAATCGCCCTGGGATTTTGGAAATAATCACAAACTGGCCAGAAGGTGAAAACTTTGGTCTCGCTGATGAAGAAGAACAAGTGACACGTGCTGAAGAAGCTCCACCGTACAACCAACTGCCATCAGAAGACACACGCTACGCTCTTTTCACCGACGGTTCTTGTCGCATCGTAGGGATGAAACGAAAGTGGAAAGCAGCTGTATGGAGTCCCACACGACGGGTCGCCGAAGCTACTGAAAGAGAAGGTGGATCAAGCCAACTCGCTGAACTCAAAGCTGTTCAACTAGCCCTGGACATTGCTGAAAGAGAGAAGTGGCCAAAGCTCTACCTCTTCACTGATTCATGGATGGTAGCCAATGCTCTGTGGGGATGGTTAGAAAAGTGGGAAAAAGCTAATTGGCAGCGTAGGGGAAAACCAATCTGGGCTGCTGAAGAGTGGAGAAACATTGCTGCCCGAGTAAGAAAGCTGGTTGTGAAAGTCCGCCGTGTAGATGCCCATGTCCCCAAGAGTAGGGCTAATGAAGAACACCAAAACAACGAGCAGGTAGATCAGGCTGCAAAGATAGAAGTGTCACAGGTAGACTTGGACTGGAAACACAAGGGAGAGTTGTTCCTAGCTCGATGGGCCCATGATGCCTCAGGCCATCAGGGCAGAGATGCCACCTAGAAGTGGGCACGAGATCGAGGGGTGGATTTGACCATGGACAGTATCTCCCAGGTCATCCCTGATTGTGAGACATGCGCTGCGATCAAGCAGGCCAAGCGGGTGAAGCCCCTGTGGTATGGTGGGTGGTGGTCCAAATACAAGTATGGGGAGGCCTGGCAGATTGATTACATCACACTGCCTCAAACCCGCCAAGGCAAGCGCTATGTGCTCACGATGGTAGAAGCCACCACAGGATGGCTGGAGACCTACCCTGTGCCTCATGCAACAGCCCGGAACACCATCCTGGGCCTTGAAAAGCAAGTCCTTTGGAGGCATGGTACCCCTGAGAGAATTGAATCTGACAATGGGACTCATTTTAAGAACAGCCTTATTAACACCTGGGCTAGAGAACATGGCATTGAGTGGGTGTACCATATCCCTTACCATGCACCAGCTGCAGGCAAAGTGGAACGGTGCAATGGATTGTTGAAAACCACTTTGAAGGCACTAGGTGGGGGAACTTTCAAAAATTGGGAACAGCATCTAGCAAAGGCCACCTGGTTAGTTAACACCCGAGGTTCCACCAATAGAGCTGGTCCAGCCCAATCTGAATCCCTGCATACAACAGATGGAGATAAGGTCCCAGTAGTGCATGTCAGAGGTCTGTTAGGAAAGACTGTGTGGATAAATTCTGCCTCGAGTACAGACAAACCCACCCGTGGGGTTCTTTGCTCAGGGACCTGGTTGCACATGGTGGGTAATGCAGAAAGACGGAACAACACGATGTGTACCACAGGGAGATCTGATTGTTGTGTGAAAACCACCTGTAGTGTGAAATGCTTGTATACCCCTGCTTGCTGAATGTCACTGTCACTGTTCGTATATAGCTGTGTTGATATATATATATATATATGTATGTATGTATGTATGTATGTATTAATATGTGTGTGTAGAATTAGAATATCTTAGTTTGGGCATTGAGCCAACAATATGGGATAAGGGGTGGAATGTCTTGGGGTGACGTTATGATGTGTATCCCATATTGCTGCCTATGCCCAGAAATTAATTTTTGTGCCTTTCTATGCCTCTAAACTGAGCCTGAGAGGGAGAAGAAAAAAACTGAGCAAAACTTTCTCAAAGCAGTTTGCAGCTTGTTCAAGGTCACATAAAGATAGGAGGGGGTTTTTTCCCCAGCCGCGGCAGGGGAGGGAGGAAGCACCCGGCTTGCTGTGTTCCAGTCAGCTTTTGGCCAGTTGTTTTCAGTTTCTGGTTCTCCGGAGAGAGACTGAGAGTTGGAGCTTGCTTTTTCCTTCTCTAGAATTCCGGATTTTCTCCCTTTGCTACTGGACTGCTTTCAACCTCAGAGCACATCGGGAGAACTTTTCATCGGGCACAGAGGGCCTGGCCCTGGGCCAAGCCCCAGCTCCGAGGAGACCAAAGGGAGGACTCTAACGCTTTCCCAGGTTTTTCCTCCACAGCGAAAGATTTTACCATTTCACCTCATTTTCCTTTTCCCGTGTGTTTGTTAAATAAATAGTTTTATCTTCTTCACTTTCCTTCGAGGAAAATTTATTATTTTTTTTTCCTGAACCTGGTGGGGGAGGGGTGGTTGTGCCTTCTCTCAGAGGATATATTTCTAAATTTGGCCAAACCGGTACAAATTTAGTGGCGCCCAACTGCATGGCTCGAAGGAAAGTGAAAAACCTGTGCTAATTACATTTTGGTTTGAATTTACATATTCTGTGCTGGAGTAAAATAGTCATCATGTTGGTTGAGTTCATAACATTTCTCTGGCTTGATATATTCATGTATTTCTGGTCCGTAGGCTTGTTTAAGGTACTAGTGCCTTTCTGGTCCCTAGGCTTATTTGCCTATCCACAACTTGGTCCGATCTTATCCTTGATAAGGAATTTTTGCAGAGCAGGGACACGAATTCGGATTTCTATTTTGCTGTGCTCGGTGATAATGGTTTATAAGAAGTTGACAGAGGTACAGGCAGCTGTTCAAAGTGTGTATGATCAATGGTTTCTCCCTCCTAACCCCAGTCCTAGCTTCAGTAGCCTGTTTTGGGAATTTATTAGTAACTGCACCCAGATTGTTAGAGGAGGAGGAGTCGGGGTTTCCCTTCCCTTTAAATTTGATAGGTTTTCTTTTGAGAGTGTTCAGTTTCCCCTGGATGTTAAAGAGACCACCCTCCTGGTATTTAATCTGGTAAGCTTCCTCTATGTGGTTTGCAGCTTGTCTAGAATAAGAGCTCAGATTTCCCGGGCGACTGCCGAGACACCTGACCCAGAGGTGGAGCATCCTGAGTGGTGTGGGGAAGGGGAGGATATAGGCCAAATCCTGAAGAAATTCTCTGACCCAATGGTTTGCAATTTTTCCCCTGAACAAGTTCAGAAACCAGCTGAGGTGGCGAAACATCTGAAAGAGACATACAATGACAATTCTAATGAGAACAAGCTCCTTGCAATATGTTGGGTCTTGGCATATGCCTATCGCACACTGCAGCCGGTAAGGGTAGAGAGGCAGGAAGATCAATCAGCAAAGCCTGCAGATACCCCAGTCACTCAGGCTGCAGATAAACCAGACAGCGAGCCCAAACCAGATGGAGAGTCTAAGCCACTGACAGTGGCTCCTGTTACAAGGAAAAAGCACATAACCAAAACTGATCGCCCAGTGACAGATGAGGATAATGCAGGGGAAGGAACCTCAAAAGATGCAGGGGAAGGAACCTCAAAACCACCTACTGACTCAGGCACAGAAACCATTACTGAGTCCATGTCCATAAAAGACCTTCACAGCCTAAGAAAGGATTACACCCGACGGTCCGATGAATCCATAATCAGTTGGATGGTCCGTATTTGGGATGCGGCAGGTGATGATGTGATGCTGGACGGTGCTGAAGCGAGGCATTTGGGATCCCTGTCACATGACCCAGTGATTGACCAAGCGATGAAAAGGGGGACTGACTCTACCAGTGTCTGGAGACGAGTTTTGACAGGCGTGATTGAAAGATATATGTGTGGAGATGATCTCTACATGCAGCAAACCCCGTGGAAGACCATAGAACAAGGGATCCAACGCCTGAGAGAACTAGGGGTGGTAGAGGTTGTCTTCGCAAATGACCCAGGATTGAGGAGTCCAGACCGGGCCAGAGTTATTCCATACATGTGGCGAAAACTCATACAACTTGGGCCACCAGAATACGCTTCTGCTTTAGCAATAATGAAACCGGACTACGGTGCGAATGAGACCGTGAAGGATATGGCAGTGAAGCTCCGAGCATATGCAGACACTCTGCATGGCCCAACACATGCAAGAATCCCAGCTGTGGAAACACATATGCAGAAAATGGAAGATAAGATGGAGAAGAGTCTCCAGGAGATTAAAGAGTGCCTTCTCCGCGGACGTTCCCCAGAGGGAAGGCACATCCCACGAAGTGAGCTGTGGGATTTCCTGTGTGACAGTGGGGAAAACATGAAGAACTGGGGTAGACAACCCACTTCTGCTTTGGCAGCACGAGTGCGTGAATTGAAGGAGCGCAAGTCTCAGAAAGGAGGATCTACCAAAAAGGAAGTAGCCCCAGTTGCCTGTAGCCAAACTGCCGGAAATGATGGAAAAGAGGATGACATGTCCAATTCCCATGAAGGAACCTCTAAGATACAGGCCCAGGGAAAGAAGGATAACCAGGCATAGAGGGGCCCTGCCTCTAGCCAGGTAGAGGTTAGGGAAAACCGTGTTTTTTGGACTGTGTGGATTCGTTGGCCTGGTACATCAGAACCACAAAAACATGATGCCTTGGTTGACACTGGTGCACAGTGTACAATAATTCCATCGCAGCATGTGGGGGTAGAATCTGTTTCTATTTCTGGTGTAACAGGTGGATCACAAAATTTGACCTTGGTGGAAGCTGAGGTGAGCCTGACTGGAACTGAGTGGAAGAAGCATCTCATTGTGACTGGCCCAAAGGCCCCGTGCATTTTGGGCATAGACTTCCTCCGGAACGGGTATTTTAGAGACCCAAAGGGACTCAAGTGGGCTTTTGGAATAGCTGCTGTGGAGACAGAGGGCATTAAGCAATTGAACACTTTGCCTGGGCTATCAGAGAACCCGTCTGCAGTCGGCCTTCTGAAGGTGGAAGAACAAAGAGTACCAATTGCTACCTCGACAGTGCATCGCCGACAGTACCGGACAACGCGAGATGCTGTGGTTCCCATCCACAAGATGATCCGTGAGTGGGAGAGCCAAGGGGTGGTCAGCAAGACCCACTCACCCTTCAATAGTCCCATTTGGCCTGTGCGCAAATCTGAAGGAGAATGGAGATTGACTGTGGACTATCGTGCCTTGAATGAAGTGACTCCACCACTGAGCGCTGCTGTGCCGGACATGTTGGAGCTACAGTACAAGCTAGAGTCCAAAGCAGCGAAGTGGTATGCCACTATTGACATTGCCAATGCATTTTTCTCCATTCCTTTGGCAGCAGAGTGCAGGCCTCAGTTTGCTTTCACCTGGAGGGGTGTGCAGTACACCTGGAACCGACTGCCCCAGGGGTGGAAGCACAGTCCCACCATCTGCCATGGACTAATCCAGACTGCACTAGAAAAGGGTGAGGCTCCAGAACATTTGAAGTACATTGATGACATCATTGTGTGGGGGAACACCGCAGCAGAAGTGTTTGAGAAAGGAGAGAAAGTTAGCCGGATTCTCCTGGAAGCTGGTTTCGCCATCAAGAAGAGCAAAGTCAAGGGACCTGCCCGAGAGATCCAGTTCCTGGGAGTGAAGTGGCAAGATGGACGGCGTCAGATTCCCGCTGAGGTCATCAATAAGACCACTGCAATGTCTCCACCAACCAACAAGAAGGAAACACAAGCTTTCCTCGGTGCCATAGGCTTTTGGAGGATGCATATTCCTGTGTGCAGCCAGATTGTGAGTCCTCTTTACCTGGTTACCCGCAAGAAGAACGATTTCCATTGGGGCCCCGAACAGCAACAAGCTTTTGCCCAGATCAAGCAGGAAATCGCTCATGCGGCAGCCCTTGGCCCAGTTAGGACAGGACCCGAAGTGAAGAACGTGCTCTACTCTGCAGCCGGGAGCCATGGCCTGTCCTGGAGCCTTTGGCAGAAGGTGTCTGGTGAGACTCGAGGTCGACCACGGGGATTTTGGAGCCGAAGCTACCGAGGGTCTGAAGCCAACTACACTCCCACAGAGAAGGAAATCTTGGCAGCCTATGAAGGAATCCAAGCCGCCTCAGAATTAATTGGAACTGAGGCACAACTCCTCCTGGCACCCCGACTACCGGTGCTGGGGTGGATGTTCAAAGCAGAGGTTCCCTCTACCCACCACGCCACCAATGCCACATGGAGCAAATGGATTGCTCTCATCACACAGCGCGCCTGTATCGGAAAACTGAATCGCCCTGGGATTTTGGAAATAATCACAAACTGGCCAGAAGGTGAAAACTTTGGTCTCGCTGATGAAGAAGAACAAGTGACACGTGCTGAAGAAGCTCCACCGTACAACCAACTGCCATCAGAAGACACACGCTACGCTCTTTTCACCGACGGTTCTTGTCGCATCGTAGGGATGAAACGAAAGTGGAAAGCAGCTGTATGGAGTCCCACACGACGGGTCGCCGAAGCTACTGAAAGAGAAGGTGGATCAAGCCAACTCGCTGAACTCAAAGCTGTTCAACTAGCCCTGGACATTGCTGAAAGAGAGAAGTGGCCAAAGCTCTACCTCTTCACTGATTCATGGATGGTAGCCAATGCTCTGTGGGGATGGTTAGAAAAGTGGGAAAAAGCTAATTGGCAGCGTAGGGGAAAACCAATCTGGGCTGCTGAAGAGTGGAGAAACATTGCTGCCCGAGTAAGAAAGCTGGTTGTGAAAGTCCGCCGTGTAGATGCCCATGTCCCCAAGAGTAGGGCTAATGAAGAACACCAAAACAACGAGCAGGTAGATCAGGCTGCAAAGATAGAAGTGTCACAGGTAGACTTGGACTGGAAACACAAGGGAGAGTTGTTCCTAGCTCGATGGGCCCATGATGCCTCAGGCCATCAGGGCAGAGATGCCACCTAGAAGTGGGCACGAGATCGAGGGGTGGATTTGACCATGGACAGTATCTCCCAGGTCATCCCTGATTGTGAGACATGCGCTGCGATCAAGCAGGCCAAGCGGGTGAAGCCCCTGTGGTATGGTGGGTGGTGGTCCAAATACAAGTATGGGGAGGCCTGGCAGATTGATTACATCACACTGCCTCAAACCCGCCAAGGCAAGCGCTATGTGCTCACGATGGTAGAAGCCACCACAGGATGGCTGGAGACCTACCCTGTGCCTCATGCAACAGCCCGGAACACCATCCTGGGCCTTGAAAAGCAAGTCCTTTGGAGGCATGGTACCCCTGAGAGAATTGAATCTGACAATGGGACTCATTTTAAGAACAGCCTTATTAACACCTGGGCTAGAGAACATGGCATTGAGTGGGTGTATCATATCCCTTACCATGCACCAGCTGCAGGCAAAGTGGAACGGTGCAATGGATTGTTGAAAACCACTTTGAAGGCACTAGGTGGGGGAACTTTCAAAAATTGGGAACAGCATCTAGCAAAGGCCACCTGGTTAGTTAACACCCGAGGTTCCACCAATAGAGCTGGTCCAGCCCAATCTGAATCCCTGCATACAACAGATGGAGATAAGGTCCCAGTAGTGCATGTCAGAGGTCTGTTAGGAAAGACTGTGTGGATAAATTCTGCCTCGAGTACAGACAAACCCACCCGTGGGGTTCTTTGCTCAGGGACCTGGTTGCACATGGTGGGTAATGCAGAAAGACGGAACAACACGATGTGTACCGCAGGGAGATCTGATTGTTGTGTGAAAACCACCTGTAGTGTGAAATGCTTGTATACCCCTGCTTGCTGATTGTCACTGTCACTGTTCGTATATAGCTGTGTTGATATATATATATATATATATATGTATGTATGTATGTATGTATGTATGTATTAATATGTGTGTGTAGAATTAGAATATCTTAGTTTGGGCATTGAGCCAACAATATGGGATAAGGGGTGGAATGTCTTGGGGTGACGTTATGATGTGTATCCCATATTGCTGCCTATGCCCAGAAATTAATTTTTGTGCCTTTCTATGCCTCTAAACTGAGCCTGAGAGGGAGAAGAAAAAAACTGAGCAAAACTTTCTCAAAGCAGTTTGCAGCTTGTTCAAGGTCACATAAAGCTAGGAGGGGGTTTTTTCCCCAGCCGCGGCAGGGGAGGGAGGAAGCACCCGGCTTGCTGTGTTCCAGTCAGCTTTTGGCCAGTTGTTTTCAGTTTCTGGTTCTCCGGAGAGAGACTGAGAGTTGGAGCTTGCTTTTTCCTTCTCTAGAATTCCGGATTTTCTCCCTTTGCTACTGGACTGCTTTCAACCTCAGAGCACATCGGGAGAACTTTTCATCGGGCACAGAGGGCCTGGCCCTGGGCCAAGCCCCAGCTCCGAGGAGACCAAAGGGAGGACTCTAACGCTTTCCCAGGTTTTTCCTCCACAGCGAAAGATTTTACCATTTCACCTCATTTTCCTTTTCCCGTGTGTTTGTTAAATAAATAGTTTTATCTTCTTCACTTTCCTTCGAGGAAAATTTATTATTTTTTTTTCCTGAACCTGGTGGGGGAGGGGTGGTTGTGCCTTCTCTCAGAGGATATATTTCTAAATTTGGCCAAACCGGTACAAATTTAGTGGCGCCCAACTGCATGGCTCGAAGGAAAGTGAAAAACCTGTGCTAATTACATTTTGGTTTGAATTTACATATTCTGTGCTGGAGTAAAATAGTCATCATGTTGGTTGAGTTCATAACATTTCTCTGGCTTGATATATTCATGTATTTCTGGTCCGTAGGCTTGTTTAAGGTACTAGTGCCTTTCTGGTCCCTAGGCTTATTTGCCTATCCACAACTTGGTCCGATCTTATCCTTGATAAGGAATTTTTGCAGAGCAGGGACACGAATTCGGATTTCTATTTTGCTGTGCTCGGTGATAATGGTTTATAAGAAGTTGACAGAGGTACAGGCAGCTGTTCAAAGTGTGTATGATCAATGGTTTCTCCCTCCTAACCCCAGTCCTAGCTTCAGTAGCCTGTTTTGGGAATTTATTAGTAACTGCACCCAGATTGTTAGAGGAGGAGGAGTCGGGGTTTCCCTTCCCTTTAAATTTGATAGGTTTTCTTTTGAGAGTGTTCAGTTTCCCCTGGATGTTAAAGAGACCACCCTCCTGGTATTTAATCTGGTAAGCTTCCTCTATGTGGTTTGCAGCTTGTCTAGAATAAGAGCTCAGATTTCCCGGGCGACTGCCGAGACACCTGACCCAGAGGTGGAGCATCCTGAGTGGTGTGGGGAAGGGGAGGATATAGGCCAAATCCTGAAGAAATTCTCTGACCCAATGGTTTGCAATTTTTCCCCTGAACAAGTTCAGAAACCAGCTGAGGTGGCGAAACATCTGAAAGAGACATACAATGACAATTCTAATGAGAACAAGCTCCTTGCAATATGTTGGGTCTTGGCATATGCCTATCGCACACTGCAGCCGGTAAGGGTAGAGAGGCAGGAAGATCAATCAGCAAAGCCTGCAGATACCCCAGTCACTCAGGCTGCAGATAAACCAGACAGCGAGCCCAAACCAGATGGAGAGTCTAAGCCACTGACAGTGGCTCCTGTTACAAGGAAAAAGCACATAACCAAAACTGATCGCCCAGTGACAGATGAGGATAATGCAGGGGAAGGAACCTCAAAAGATGCAGGGGAAGGAACCTCAAAACCACCTACTGACTCAGGCACAGAAACCATTACTGAGTCCATGTCCATAAAAGACCTTCACAGCCTAAGAAAGGATTACACCCGACGGTCCGATGAATCCATAATCAGTTGGATGGTCCGTATTTGGGATGCGGCAGGTGATGATGTGATGCTGGACGGTGCTGAAGCGAGGCATTTGGGATCCCTGTCACATGACCCAGTGATTGACCAAGCGATGAAAAGGGGGACTGACTCTACCAGTGTCTGGAGACGAGTTTTGACAGGCGTGATTGAAAGATATATGTGTGGAGATGATCTCTACATGCAGCAAACCCCGTGGAAGACCATAGAACAAGGGATCCAACGCCTGAGAGAACTAGGGGTGGTAGAGGTTGTCTTCGCAAATGACCCAGGATTGAGGAGTCCAGACCGGGCCAGAGTTATTCCATACATGTGGCGAAAACTCATACAACTTGGGCCACCAGAATACGCTTCTGCTTTAGCAATAATGAAACCGGACTACGGTGCGAATGAGACCGTGAAGGATATGGCAGTGAAGCTCCGAGCATATGCAGACACTCTGCATGGCCCAACACATGCAAGAATCGCAGCTGTGGAAACACATATGCAGAAAATGGAAGATAAGATGGAGAAGAGTCTCCAGGAGATTAAAGAGTGCCTTCTCCGCGGACGTTCCCCAGAGGGAAGGCACATCCCACGAAGTGAGCTGTGGGATTTCCTGTGTGACAGTGGGGAAAACATGAAGAACTGGGGTAGACAACCCACTTCTGCTTTGGCAGCACGAGTGCGTGAATTGAAGGAGCGCAAGTCTCAGAAAGGAGGATCTACCAAAAAGGAAGTAGCCCCAGTTGCCTGTAGCCAAACTGCCGGAAATGATGGAAAAGAGGATGACATGTCCAATTCCCATGAAGGAACCTCTAAGATACAGGCCCAGGGAAAGAAGGATAACCAGGCATAGAGGGGCCCTGCCTCTAGCCAGGTAGAGGTTAGGGAAAACCGTGTTTTTTGGACTGTGTGGATTCGTTGGCCTGGTACATCAGAACCACAAAAACATGATGCCTTGGTTGACACTGGTGCACAGTGTACAATAATTCCATCGCAGCATGTGGGGGTAGAATCTGTTTCTATTTCTGGTGTAACAGGTGGATCACAAAATTTGACCTTGGTGGAAGCTGAGGTGAGCCTGACTGGAACTGAGTGGAAGAAGCATCTCATTGTGACTGGCCCAAAGGCCCCGTGCATTTTGGGCATAGACTTCCTCCGGAACGGGTATTTTAGAGACCCAAAGGGACTCAAGTGGGCTTTTGGAATAGCTGCTGTGGAGACAGAGGGCATTAAGCAATTGAACACTTTGCCTGGGCTATCAGAGAACCCGTCTGCAGTCGGCCTTCTGAAGGTGGAAGAACAAAGAGTACCAATTGCTACCTCGACAGTGCATCGCCGACAGTACCGGACAACGCGAGATGCTGTGATTCCCATCCACAAGATGATCCGTGAGTGGGAGAGCCAAGGGGTGGTCAGCAAGACCCACTCACCCTTCAATAGTCCCATTTGGCCTGTGCGCAAATCTGAAGGAGAATGGAGATTGACTGTGGACTATCGTGCCTTGAATGAAGTGACTCCACCACTGAGCGCTGCTGTGCCGGACATGTTGGAGCTACAGTACAAGCTAGAGTCCAAAGCAGCGAAGTGGTATGCCACTATTGACATTGCCAATGCATTTTTCTCCATTCCTTTGGCAGCAGAGTGCAGGCCTCAGTTTGCTTTCACCTGGAGGGGTGTGCAGTACACCTGGAACCGACTGCCCCAGGGGTGGAAGCACAGTCCCACCATCTGCCATGGACTAATCCAGACTGCACTAGAAAAGGGTGAGGCTCCAGAACATTTGAAGTACATTGATGACATCATTGTGTGGGGGAACACCGCAGCAGAAGTGTTTGAGAAAGGAGAGAAAGTTAGCCGGATTCTCCTGGAAGCTGGTTTCGCCATCAAGAAGAGCAAAGTCAAGGGACCTGCCCGAGAGATCCAGTTCCTGGGAGTGAAGTGGCAAGATGGACGGCGTCAGATTCCCGCTGAGGTCATCAATAAGACCACTGCAATGTCTCCACCAACCAACAAGAAGGAAACACAAGCTTTCCTCGGTGCCATAGGCTTTTGGAGGATGCATATTCCTGTGTGCAGCCAGATTGTGAGTCCTCTTTACCTGGTTACCCGCAAGAAGAACGATTTCCATTGGGGCCCCGAACAGCAACAAGCTTTTGCCCAGATCAAGCAGGAAATCGCTCATGCGGCAGCCCTTGGCCCAGTTAGGACAGGACCCGAAGTGAAGAACGTGCTCTACTCTGCAGCCGGGAGCCATGGCCTGTCCTGGAGCCTTTGGCAGAAGGTGTCTGGTGAGACTCGAGGTCGACCACGGGGATTTTGGAGCCGAAGCTACCGAGGGTCTGAAGCCAACTACACTCCCACAGAGAAGGAAATCTTGGCAGCCTATGAAGGAATCCAAGCCGCCTCAGAGGTAATTGGAACTGAGGCACAACTCCTCCTGGCACCCCGACTACCGGTGCTGGGGTGGATGTTCAAAGCAGAGGTTCCCTCTACCCACCACGCCACCAATGCCACATGGAGCAAATGGATTGCTCTCATCACACAGCGCGCCTGTATCGGAAAACTGAATCGCCCTGGGATTTTGGAAATAATCACAAACTGGCCAGAAGGTGAAAACTTTGGTCTCGCTGATGAAGAAGAACAAGTGACACGTGCTGAAGAAGCTCCACCGTACAACCAACTGCCATCAGAAGACACACGCTACGCTCTTTTCACCGACGGTTCTTGTCGCATCGTAGGGATGAAACGAAAGTGGAAAGCAGCTGTATGGAGTCCCACACGACGGGTCGCCGAAGCTACTGAAAGAGAAGGTGGATCAAGCCAACTCGCTGAACTCAAAGCTGTTCAACTAGCCCTGGACATTGCTGAAAGAGAGAAGTGGCCAAAGCTCTACCTCTTCACTGATTCATGGATGGTAGCCAATGCTCTGTGGGGATGGTTAGAAAAGTGGGAAAAAGCTAATTGGCAGCGTAGGGGAAAACCAATCTGGGCTGCTGAAGAGTGGAGAAACATTGCTGCCCGAGTAAGAAAGCTGGTTGTGAAAGTCCGCCGTGTAGATGCCCATGTCCCCAAGAGTAGGGCTAATGAAGAACACCAAAACAACGAGCAGGTAGATCAGGCTGCAAAGATAGAAGTGTCACAGGTAGACTTGGACTGGAAACACAAGGGAGAGTTGTTCCTAGCTCGATGGGCCCATGATGCCTCAGGCCATCAGGGCAGAGATGCCACCTAGAAGTGGGCACGAGATCGAGGGGTGGATTTGACCATGGACAGTATCTCCCAGGTCATCCCTGATTGTGAGACATGCGCTGCGATCAAGCAGGCCAAGCGGGTGAAGCCCCTGTGGTATGGTGGGTGGTGGTCCAAATACAAGTATGGGGAGGCCTGGCAGATTGATTACATCACACTGCCTCAAACCCGCCAAGGCAAGCGCTATGTGCTCACGATGGTAGAAGCCACCACAGGATGGCTGGAGACCTACCCTGTGCCTCATGCAACAGCCCGGAACACCATCCTGGGCCTTGAAAAGCAAGTCCTTTGGAGGCATGGTACCCCTGAGAGAATTGAATCTGACAATGGGACTCATTTTAAGAACAGCCTTATTAACACCTGGGCTAGAGAACATGGCATTGAGTGGGTGTACCATATCCCTTACCATGCACCAGCTGCAGGCAAAGTGGAACGGTGCAATGGATTGTTGAAAACCACTTTGAAGGCACTAGGTGGGGGAACTTTCAAAAATTGGGAACAGCATCTAGCAAAGGCCACCTGGTTAGTTAACACCCGAGGTTCCACCAATAGAGCTGGTCCAGCCCAATCTGAATCCCTGCATACAACAGATGGAGATAAGGTCCCAGTAGTGCATGTCAGAGGTCTGTTAGGAAAGACTGTGTGGATAAATTCTGCCTCGAGTACAGACAAACCCACCCGTGGGGTTCTTTGCTCAGGGACCTGGTTGCACATGGTGGGTAATGCAGAAAGACGGAACAACACGATGTGTACCACAGGGAGATCTGATTGTTGTGTGAAAACCACCTGTAGTGTGAAATGCTTGTATACCCCTGCTTGCTGAATGTCACTGTCACTGTTCGTATATAGCTGTGTTGATATATATATATATATATGTATGTATGTATGTATGTATGTATTAATATGTGTGTGTAGAATTAGAATATCTTAGTTTGGGCATTGAGCCAACAATATGGGATAAGGGGTGGAATGTCTTGGGGTGACGTTATGATGTGTATCCCATATTGCTGCCTATGCCCAGAAATTAATTTTTGTGCCTTTCTATGCCTCTAAACTGAGCCTGAGAGGGAGAAGAAAAAAACTGAGCAAAACTTTCTCAAAGCAGTTTGCAGCTTGTTCAAGGTCACATAAAGCTAGGAGGGGGTTTTTTCCCCAGCCGCGGCAGGGGAGGGAGGAAGCACCCGGCTTGCTGTGTTCCAGTCAGCTTTTGGCCAGTTGTTTTCAGTTTCTGGTTCTCCGGAGAGAGACTGAGAGTTGGAGCTTGCTTTTTCCTTCTCTAGAATTCCGGATTTTCTCCCTTTGCTACTGGACTGCTTTCAACCTCAGAGCACATCGGGAGAACTTTTCATCGGGCACAGAGGGCCTGGCCCTGGGCCAAGCCCCAGCTCCGAGGAGACCAAAGGGAGGACTCTAACGCTTTCCCAGGTTTTTCCTCCACAGCGAAAGATTTTACCATTTCACCTCATTTTCCTTTTCCCGTGTGTTTGTTAAATAAATAGTTTTATCTTCTTCACTTTCCTTCGAGGAAAATTTATTATTTTTTTTTCCTGAACCTGGTGGGGGAGGGGTGGTTGTGCCTTCTCTCAGAGGATATATTTCTAAATTTGGCCAAACCGGTACAAATTTAGTGGCGCCCAACTGCATGGCTCGAAGGAAAGTGAAAAACCTGTGCTAATTACATTTTGGTTTGAATTTACATATTCTGTGCTGGAGTAAAATAGTCATCATGTTGGTTGAGTTCATAACATTTCTCTGGCTTGATATATTCATGTATTTCTGGTCCGTAGGCTTGTTTAAGGTACTAGTGCCTTTCTGGTCCCTAGGCTTATTTGCCTATCCACAACTTGGTCCGATCTTATCCTTGATAAGGAATTTTTGCAGAGCAGGGACACGAATTCGGATTTCTATTTTGCTGTGCTCGGTGATAATGGTTTATAAGAAGTTGACAGAGGTACAGGCAGCTGTTCAAAGTGTGTATGATCAATGGTTTCTCCCTCCTAACCCCAGTCCTAGCTTCAGTAGCCTGTTTTGGGAATTTATTAGTAACTGCACCCAGATTGTTAGAGGAGGAGGAGTCGGGGTTTCCCTTCCCTTTAAATTTGATAGGTTTTCTTTTGAGAGTGTTCAGTTTCCCCTGGATGTTAAAGAGACCACCCTCCTGGTATTTAATCTGGTAAGCTTCCTCTATGTGGTTTGCAGCTTGTCTAGAATAAGAGCTCAGATTTCCCGGGCGACTGCCGAGACACCTGACCCAGAGGTGGAGCATCCTGAGTGGTGTGGGGAAGGGGAGGATATAGGCCAAATCCTGAAGAAATTCTCTGACCCAATGGTTTGCAATTTTTCCCCTGAACAAGTTCAGAAACCAGCTGAGGTGGCGAAACATCTGAAAGAGACATACAATGACAATTCTAATGAGAACAAGCTCCTTGCAATATGTTGGGTCTTGGCATATGCCTATCGCACACTGCAGCCGGTAAGGGTAGAGAGGCAGGAAGATCAATCAGCAAAGCCTGCAGATACCCCAGTCACTCAGGCTGCAGATAAACCAGACAGCGAGCCCAAACCAGATGGAGAGTCTAAGCCACTGACAGTGGCTCCTGTTACAAGGAAAAAGCACATAACCAAAACTGATCGCCCAGTGACAGATGAGGATAATGCAGGGGAAGGAACCTCAAAAGATGCAGGGGAAGGAACCTCAAAACCACCTACTGACTCAGGCACAGAAACCATTACTGAGTCCATGTCCATAAAAGACCTTCACAGCCTAAGAAAGGATTACACCCGACGGTCCGATGAATCCATAATCAGTTGGATGGTCCGTATTTGGGATGCGGCAGGTGATGATGTGATGCTGGACGGTGCTGAAGCGAGGCATTTGGGATCCCTGTCACATGACCCAGTGATTGACCAAGCGATGAAAAGGGGGACTGACTCTACCAGTGTCTGGAGACGAGTTTTGACAGGCGTGATTGAAAGATATATGTGTGGAGATGATCTCTACATGCAGCAAACCCCGTGGAAGACCATAGAACAAGGGATCCAACGCCTGAGAGAACTAGGGGTGGTAGAGGTTGTCTTCGCAAATGACCCAGGATTGAGGAGTCCAGACCGGGCCAGAGTTATTCCATACATGTGGCGAAAACTCATACAACTTGGGCCACCAGAATACGCTTCTGCTTTAGCAATAATGAAACCGGACTACGGTGCGAATGAGACCGTGAAGGATATGGCAGTGAAGCTCCGAGCATATGCAGACACTCTGCATGGCCCAACACATGCAAGAATCGCAGCTGTGGAAACACATATGCAGAAAATGGAAGATAAGATGGAGAAGAGTCTCCAGGAGATTAAAGAGTGCCTTCTCCGCGGACGTTCCCCAGAGGGAAGGCACATCCCACGAAGTGAGCTGTGGGATTTCCTGTGTGACAGTGGGGAAAACATGAAGAACTGGGGTAGACAACCCACTTCTGCTTTGGCAGCACGAGTGCGTGAATTGAAGGAGCGCAAGTCTCAGAAAGGAGGATCTACCAAAAAGGAAGTAGCCCCAGTTGCCTGTAGCCAAACTGCCGGAAATGATGGAAAAGAGGATGACATGTCCAATTCCCATGAAGGAACCTCTAAGATACAGGCCCAGGGAAAGAAGGATAACCAGGCATAGAGGGGCCCTGCCTCTAGCCAGGTAGAGGTTAGGGAAAACCGTGTTTTTTGGACTGTGTGGATTCGTTGGCCTGGTACATCAGAACCACAAAAACATGATGCCTTGGTTGACACTGGTGCACAGTGTACAATAATTCCATCGCAGCATGTGGGGGTAGAATCTGTTTCTATTTCTGGTGTAACAGGTGGATCACAAAATTTGACCTTGGTGGAAGCTGAGGTGAGCCTGACTGGAACTGAGTGGAAGAAGCATCTCATTGTGACTGGCCCAAAGGCCCCGTGCATTTTGGGCATAGACTTCCTCCGGAACGGGTATTTTAGAGACCCAAAGGGACTCAAGTGGGCTTTTGGAATAGCTGCTGTGGAGACAGAGGGCATTAAGCAATTGAACACTTTGCCTGGGCTATCAGAGAACCCGTCTGCAGTCGGCCTTCTGAAGGTGGAAGAACAAAGAGTACCAATTGCTACCTCGACAGTGCATCGCCGACAGTACCGGACAACGCGAGATGCTGTGGTTCCCATCCACAAGATGATCCGTGAGTGGGAGAGCCAAGGGGTGGTCAGCAAGACCCACTCACCCTTCAATAGTCCCATTTGGCCTGTGCGCAAATCTGAAGGAGAATGGAGATTGACTGTGGACTATCGTGCCTTGAATGAAGTGACTCCACCACTGAGCGCTGCTGTGCCGGACATGTTGGAGCTACAGTACAAGCTAGAGTCCAAAGCAGCGAAGTGGTATGCCACTATTGACATTGCCAATGCATTTTTCTCCATTCCTTTGGCAGCAGAGTGCAGGCCTCAGTTTGCTTTCACCTGGAGGGGTGTGCAGTACACCTGGAACCGACTGCCCCAGGGGTGGAAGCACAGTCCCACCATCTGCCATGGACTAATCCAGACTGCACTAGAAAAGGGTGAGGCTCCAGAACATTTGAAGTACATTGATGACATCATTGTGTGGGGGAACACCGCAGCAGAAGTGTTTGAGAAAGGAGAGAAAGTTAGCCGGATTCTCCTGGAAGCTGGTTTCGCCATCAAGAAGAGCAAAGTCAAGGGACCTGCCCGAGAGATCCAGTTCCTGGGAGTGAAGTGGCAAGATGGACGGCGTCAGATTCCCGCTGAGGTCATCAATAAGACCACTGCAATGTCTCCACCAACCAACAAGAAGGAAACACAAGCTTTCCTCGGTGCCATAGGCTTTTGGAGGATGCATATTCCTGTGTGCAGCCAGATTGTGAGTCCTCTTTACCTGGTTACCCGCAAGAAGAACGATTTCCATTGGGGCCCCGAACAGCAACAAGCTTTTGCCCAGATCAAGCAGGAAATCGCTCATGCGGCAGCCCTTGGCCCAGTTAGGACAGGACCCGAAGTGAAGAACGTGCTCTACTCTGCAGCCGGGAGCCATGGCCTGTCCTGGAGCCTTTGGCAGAAGGTGTCTGGTGAGACTCGAGTTCGACCACGGGGATTTTGGAGCCGAAGCTACCGAGGGTCTGAAGCCAACTACACTCCCACAGAGAAGGAAATCTTGGCAGCCTATGAAGGAATCCAAGCCGCCTCAGAGGTAATTGGAACTGAGGCACAACTCCTCCTGGCACCCCGACTGCCGGTGCTGGGGTGGATGTTCAAAGCAGAGGTTCCCTCTACCCACCACGCCACCAATGCCACATGGAGCAAATGGATTGCTCTCATCACACAGCGCGCCTGTATCGGAAAACTGAATCGCCCTGGGATTTTGGAAATAATCACAAACTGGCCAGAAGGTGAAAACTTTGGTCTCGCTGATGAAGAAGAACACGTGACACGTGCTGAAGAAGCTCCACCGTACAACCAACTGCCATCAGAAGACACACGCTACGCTCTTTTCACCGACGGTTCTTGTCGCATCGTAGGGATGAAACGAAAGTGGAAAGCAGCTGTATGGAGTCCCACACGACGGGTCGCCGAAGCTACTGAAAGAGAAGGTGGATCAAGCCAACTCGCTGAACTCAAAGCTGTTCAACTAGCCCTGGACATTGCTGAAAGAGAGAAGTGGCCAAAGCTCTACCTCTTCACTGATTCATGGATGGTAGCCAATGCTCTGTGGGGATGGTTAGAAAAGTGGGAAAAAGCTAATTGGCAGCGTAGGGGAAAACCAATCTGGGCTGCTGAAGAGTGGAGAAACATTGCTGCCCGAGTAAGAAAGCTGGTTGTGAAAGTCCGCCGTGTAGATGCCCATGTCCCCAAGAGTAGGGCTAATGAAGAACACCAAAACAACGAGCAGGTAGATCAGGCTGCAAAGATAGAAGTGTCACAGGTAGACTTGGACTGGAAACACAAGGGAGAGTTGTTCCTAGCTCGATGGGCCCATGATGCCTCAGGCCATCAGGGCAGAGATGCCACCTAGAAGTGGGCACGAGATCGAGGGGTGGATTTGACCATGGACAGTATCTCCCAGGTCATCCCTGATTGTGAGACATGCGCTGCGATCAAGCAGGCCAAGCGGGTGAAGCCCCTGTGGTATGGTGGGTGGTGGTCCAAATACAAGTATGGGGAGGCCTGGCAGATTGATTACATCACACTGCCTCAAACCCGCCAAGGCAAGCGCTATGTGCTCACGATGGTAGAAGCCACCACAGGATGGCTGGAGACCTACCCTGTGCCTCATGCAACAGCCCGGAACACCATCCTGGGCCTTGAAAAGCAAGTCCTTTGGAGGCATGGTACCCCTGAGAGAATTGAATCTGACAATGGGACTCATTTTAAGAACAGCCTTATTAACACCTGGGCTAGAGAACATGGCATTGAGTGGGTGTACCATATCCCTTACCATGCACCAGCTGCAGGCAAAGTGGAACGGTGCAATGGATTGTTGAAAACCACTTTGAAGGCACTAGGTGGGGGAACTTTCAAAAATTGGGAACAGCATCTAGCAAAGGCCACCTGGTTAGTTAACACCCGAGGTTCCACCAATAGAGCTGGTCCAGCCCAATCTGAATCCCTGCATACAAAAGATGGAGTTAAGGTCCCAGTAGTGCATGTCAGAGGTCTGTTAGGAAAGACTGTGTGGATAAATTCTGCCTCGAGTACAGACAAACCCACCCGTAGGGTTCTTTGCTCAGGGACCTGGTTGCACATGGTGGGTAATGCAGAAAGACGGAACAACACGATGTGTACCACAGGGAGATCTGATTGTTGTGTGAAAACCACCTGTAGTGTGAAATGCTTGTATACCCCTGCTTGCTGATTGTCACTGTCACTGTTCGTATATAGCTGTGTGTGTATATATATATATATGTATGTATGTATGTATGTATTAATGTGTGTGTGTAGAATTAGAATATCTTAGTTTGGGCATTGAGCCAACAATATGGGATAAGGGGCGGAATGTCTTGGGGTGACGTTATGATGTGTATCCCATATTGCTGCCTATGCCCAGAAATTAATTTTTGTGCCTTTCTATGCCTCTAAACTGAGCCTGAGAGGGAGAAGAAAAAAACTGAGCAAAACTTTCTCAAAGCAGTTTGCAGCTTGTTCAAGGTCACATAAAGCTAGGAGGGGGTTTTTTCCCCAGCCGCGGCAGGGGAGGGAGGAAGCACCCGGCTTGCTGTGTTCCAGTCAGCTTTTGGCCAGTTGTTTTCAGTTTCTGGTTCTCCGGAGAGAGACTGAGAGTTGGAGCTTGCTTTTTCCTTCTCTAGAGTTCCGGATTTTCTCCCTTTGCTACTGGACTGCTTTCAACCTCAGAGCACATCGGGAGAACTTTTCATCGGGCACAGAGGGCCTGGCCCTGGGCCAAGCCCCAGCTCCGAGGAGACCAAAGGGAGGACTCTAACGCTTTCCCAGGTTTTTCCTCCACAGCGAAAGATTTTACCATTTCACCTCATTTTCCTTTTCCCGTGTGTTTGTTAAATAAATAGTTTTATCTTCTTCACTTTCCTTCGAGGAAAATTTATTATTTTTTTTTCCTGAACCTGGTGGGGGAGGGGTGGTTGTGCCTTCTCTCAGAGGATATATTTCTAAATTTGGCCAAACCGGTACAAATTTAGTGGCGCCCAACTGCATGGCTCGAAGGAAAGTGAAAAACCTGTGCTAATTACATTTTGGTTTGAATTTACATATTCTGTGCTGGAGTAAAATAGTCATCATGTTGGTTGAGTTCATAACATTTCTCTGGCTTGATATATTCATGTATTTCTGGTCCGTAGGCTTGTTTAAGGTACTAGTGCCTTTCTGGTCCCTAGGCTTATTTGCCTATCCACAACTTGGTCCGATCTTATCCTTGATAAGGAATTTTTGCAGAGCAGGGACACGAATTCAGATTTCTATTTTGCTGTGCTCGGTGATAATGGTTTATAAGAAGTTGACAGAGGTACAGGCAGCTGTTCAAAGTGTGTATGATCAATGGTTTCTCCCTCCTAACCCCAGTCCTAGCTTCAGTAGCCTGTTTTGGGAATTTATTAGTAACTGCACCCAGATTGTTAGAGGAGGAGGAGTCGGGGTTTCCCTTCCCTTTAAATTTGATAGGTTTTCTTTTGAGAGTGTTCAGTTTCCCCTGGATGTTAAAGAGACCACCCTCCTGGTATTTAATCTGGTAAGCTTCCTCTATGTGGTTTGCAGCTTGTCTAGAATAAGAGCTCAGATTTCCCGGGCGACTGCCGAGACACCTGACCCAGAGGTGGAGCATCCTGAGTGGTGTGGGGAAGGGGAGGATATAGGCCAAATCCTGAAGAAATTCTCTGACCCAATGGTTTGCAATTTTTCCCCTGAACAAGTTCAGAAACCAGCTGAGGTGGCGAAACATCTGAAAGAGACATACAATGACAATTCTAATGAGAACAAGCTCCTTGCAATATGTTGGGTCTTGGCATATGCCTATCGCACACTGCAGCCGGTAAGGGTAGAGAGGCAGGAAGATCAATCAGCAAAGCCTGCAGATACCCCAGTCACTCAGGCTGCAGATAAACCAGACAGCGAGCCCAAACCAGATGGAGAGTCTAAGCCACTGACAGTGGCTCCTGTTACAAGGAAAAAGCACATAACCAAAACTGATCGCCCAGTGACAGATGAGGATAATGCAGGGGAAGGAACCTCAAAAGATGCAGGGGAAGGAACCTCAAAACCACCTACTGACTCAGGCACAGAAACCATTACTGAGTCCATGTCCATAAAAGACCTTCACAGCCTAAGAAAGGATTACACCCGACGGTCCGATGAATCCATAATCAGTTGGATGGTCCGTATTTGGGATGCGGCAGGTGATGATGTGATGCTGGACGGTGCTGAAGCGAGGCATTTGGGATCCCTGTCACATGACCCAGTGATTGACCAAGCGATGAAAAGGGGGACTGACTCTACCAGTGTCTGGAGACGAGTTTTGACAGGCGTGATTGAAAGATATATGTGTGGAGATGATCTCTACATGCGGCAAACCCGTGGAAGACCATAGAGCAAGGGATCCAACGCCTGAGAGAACTAGGGGTGGTAGAGGTTGTCTTCGCAAATGACCCAGGATTGAGGAGTCCAGACCGGGCCAGAGTTATTCCATACATGTGGCGAAAACTCATACAACTTGGGCCACCAGAATACGCTTCTGCTTTAGCAATAATGAAACCGGACTACGGTGCGAATGAGACCGTGAAGGATATGGCAGTGAAGCTCCGAGCATATGCAGACACTCTGCATGGCCCAACACATGCAAGAATCGCAGCTGTGGAAACACATATGCAGAAAATGGAAGATAAGATGGAGAAGAGTCTCCAGGAGATTAAAGAGTGCCTTCTCCGCGGACGTTCCCCAGAGGGAAGGCACATCCCACGAAGTGAGCTGTGGGATTTCCTGTGTGACAGTGGGGAAAACATGAAGAACTGGGGTAGACAACCCACTTCTGCTTTGGCAGCACGAGTGCGTGAATTGAAGGAGCGCAAGTCTCAGAAAGGAGGATCTACCAAAAAGGAAGTAGCCCCAGTTGCCTGTAGCCAAACTGCCGGAAATGATGGAAAAGAGGATGACATGTCCAATTCCCATGAAGGAACCTCTAAGATACAGGCCCAGGGAAAGAAGGATAACCAGGCATAGAGGGGCCCTGCCTCTAGCCAGGTAGAGGTTAGGGAAAACCGTGTTTTTTGGACTGTGTGGATTCGTTGGCCTGGTACATCAGAACCACAAAAACATGATGCCTTGGTTGACACTGGTGCACAGTGTACAATAATTCCATCGCAGCATGTGGGGGTAGAATCTGTTTCTATTTCTGGTGTAACAGGTGGATCACAAAATTTGACCTTGGTGGAAGCTGAGGTGAGCCTGACTGGAACTGAGTGGAAGAAGCATCTCATTGTGACTGGCCCAAAGGCCCCGTGCATTTTGGGCATAGACTTCCTCCGGAACGGGTATTTTAGAGACCCAAAGGGACTCAAGTGGGCTTTTGGAATAGCTGCTGTGGAGACAGAGGGCATTAAGCAATTGAACACTTTGCCTGGGCTATCAGAGAACCCGTCTGCAGTCGGCCTTCTGAAGGTGGAAGAACAAAGAGTACCAATTGCTACCTCGACAGTGCATCGCCGACAGTACCGGACAACGCGAGATGCTGTGGTTCCCATCCACAAGATGATCCGTGAGTGGGAGAGCCAAGGGGTGGTCAGCAAGACCCACTCACCCTTCAATAGTCCCATTTGGCCTGTGCGCAAATCTGAAGGAGAATGGAGATTGACTGTGGACTATCGTGCCTTGAATGAAGTGACTCCACCACTGAGCGCTGCTGTGCCGGACATGTTGGAGCTACAGTACAAGCTAGAGTCCAAAGCAGCGAAGTGGTATGCCACTATTGACATTGCCAATGCATTTTTCTCCATTCCTTTGGCAGCAGAGTGCAGGCCTCAGTTTGCTTTCACCTGGCGGGGTGTGCAGTAAACCTGGAACCGACTGCCCCAGGGGTGGAAGCACAGTCCCACCATCTGCCATGGACTAATCCAGACTGCACTAGAAAAGGGTGAGGCTCCAGAACATTTGAAGTACATTGATGACATCATTGTGTGGGGGAACACCGCAGCAGAAGTGTTTGAGAAAGGAGAGAAAGTTAGCCGGATTCTCCTGGAAGCTGGTTTCGCCATCAAGAAGAGCAAAGTCAAGGGACCTGCCCGAGAGATCCAGTTCCTGGGAGTGAAGTGGCAAGATGGACGGCGTCAGATTCCCGCTGAGGTCATCAATAAGACCACTGCAATGTCTCCACCAACCAACAAGAAGGAAACACAAGCTTTCCTCGGTGCCATAGGCTTTTGGAGGATGCATATTCCTGTGTACAGCGAGATTGTGAGTCCTCTTTACCTGGTTACCCGCAAGAAGAACGATTTCCATTGGGGCCCCGAACAGCAACAAGCTTTTACCCAGATCAAGCAGGAAATCGCTCATGCGGCAGCCCTTGGCCCAGTTAGGACAGGACCCGAAGTGAAGAACGTGCTCTACTCTGCAGCCGGGAGCCATGGCCTGTCCTGGAGCCTTTGGCAGAAGGTGTCTGGTGAGACTCGAGGTCGACCACGGGGATTTTGGAGCCGAAGCTACCGAGGGTCTGAAGCCAACTACACTCCCACAGAGAAGGAAATCTTGGCAGCCTATGAAGGAATCCAAGCCGCCTCAGAGGTAATTGGAACTGAGGCACAACTCCTCCTGACACCCCGACTGCCGGTGCTGGGGTGGATGTTCAAAGCAGAGGTTCCCTCTACCCACCACGCCACCAATGCCACATGGAGCAAATGGATTGCTCTCATCACACAGCGCGCCTGTATCGGAAAACTGAATCGCCCTGGGATTTTGGAAATAATCACAAACTGGCCAGAAGGTGAAAACTTTGGTCTCGCTGATGAAGAAGAACAAGTGACACGTGCTGAAGAAGCTCCACCGTACAACCAACTGCCATCAGAAGACACACGCTACGCTCTTTTCACCGACGGTTCTTGTCGCATCGTAGGGATGAAACGAAAGTGGAAAGCAGCTGTATGGAGTCCCACACGACGGGTCGCCGAAGCTACTGAAAGAGAAGGTGGATCAAGCCAACTCGCTGAACTCAAAGCTGTTCAACTAGCCCTGGACATTGCTGAAAGAGAGAAGTGGCCAAAGCTCTACCTCTTCACTGATTCATGGATGGTAGCCAATGCTCTGTGGGGATGGTTAGAAAAGTGGGAAAAAGCTAATTGGCAGCGTAGGGGAAAACCAATCTGGGCTGCTGAAGAGTGGAGAAACATTGCTGCCCGAGTAAGAAAGCTGGTTGTGAAAGTCCGCCGTGTAGATGCCCATGTCCCCAAGAGTAGGGCTAATGAAGAACACCAAAACAACGAGCAGGTAGATCAGGCTGCAAAGATAGAAGTGTCACAGGTAGACTTGGACTGGAAACACAAGGGAGAGTTGTTCCTAGCTCGATGGGCCCATGATGCCTCAGGCCATCAGGGCAGAGATGCCACCTAGAAGTGGGCACGAGATCGAGGGGTGGATTTGACCATGGACAGTATCTCCCAGGTCATCCCTGATTGTGAGACATGCGCTGCGATCAAGCAGGCCAAGCGGGTGAAGCCCCTGTGGTATGGTGGGCGGTGGTCCAAATACAAGTATGGGGAGGCCTGGCAGATTGATTACATCACACTGCCTCAAACCCGCCAAGGCAAGCGCTATGTGCTCACGATGGTAGAAGCCACCACAGGATGGCTGGAGACCTACCCTGTGCCTCATGCAACAGCCCGGAACACCATCCTGGGCCTTGAAAAGCAAGTCCTTTGGAGGCATGGTACCCCTGAGAGAATTGAATCTGACAATGGGACTCATTTTAAGAACAGCCTTATTAACACCTGGGCTAGAGAACATGGCATTGAGTGGGTGTACCATATCCCTTACCATGCACCAGCTGCAGGCAAAGTGGAACGGTGCAATGGATTGTTGAAAACCACTTTGAAGGCACTAGGTGGGGGAACTTTCAAAAATTGGGAACAGCATCTAGCAAAGGCCACCTGGTTAGTTAACACCCGAGGTTCCACCAATAGAGCTGGTCCAGCCCAATCTGAATCCCTGCATACAACAGATGGAGATAAGGTCCCAGTAGTGCATGTCAGAGGTCTGTTAGGAAAGACTGTGTGGATAAATTCTGCCTCGAGTACAGACAAACCCACCCGTGGGGTTCTTTGCTCAGGGACCTGGTTGCACATGGTGGGTAATGCAGAAAGACAGAACAACACGATGTGTACCACAGGGAGATCTGATTGTTGTGTGAAAACCACCTGTAGTGTGAAATGCTTGTATACCCCTGCTTGCTGATTGTCACTGTCACTGTTCGTATATAGCTGTGTGTGTATATATATATATATGTATGTATGTATGTATGTATTAATGTGTGTGTGTAGAATTAGAATATCTTAGTTTGGGCATTGAGCCAACAATATGGGATAAGGGGTGGAATGTCTTGGGGTGACGTTATGATGTGTATCCCATATTGCTGCCTATGCCCAGAAATTAATTTTTGTGCCTTTCTATGCCTCTAAACTGAGCCTGAGAGGGAGAAGAAAAAAACTGAGCAAAACTTTCTCAAAGCAGTTTGCAGCTTGTTCAAGGACACTTAAAGATAGGAGGTTTTGTTTTTTTTTTTTTTTTTCCCCAGCCGCGGCAGGGGAGGGAGGAAGCACCCGGCTTGTTGTGTTCCAGTCAGCTTTTGGCCAGTTGTTTTCAGTTTCTGGTTCTCCGGAGAGAGACTGAGAGTTGGAGCTTGCTTTTTCCTTCTCTAGAATTCCGGATTTTCTCCCTTTGCTACTGGACTGCTTTCAACCTCAGAGCACATCGGGAGGACTTTTCATTGGGCACAGAGGGCCTGGCCCTGGGCCAAGCCCCAGCTCCAAGGAGACCAAAGGGAGGACTCTAACGCTTTCCCAGGTTTTTCCTCCACAGCGAAAGATTTTACCATTTCACCTCATTTTCCTTTCCCGTGTGTTTGTTAAATAAATAGTTTTATCTTCTTCACTTTCCTTCGAGGAAAATTTTTTTTTTTTTTCCCCGAACCTGGTGGGGGAGGGGTGGTTGTGCCTTCTCTCAGAGGATATATTTCTAAATTTTGCTAAACCGGTACAATCGAGTACAGACAAATATATCCGTGGGGTTGTCTTGCTCATGGGCCAAGTAGCTTATGGTGGGTAATGCAGAAAGATGGAACATCACGTTGTGTACCACAGGGACATCTGGTTGTTGTATGAAAACCACCTGTAGTGTGAAATGCTTGTATACCCCTGCTTGCTGATTGTCACTGTCCCTGTTCATATATAACTTTGTGTATATATATATATATGTATGTATTAATGTGTGTGTGTAGAATTAGAATATCTTAGTTTGGGCATTGAGCCAACAATATGGGATAAGGGGTGGAATGTCTTGGGGGGACCTTATCATGTGTATCCCATATCACGGCCTATGCCCAGAAATTAATTTCTGTGTCTTTCTATGCCTCTAAACTGAGCCTGAGGTGGCGAAGGAAAAAACTGAGCAAAACTTTTTCAAAGCAGTTTGCAGCATGTTCAATGTCACACACAGATAGCAATTGGTTTCCAGCTCCGGCATGGGAGGGAGGAAGCACCCGGCTTGCTGCGCCCAGAATAGTTTATTTGGCTAGTGGCTCAGCGTCTTTGTTCTCCGGAGAGAGACTGAGAGTTGAATTTTTCCTTCCCTGGAATTTCAGATTTTCTCCCTTTTCTACTGGACTGCTTGATTGCTTTAACATCAGAGCACATCAGGAGGACTTTCCACCGGGAGCAGAGGGCCTGGCCCTGGCCCAAGCCCCAGCTCCAAGGAGACCAAAGGGAGGACTCTAACACTTTCCCATGTTTTTCCTCCACAGCGAGAAATCTTATTATTTAGCATTATTTTCCTTTCCTGTGTGTTTGTTAAATAAATAGTTTTATCTCCTTCACTTTCCTTCGAGGAAAATCTATTTTTTCCGGAACCTGGTGGGGGAGGTGTGGTTGTACCTTCTCTCAGAGGATATATTTCTAAATTTGGCCAAACCGGAAGACAAATTTTGCTAATTTGTGCCTTAAGGGTCCCATTCATGCCTTCCACTTTACCGCTTGCTTGGGGTCTGTAAGGTGTTTGCAGATCCCAAGCAATTCCCAAAATCCGGCTAACCTCTTGAATCACATTTGCAACAAAATGTGGTCCCCTGTCCGAGGACATACCCAAAGGAACCCCAAACCTTGGTATTATATGATTAAGCAAAACTTTCACCACCTCCTTGGCTGTGTTAGTGAGACAGGGGTAAGCTTCAGGCCATCCACTGAAGGTGTCAACCAACACCAGTATGTACCTGTATCCTTCTTTGCGTGGTAACTCAGCAAAGTCTATTTGCCAGTAATCTCCAGGAAGATCCCCTGCCTTTGTTACTCCTAGCACAACTCTTTTCCTCGTATCAGGATTGTTTTTGCAGCAGATTTCACACTTGCTCACTACTGATTGTTCAATATCTGCCATTCCCTTTCATATTACTACCTTTTTCAGATGTTTCAGAAGATTTTCAACCCTGAAATGTGTGCTTTCATGTTCTCTTCGAGCTAGCTCTCGAAGGGTTACAGGTGGGACTAGAACCTGATTTGCAGGTGTGACAGCCCATCCATTTTCTGTGATCTCAGCCTTAAGAAACTTAATTAACTTGTGGTCTGGCCTGATCATATTTTGGGGTGAACCCTGACAAATCAATCTTTTTTTTGTGGAATTACTGCAAGAACACCTTTTTCTGCAGCCCTTCTTGCTGTTTCATCAGCAAAGTGATTTCTCAATTCTGGAGTGGTTTTCCCTTTCTGGGGACCCCTACAATGCATGAGAGCCACTTCTGTGGGTCTTTTAATGCTGTCTAAGAGGGCAAGGATTTGTTCAGCGTGTTTGATCTGGTTACCTTGAGCTTTCAACAGTCCTCTCTCCTTCCAGATGGCTCCATGGGCGTGGACAACACTAAATGCATATTTGGAGTCGGTCCATATATTTACCTTCTTTCCTTTGCTCAGGTCTAGGGCCCTTGTCAGTGCAATCAGTTCAGCTTTCTGCGATGACACATCTGCGGGCAGGGCCTTCGCCTCAATCTCCTTGTCCTGGGTTGTTACTGCATAACCTGTCATTCGCTTACCGTTTCTTATGAAGCTTCTCCCATCTGTAAACAGCTCCCAGTCTGGATTTTCTAGGGGCACGTCCTTCAGGTCTGGTCTGCTGGAAAAGACCTCCTCGATTGTCTGCAAATAGTCATGCTCAGGCACATCGTCGGTTAAAGTAGAGGACAGAAACATGGCAGGGTTAACAACAGAAGTTGTTTTCAGGGTAACATCATCCTGTTCTAACAGCAGTGACTGATATCTAAGCATTCAGTTTCCGGACAGCCAATGTCCTCTTTTCTGTTCCAGTATTGCTGCTACTGCATGTGGCACATACACTACAATGTGTTGTCCAAGGGTGAGTTTCCGGGCCTCTTGAATCAGGATGACAGTAGCCGCCACGGCCTTCAAACACCCAGGCCACCCTTGACTAACACTGTCTAGCTGTTTGGAAAAGTAGGCCACAGCCCTCTGTTGGCTTCCGAGGCGCTGTGCTAATACGCCCAGTGCCACATTGAGTCTCTTGTGTAAAAAGTTCAAAAGGCTTAGTCAAGTCTGATAAGCCCAGTGCTGGAGCTGACATTAGAGAGTGTTTCAGCTGTTTAAATGCAGCCCTTGTGCTTTCAATCAAAATTATAATGCCATTTTCAGCTGCTTTTATTGCTCCATACAAGGGTTTTACCAACAATCCATAATTTGCTATCCACAAACGACACCAACCTACCATTCCCAGAAAAGCCTGCATCTCTCTCATGTTGTGTGGCTCTGGAAGTCGGCAAATGGCTTCTTTCCGCTCCTTGCTGAGCTGTTGGTGTCCACAGAAGATCTCAAGTCCCAAGTAAACTACTGCTTCCTTGGCAATCTGTGCTTTGTCTTTGGAAACTCTGTATCCACTCTGTCCCAAAAAGTTTAACAAGCTTACAGTGAATTGGATGTAGTCATCTGTGGTCTTGGCTGCAATCAAGATGTCATCAACATACTGAAGGATAATCCCTCCTGTCTCTTGTCTCCTCCAATCTTCCAATTCCTTTGCTAGCTGGTTTCCAAATATTGTTGGGCTATTCTTGAAACCCTGGGGTAGGACTGTCCAGGTAAGCCGACTTTTCCTCCCTCTTTCAGGGTTTTCCCACTCGAAAGCAAAAAGCTCCTGGCTGTTTTTATGCACAGGAATGCAGAAAAAGGCATCTTTTAGGTCTACAACAGTAAACCACCCTAATTCATCTGTCAGTGTGGTCAAAAGTGTGCGTGGATTGGCAACCACTGGGTGTATGTCCTCTGTAATTTTGTTAATTGCCCTCAAATCTTGGACTAACCGGTAACTTTTACCATCAGCTTTCTTCACTGAAAGGATTGGCGTGTTATACCTGGACTCACATTGCACTAATAACCCATGGTGGAGGAATTTTTCAATTATAGGTGCCAGTCCTTTGCGACTCTCTTGTTGCAGTGGGGATACTGTAACACGCATGTCAAACAAGGAGGCCCAGGGAAAGAAATATATATGGACAGATTCTTGCTAGATGTTTCAGAGATGTTTATTTCTCCAGCCGCATGGTGGGGCTCTGCCAAGGAACTGTCACAATCCCCGGACTCGAGGGTCCTTGCCAACGCAGGGAAACACAAAACAACCAATGGGGAATGAGGCTGACCAGGGGCGAGGGAAACCCCGTCTCTCTCCCCTCAGCGCCCCTCTCCCAGGGCTACATGGCGGGGGGAGGGAGCCCGACATTTCACCCATTTATTTTTAACAAAAAGAGATTTAAAACTTAACATTGAAAACAACTGGATAAACATAACAAGAACAGTTTCAAAACAATACAAGCCACCCTCCTGAGTCTTTAAATGTCCAAACAGATTCTCTGGAACATCTCAAGGCTGACAGAAGGGAGACAGGACTCTCTGAGCATGGTTTTTGGGTAAACTGAGGCAGGAGAGGGTTTAATTTCTTCCCTCCCCCTTTTCATTCCCCACTCGGCATTGGAAAGGGATTTTTGGGGAAACAATTGGCAAAGGCATGGTTTTGTGAGGGAAACCATGGGTGGAAAAACGGATTTGGAATACACTGGAGGTAATAGGATATAGGGTAAAAGGGGAAGGTGGGATTAGGAAAGGGAGACTGTAGGGGGGGGCTTATAATGGAGATATTGTCTAACATGAAACGATTTTTTGCATATATACTGCCTTTTACAGAAACACAATCAGGCCCAGTGACCTGCGCTGCCTGCAACCCTTTTCTACCATGTACAATTTTGAATTCTACCACCTCTCCATCTCCCAAGCTTGGGATGCATTTTTCAGGGTTATTCTTTTTAATGGCAGTTCTATGCACGAATATGTCTTGCTGGTTGACACATCTTGTTGTTAAACCATAATTTTGTTTAACATTATGCCACTTTACTATTCCTAAAATCTTAGCTACTATGATCTTTTCCTTTTTCCGAGTGGCTGCTGTTTTCTGTCTCGCTGCATTTTTGCTTTCTTTTTCTCTCACACCCGGGTTGGAATTGCCAGGGCTGCTAGTGCTGCCAGGGCCGCCAAAGCTGCTCATGCCTGCGTGCTCTTCCCGGGTTTGCGTTCGAGGCCGCGCAGGCAGGGCCGGGCCGTGCCACTCAGTTCTCCGTGTGTCGCCTCCTCTGGTCGCAGCTTTGCTGCCGCTGCCAGGCGCTGCATCCACGTCTCGGCCGGGCCCCCGAGGGATGACTCCCCCCTGCCCTGCTCCAGCGCGCGGTTCGGCTAGGCGCGGCTCTGTCCCGCCGCCACCGCCGCCAGCCGCCGTCCGCGCACCCCTCCTCTCGGCCGGGCTTTCACGGGGCTCGCTCCACCACGCGCTGTGTTGGGCCGGGCAGGCACCGCCGGATCGCGCCGCTCGCATGGCACCTTGCTCCGCCTCCGACACTGCAGCTCGCATCGCTCCGCCCACGTGCGGGAATTGTCTCGCTGCTGCTCAGAGAGCGCTCGGTCCACGTGGCCTGGGTCGCACGGTCCCTGAGCCAGGCTTCCCTTCGCCAAGACACAGCTGACATTGTTCAACAGTCTCGGTAATTAAATAATATTCACGAAAATATTCTTCCATCGGCATATATTTTGACTCAAAAATTAACTGTGTCCAAATGGTCTTTCAAAAGTCTTTGGTAAGAATTAAATCCCAAGAAACATAGAAAAAGTTCTTAAACAACCATGAAAGGAAATGTTTCAGTTCTTTTTGAGCTTGAATTAAGCTAAAATTTACAAATCGTTGTTCAAGAATCTTTTTAATATAAATGTCCATATGCGGCTCTGAGAGCCAAGAGTCTTTCCACGGTTCCTCCATAGTTTAGATATGGAATAGCAAAACAAAAACAAGAAGAGAAATCCAAAGTTTTGAGGGTTTACTCACGCAAATCAGTCGCTTAGGGATCGGGGATCATTCTGCCCGCATTCACTACCATTATGTTGCAGTGGGGATACTGTAACACGCATATCAAACAAAGAGGCCCAGGGAAAGAAATATATATGGACAGATTCTTGCTAGATGTTTCAGAGATGTTTTTTTTCTCCAGCCGCATGGCCGGGGCTCTGCCAAGGAACTGTCACAATCCCCGGACTCGAGGGTCCTTGCCAACGCAGGGAAACACAAAACAACCAATGGGGAATGAGGCTGACCAGGGGCGAGGGAAACCCCGTCTCTCTCCCCTCAGCGCCCCTCTCCCAGGCCTACATGGCGGGGGGGAGGGACCCCGACATTTCTCTCTAATTTTAAAGGATATTGTTTTTGCCTTCCTGGTGTGGCTCCTGGTTTGAGTGCAATGCTCACCGTTTCTGCCTGTTTGGATCTTCCTGGAACATCACTGGACCACACAACTGGATTGACAGCATGTTCAACTTCAGTGGGGATTTCACCACATCTGTCCTGTATAAAAAGTGCAGCAACTTCGACAAATTTAGTGTCTGGAATGATAACTCGTACGCCCTCCCCTCTTTTAAATTTAATTTCAGATTCCAATTTTTCTAACAAATCCCTCCCCAGCAATGGTTTAGGGGAGTTAGGCATATAAAGAAATTGATGAGTTATCCAGTGCTTCCCCAGTTTAAATTTCAAAGGTTGGAAGAAAGGCCATGTTTCAGCTACCCCTGTTGCCCCAACTACATGAACAGTTTCGTGACTCAGTTTCCCTTCTAAAGTATTTAACACAGAATATGCTGCGCCAGTGTCTACCAGAAATTCTATATCATCTTTCCCCAGCTTGGCTATAACCGAAGGCTCTGCTGGGGGAGAAGCCTCCGGTCCCCATCATTCTGAGTTTGAGTTTTGTTCCAATGGGAGCTGTAGAAGCAGGGGTGTCTCCTTCAACATTGGACAGTCAGCCTTCCAATGCCCTTTCTTCTTGCAATAAGCTCATGTGTCTTTGTCCCTAGGGAGAGTGAGGAAAGTCACTGCTCGCTCAGTCAGCAGATTTACCAGTCTCTGCTCTGGAAAGCCTCGGGCTGCCTAGAGAGACGGCACGGGCGATCCAGCAGCTCGGCAGCTCCGATACGCGACAAGTGTTAGCTGTAAAGCTATTGTCAAAGCAGAAGCAAAGAGTAGAAATGTAGCCCAGACACCGTGCCTGTATGCCTGTTTTCTTTATTCCTCCTGTCCCAAGAGAGATGAGAGAGACTTCACAGAAGGAGAGGCAGGAGCAAGAGGGGCAGGGCCAGCTGGGATCGCTGCTTTATTCGGGGGAAGGGAAAGGGGAGAGCTAAGGGTGAACCCGTGGTAACCAGCCAATTGGACTCTTTTTTGGGGGAGTCCGTGCTACTTTCAAGTTTTACCCATGCTTGGAACAAAGGGGATTCAGAGCACATGGCAGAGACAAGTCCAGACATGCCTGGGCAGTCCCGGGGCCGGGCTGCACCTCGGGGCAGGCAGCAACAGAAGAGAGGCTTTCTTAGATGACTTTTCCTGACTATCTTTCTTCCTGGGACAGGGTTTACCTTTGTCACTGGAGTCTCTATCTCAAAACACTCTCCAGGCTACTTCTAACAATTTATTCATGTCTTGAACCCCTTCTAACTTTTGCAACTTTCTTCTTATATCATTTGAAGCCTGACCCATAAACAAATAAGCCAGATGATTTCCCCCTTCCACTGTATCAGGATTTATGTTTGTGTATTTGGCAGTAGCTTCTCTTAACCTATTCAAAAAATCAGTAGGAGTTTCATTAGGACCTTGCTTCATTTCATAAAGCTTTGCCCAGTTAAGAGCTTCAGGGACACCATGCTTTAACCCATATACTATGAGATCTTGATACCATTTTAATCTTTGCATTTCTGCTGGCACATTTGGGTCCCACCTTGGATCATCTGTTGGAAAAATTTCTGCAACCGTACCTTGTAGCGTCCCGTTAGCTATGCCTGATTCCACAGAGTCTATAATAGCTTTGTTTACCATCTGTCTTTCAGTGGGATCAAGCAATGTCTCTATCATAGCTGCCAAATCACTCCAGTCAGGGTTCTGTGTTTGAATTGCTCTTTGTACCAAAGTAGCCACTTTGTCTGGATTTTCTTTATATTTTCCCACTGTACTCTTCCATTGTTCTAACTCTATAAGGGAGTATGGAACCTTCACATAGATTGGCCCTTGATTACCTGCAGCCTGTCTCAGAGGGGCTTGCAAAACTGGCTCCCTTTTTGCTCTGGTCCATTTAGCAATTGGGCTTCGCTCCCTTATTGCTTTTCTTGTTATCTTTCCCCTCTTTTCGCCTGCTTAAAGCAGCTATCTCATCTTCCTCCTCAGAGGAACTGCCTGAGTGAGAGCTGTCTGATTCCATGGAGTCGGCTGTGTCAGGTCTGCCCCGGCCCGTTCTGGTACCTGGTATCACTGTCAGGGACCTGCTCCACCGCAGGGACGGGGCAGTGTCCCTGGGCCTGCGCGCTTCGATGACCTCATCCTCTAAGCCAGCCGCCTGGGAGAGGGAGGAACGCCACCCCCCCCCCCCCCCCGAGGGAGGTTCCCTCCCCACCCTCTTTTAGATGCGGCCCTGTCAGAACCTGAGTCGCAGCTGGGAAGTGTCCCAGGTCCGCGGGAGGCGGCGGGGACGGCCAGTCTGCCTCTGCCTTCTCCCTTTTCACTGGCCGGAACCCATCTAAAGCTGCCTCTCCTCCCCCCCCCCCCCCCCCCCCCCGCGCCCCTGCGACCCATGTCGGCTGAGAAGGAAGAGGAGGAGGGAGAGGTGGAGGAGGAGGAGGAGAAGGAGGGGGAGGAGGGGGGCCCAATCTCAAGACAGGAGCTATTAAATCCATCTCCACGTCTTCCCCTTTTGTCAGGTCCAACATAGACTTCTTAACCGTTTTCTCTTTTTTCCTTAAAAACAGTATATGATCTTTTTTAGATATTTGTAACTTAGATGAAGCCAAGAAGAGCTTCGCATACTCTAATTCTAAGAAACAGTGATCTCTTCGATGATACAATATTAAACTCAATATTAATTCTTCATCTAAGGTTCCAAATTGCAGCCACTTTTGCCAGTTATCTAACCTATAAGTTGGCCAAATCAATGTAGAAAGCCTAATTAATTCTGCTTCTGTAAGGGTTTTATCTTTGCCAATCAATTTTGCCCAGTTATCTAATACAAAGCTTAAAGGGGTGTTCGGTGGTATTTCACTCCCCATACAAGAAATATTACTGCCCATGGTTTTATGCTTATAAACAGAAAATTCACGAAAATAAAGCAACAAGATCTAAAACACTCTATAAAGCAGAGAGAGAAAACTAAAGAAGGTAGGATTCGAACCCACAACCCCCGGGGATTCAAACTGAAGCTTGAAATACGATCCAAGCCGCTGTGCTACCTGGCTGAATGCCAAAGGGTGGTGGCTGGACAGAAGCTAGCAACAAACCAACAGAGGGAAAATTAAATTTCCTGGGACTCTCGCACAAGTTCCCTGACAAGCTCTCACGAGCTGACAAGCTAACAAAACGGGAAACACCAAACGAAACCCCCTTGGACCCTCCCAGGTCCCTAAACAAACTGTAAGAGATCTCTTAATACCCAATCCAGGTGTTAACAACAGAATACCACCTTTATTCAGTTACTCACATGCCTCTGTGCTGGATCTGGAGAGTTTTCTGGGCTCTTGGGGCTTCTCTGCCTCCTGGACTGTTGCAACTGCCTCCCCCCCTGGTGCCGGCAAGGGGGGGGAGCTGAGCTGGATCTTTCTGAGTGGCAGAGGATTTTCGGAAGCCTCGTTGTCCCATCTGGGGTGCCAAAGAACTGATGCCTTAAGAGGCCTCACAGAAACAGAGACTAGACAGGAGTAAGGGAATAAAAGTAGGTATTTCTTTGAAAGGCCTTCAAAGGTACCCCTTGGGGACTCTGAAGCAGTCTTCAACATGGACCCCAAGATGGACCCCAGGTCACGAGTTCTTCACCCTTTTATAGGTTTGGTTCATTTGCATAGCAGGGTTAATTCTCCAATTAAAGCTTCAGTTTTCCCCATCAGCTTGCCCCCCCCCCCCCCCTTAGCAGCTCTTTGGTTTATACTTTTGGCCTAGGACAGTCTTGGTGTCCTTGGAAAGCAGGGCCAGAGAGGCTTTGTTACGTCTACCTAGCATGAGAGAGCAGAAATTAACAGGCTACAAGAAACTTCAGAGTCACACACCAAGCAGTACAGAATTTGAAAAATATAAAAGTTAAAACCTAAGGCATCACTGGAGTGTGTCCAGAGAAGGGGAATGAAGCTGGTGAAGGGTCTAAAGAGTAAGTCATATGAAGAGCAGCTGAGGATACTGGGGTCGTTTAGTCTGGAGCAAAGAAGACTCAGGCGTGACCTTACCCCTCTCTACAACTACCTGAAAGGAGGTTGTGGCCAGGTGGGGATCAGCCTCTTCTACGAGGTAACTAGTGATAGGACAAAAGGACATAGCCTCAAGCTGCACCAGGGGAAGTTCAGGTTGGACATCAGGAAAAGTTCTTAATGGAAAGGTTTGTCAAGCATTGGAATGGGCTGCCCAGGGAGGTGATGGAGTCACCATCCCTGGAAGTGTTCAAGAAATGACTGGACGTGGCACTTAGTGCTATGGTCTAATTGACAAGTTGGTGGTGGGTGAAAGGTTGGACTCGATTATCTTGGAATTCTTTTCCAACCTTAATGATTTTATGATTCTGTGATATTCCTAGACCGCCCCCATGGGACATGGGATGGGGATGACTGGCTTCCATGCCATGTCTCAGCTGGTAGGAGAGGGAGTAAGAAGCAAGGCTGCTTCTTCTGCAGAGGAGAAGCACAAAGGTAGAGTATTCTCATCTTTGCAGCAGGACCCAAGAGGAGGTTTTCCCCCTCTTCCCACAGGCATGACCTTGATACTTACAGCTGAAATGAGTCCCTGGGACCACTGTCTGTCATTTGCTGCATTGGCAGGGATGGTGTCCACAGGTGAGGCAGGAGAGGAGGAGTGAGGCTCACTGCCCTGCACACCCCTTTGTTGCCCACCGACCACAAGCACAAACCAACAGAGAGTCAGTTTATGCGGTGCTTTATTCAGGGCCCGGGGACCTGGGGACTAGTGTCCCAAATCAGGCTTCCCAAAGGCCTATCGTTTCACTCAGCTCTTTATACAGTTTCAAACATTGGCACACATACAAGATTTAATCTTCAAAGTAAAACATACATCACAAGGATTAACAATTGATAATCATACCCTAAGCCATATATCTTCATGGTTGTCTAGTCTTAGATAATGCTCAACGAGCTCCTACCACTGAAATCCCCCTTGCATGCAACATATATCAACCCAGAACAATTTACTTTTAGACAGGTTCACCATGCCCAGCTAATTCACTAACGGGTTCACCATGCCCAGCTAATTCACTATTCCTAACCTCCCCACCCAGTACATTCCATTCCTGTTTCCTCAGAGAACTATTTCTACACCTGAGGCCTTACAGCCTAGCAGAGCCTTAGCCTTACTACTTCTAAAATCCAATATCCTATCCTTTTTGTAACAAGTCCCCCCTTTTGAGCATCCTTCGAGCTTCTTCTGGGTTCGCAAGGATGCTCAACAATTTATGTCGCTGTTTCGCGATAAGCAGGAGGTGGAACGGCTGGTTCTGCCAGGACTTCTCTTCGCATTATCGCCTTCATTATTCGCCGAGTATGTTGACCTTCTTTGACAATCATTCCTAAAAGACACTTATATACTATTAAGGCAACTAAAATGATTATAACAATCATGATTCCATATTGTACAATTGAGGATATCCATCCGGACATCCGAATTCCCAGGGAGCTGAACAGTTCTCCAACCCAATTGTGTTCTGCCTCTTTCTGAATATCATTCACCTTTCCTTCAATCCGTTCTAATTGACTTATATCCTTTTCTACTTCTTGTGTAACATTCGGGATGTGAATGCAGCAATGGTCGTCTCTACCATGCAGATATCCACATACGCCATGCTCCTTCAGCAATATCATATCTAGAGCCATCCGATTTTGAATTGTCATTCTAGACGTAGCTTGTAACTGCAGATTTAAGTCCTTGAATCCCTTCTTAGTCACAGCCGCTAACCTTTCTGTTTGTCCCAACAATTTGTACAACATTTCCCTGTTTCGATATGACGATATTTGTGCAAAGAGAGATTCTAATACCCACCCAAATTTAATTCCTGAAGAAGGTTCATGCCAATCTTCCCCTTCTTCTAACCCTATGTCCCCAATTTCCTGACTTATATCTCGCTTATGTCTTATTTGTATTTCTGAGGCCGTCAATTTTGTCGATTTCCAGAAAGGACAAAGAGTTGGAACTCCTAAAGTAATTTGTGTAGTTGGACCATCTACCGGCATATGAGTGGTCCAATGTCCATGACCCATTACCCAAACTAAATTTCCTGGAGCTCGGATTGATGTAGTTTTACAGTTTAACTCTCCTTCTGTATTTTTGTCTTTTATCGTGTGGTTATATCCCCTACATTCACAGCCAAATCTCAAAAGTACCTTTACCGGCAGTAGACTCACAGACTCACTTGGGCTGTCACAAGTGAAGACCTCAGTGCAATTCCAATCGGTCATCCTAGGTGCATCTTTCCTCCAACTATCCTGTCCTTGATAGGTCTTTGAGTAAGTTTGATTTTTCCGTCCCTTCCAATGAATACACCATTGAACTGTTCCTATATAACTATAAGTTTCCAACAAACTAGGTCCCCAGATTGTCTGCCATTGTTCCATGGTAGTTGTGTTTGTAACATTCTGGCATATTATTTCAAAATATTGTTCAGTTGCCGGGACTTCTCGTGTTTGCCTCTCATCGTATTCACACCATCCTACTCCCTGGAATCTTCCGATTCTGGTAAATACAGCATTCGGAAGCTTGTAACAATCTGCTCGGGTCCTCGGGGTTTTCCTCCTTATCACATTTGTCTGATTAACCAATTTAGTTCGGATCCTAGTCTCCTTGGTACAACTTAAGGTAACTGTTCGATTAGATGCAGGCATGTCTGGAGCTGGTATAATTCCCCATGGTATAGGATCTCCTGCCGCATGGGGCAAAGGCAGACATGCAGTGATTGCTGATACATTTTGTGTTTGCCCAAAATCCCTAATTAAACCCACAATCAGATTCTCTGGTTTGGTTTGGATTTCATCCTCTGGTACCTGCCGAGTCACCCTTGTTCTTTCAACATAAACACTAATCATCCCGGCTGCCCACCAATCATCTCGAGCAACCCAACACCAGTATTGTCCATTATCTTGCTGTTCTAGGACCTCTTTAATTACTAACACTATTTCTTGGGGTTTTCTTCTAATTTGATATTTCCCTTGAGCCACCAAGCTTTGTCCCCCAAACCACCATTCATACTCAGTGTAGCTTTCGGTTGGTATCCTACATCTTAAAACCAAATCCTGCCCTTCCTTTGCGTTATATATTTCCTGTTCAGGCTTGATTCCTCGCTCCTGTTGTAATACCACTTCTACCTTCCTGACCCCATAACCTCCACTATTACCACAAATGATAACACAAAGGTATTTACCCTCCGATCTACCAACCTCTGAGTTCGTTATATTCAACCATCCTCTGCTCTCATTTCCCAGCGTCCACCAACTTGTCCCTTGTACCTGTGGATTCCACATTCCCTGTGTCGTGTTCCATTTCCACCATTTCATTCTAATCTGTTTCTGACACCCTGTCTTAAATCTATGAGTACATTTTATTCTGAGGGGAGGTCCGTCCCACATATCTACTTTCCCATTTGGGAGATTCACCTGGACCTTATTTTCCGATTCTGTTTGGGAGATATTTAAAATGTCAAGATTTACGAATCCATAATCATAACTCCCTTTTATCCAAACCACACAAGCGTATTTTCCTGTTCTGGCCTTTGTTATATTGGATATCTGCAGGGTAATCCTACCTTTTTGCTGCTTCTCATCCCAGACCGTTTCTACTCCTTTATCGGGAATTTGATCCTTGGTGATCCATTTCCATTGTGCCCTGACTCTGTCCCATCCAGCTCCCTGATCATCGACAAACAAACATGTAAGATTTACATTTGAATTCTCCGGTACCCACACCCTTGATTCAGGTATTGTGATTTTAACAAAGGTTTCAACAATTATTATTTTACTCAAGAGTAACAACGACAGCATTAATTTTTGGCTTTGAACACCATTCTGGTGGGAAATAGGGGTTCCACCGACCATCGGGAGGGGACCTTTTTGACCCGTGTGTAATGGATCCAGCTGTTGATCCCGTCGACCTTGACGGCGGTGTAAGTTGTCATTATCACTTGATGGGGGCCGTCCCATGTTTCCTTCAGAGGCTCCACCGACCAGTTCTTCACGTAAACTTGATCTCCTGGGTGAATATCGTGAGCAGGAGTGTCCAGAGGTAACGGTCGATTCCACTCCAGCGTGGATCTCAGTGCTGCAAGGGTCTTATTTAAAGACAAAACATAATTTACAATCATCTGATCCCCGATTACATGTGGGTCCCCTTGATAGGTTACAGCATGATATGGTTTGCCGTACAAAATTTCATACGGACTTACCCCTATCCTTTCTCGTGGCTTAATCCTAATCCTCAGAAGGGCTAGAGGCAATGCTTGGGGCCACGGTATTTTAGCTTCTTGACAAATCTTTTTAATTTGATTTTTCAGAGTTTGATTCATTCGTTCCACCTGACCACTAGATTGAGGTCTCCAGGGGGTGTGTAAGTGCCACTGAATTCCCAGAATAGTAGAAACTTCCTGCACGATCCCTGCAGTAAAATGTGGTCCTCTATCTGATGATATTCCTAAAGGAACCCCAAACCTTGGAATAATTTCCTTGAGAAGGGTTTTCACTACCTCCTTGGCCTGGTTCGTCCTGCAAGGGAAAGCTTCGGGCCATCCCGAAAAGGTGCACACATAAACTAGTAAGTACTTGTATGCCTGAGATTTTGGTAACTCGGAAAAATCTATTTGCCAATAATCCCCTGGTTGTGGCCCTACACGTATTTTCCCCATTTGGACCTGTCTTCTAACCAACGGGTTATTTTTAATGCAAATCGGGCAGGTGGCATTTATTCTTTTGGCCATTGTTATCATCGAATTAGAGAGTACTATTTTCTTTAGATATTCTACCAATGCTTCTGCACCACAGTGGAGTTTGTTATGTTCAGTTTCCATGACTACTTTCATCAATCCTACTGGCAGTATAACTTGTCCGACCGGTGTTACATACCATCCTACAACATTCCTTCTTGCTCCAGTGAATTGTGCCAACCGTTCATCCTCCGGAGAGTAGCACGGTTTCTCTTCTAAATAAGGTGCAGCGGGATTTTCTCTTGTCGGTATCAGAGCCATTTGAGTCCAGACCAATCTGGCTGCCCTTTTTGCGGCTTCATCTGCCATCCGATTCCCCTGAAATTCTTTCCCGGAGTCTGCTTGATGACCTCGGACATGCATGATCGCTACTGCTGTAGGTAAGTGTACAGCTTCCAACAACTGAATTATTACTTCCTTATGTTTGATCTGTGAGCCTTGAGAGGTCAAAAGTCCTCTTTCTTTCCACAAAGCCCCATGGATGTGAACCACACCAAATGCATACTTTGAATCAGTCCAAATGTTCACTTTCCTGTCTCTACTAAGGACCAATGCCCTTACCAACGCCCATACTTCTGCTTTTTGCGCTGAAGTTTCCGGGGGCAGTGCTTTAGCTTCCACTATTTCTTGGAGTGTCACCACAGCATACCCTGCATACCTGGTTCCATGCTCCATAAAACTGGATCCGTCCGTGAACAGCTCCACATCGGGATCTGCCATCGGGACATCTTTCAGATCTTCACGGCTGGCATACACTTGTTCGATCACCTCCACGCAGTCATGCTCCAGTTCTCCTTCCTCTTGGGTGGACCTGAGGAATTCTGCTGGATTGAGATGGTTGGTTATTTTTAATTCAACATCATCTTGTTCCCGCAACTGAGCCTGGTACTGCATCATTCTTCTGGAGGAGAGCCAATGCCCCCCTTTTTGTTCCAAGACGGCTATGACCATGTGAGGTACATATACCGTGATGTGTTTTCCCAGTGTCAGTTTCCGTGCCTCCTGAATTAGGATTACCGTAGCAGCCACTGCTCGCAAGCACCCTGGCCACCCTCCGCTCACCATGTCCAGCTGTTTCGAGAAGTACCCCACGGGCCTCTTCCATGACCCCAATCGCTGTGTGAGTACTCCTAAAGCTAATCTCTGCCTTTCATGCACATACAATTGAAAGTCTTTTGTCAAGTCAGGCAGACCCAGGGCGGGGGCCTCTTTGAGTGCTTGCTTTAATTCCTGGAAGGCCTTGTGCTGTGTCTTACCCCACTTGAATTCGGGTTCCTTGATTGTTTCGTACAGTGGTTTGGCCATGAGTCCGAAATTCGGAATCCACAGGCGACACCAGCCGACCATTCCTAGGAAAGATCTTAATTCCTGATTATTTCGTGGTACAGGGATTGCACAGATGGCTTGAATGCGATTCACCCCTATTCTCCTGACTCCTTGTGATATTTCACATCCCAGATAAATTACCTTCTGTCGCACCAGCTGCGCTTTTTCCTTGGATACTCGGTATCCTGCCTGACCCAACATGTTTAATAGTTCAATTGTTAACTTTGAGCACAGTCCCCGCTCCTCTGTTCCCAGGAGTATGTCATCCACATATTGTAAAACAACATAAGAAAAAGGAGACTCTTTTACCTTGTTAGTTTTCCATTCCTCTAACTCCTTTGCTAGCTGGTTTCCAAAAATGGTGGGTGAACACTTAAATCCTTGTGGCAACCTGGTCCATGTTAACTGTCGCTTGCGGCGAGTGTCTGGGCTTTCCCATTCAAAGGCGAAAATGTATCGACTCTCAGGGGCCAGTGGGATGCAGAAGAAGGCGTCTTTTAGATCAATTACTGTGAACCACTGAAAATTCTCAGAAATCGATGTTAACAATGTATATGGATTGGCCACCACCGGGTGTATATCTTTGGCAATTGCATTTACTGCTCTCAGGTCCTGCACCAACCTGTATTTCCCATTTGGTTTCCTTACCGGAAAGATTGGAGTATTAAATTCCGATTCGCATTCTTGTAAAATCCCTAATGCTATAAATTGCGTGATCATTGGGGCAATTCCTTTCCTGGCTTCCAAACTAATAGGGTACTGTCGGACTCTTACTGGGTGTGCCCCTTCCTTTAATTCAATTTTTACAGGAACGGCTACTCTGGATCTGCCCGGGGTCCCTGTTTCCCATACCCACGGGACTACTGCCTGCTCTATTTCCTGGGGTATCTCCTCTGTCTTTGTCTCTTTAATCACAAAAAGTTTTGCCAGATTCCCCTCCGGGATTTCTAGTTTAGCACGCCCTTTCTCGAATATGATTTTTGCATCCAGTGCCGATAATAAATCTCGCCCCAACAAGCATTCCGGGCTGCTTGGCATATATAAAAACTGGTGATCCAATTCTTTGTTTCCAAATTTGATTTCCAGTGGCCGCAAGAATGACCTCTCCACCACCTCCCCCGACACCCCTACTACTTTCACAACTGAATCACTTAACAGTCCTATTTGTTCATTGATTGCAGAGAAAGTGGCTCCTGTATCTACCCTAAATTCCCTGGGCCCCCCGTCAACTTCCAGGACCACTTTTAGATCTTTATCTAGTCAGCTCTGATTTTGATAGTTCCCCATCATAAAGGCTTGAGCGACACCTTGTGGTCCTGGCGCGAAAGGGTTTAACCCATCATTCGCATTCATTCCCTGATTCATGGGATTCCTTCCTGGAAAGTTACTCATCGGTGTCCCCATCCCCAAATTGAGGGGGCACTCATTCTTCCAATGACCTTCGGCGAAGCATCGGGCGCACTGATTGGGCCCCAATTTACCTCTACCCCTACCCATCATCTGGTTCCCTACATTCTGATTCACAAAACCTCCGAAACCACCTCTTCCCATGCCCCCGTTTCCTCTGCCTCGTCCCCTCCCCCGGCCTCTCACATTCATCTGACTTGCCTGTTGTAACACTGCCAACATGCTTGCTTGTTGCTTCTTCACTGCCTCTTTCTCTCTATTATTATACACTTTCCACGCTACTTCAAGCATTTTCTCCAAGTCCCGAGTGTCATTCCCTTCTAGCTTTTGTAGCTTCCTCCTAATATCCTCCTGTGACTGTCCCATAAATATCAAGGCCATTTGTAGTTTTCCTGCCTCCGATTCCACGTCTAAGTCTGTATACCTCCGTGCTATTTCTTTCAGCCTCTCCAAGAACGCAGATGGTGACTCTGCCTTATCCTGTCTTACCGCATACAACTTAGACCAATTTAAAGTCTTTGGGATTCCCCTCTGAATTCCTTCCACCAACAGCTCCTGATAAACCTGCAACCTATGATACTCTTCTGCCAAATTAGGGTTCCATTCTGGATCTTCCCTTGGTACTATTTCATTCACATTCCCTATTCCTTGTAGTGCTGGTGCTTGCAACTGAATCATGTCCCTTGCCCGATTAGACATAGCTTTAAATACCATCTCCTTTTCCGTAGAATCCATTATCGAATCTAGCAACACCTGTAGGTCATTCCAGTCCGGATTCTGTTTCTTTATTACCATTTTCACCACCCGAGCCACCTTTTCAGGATTTTCTCTATAAGCTCCCGCAGATTGCTTCCAAATTATTAAATCATTGGGGGAAAACGGAACTTTCACTCTGACCCGATCCCCTGTTGGTCCAACTGCTTCTCGTAATGGGGCCATTAGATGTGCTCGAGAAGCGCTTTTTCCCCTGTCCAGACGCCCTCTGCGAGTACGCTGGGAGAGCGGAGTTCGGGATTGTTCCCTCCCTCTCTCCCTGGGTTCGGGAGTTCGGGATCGTTCCCTCTCTCCTTCCTCGGAGTCAGATTCCTCTTCCGAAGAATCTGAGTCCGGGAGGGGGAGGTTGATTGGGTCGGATGGTGATACCAACAAAGACACATCCTCCTCAGGCTCAGAGAACCGTACCCTTCGCTCTTTACAACCCACGCATTCTTCTGGTTCCGTTTCTAACACCATCATTCCACATTTCCTCTGCCAATCCTTTTTTCCTATTAGCTGATAGAACAAATCCAAATAGGGTATCTCATCCCACTTCTCATTTTCCCGTAGGTACCGCATCATGGGGGTTATAATTTCAGAATTAATAGTGCCATTCCACGGCCACTGCATCCCCCCAGTTTCATATTCAGGCCATACCTTATTACAATAATCAATCAATTCTCTTTTCCGCAGCTCCTGTCCCAATTTACCCTCCTTCCAATGACTTAGCAAACACCCGAGGGGAGATTCCTCCGGAATATCCTTATCTGAACTTGACAAAGCCCGAAACACCCGCAACGGCATCATTCCAGAGATATGCAACCACACAATAACACACACACACAGTAACACACAGATTAATACCAATACTAATTACCACAATGTCCAACTCCCTCCTTGCTTATCTCGTCGCCGCGAGAAGCAAGGGCTGGCTCTGCAAAGCTTTCGCTCTGTCTGACGGCCAGTGCCTAGGCTTTATAATCCAAACCAATGCCCCAACCCTGCGAGTAGAGACTCGTCTTACCGGGCAGGCTACCACCACCGATTTAAAAGGAATAAAGCACCTTGTGGGCTTACCTCACGGTTGTCCGTCGGACGCGGGGTCGGGCACGGGCTGATGTCTCCCCAGAAATCACCTGGTGCCGGCACGGAGCAGATCACCCCGCGAACCGCCCCTACGACCCCCGGAGTCCCACCTGGGTCGCCAGAAAACTGTTGCCCACCGACCACAAGCACAAACCAACAGAGAGTCAGTTTATGCGGTGCTTTATTCAGGGCCCGGGGACCTGGGGACTAGTGTCCCAAATCAGGCTTCCCAAAGGCCTATCGTTTCACTCAGCTCTTTATACAGTTTCAAACATTGGCACACATACAAGATTTAATCTTCAAAGTAAAACATACATCACAAGGATTAACAATTGATAATCATACCCTAAGCCATATATCTTCATGGTTGTCTAGTCTTAGATAATGCTCAACGAGCTCCTACCACTGAAATCCCCCTTGCATGCAACATATATCAACCCAGAACAATTTACTTTTAGACAGGTTCACCATGCCCAGCTAATTCACTAACGGGTTCACCATGCCCAGCTAATTCACTATTCCTAACCTCCCCACCCAGTACATTCCATTCCTGTTTCCTCAGAGAACTATTTCTACACCTGAGGCCTTACAGCCTAGCAGAGCCTTAGCCTTACTACTTCTAAAATCCAATATCCTATCCTTTTTGTAACACCTTGCCATAGGGCCCAAGGGAGAGCCTAACACAGCCCTAGATTTTCTTTCCCCCTCCCAGTCTTACCTTTCTTTGTGTCACTAATTCTCGTCGGTCTGCTGAGGCTGCCTTTGCCAGGGGGCTCATGGCTGCAGCAATGGATTTGGCAGCTTCCAGGATCTGGTCCTTTAAGTTCAGGCTCTCATCTGCTTGCTGAGGACAAAAGCAGGGCATCAGTCCCAGGCAGGGGTTCTGGGACACACAGGGCAGGAAGAAGGCTGTGGTGGGCACATATTATAGAATCATAGAATCATAGAATCATAGAATCATAGAATCATAGAATCATAGAATCAGAATCGTTTACGTTCAAAGAGACCTTAAAGATCATCTAGTTCTAACCAATACAAAATACAGTAAGGATTGAAATTCTTTCAGATGGTTTCTCCCAAAATATTAGCCACAACGGAATTGGAATTGTTTACACCAACAGATTGCATGGTGGGACCGCAACCTATTAATCTAGATCTGAACATTCATATATAATAACCCCTGACAATGCAGTATGGTTCTGTACTCTGACTTCTCTCCTTATTCTACATCCTCAATAATATCCTATTCTCGAGTTATTGTATTTCAAGTATCTTTGATGATTTCCCATGCCTTATGTAGGGGGGATAACATTGGAACTATGTTATTGGTGTCACAAACACAACACGGAATTGAAGTTCAATCTGAAAAAGCTTACTTTTGAGTCTTGCAGCAGCAGGGGGCTATTAGAGCTGAGAAAGCTTAGCAAGGCAATAGAGCACCAGCACAGAGTCTGGCAAAGAGCTGCTGGGGGAGACAGACCTGATAGAGAACTTTCCCCAAGAAATGAAAATTTAACTTATATGGTTTACTAATGCTTGTTACAACCCCGGCAACTATTTAAATCCACCTAGTCCTGGCTAGTGGTGATGGATACAAGTAGAAGGGAGGAGCAGAGACAGAAAGGACAGCAGGCTCAAAGAGCTAGATGAATATTTCACTTCCAAATGTGTTTTTCTAACTCCAAAGCCCCTAAATTTCTTCTGGAATGTCAAGGGAGGAGCCTGAGTAGCTTATCCCTTTGCCTCAGTTGGGCAGGAAGACTTGAACCTTGATCCCACATCCCTCCACTCCTCTGTGCTGGCTAGGAAAACACAGACAGACATGGAGACAAAAGAGGAAAGGGAAGCCAGTGAAATGCCAGGAGTAAAGCTGGAGTGGCCCAGCAAACAGCCCCATGGCAGACTTACACTGTCCCATCTGGGCCTCGAGCACCCACTCATGGATCATCCAGCAGGCATCGTACACCATGGTGCAGGGCTCAAACTGCATTGTCTTCACCACATTGCTGATGCTGATCTTCAGTGAGAGGGTGACCATGGTGTCAGCTTGGCTGTCCTCACTTCTGTGTCACCTGCTGCAGGAGACACACCAGTTACCTCTGACTGCCATCCCTGTGCAGTCCCCTCTGTTGCACAGAGTCCTTCCTCTTCCTCTGGCAGCATCTCTGCTCCATAGAAGATGGGCCCTGGCTTCTAGCAGCAAGCAAGGGTTGCACCACATGCTGGTGAGCCTACGAGGGGGTTGCATTTTCCAGATTTGGGCTGACCTCTAGCCAGTGTTGGGACACTCGTCTCACTGTTCCAAGGTCCCAAAGCCAATTTCCTTTCAGGAATGACGTCAGCTGGTACTAGGCAGAGATACTGTCCGTAAGGAGGAACCAAGTGTGGGAAAACATGCAAGATAAGCTGTGATAGTGATGCCTTAACTTTTATATTTTTCAACTCCTGTACTGCCTAGTGTGCAACTCTGAAGTTTCTTGTGGCCTGTTAGCTACTGTTCTCTTATGCTAGTTAGACATAACAAGCCACTCTAGGTTTGCTCTCCAAGGACACCTAGATTGTCCCAGGCCCCAAAATATGTAAACTAAGGCCTCTGTAGAGGAGGGACAAACTTGGGGTAATTACATCATTAACTGGGGTTGTAATTGGAGAATTAATCCTGATATGCAAATGAACCAAACTTAGAAAAGTGTGAAGAACTCATGACCCAGGGTCCATCCTTGGTGTAGCCTTTTAACTCCCCAGGGTGGCCATCTCAGGCATCAGTTTTTTTGGCACCCCAGATGGGACAACAAGGCTTCTGGAAATCCTCTGGGACTAAGAAAGATCCAGCTCAGCTCCCCCCCCTCTGCCGGCACCTCCGGGGGGGGGGGCAGTTGCCACAGTCCAGGAAGCGGTGGAGCCCAAGAGCCCAAAAATTCTCCAGATTCAGCACAGAGGCATGTGAGTAAGTGAATAAAGGTGTTATTTTGTTATTAGCACCTGGGTTGGGTGTTAAGAAATCTCTTATAGTTTTGTTTGGGGACTCAGGAGAGTCCAAGGGGGTTCTAGTTTGTTTGTTTCCCCCTCCATTAGCCTGCTAGCTTGTGAGAGCTTAGCACTGCAGTGATGGCCATTTGGCTCAGAGCCAGTGGTGACACAGCAGTTTGAGCCCCTGCCAGCTGCCCTTAGAAAGCCCAGACTTGTGAGTTCAAATCCTGCTCCTTCTTGTTGCCTCTCTTAGCTTATTAGTGTGTATATATTAGATTGCTTTGCTTTATTTCTGTTAACTTTTCTGTTTATAAGCATAAACAATGGGCTGTAATCTCTCTCGTGCGGGGACTCAAGTACCACGGGACACGCCTTTGAGCTTAGTATTAGAAAACTGGCAAAAATTGACTGGCAAAGATAGATTCCTTACAAAACCAGAATTGATTCGGTTCTCCAGAATAATCTGGCCAGTTTATAAATTGGACAACAATCAGAGGTGGCCTGAGTTTGGTAGCCTATATGAGAAATTAATATTGAATTTGATACCTCGCCTTTGTAAAGATCGCTGTTTCTTAGAACTTGATTACGTGAGGCTTTTTTTGGTTGTATCCCAGTTACAAAGATCTAAAAGAGAGCACATACTGCTTTTAAAGAAAAAAGGGAAAAAGGATGGGAAGGGAGAACCTACGTTCGACCCATTTTGTGGGGCCAGGGAAGAGGTGGAAGTAGATTTAGTGGCCCCTGCTCTGAGGCCTGGGCCGTCCGTGGCCTCGGCCCCGCTGCCGCCTCCTCTGCCGCCCCCTCAGCCACCTGGGGTCCCGGCGGTTGCCCCAGTGGCGGCTCTGTCCACACCGCTGCTGCCGCTGCAGCCGCCATGGGCAGGGGCAGCGGAGGAGGTGGCGTCAGGGAAGCAGCTTCGGCGGGGCCCCTGCCAATAAAGAAGGAGGAGGGGGAGTGGCTTTGGCAGCCGTGGGCAACGCATGCATCCTCCTTGGCTTCCGGTTGGATGCTGCACTTGTCTCTTCCTCCCTTTCTTCCGGTTGCTCCTGGGTGGGAGGGACCAAGGGGAGGAGACAGCCAGAGTGTGCAGGCCCCTGCACCGCCCCTAGGGGTGGAGCCGGAGGGCGGGGCTCTCCACCAGGTGGGTGGGGAGGGAACCTCCCACAGAGGGAGTGGCTCCCCTTCCGCTCTCAGGCCCTTGAGTCTCCATTACAATGCCGCGCGCCGGGGGGGGGGGGGCTGGCTCAGGAGATGACATCATCGAAGTGAGCTGGGCCAGGGACACCATCTGGCTTCTGCGACCGAGCAAGTCCTTGTCAGTGATTCCTGCTACCAGGACTGGCCGAGGCAGATCTAACACAGCAGATTCAATGGAATTGGACAGCTGTCGCTCAGGTAGCTCTTCCGAAGGGGAAGAAGAGGTACTACCTGCTTTAAGCAGGCAAAAGGGGGGAAAGATAGCGAGAAGAGCCATAAGAGAGCGCAGCCCAATAGCCAAACGTACTAGATCAAAAAAGGAAGAACCAGTTTTGCAAGCCCCTTTGAGGCAAGCAGTCGGCGATCAGGGACTCGTCTATATAAAAGTTCCGTACTCTCTCATAGAGTTAGAACAATGGAAGGCCACTGTTGGAAAATATAAAGAAAATCCAGATAAAGTAGCTAATTTGGTAGAAAGGGGAATTAACACACAAAACCCTGACTGGAGTGATTTGAAATCTATGATGGAGACATTACTTGATCCCACTGAGAGACAGATGGTTAAGAAAGCTATCATACACTCTGTGAAATTAAGTATAGCAAACAGGGCAATACAAGGTACAGTTGCAGAAATTTTTCCAATGGATAATCCAAGGTGGGACCAGAATGTGCCAGCACAAATGGAAAGATTAAAACTATATAAAAATCTCATAGTATATGGGTTAAAACATGGTGTCCCTAAAGCTCTTAATTGGTCAAAACTCTACAAAGTAAAGCAAAATTATGATGACTCTCCCACTGATTTTTTTGAATAGGTTAAGAGAAGCTGCTATCAAATATACAAATCTAGATCCTGATTCAGCTGAGGGGAAAACACACCTAGTTCTCTTGTTTATGGGTCAAGCAACAAACGATATAAGAAGAAAGCTGCAAAAGTTAGATGGGGTTCAGGACATAAGTAAATTGTTGGAAGTAGCCTGGAAGGTGTACTGGGATAGAGACCCAAGTGAGAGTGAGACACCGTCCTAGCAAGAGATTTAGTCAGGAGAAGCCGTCTAAGAAAACTTCTTCCCCTATGGACAAAGAAATGTGTGCATATTGCAAAAAAGGGGGACATTGGAAAGCAGACTGTCTGATGTTGAAGAAGAAACCCCCAGTTCCCCAACTCACAGTGGGACAAGACTGAGAGTGATGGGGACTGAAGGATTCTCCCCCAGCAGAGCCTTCAGTTATAGCTAAGCTGGGGAAAGATGCCATTGAATTTCTGGTAGATACCGGAGCGGCATATTCTGTGTTAAGTAGTTTAGAAGGGAAACTTCTGCCCCCCTTCTCCCGTTTCTCTGTTGGGGGGTGAGGTGGTTACCGTCCCTGTCAAATTTTGCCCTGCACGCTTCTCTCCAGTGGCACCCCTTTTTACACTGCGGACACAGGGAGGGAGGGGCAGTAAGGTGGGAGCCGTTCTTTCCCTTCCTCAGAGCAGGACAATTCCTCTGTAAATGCCCTTCTTGTTGGCAATGAAAACACCGGGGGGCAGTTCTCTTATCTGCATTAGAGCCTCGCTGTAAGGCAGCAGCTACAACGGACACTCACGGATGCTCGATGTTCCTCTGTCCCCACATTCTGGCAGACTTTGATGTAAGCCAGCAAATTAGCATGCTCATTCCTTACAGAGAGCAGTGCTTTCTGACAATCCGCATTTGCATGTTCAAAGTCTAGTTGTAATAACAATGCAGAAGGTGCTTCTTCATTTTCTATTTACCTACTAATAGCCATCTGCAACCTGCCAACAAATGTTATGTACATTTCTTGAGGCCCTTGCCGAATGGATGCAAAGGAAGAGTCCCTTCATCCGACCTCCGGGACTCTTAAGAGCCCTTAAAGCTAGGTCAGAGCTTTGCCGCAGCACTGCGCAATTTAAAGCAGCTTGGGCCACAGAGGCAGCATACATGCCTTGTCCCAGAAGTTCATCAAGACCTCCTGCTTCTAAATTTGCAATGTTATCCATTGTCTGTAAAGTAGCAAGCTCTGTCCATTCTGCCAGCCACACTGAATATTGTGCTGGTATTAGTATAAGTTTAAAAAGCATTTGTCAATTGGTTGGAGCCATAGTGTACCCTTGGTCAACAGCCTCAATCAGCCCCATAGTATATTGTGATCACACCCCATAATCTTGGACAGCATTACTTTGCAGCCTGCCGAGCAAGTCCGTGAATGTCCTGTCACAGATGCTTTAAATTTGGAGGCAGCTGCGAATGTTAGCAATGTTTCTGCAGAATTGCCTGCTGAATCAGGGGACGGGATAATTGATAGGCACGGCCAGAAAGGTAGAAACACGCATGCATTGCCCACGGCTGCCAAAGCCACTCCCCCTCCTCCTTCTTTATTGGCAGGGGCCCCGCCGAAGCTGCTTCCCTGACGCCACCTCCTCCGCTGCCCCTGCCCATGGCGGCTGCAGCGGCAGCAGCGGTGTGGACAGAGCCGCCACTGGGGCAACCGCCGGGACCCCAGGTGGCTGAGGGGGCGGCAGAGGAGGCGGCAGCGGGGCCGAGGCCACGGACGGCCCAGGCCTCAGAGCAGGGGCCACTAAATCTACTTCCACCTCTTCCCTGGCCCCACAAAATGGGTCGAACGTAGGTTCTCCCTTCCCATCCTTTTTCCCTTTTTTCTTTAAAAGCAGTATGTGCTCTCTTTTAGATCTTTGTAACTGGGATACAACCAAAAAAAGCCTCACGTAATCAAGTTCTAAGAAACAGCGATCTTTACAAAGGCGAGGTATCAAATTCAATATTAATTTCTCATATAGGCTACCAAACTCAGGCCACCTCTGATTGTTGTCCAATTTATAAACTGGCCAGATTATTCTGGAGAACCGAATCAATTCTGGTTTTGTAAGGAATCTATCTTTGCCAGTCAATTTTTGCCAGTTTTCTAATACTAAGCTCAAAGGCGTGTCCCGTGGTACTTGAGTCCCCGCACGAGAGAGATTACAGCCCATTGTTTATGCTTATAAACAGAAAAGTTAACAGAAATAAAGCAAAGCAATCTAATATATACACACTAATAAGCTAAGAGAGGCAACAAGAAGGAGCAGGATTTGAACTCACAAGTCTGGGCTTTCTAAGGGCAGCTGGCAGGGGCTCAAACTGCTGTGTCACCACTGGCTCTGAGCCAAATGGCCATCACTGCAGTGCTAAGCTCTCACAAGCTAGCAGGCTAATGGAGGGGGAAACAAACAAACTAGAACCCCCTTGGACTCTCCTGAGTCCCCAAACAAAACTATAAGAGATTTCTTAACACCCAACCCAGGTGCTAATAACAAAATAACACCTTTATTCACTTACTCACATGCCTCTGTGCTGAATCTGGAGAATTTTTGGGCTCTTGGGCTCCACCGCTTCCTGGACTGTGGCAACTGCCCCCCCCCCGGAGGTGCCGGCAGAGGGGGGGGAGCTGAGCTGGATCTTTCTTAGTCCCAGAGGATTTCCAGAAGCCTTGTTGTCCCATCTGGGGTGCCAAAAAAACTGATGCCTGAGATGGCCACCCTGGGGAGTTAAAAGGCTACACCAAGGATGGACCCTGGGTCATGAGTTCTTCACACTTTTCTAAGTTTGGTTCATTTGCATATCAGGATTAATTCTCCAATTACAACCCCAGTTAATGATGTAATTACCCCAAGTTTGTCCCTCCTCTACAGAGGCCTTAGTTTACATATTTTGGGGCCTGGGACAATCTAGGTGTCCTTGGAGAGCAAACCTAGAGTGGCTTGTTATGTCTAACTAGCATAAGAGAACAGTAGCTAACAGGCCACAAGAAACTTCAGAGTTGCACACTAGGCAGTACAGGAGTTGAAAAATATAAAAGTTAAGGCATCACTATCACAGCTTATCTTGCATGTTTTCCCACACTTGGTTCCTCCTTACGGACAGTATCTCTGCCTAGTACCAGCTGACGTCATTCCTGAAAGGAAATTGGCTTTGGGACCTTGGAACAGTGAGACGAGTGTCCCAACACTGGCTAGAGGTCAGCCCAAATCTGGAAAATGCAACCCCCTCGTAGGCTCACCAGCATGTGGTGCAACCCTTGCTTGCTGCTAGAAGCCAGGGCCCATCTTCTATGGAGCAGAGATGCTGCCAGAGGAAGAGGAAGGACTCTGTGCAACAGAGGGGACTGCACAGGGATGGCAGTCAGAGGTAACTGGTGTGTCTCCTGCAGCAGGTGACACAGAAGTGAGGACAGCCAAGCTGACACCATGGTCACCCTCTCACTGAAGATCAGCATCAGCAATGTGGTGAAGACAATGCAGTTTGAGCCCTGCACCATGGTGTACGATGCCTGCTGGATGATCCATGAGTGGGTGCTCGAGGCCCAGATGGGACAGTGTAAGTCTGCCATGGGGCTGTTTGCTGGGCCACTCCAGCTTTACTCCTGGCATTTCACTGGCTTCCCTTTCCTCTTTTGTCTCCATGTCTGTCTGTGTTTTCCTAGCCAGCACAGAGGAGTGGAGGGATGTGGGATCAAGGTTCAAGTCTTCCTGCCCAACTGAGGCAAAGGGATAAGCTACTCAGGCTCCTCCCTTGACATTCCAGAAGAAATTTAGGGGCTTTGGAGTTAGAAAAACACATTTGGAAGTGAAATATTCATCTAGCTCTTTGAGCCTGCTGTCCTTTCTGTCTCTGCTCCTCCCTTCTACTTGTATCCATCACCACTAGCCAGGACTAGGTGGATTTAAATAGTTGCCGGGGTTGTAACAAGCATTAGTAAACCATATAAGTTAAATTTTCATTTCTTGGGGAAAGTTCTCTATCAGGTCTGTCTCCCCCAGCAGCTCTTTGCCAGACTCTGTGCTGGTGCTCTATTGCCTTGCTAAGCTTTCTCAGCTCTAATAGCCCCCTGCTGCTGCAAGACTCAAAAGTAAGCTTTTTCAGATTGAACTTCAATTCCGTGTTGTGTTTGTGACACCAATAACATAGTTCCAATGTTATCCCCCCTACATAAGGCATGGGAAATCATCAAAGATACTTGAAATACAATAACTCGAGAATAGGATATTATTGAGGATGTAGAATAAGGAGAGAAGTCAGAGTACAGAACCATACTGCATTGTCAGGGGTTATTATATATGAATGTTCAGATCTAGATTAATAGGTTGCGGTCCCACCATGCAATCTGTTGGTGTAAACAATTCCAATTCCGTTGTGGCTAATATTTTGGGAGAAACCATCTGAAAGAATTTCAATCCTTACTGTATTTTGTATTGGTTAGAACTAGATGATCTTTAAGGTCTCTTTGAACGTAAACGATTCTGATTCTATGATTCTATGATTCTATGATTCTATGATTCTATGATTCTATGATTCTATGATTCTATAATATGTGCCCACCACAGCCTTCTTCCTGCCCTGTGTGTCCCAGAACCCCTGCCTGGGACTGATGCCCTGCTTTTGTCCTCAGCAAGCAGATGAGAGCCTGAACTTAAAGGACCAGATCCTGGAAGCTGCCAAATCCATTGCTGCAGCCATGAGCCCCCTGGCAAAGGCAGCCTCAGCAGACCGACGAGAATTAGTGACACAAAGAAAGGTAAGACTGGGAGGGGGAAAGAAAATCTAGGGCTGTGTTAGGCTCTCCCTTGGGCCCTATGGCAAGGTGTTACAAAAAGGATAGGATATTGGATTTTAGAAGTAGTAAGGCTAAGGCTCTGCTAGGCTGTAAGGCCTCAGGTGTAGAAATAGTTCTCTGAGGAAACAGGAATGGAATGTACTGGGTGGGGAGGTTAGGAATAGTGAATTAGCTGGGCATGGTGAACCCGTTAGTGAATTAGCTGGGCATGGTGAACCTGTCTAAAAGTAAATTGTTCTGGGTTGATATATGTTGCATGCAAGGGGGATTTCAGTGGTAGGAGCTCGTTGAGCATTATCTAAGACTAGACAACCATAAAGATATATGGCTTAGGGTATGATTATCAATTGTTAATCCTTGTGATGTATGTTTTACTTTGAAGATTAAATCTTGTATGTGTGCCAATGTTTGAAACTGTATAAAGAGCTGAGTGAAACGATAGGCCTTTGGGAAGCCTGATTTGGGACACTAGTCCCCAGGTCCCCGGGCCCTGAATAAAGCACCGCATAAACTGACTCTCTGTTGGTTTGTGCTTGTGGTCGGTGGGCAACAGTTTTCTGGCGACCCAGGTGGGACTCCGGGGGTCGTAGGGGCGGTTCGCGGGGTGATCTGCTCCGTGCCGGCACCAGGTGATTTCTGGGGAGACATCAGCCCGTGCCCGACCCCGCGTCCGACGGACAACCGTGAGGTAAGCCCACAAGGTGCTTTATTCCTTTTAAATCGGTGGTGGTAGCCTGCCCGGTAAGACGAGTCTCTACTCGCAGGGTTGGGGCATTGGTTTGGATTATAAAGCCTAGGCACTGGCCGTCAGACAGAGCGAAAGCTTTGCAGAGCCAGCCCTTGCTTCTCGCGGCGACGAGATAAGCAAGGAGGGAGTTGGACATTGTGGTAATTAGTATTGGTATTAATCTGTGTGTTACTGTGTGTGTGTGTTATTGTGTGGTTGCATATCTCTGGAATGATGCCGTTGCGGGTGTTTCGGGCTTTGTCAAGTTCAGATAAGGATATTCCGGAGGAATCTCCCCTCGGGTGTTTGCTAAGTCATTGGAAGGAGGGTAAATTGGGACAGGAGCTGCGGAAAAGAGAATTGATTGATTATTGTAATAAGGTATGGCCTGAATATGAAACTGGGGGGATGCAGTGGCCGTGGAATGGCACTATTAATTCTGAAATTATAACCCCCATGATGCGGTACCTACGGGAAAATGAGAAGTGGGATGAGATACCCTATTTGGATTTGTTCTATCAGCTAATAGGAAAAAAGGATTGGCAGAGGAAATGTGGAATGATGGTGTTAGAAACGGAACCAGAAGAATGCGTGGGTTGTAAAGAGCGAAGGGTACGGTTCTCTGAGCCTGAGGAGGATGTGTCTTTGTTGGTATCACCATCCGACCCAATCAACCTCCCCCTCCCGGACTCAGATTCTTCGGAAGAGGAATCTGACTCCGAGGAAGGAGAGAGGGAACGATCCCGAACTCCCGAACCCAGGGAGAGAGGGAGGGAACAATCCCGAACTCCGCTCTCCCAGCGTACTCGCAGAGGGCGTCTGGACAGGGGAAAAAGCGCTTCTCGAGCACATCTAATGGCCCCATTACGAGAAGCAGTTGGACCAACAGGGGATCGGGTCAGAGTGAAAGTTCCGTTTTCCCCCAATGATTTAATAATTTGGAAGCAATCTGCGGGAGCTTATAGAGAAAATCCTGAAAAGGTGGCTCGGGTGGTGAAAATGGTAATAAAGAAACAGAATCCGGACTGGAATGACCTACAGGTGTTGCTAGATTCGATAATGGATTCTACGGAAAAGGAGATGGTATTTAAAGCTATGTCTAATCGGGCAAGGGACATGATTCAGTTGCAAGCACCAGCACTACAAGGAATAGGGAATGTGAATGAAATAGTACCAAGGGAAGATCCAGAATGGAACCCTAATTTGGCAGAAGAGTATCATAGGTTGCAGGTTTATCAGGAGCTGTTGGTGGAAGGAATTCAGAGGGGAATCCCAAAGACTTTAAATTGGTCTAAGTTGTATGCGGTAAGACAGGATAAGGCAGAGTCACCATCTGCGTTCTTGGAGAGGCTGAAAGAAATAGCACGGAGGTATACAGACTTAGACGTGGAATCGGAGGCAGGAAAACTACAAATGGCCTTGATATTTATGGGACAGTCACAGGAGGATATTAGGAGGAAGCTACAAAAGCTAGAAGGGAATGACACTCGGGACTTGGAGAAAATGCTTGAAGTAGCGTGGAAAGTGTATAATAATAGAGAGAAAGAGGCAGTGAAGAAGCAACAAGCAAGCATGTTGGCAGTGTTACAACAGGCAAGTCAGATGAATGTGAGAGGCCGGGGGAGGGGACGAGGCAGAGGAAACGGGGGCATGGGAAGAGGTGGTTTCGGAGGTTTTGTGAATCAGAATGTAGGGAACCAGATGATGGGTAGGGGTAGAGGTAAATTGGGGCCCAATCAGTGCGCCCGATGCTTCGCCGAAGGTCATTGGAAGAATGAGTGCCCCCTCAATTTGGGGATGGGGACACCGATGAGTAACTTTCCAGGAAGGAATCCCATGAATCAGGGAATGAATGCGAATGATGGGTTAAACCCTTTCGCGCCAGGACCACAAGGTGTCGCTCAAGCCTTTATGATGGGGAACTATCAAAATCAGAGCTGACTAGATAAAGATCTAAAAGTGGTCCTGGAAGTTGACGGGGGGCCCAGGGAATTTAGGGTAGATACAGGAGCCACTTTCTCTGCAATCAATGAACAAATAGGACCGTTAAGTGATTCAGTTGTGAAAGTAGTAGGGGTGTCGGGGGAGGTGGTGGAGAGGTCATTCTTGCGGCCACTGGAAATCAAATTTGGAAACAAAGAATTGGATCACCAGTTTTTATATATGCCAAGCAGCCCGGAATGCTTGTTGGGGCGAGATTTATTATCGGCACTGGATGCAAAAATCATATTCGAGAAAGGGCGTGCTAAACTAGAAATCCCGGAGGGGAATCTGGCAAAACTTTTTGTGATTAAAGAGACAAAGACAGAGGAGATACCCCAGGAAATAGAGCAGGCAGTAGTCCCGTGGGTATGGGAAACAGGGACCCCGGGCAGATCCAGAGTAGCCGTTCCTGTAAAAATTGAATTAAAGGAAGGGGCACACCCAGTAAGAGTCCGACAGTACCCTATTAGTTTGGAAGCCAGGAAAGGAATTGCCCCAATGATCACGCAATTTATAGCATTAGGGATTTTACAAGAATGCGAATCGGAATTTAATACTCCAATCTTTCCGGTAAGGAAACCAAATGGGAAATACAGGTTGGTGCAGGACCTGAGAGCAGTAAATGCAATTGCCAAAGATATACACCCGGTGGTGGCCAATCCATATACATTGTTAACATCGATTTCTGAGAATTTTCAGTGGTTCACAGTAATTGATCTAAAAGACGCCTTCTTCTGCATCCCACTGGCCCCTGAGAGTCGATACATTTTCGCCTTTGAATGGGAAAGCCCAGACACTCGCCGCAAGCGACAGTTAACATGGACCAGGTTGCCACAAGGATTTAAGTGTTCACCCACCATTTTTGGAAACCAGCTAGCAAAGGAGTTAGAGGAATGGAAAACTAACAAGGTAAAAGAGTCTCCTTTTTCTTATGTTGTTTTACAATATGTGGATGACATACTCCTGGGAACAGAGGAGCGGGGACTGTGCTCAAAGTTAACAATTGAACTATTAAACATGTTGGGTCAGGCAGGATACCGAGTATCCAAGGAAAAAGCGCAGCTGGTGCGACAGAAGGTAATTTATCTGGGATGTGAAATATCACAAGGAGTCAGGAGAATAGGGGTGAATCGCATTCAAGCCATCTGTGCAATCCCTGTACCACGAAATAATCAGGAATTAAGATCTTTCCTAGGAATGGTCGGCTGGTGTCGCCTGTGGATTCCGAATTTCGGACTCATGGCCAAACCACTGTACGAAACAATCAAGGAACCCGAATTCAAGTGGGGTAAGACACAGCACAAGGCCTTCCAGGAATTAAAGCAAGCACTCAAAGAGGCCCCCGCCCTGGGTCTGCCTGACTTGACAAAAGACTTTCAATTGTATGTGCATGAAAGGCAGAGATTAGCTTTAGGAGTACTCACACAGCGATTGGGGTCATGGAAGAGGCCCGTGGGGTACTTCTCGAAACAGCTGGACATGGTGAGCGGAGGGTGGCCAGGGTGCTTGCGAGCAGTGGCTGCTACGGTAATCCTAATTCAGGAGGCACGGAAACTGACACTGGGAAAACACATCACGGTATATGTACCTCACATGGTCATAGCCGTCTTGGAACAAAAAGGGGGGCATTGGCTCTCCTCCAGAAGAATGATGCAGTACCAGGCTCAGTTGCGGGAACAAGATGATGTTGAATTAAAAATAACCAACCATCTCAATCCAGCAGAATTCCTCAGGTCCACCCAAGAGGAAGGAGAACTGGAGCATGACTGCGTGGAGGTGATCGAACAAGTGTATGCCAGCCGTGAAGATCTGAAAGATGTCCCGATGGCAGATCCCGATGTGGAGCTGTTCACGGACGGATCCAGTTTTATGGAGCATGGAACCAGGTATGCAGGGTATGCTGTGGTGACACTCCAAGAAATAGTGGAAGCTAAAGCACTGCCCCCGGAAACTTCAGCGCAAAAAGCAGAAGTATGGGCGTTGGTAAGGGCATTGGTCCTTAGTAGAGACAGGAAAGTGAACATTTGGACTGATTCAAAGTATGCATTTGGTGTGGTTCACATCCATGGGGCTTTGTGGAAAGAAAGAGGACTTTTGACCTCTCAAGGCTCACAGATCAAACATAAGGAAGTAATAATTCAGTTGTTGGAAGCTGTACACTTACCTACAGCAGTAGCGATCATGCATGTCCGAGGTCATCAAGCAGACTCCGGGAAAGAATTTCAGGGGAATCGGATGGCAGATGAAGCCGCAAAAAGGGCAGCCAGATTGGTCTGGACTCAAATGGCTCTGATACCGACAAGAGAAAATCCCGCTGCACCTTATTTAGAAGAGAAACCGTGCTACTCTCCGGAGGATGAACGGTTGGCACAATTCACTGGAGCAAGAAGGAATGTTGTAGGATGGTATGTAACACCGGTCGGACAAGTTATACTGCCAGTAGGATTGATGAAAGTAGTCATGGAAACTGAACATAACAAACTCCACTGTGGTGCAGAAGCATTGGTAGAATATCTAAAGAAAATAGTACTCTCTAATTCGATGATAACAATGGCCAAAAGAATAAATGCCACCTGCCCTATTTGCATTAAAAATAACCCGTTGGTTAGAAGACAGGTCCAAATGGGGAAAATACGTGTAGGACCACAACCAGGGGATTATTGGCAAAAAGATTTTTCCGAGTTACCAAAATCTCAGGCATACAAGTACTTACTAGTTTATGTGTGCACCTTTTCGGGATGGCCCGAAGCTTTCCCTTGCAGGACGAACCAGGCCAAGGAGGTAGTGAAAACCCTTCTCAAGGAAATTATTCCGAGGTTTGGGGTTCCTTTAGGAATATCATCAGATAGAGGACCACATTTTACTGCAGGGATCGTGCAGGAAGTTTCTACTATTCTGGGAATTCAGTGGCACTTACACACCCCCTGGAGACCTCAATCTAGTGGTCAGGTGGAACGAATGAATCAAACTCTGAAAAATCAAATTAAAAAGATTTGTCAAGAAGCTAAAATACCGTGGCCCCAAGCATTGCCTCTAGCCCTTCTGAGGATTAGGATTAAGCCACGAGAAAGGATAGGGGTAAGTCCGTATGAAATTTTGTACGGCAAACCATATCATGCTGTAACCTATCAAGGGGACCCACATGTAATCGGGGATCAGATGATTGTAAATTATGTTTTGTCTTTAAATAAGACCCTTGCAGCACTGAGATCCACGCTGGAGTGGAATCGACCGTTACCTCTGGACACTCCTGCTCACGATATTCACCCAGGAGATCAAGTTTACGTGAAGAACTGGTCGGTGGAGCCTCTGAAGGAAACATGGGACGGCCCCCATCAAGTGATAATGACAACTTACACCGCCGTCAAGGTCGACGGGATCAACAGCTGGATCCATTACACACGGGTCAAAAAGGTCCCCTCCCGATGGTCGGTGGAACCCCTATCTCCCACCAGAATGGTGTTCAAAGCCAAAAATTAATGCTGTCGTTGTTACTCTTGAGTAAAATAATAATTGTTGAAACCTTTGTTAAAATCACAATACCTGAATCAAGGGTGTGGGTACCGGAGAATTCAAATGTAAATCTTACATGTTTGTTTGTCGATGATCAGGGAGCTGGATGGGACAGAGTCAGGGCACAATGGAAATGGATCACCAAGGATCAAATTCCCGATAAAGGAGTAGAAACGGTCTGGGATGAGAAGCAGCAAAAAGGTAGGATTACCCTGCAGATATCCAATATAACAAAGGCCAGAACAGGAAAATACGCTTGTGTGGTTTGGATAAAAGGGAGTTATGATTATGGATTCGTAAATCTTGACATTTTAAATATCTCCCAAACAGAATCGGAAAATAAGGTCCAGGTGAATCTCCCAAATGGGAAAGTAGATATGTGGGACGGACCTCCCCTCAGAATAAAATGTACTCATAGATTTAAGACAGGGTGTCAGAAACAGATTAGAATGAAATGGTGGAAATGGAACACGACACAGGGAATGTGGAATCCACAGGTACAAGGGACAAGTTGGTGGACGCTGGGAAATGAGAGCAGAGGATGGTTGAATATAACGAACTCAGAGGTTGGTAGATCGGAGGGTAAATACCTTTGTGTTATCATTTGTGGTAATAGTGGAGGTTATGGGGTCAGGAAGGTAGAAGTGGTATTACAACAGGAGCGAGGAATCAAGCCTGAACAGGAAATATATAACGCAAAGGAAGGGCAGGATTTGGTTTTAAGATGTAGGATACCAACCGAAAGCTACACTGAGTATGAATGGTGGTTTGGGGGACAAAGCTTGGTGGCTCAAGGGAAATATCAAATTAGAAGAAAACCCCAAGAAATAGTGTTAGTAATTAAAGAGGTCCTAGAACAGCAAGATAATGGACAATACTGGTGTTGGGTTGCTCGAGATGATTGGTGGGCAGCCGGGATGATTAGTGTTTATGTTGAAAGAACAAGGGTGACTCGGCAGGTACCAGAGGATGAAATCCAAACCAAACCAGAGAATCTGATTGTGGGTTTAATTAGGGATTTTGGGCAAACACAAAATGTATCAGCAATCACTGCATGTCTGCCTTTGCCCCATGCGGCAGGAGATCCTATACCATGGGGAATTATACCAGCTCCAGACATGCCTGCATCTAATCGAACAGTTACCTTAAGTTGTACCAAGGAGACTAGGATCCGAACTAAATTGGTTAATCAGACAAATGTGATAAGGAGGAAAACCCCGAGGACCCGAGCAGATTGTTACAAGCTTCCGAATGCTGTATTTACCAGAATCGGAAGATTCCAGGGAGTAGGATGGTGTGAATACGATGAGAGGCAAACACGAGAAGTCCCGGCAACTGAACAATATTTTGAAATAATATGCCAGAATGTTACAAACACAACTACCATGGAACAATGGCAGACAATCTGGGGACCTAGTTTGTTGGAAACTTATAGTTATATAGGAACAGTTCAATGGTGTATTCATTGGAAGGGACGGAAAAATCAAACTTACTCAAAGACCTATCAAGGACAGGATAGTTGGAGGAAAGATGCACCTAGGATGACCGATTGGAATTGCACTGAGGTCTTCACTTGTGACAGCCCAAGTGAGTCTGTGAGTCTACTGCCGGTAAAGGTACTTTTGAGATTTGGCTGTGAATGTAGGGGATATAACCACACGATAAAAGACAAAAATACAGAAGGAGAGTTAAACTGTAAAACTACATCAATCCGAGCTCCAGGAAATTTAGTTTGGGTAATGGGTCATGGACATTGGACCACTCATATGCCGGTAGATGGTCCAACTACACAAATTACTTTAGGAGTTCCAACTCTTTGTCCTTTCTGGAAATCGACAAAATTGACGGCCTCAGAAATACAAATAAGACATAAGCGAGATATAAGTCAGGAAATTGGGGACATAGGGTTAGAAGAAGGGGAAGATTGGCATGAACCTTCTTCAGGAATTAAATTTGGGTGGGTATTAGAATCTCTCTTTGCACAAATATCGTCATATCGAAACAGGGAAATGTTGTACAAATTGTTGGGACAAACAGAAAGGTTAGCGGCTGTGACTAAGAAGGGATTCAAGGACTTAAATCTGCAGTTACAAGCTACGTCTAGAATGACAATTCAAAATCGGATGGCTCTAGATATGATATTGCTGAAGGAGCATGGCGTATGTGGATATCTGCATGGTAGAGACGACCATTGCTGCATTCACATCCCGAATGTTACACAAGAAGTAGAAAAGGATATAAGTCAATTAGAACGGATTGAAGGAAAGGTGAATGATATTCAGAAAGAGGCAGAACACAATTGGGTTGGAGAACTGTTCAGCTCCCTGGGAATTCGGATGTCCGGATGGATATCCTCAATTGTACAATATGGAATCATGATTGTTATAATCATTTTAGTTGCCTTAATAGTATATAAGTGTCTTTTAGGAATGATTGTCAAAGAAGGTCAACATACTCGGCGAATAATGAAGGCGATAATGCGAAGAGAAGTCCTGGCAGAACCAGCCGTTCCACCTCCTGCTTATCGCGAAACAGCGACATAAATTGTTGAGCATCCTTGCGAACCCAGAAGAAGCTCGAAGGATGCTCAAAAGGGGGGACTTGTTACAAAAAGGATAGGATATTGGATTTTAGAAGTAGTAAGGCTAAGGCTCTGCTAGGCTGTAAGGCCTCAGGTGTAGAAATAGTTCTCTGAGGAAACAGGAATGGAATGTACTGGGTGGGGAGGTTAGGAATAGTGAATTAGCTGGGCATGGTGAACCCGTTAGTGAATTAGCTGGGCATGGTGAACCTGTCTAAAAGTAAATTGTTCTGGGTTGATATATGTTGCATGCAAGGGGGATTTCAGTGGTAGGAGCTCGTTGAGCATTATCTAAGACTAGACAACCATGAAGATATATGGCTTAGGGTATGATTATCAATTGTTAATCCTTGTGATGTATGTTTTACTTTGAAGATTAAATCTTGTATGTGTGCCAATGTTTGAAACTGTATAAAGAGCTGAGTGAAACGATAGGCCTTTGGGAAGCCTGATTTGGGACACTAGTCCCCAGGTCCCCGGGCCCTGAATAAAGCACCGCATAAACTGACTCTCTGTTGGTTTGTGCTTGTGGTCGGTGGGCAACAAAGGGGTGTGCAGGGCAGTGAGCCTCACTCCTCCTCTCCTGCCTCACCTGTGGACACCATCCCTGCCAATGCAGCAAATGACAGACAGTGGTCCCAGGGACTCATTTCAGCTGTAAGTATCAAGGTCATGCCTGTGGGAAGAGGGGGAAAACCTCCTCTTGGGTCCTGCTGCAAAGATGAGAATACTCTACCTTTGTGCTTCTCCTCTGCAGAAGAAGCAGCCTTGCTTCTTACTCCCTCTCCTACCAGCTGAGACATGGCATGGAAGCCAGTCATCCCCATCCCATGTCCCATGGGGGCGGTCTAGGAATATCACAGAATCATAAAATCATTAAGGTTGGAAAAGAATTCCAAGATAATCGAGTCCAACCTTTCACCCACCACCAACTTGTCAATTAGACCATAGCACTAAGTGCCACGTCCAGTCATTTCTTGAACACTTCCAGGGATGGTGACTCCATCACCTCCCTGGGCAGCCCATTCCAATGCTTGACAAACCTTTCCATTAAGAACTTTTCCTGATGTCCAACCTGAACTTCCCCTGGTGCAGCTTGAGGCTATGTCCTTTTGTCCTATCACTAGTTACCTCGTAGAAGAGGCTGATCCCCACCTGGCCACAACCTCCTTTCAGGTAGTTGTAGAGAGGGGTAAGGTCACGCCTGAGTCTTCTTTGCTCCAGACTAAACGACCCCAGTATCCTCAGCTGCTCTTCATATGACTTACTCTTTAGACCCTTCACCAGCTTCATTCCCCTTCTCTGGACACACTCCAGTGATGCCTTAGGTTTTAACTTTTATATTTTTCAAATTCTGTACTGCTTGGTGTGTGACTCTGAAGTTTCTTGTAGCCTGTTAATTTCTGCTCTCTCATGCTAGGTAGACGTAACAAAGCCTCTCTGGCCCTGCTTTCCAAGGACACCAAGACTGTCCTAGGCCAAAAGTATAAACCAAAGAGCTGCTAAGGGGGGGGGGGGGGGGGGCAAGCTGATGGGGAAAACTGAAGCTTTAATTGGAGAATTAACCCTGCTATGCAAATGAACCAAACCTATAAAAGGGTGAAGAACTCGTGACCTGGGGTCCATCTTGGGGTCCATGTTGAAGACTGCTTCAGAGTCCCCAAGGGGTACCTTTGAAGGCCTTTCAAAGAAATACCTACTTTTATTCCCTTACTCCTGTCTAGTCTCTGTTTCTGTGAGGCCTCTTAAGGCATCAGTTCTTTGGCACCCCAGATGGGACAACGAGGCTTCCGAAAATCCTCTGCCACTCAGAAAGATCCAGCTCAGCTCCCCCCCCTTGCCGGCACCAGGGGGGGAGGCAGTTGCAACAGTCCAGGAGGCAGAGAAGCCCCAAGAGCCCAGAAAACTCTCCAGATCCAGCACAGAGGCATGTGAGTAACTGAATAAAGGTGGTATTCTGTTGTTAACACCTGGATTGGGTATTAAGAGATCTCTTACAGTTTGTTTAGGGACCTGGGAGGGTCCAAGGGGGTTTCGTTTGGTGTTTCCCGTTTTGTTAGCTTGTCAGCTCGTGAGAGCTTGTCAGGGAACTTGTGCGAGAGTCCCAGGAAATTTAATTTTCCCTCTGTTGGTTTGTTGCTAGCTTCTGTCCAGCCACCACCCTTTGGCATTCAGCCAGGTAGCACAGCGGCTTGGATCGTATTTCAAGCTTCAGTTTGAATCCCCGGGGGTTGTGGGTTCGAATCCTACCTTCTTTAGTTTTCTCTCTCTGCTTTATAGAGTGTTTTAGATCTTGTTGCTTTATTTTCGTGAATTTTCTGTTTATAAGCATAAAACCATGGGCAGTAATATTTCTTGTATGGGGAGTGAAATACCACCGAACACCCCTTTAAGCTTTGTATTAGATAACTGGGCAAAATTGATTGGCAAAGATAAAACCCTTACAGAAGCAGAATTAATTAGGCTTTCTACATTGATTTGGCCAACTTATAGGTTAGATAACTGGCAAAAGTGGCTGCAATTTGGAACCTTAGATGAAGAATTAATATTGAGTTTAATATCGTATCATCGAAGAGATCACTGTTTCTTAGAATTAGAGTATGCGAAGCTCTTCTTGGCTTCATCTAAGTTACAAATATCTAAAAAAGATCATATACTGTTTTTAAGGAAAAAAGAGAAAACGGTTAAGAAGTCTATGTTGGACCTGACAAAAGGGGAAGACGTGGAGATGGATTTAATAGCTCCTGTCTTGAGATTGGGCCCCCCTCCTCCCCCTCCTTCTCCTCCTCCTCCTCCACCTCTCCCTCCTCCTCTTCCTTCTCAGCCGACATGGGTCGCAGGGGCGCGGGGGGGGGGGGGGGGGAGGAGAGGCAGCTTTAGATGGGTTCCGGCCAGTGAAAAGGGAGAAGGCAGAGGCAGACTGGCCGTCCCCGCCGCCTCCCGCGGACCTGGGACACTTCCCAGCTGCGACTCAGGTTCTGACAGGGCCGCATCTAAAAGAGGGTGGGGAGGGAACCTCCCTCGGGGGGGGGGGGGGGGTGGCGTTCCTCCCTCTCCCAGGCGGCTGGCTTAGAGGATGAGGTCATCGAAGCGCGCAGGCCCAGGGACACTGCCCCGTCCCTGCGGTGGAGCAGGTCCCTGACAGTGATACCAGGTACCAGAACGGGCCGGGGCAGACCTGACACAGCCGACTCCATGGAATCAGACAGCTCTCACTCAGGCAGTTCCTCTGAGGAGGAAGATGAGATAGCTGCTTTAAGCAGGCGAAAAGAGGGGAAAGATAACAAGAAAAGCAATAAGGGAGCGAAGCCCAATTGCTAAATGGACCAGAGCAAAAAGGGAGCCAGTTTTGCAAGCCCCTCTGAGACAGGCTGCAGGTAATCAAGGGCCAATCTATGTGAAGGTTCCATACTCCCTTATAGAGTTAGAACAATGGAAGAGTACAGTGGGAAAATATAAAGAAAATCCAGACAAAGTGGCTACTTTGGTACAAAGAGCAATTCAAACACAGAACCCTGACTGGAGTGATTTGGCAGCTATGATAGAGACATTGCTTGATCCCACTGAAAGACAGATGGTAAACAAAGCTATTATAGACTCTGTGGAATCAGGCATAGCTAACGGGACGCTACAAGGTACGGTTGCAGAAATTTTTCCAACAGATGATCCAAGGTGGGACCCAAATGTGCCAGCAGAAATGCAAAGATTAAAATGGTATCAAGATCTCATAGTATATGGGTTAAAGCATGGTGTCCCTGAAGCTCTTAACTGGGCAAAGCTTTATGAAATGAAGCAAGGTCCTAATGAAACTCCTACTGATTTTTTGAATAGGTTAAGAGAAGTTACTGCCAAATACACAAACATAAATCCTGATACAGTGGAAGGGGGAAATCATCTGGCTTATTTGTTTATGGGTCAGGCTTCAAATGATATAAGAAGAAAGTTGCAAAAGTTAGAAGGGGTTCAAGACATGAATAAATTGTTAGAAGTAGCCTGGAGAGTGTTTTGAGATAGAGACTCCAGTGACAAAGGTAAACCCTGTCCCAGGAAGAAAGATAGTCAGGAAAAGTCATCTAAGAAAGCCTCTCTTCTGTTGCTGCCTGCCCCGAGGTGCAGCCCGGCCCCGGGACTGCCCAGGCATGTCTGGACTTGTCTCTGCCATGTGCTCTGAATCCCCTTTGTTCCAAGCATGGGTAAAACTTGAAAGTAGCACGGACTCCCCCAAAAAAGAGTCCAATTGGCTGGTTACCACGGGTTCACCCTTAGCTCTCCCCTTTCCCTTCCCCCGAATAAAGCAGCGATCCCAGCTGGCCCTGCCCCTCTTGCTCCTGCCTCTCCTTCTGTGAAGTCTCTCTCATCTCTCTTGGGACAGGAGGAATAAAGGAAACAGGCATACAGGCACGGTGTCTGGGCTACATTTCTACTCTTTGCTTCTGCTTTGACAATAGCTTTACAGCTAACACTTGTCGCGTATCGGAGCTGCCGAGCTGCTGGATCGCCCGTGCCGTCTCTCTAGGCAGCCCGAGGCTTTCCAGAGCAGAGACTGGTAAATCTGCTGACTGAGCGAGCAGTGACTTTCCTCACTCTCCCTAGGGACAAAGACACATGAGCTTATTGCAAGAAGAAAGGGCATTGGAAGGCTGACTGTCCAATGTTGAAGGAGACACCCCTGCTTCTACAGCTCCCATTGGAACAAAACTCAAACTCAGAATGATGGGGACCGGAGGCTTCTCCCCCAGCAGAGCCTTCGGTTATAGCCAAGCTGGGGAAAGATGATATAGAATTTCTGGTAGACACTGGCGCAGCATATTCTGTGTTAAATACTTTAGAAGGGAAACTGAGTCACGAAACTGTTCATGTAGTTGGGGCAACAGGGGTAGCTGAAACATGGCCTTTCTTCCAACCTTTGAAATTTAAACTGGGGAAGCACTGGATAACTCATCAATTTCTTTATATGCCTAACTCCCCTAAACCATTGCTGGGGAGGGATTTGTTAGAAAAATTGGAATCTGAAATTAAATTTAAAAGAGGGGAGGGCGTACGAGTTATCATTCCAGACACTAAATTTGTCGAAGTTGCTGCACTTTTTATACAGGACAGATGTGGTGAAATCCCCACTGAAGTTGAACATGCTGTCAATCCAGTTGTGTGGTCCAGTGATGTTCCAGGAAGATCCAAACAGGCAGAAACGGTGAGCATTGCACTCAAACCAGGAGCCACACCAGGAAGGCAAAAACAATATCCTTTAAAATTAGAGAGAAATGTCGGGGTCCCTCCCCCCCGCCATGTAGGCCTGGGAGAGGGGCGCTGAGGGGAGAGAGACGGGGTTTCCCTCGCCCCTGGTCAGCCTCATTCCCCATTGGTTGTTTTGTGTTTCCCTGCGTTGGCAAGGACCCTCGAGTCCGGGGATTGTGACAGTTCCTTGGCAGAGCCCCGGCCATGCGGCTGGAGAAAAAAAACATCTCTGAAACATCTAGCAAGAATCTGTCCATATATATTTCTTTCCCTGGGCCTCTTTGTTTGATATGCGTGTTACAGTATCCCCACTGCAACATAATGGTAGTGAATGCGGGCAGAATGATCCCCGATCCCTAAGCGACTGATTTGCGTGAGTAAACCCTCAAAACTTTGGATTTCTCTTCTTGTTTTTGTTTTGCTATTCCATATCTAAACTATGGAGGAACCGTGGAAAGACTCTTGGCTCTCAGAGCCGCATATGGACATTTATATTAAAAAGATTCTTGAACAACGATTTGTAAATTTTAGCTTAATTCAAGCTCAAAAAGAACTGAAACATTTCCTTTCATGGTTGTTTAAGAACTTTTTCTATGTTTCTTGGGATTTAATTCTTACCAAAGACTTTTGAAAGACCATTTGGACACAGTTAATTTTTGAGTCAAAATATATGCCGATGGAAGAATATTTTCGTGAATATTATTTAATTACCGAGACTGTTGAACAATGTCAGCTGTGTCTTGGCGAAGGGAAGCCTGGCTCAGGGACCGTGCGACCCAGGCCACGTGGACCGAGCGCTCTCTGAGCAGCAGCGAGACAATTCCCGCACGTGGGCGGAGCGATGCGAGCTGCAGTGTCGGAGGCGGAGCAAGGTGCCATGCGAGCGGCGCGATCCGGCGGTGCCTGCCCGGCCCAACACAGCGCGTGGTGGAGCGAGCCCCGTGAAAGCCCGGCCGAGAGGAGGGGTGCGCGGACGGCGGCTGGCGGCGGTGGCGGCGGGACAGAGCCGCGCCTAGCCGAACCGCGCGCTGGAGCAGGGCAGGGGGGAGTCATCCCTCGGGGGCCCGGCCGAGACGTGGATGCAGCGCCTGGCAGCGGCAGCAAAGCTGCGACCAGAGGAGGCGACACACGGAGAACTGAGTGGCACGGCCCGGCCCTGCCTGCGCGGCCTCGAATGCAAACCCGGGAAGAGCACGCAGGCATGAGCAGCTTTGGCGGCCCTGGCAGCACTAGCAGCCCTGGCAATTCCAACCCGGGTGTGAGAGAAAAAGAAAGCAAAAATGCAGCGAGACAGAAAACAGCAGCCACTCGGAAAAAGGAAAAGATCATAGTAGCTAAGATTTTAGGAATAGTAAAGTGGCATAATGTTAAACAAAATTATGGTTTAACAACAAGATGTGTCAACCAGCAAGACATATTCGTGCATAGAACTGCCATTAAAAAGAATAACCCTGAAAAATGCATCCCAAGCTTGGGAGATGGAGAGGTGGTAGAATTCAAAATTGTACATGGTAGAAAAGGGTTGCAGGCAGCGCAGGTCACTGGGCCTGATTGTGTTTCTGTAAAAGGCAGTATATATGCAAAAAATCGTTTCATGTTAGACAATATCTCCATTATAAGCCCCCCCCTACAGTCTCCCTTTCCTAATCCCACCTTCCCCTTTTACCCTATATCCTATTACCTCCAGTGTATTCCAAATCCGTTTTTCCACCCATGGTTTCCCTCACAAAACCATGCCTTTGCCAATTGTTTCCCCAAAAATCCCTTTCCAATGCCGAGTGGGGAATGAAAAGGGGGAGGGAAGAAATTAAACCCTCTCCTGCCTCAGTTTACCCAAAAACCATGCTCAGAGAGTCCTGTCTCCCTTCTGTCAGCCTTGAGATGTTCCAGAGAATCTGTTTGGACATTTAAAGACTCAGGAGGGTGGCTTGTATTGTTTTGAAACTGTTCTTGTTATGTTTATCCAGTTGTTTTCAATGTTAAGTTTTAAATCTCTTTTTGTTAAAAATAAATGGGTGAAATGTCGGGGTCCCTCCCCCCGCCATGTAGCCCTGGGAGAGGGGCGCTGAGGGGAGAGAGACGGGGTTTCCCTCGCCCCTGGTCAGCCTCATTCCCCATTGGTTGTTTTGTGTTTCCCTGCGTTGGCAAGGACCCTCGAGTCCGGGGATTGTGACAGTTCCTTGGCAGAGCCCCGCCATGCGGCTGGAGAAATAAACATCTCTGAAACATCTAGCAAGAATCTGTCCATATATATTTCTTTCCCTGGGCCTCCTTGTTTGACATGCGTGTTACAGTATCCCCACTGCAACAAGAGAGTCGCAAAGGACTGGCACCTATAATTGAAAAATTCCTCCACCATGGGTTATTAGTGCAATGTGAGTCCAGGTATAACACGCCAATCCTTTCAGTGAAGAAAGCTGATGGTAAAAGTTACCGGTTAGTCCAAGATTTGAGGGCAATTAACAAAATTACAGAGGACATACACCCAGTGGTTGCCAATCCACGCACACTTTTGACCACACTGACAGATGAATTAGGGTGGTTTACTGTTGTAGACCTAAAAGATGCCTTTTTCTGCATTCCTGTGCATAAAAACAGCCAGGAGCTTTTTGCTTTCGAGTGGGAAAACCCTGAAAGAGGGAGGAAAAGTCGGCTTACCTGGACAGTCCTACCCCAGGGTTTCAAGAATAGCCCAACAATATTTGGAAACCAGCTAGCAAAGGAATTGGAAGATTGGAGGAGACAAGAGACAGGAGGGATTATCCTTCAGTATGTTGATGACATCTTGATTGCAGCCAAGACCACAGATGACTACATCCAATTCACTGTAAGCTTGTTAAACTTTTTGGGACAGAGTGGATACAGAGTTTCCAAAGACAAAGCACAGATTGCCAAGGAAGCAGTAGTTTACTTGGGACTTGAGATCTTCTGTGGACACCAACAGCTCAGCAAGGAGCGGAAAGAAGCCATTTGCCGACTTCCAGAGCCACACAACATGAGAGAGATGCAGGCTTTTCTGGGAATGGTAGGTTGGTGTCGTTTGTGGATAGCAAATTATGGATTGTTGGTAAAACCCTTGTATGGAGCAATAAAAGCAGCTGAAAATGGCATTATAATTTTGATTGAAAGCACAAGGGCTGCATTTAAACAGCTGAAACACTCTCTAATGTCAGCTCCAGCACTGGGCTTATCAGACTTGACTAAGCCTTTTGAACTTTTTACACAAGAGACTCAATGTGGCACTGGGCGTATTAGCACAGCGCCTCGGAAGCCAACAGAGGGCTGTGGCCTACTTTTCCAAACAGCTAGACAGTGTTAGTCAAGGGTGGCCTGGGTGTTTGAAGGCCGTGGCGGCTACTGTCATCCTGATTCAAGAGGCCCGGAAACTCACCCTTGGACAACACATTGTAGTGTATGTGCCACATGCAGTAGCAGCAATACTGGAACAGAAAAGAGGACATTGGCTGTCCGGAAACTGAATGCTTAGATATCAGTCACTGCTGTTAGAACAGGATGATGTTACCCTGAAAACAACTTCTGTTGTTAACCCTGCCATGTTTCTGTCCTCTACTTTAACTGACGATGTGCCTGAGCATGACTATTTGCAGACAATCGAGGAGGTCTTTTCCAGCAGACCAGACCTGAAGGACGTGCCCCTAGAAAATCCAGACTGGGAGCTGTTTACAGATGGGAGAAGCTTCATAAGAAATGGTAAGCGAATGACAGGTTATGCAGTAACAACCCAGGACAAGGAGATCGAGGCGAAGGCCCTGCCCGCAGATGTGTCATCGCAGAAAGCTGAACTGATTGCACTGACAAGGGCCCTAGACCTGAGCAAAGGAAAGAAGGTAAATATATGGACCGACTCCAAATATGCATTTAGTGTTGTCCACGCCCATGGAGCCATCTGGAAGGAGAGAGGACTGTTGAAAGCTCAAGGTAACCAGATCAAACACGCTGAACAAATCCTTGCCCTCTTAGACAGCATTAAAAGACCCACAGAAGTGGCTCTCATGCATTGTAGGGGTCACCAGAAAGGGAAAACCACTCCAGAATTGAGAAATCACTTTGCTGATGAAACAGCAAGAAGGGCTGCAGAAAAAGGTGTTCTTGCAGTAATTCCACAAAAAAAAGATTGATTTGTCAGGGTTCACCCCAAAATATGATCAGGCCAGACCACAAGTTAATTAAGTTTCTTAAGGCTGAGATCACAGAAAATGGATGGGCTGTCACACCTGCAAATCAGGTTCTAGTCCCACCTGTAACCCTTCGAGAGCTAGCTCGAAGAGAACATGAAAGCACACATTTCAGGGTTGAAAATCTTCTGAAACATCTGAAAAAGGTAGTAATAGGAAAGGGAATGGCAGATATTGAACAATCAGTAGTGAGCAAGTGTGAAATCTGCTGCAAAAACAATCCTGATACGAGGAAAAGAGTTGTGCTAGGAGTAACAAAGGCAGGGGATCTTCCTGGAGATTACTGGCAAATAGACTTTGCTGAGTTACCACGCAAAGAAGGATACAGGTACATACTGGTGTTGGTTGACACCTTCAGTGGATGGCCTGAAGCTTACCCCTGTCTCACTAACACAGCCAAGGAGGTGGTGAAAGTTTTGCTTAATCATATAATACCAAGGTTTGGGGTTCCTTTGGGTATGTCCTCGGACAGGGGACCACATTTTGTTGCAAATGTGATTCAAGAGGTTAGCCGGATTTTGGGAATTGCTTGGGATCTGCAAACACCTTACAGACCCCAAGCAAGCGGTAAAGTGGAAGGCATGAATGGGACCCTTAAGGCACAAATTAGCAAAATTTGTCTTCCGGTTTGGCCAAATTTAGAAATATATCCTCTGAGAGAAGGTACAACCACACCTCCCCCACCAGGTTCCGGAAAAAATAGATTTTCCTCGAAGGAAAGTGAAGGAGATAAAACTATTTATTTAACAAACACACAGGAAAGGAAAATAATGCTAAATAATAAGATTTCTCGCTGTGGAGGAAAAACATGGGAAAGTGTTAGAGTCCTCCCTTTGGTCTCCTTGGAGCTGGGGCTTGGGCCAGGGCCAGGCCCTCTGCTCCCGGTGGAAAGTCCTCCTGATGTGCTCTGATGTTAAAGCAATCAAGCAGTCCAGTAGAAAAGGGAGAAAATCTGAAATTCCAGGGAAGGAAAAATTCAACTCTCAGTCTCTCTCCGGAGAACAAAGACGCTGAGCCACTAGCCAAATAAACTATTCTGGGCGCAGCAAGCCGGGTGCTTCCTCCCTCCCCTGCCGGAGCTGGAAACCAATTGCTATCTGTGTGTGACATTGAACATGCTGCAAACTGCTTTGAAAAAGTTTTGCTCAGTTTTTTCCTTCGCCCTCTCAGGCTCAGTTTAGAGGCATAGAAAGACACAGAAATTAATTTCTGGGCATAGGCCGTGATATGGGATACACATCATAAGGTCACCCCAAGACAATTTGTCCAGAGACATCCATTACGTGGGTTCAGGCCTTGCCTATAGCTTTTCTGGGGATCCGCATACAACCAAGGCGGAGGGATAACATCAGTCCCTATGAAATATTGTATGGCAGGCCATATCAAATTGCACATGTTCCAGGTGAAATTCACATGAGGGGAAAACTTGATTTGCAGAGATATCTAATGGCTTTATCTTCTACTTTGCAGAAGCTCCAGAATTACATCGTGTTATCCAGACCCATAGGACTGAACACCCCTGCACATCCCTTTCAGCCTGGAGACTGGGTCTGTGTTAAGTGGTGGGACAGTGATCCTCTACAGGCCAAGTGGAGAGGACCATTCCAGATTTTGCTGACCACCCTCACCGCAGTCTGAGTTGCTGGCAAAGAACCCTGGATTCACTACTCCAGAGTTAAGAAGGCTTCTGCTCCTGAAACAACTGAGAAAACAGAGACTGATACAAAGATGATGTAGTTTAAATGATTTTTCCTGTGCTTATTATCTACACAGTTGGTAACCCTGGCTCAGGTTTGGAACTAAATTTTGCATATGATTCTAGTCCAAAGTATATCCAAAGGCATTCATTTGGATACAAAACTAGCAATTGACATGTAAACTGAAGTGAAAAGATCAACAAAATTTGTTTACAATTTAAGAATTAACTTAGATCTTACATTGGATAGCATTCAAAGCTGATTGTATCTTCCACACCCTGGTTTCATGGTTACCAAACTGACCCTGGACTAAAGATTGTTTATAATGATTGTAATTATAATTCTTGTTTATAGATATATACTGCTGGTAGACTCATATTATTAGTAGATATTCAGAATTTTTGGAATAGAGTCTCGACAAGAGAGAGGCCTTGTCAAGCCTCTAAAGGGGGGGGGGGGAATGATGCCTTAGGTTTTAACTTTTATATTTTTCAAATTCTGTACTGCTTGGTGTGGGACTCTGAAGTTTCTTGTAGCCTAATTTCTGCTCTCTCATGCTAGGTAGACATAACAAAGCCTCTCCGGCCCTGCTTTCCAAGGACACCAAGACTGTCCTAGGCCAAAAGTATAAACCAAAGAGCTGCTAAGGGGGGGGGGGGGGGGCAAGCTGATGGGGAAAACTGAAGCTTTAATTGGAGAATTAAACCTGTGTAGCGGATTTGGTTTGTAACCGGGTGGAAACACCAATTTAGTGTAGTGGTTTGGTCCAAAATACTCATTACTGTTTATCTTCTGTGCGATAAGAATTAGGAGAAAGCAAAGCAGGCACAAAACCTGAAAGAATATAAAGAAGTTTATTAATAGACCTAAAAGAAGAAAAAAATCATACCACACCTTCAGAACTCTCCTCCTCCCCCCACCTTTCCCCCTTCTCTAAGTGACAATGTAAAAAGACAACCCTTAAGATGTTCAGTCTGTTTGCCACTTCCATAATAACCTTGTTCTGTCCATTTAGGAAGAGGAGTCTCTCTTGCCCATACTATGAAAACATTATCACAACGAGACAGCGGCCCACTTCCAAATAACTTTTTTCAGTCCATTTAGGAGGAGGAGTCTCTCTGCTCACATGCGAGTCGCTTCCCCCAACTTGCAGCTTTTCCCACAACTGCTTTCGAGGGTCCACTCTTGAAGTTTTTTGGGGTACAATTTTAAGGTTGAGCCATTCAGAAATAAAAGTTCTCTTCACCCATCTCTGGGAGCATTTTCATCTCTAAGAACAGAGGCCCTTCTCCTTCCCTGGGAACAAAGGGTCTTCCTCATCTTGCTCTTTAGGACTATCTCTGGGAGCATCTCTAGGAACTCAGGTTTTCTCCTTTCCCATTTGGAGCAAAAGTCCTCATCGCTTCCATCTCTCCCTGTTCAAACTTCTCATGAAATTATGGCTGCATCAGCATCTGCTTATCTTAGCGCAGGTGCTTTTGCTTACAAGTACGAGTTGAACACTCCACCCCCCCCATATCTTCATGAAATTACAACAGAAACTCTGATATATCATAGCGTTACAACAGAATTTCAGCTTTAAGCATCTCCTCTTTCTCTTCCCTCAGGTTTTCAGCTCTTTACAGCACTAAAAGGGGTGGAACAGGGCCCATCGGCTCCAGGATGGCCATGGCCTGGCCCGGCCTGGCCTGAGCAGGGCCTGGGCCAGGCTTGCTTGCCCCTGCACGGGGCCCGCAACCGCCTGTCCCAGCACCAGAAACGAGACAGAGACTCTGCCTCGGAGTTTCCTATTCTTAAGTGTGAATCACAGAGGCGGTCACAACTTTAAGTGGCTTAAAGAATTGTCCATATTCAAACTGGCCAGCTGATAGGTTCTTTCAGGACATAGAGGAAGCTGCAAGCACCCCTTTGCAAGAACATCACTTCCGGGACTATGCTTGCTAACCCATGACACCCTGCTATGCAAATGAACCAAACCTATAAAAGGGTGAAGAACTCGTGACCTGGGGTCCATCTTGGGGTCCATTTTGAGAATAGCTTCAGAGTCACCGGGGGTACCTTGAAGTCCTTTCAAATAAATACCTACTTTTATTCCCTTATTCCTGTCTAGTCTGTTCTAGGAGGCCTCTTAAATAATCACCAGTACCTCAATGTCTTTCTTGCAGTGAGGGGCCCAGAAGTGGACACAGGACTCGAGGTGCAGCCTCACTAGTTGTTTTGGGGTGACTTTGTGATGTGTATCCCCTATCGCTGCCCCATTCCCAGAAATTAATTTTGTGCCTTTCTGGGCCTTTAAACTGCGCCTGAGTGGGGGAGGAAAACCTGAGCAAAACTTCTTGAAAGCAGTTTGCAGCTTGTTCAAGGTCACACACAGAGATAGAGACTTTTTTTTCAGCTGCAACAGCAGAGGGAGAGTGGAGAAAGCACCTGGCTTGGTTTTGGCCAGTTTTTCAGCTCCTTTTTCTTTCTCCGGAGAGAGACGGAGAGTCGAACTTTTGTTTTCCTGGGACTTTGTTTTTTCCTTTTCTCTCTGCTGGATGGTTTCAACATCAGACTACATCGGGAGGAATTTCCACTGAGGCCTTGGCCCTGGAGGTGGGCCCACCACCCTGTCCCAGCTCCAAGGAGGGGGAGAGAGAGAGATCTATGGAAGGAGTCTGAAATTTCACCAGGTTTCTCTCAGCAGGGCGAGGGGTTTTATTATTTAGCATTATTATCCTTTTCCTGTGTGTTTGTTAAATAAATAGTTTTTATCTTTTTCCTTCGAGGAAATTTTTTTTTTTCCCGAACCTGGTGGGGGAGGGGTAGTTGTGACCTGCCTTCTCTCAGAGGATATATTTCTAGATTTGTCCAAACTGGCACAAAATTAGTGGCATCCAACTGCGTGGCTCGAAGGAAAGTGAAAAAACCTGTGCTAATTACATTTTGGTTTGAATTTACTTATTCTGTGCTTGGGTAAAATAGTCATCATGTTGGTTGAGTTCATAACATTTCTCTGGCTTGATATATTCATGTATTTCTGGTCCGTAGGCTTGTTTAAGGTACTAGTGCCTTTCTGGTCCCTAGGCTTATTTGCCTATCCACAACTTGGTCCGATCTTATCCTTGATAAGGAATTTTTGCAGAGCAGGGACAAGAATTCGGATTTCTATTTTGCTGTGCTTGGTGATAATGGTTTATAAGAAGTTGACAGAGGTACAGGCAGCTGTTCAAAGTGTGTATGATCAATGGTTTCTCCCTCCTAACCCCAGTCCTAGCTTCAGTAGCCTGTTTTGGGAATTTATTAGTAACTGCACCCAGATTGTTAGAGGAGGAGGAGTCGGGGTTTCCCTTCCCTTTAAATTTGATAGGTTATCTTTTGAGAGTGTTCAATTTCCCCTGGATGTTAAAGAGACCACCCTCCTGGTATTTAATCTGGTAAGCTTCCTCTATGTGGTTTGCAGCTTGTCTAGAATAAGAGCTCAGATTTCCAGGGTGACTGCTGAGACACCTGACCTAGAGGTGGAAAATCCTGAGTGGTGTGGAGAATGGGAGGTTATGGGCCAAATCCTGAAGAAATTCTCTGACCCAATAGTTTAGGATTTCCAGTCTGAACAAATTCAGAAACCAGCTGAGGTGGGGAAATATCTGAAAGAGAAATACAATGAAAATTCTGAGAAAAAGGTCTTTGCAATATGTTGGGCCTTTGCATATGCTTATTGCACACTGCTAGCTACTGTAGAGCAGCAGGTAGAGGGGCAGGAAGATAAACCAGCAAAGGCTGCAGACACCCCAGTCACTCAGACTGCAGATAAACAAGACAGCAAGCCCAAACCAAATGGAGAGTCTAAGCCATTGACAGTGGCTCCTGTCACGAGGAAAAAACACACAACCAAAACTGATCGCCCAGTGAAAGATGATGATGATGCAGGGGAAGGAACCTCAAAACCACCTACTGACTCAGGCACAGAAACCATTACTGAGTCCATGTCCATAAAGGACCTTCACAGCTTAAGAAGGTTCTGCACCCGACGGTCCGATGAATCCATAATAAGTTGGATGGTCCGTATTTGGGATGCGGCAGGTGATGATGTGATGCTGGACGGTGCTGAAGCGAGGCATTTGGGATCCCTGTTACGTGATCCAGTGATTGACCACGCGATGATAAGGGGGGCTGACTCTGTCAGTCTCTGGAGACGGGTTTTGACAGGCGTGATTGAACGATATCTGTGTGCAGAAGACTTCTATATGCAGCAAACCCCATGGAAGACCATAGAACAAGGGATCCAATGCTTGAGAGAACTAGGCGTGGTAGAGATCGTCTACACGAATGATCCAGGATTGAGGAGTCCAGACAGTGTCATAGTTGACCCAGTGATGTGGCGAAAACTCATAAGACTTGGACCACCAGAATACGCTTCTGCTTTAGCAATAATGAAACCAAACTATGGTGCGAATGAGATTGTGCAGGATGTGGCGACGAAGCTACCCGCATATGCCGATTTCGTGCATGGCCCAACACATGCAAGAATCACAGCTGTGGAAACACAGGTGCAGAAAATGGAAGATAAAATGGATAAGAATTCCCAGGAAGTTAAGCAGGAGATTACGAAGGAGATCAAAGAGGGCCTTCTCCAAATCTCAGCAGTACAGATCTGAGATTCTGATACCAAACGCTGACATTCCCTTTTGCTGCCTGTTCTGAGCTTCCCCTCCCCCACCCCAAGACACTTGCCTTTGCCATATGCTCCAAGCTCCTTTGTTCTATGCGTGGGCAAAACCAAATGTAACTCAAACTCTTTAGCAGTGTCTGATTGGTCGGTCACCCCAGGTCCGCCCCCCAGTCCTCCCCTTTCCACTTCTCCGAATAAAAGAGAGGATTGAGGGAGGCCCCGCCCTCTCTTGGCTCAGCTACCTTCCTGTGAACATCTGTTGTTGTCTGTTTCTTTTGAAAGCTTCTAAATGCGGGAAACTGAGCAAGCAGGGAGCTATATTTCTCCCTCTTTGCTTCTGCTGATGGTATTTGCTTTGCAGCTGATACAGGTACCGATTTTAGAGCTACTAAAGTACTAGATTGCCTGTGCTACCTCTCTAGGCTGCTCGAGGCTTTCTAAGGCATTAAACCACTAGCCTAGCCGGTATAAAGCTGAAAAGATACCTTCCACTTCTGGCGCCCAACGTGCTATCTCTGAACCCCAGTTCTGAGAGACTTTTAGGGTGTCCAGGCAGCTGTTTGTCTGCTGGAGTTAGCTCTGCACGTCCTGCCGTGCCACCTCTGTGTAGCGAGCTGTTACTTTTTGTGTAACATCGAGCCCAGAGCCTCAGCCTGTACCCTCCCGCACACCACATGGCGAAGGAACAGCTGGTAAGCAGAAGATCCTTCTCGCATGTTTTTTTTCTCCGGACCTGCTTTCCTGTGATAAATCCAGAATTCTGGTGAGTATTTCCCTGCTGGTTTAGGGGCTCCTGTCTTAAGCTGGTGCTGGTGCAAACTTTCTCTTTTTTTCCTCCTTTTTGCGATTACGGGTTGAGGGTTTGTGGTGTTGCTTTCCTAATGGGATCTGATGTTTCTGCACACCATAGAGAAATATACCACCAAGTTTAAAGCTACCTTTCTTGTACTGGGCATAATACCCTAAAAATCTAGTTCAATCTTTTGTACAATGGCTTTTTCAGTACTTTCCTAATCTGACCTCTGAGGACATAAGTTCTGCTGAATTTTGGGATAAGGTGGGGAGAAAACTCTCCTCTCTTAGGGGTGCAGGAGACGAAACAGTTTCAAAATTCTTTCCTCTCCTGTTACTAAGTTATACTTTGCCGGAGAAAAAAGTAGTACATAAAAAGCCTCTGCAAAAACCCCCTGTTAATTCCCTTATACCCTCTTCCAACCCTTGTGTCCCTGACCCCTCTTCCCCTACACTGGAAAACACAGCTAGAGCAGGCTGCATTTTAGCACAGGAGAGCTATCGTCCTCCTGGCTTACCTGTGTTTCCTCAGCACCCTGCCTTGGACGGGAATCCGGAGCCCGTCCCAGGACCTTTCCAAAACCTCTTCTCCATTCCCTTGTCCCCAGTTTCTACTCCTCATGTTTCAAGCGCCCGTAAAAACCCCTTCTCCCCTGATCTCTTTGTTCCCAGAGACAGCCATTGCCATGTGCTCACAGCCCGGGAAAAAACCCCTCCCCCCAACCCCTTTTCTCCGAGTTTGTTTGTCTCCAATAATGGGGGGCGCAATATTTCTTCATCCCCAAACTACACCTCCCACAATCCCTTCTTGTCCCCATCCCCTCCCACTCCCGCATCAGAACCTGACCCCGCCCCTAACCCCGCCCCCACAGCATCATGTTTCACCCCTCCCTCTGTTCCCGCCCATGACTCAAGTACTGGCCCTGCCTCCTACAACCCCGCCCACAACCCCTCCCCTCCTCTGGCCGTGTCCCCGCCTCCACTCCCCCCCCTGCCCCTCCACTCCCCGCCCCTGCTTCCCATTGTCCCGCCCCAAGTTCCCACAATCCTGTGACTACCTCTCTAAATCCTGGAACCCATGGCTACCAGGAAGTAACTCCAACTGCTTCTACTACACTCTCTCCTACTAGCAATGGAGCAAACCCTGACTGGAAACCCTTTTCTTACTCTAATATTAAGGATTTGTGCAAGGCAATTAGGGAGTTTGGAATGCAGAGTAATTATTTTAAGAGCCTTTTAAGTGCCACTTTTGCAACTCACTTACTTGTACTTCATGATTTATTTCCATTGATGCAAACTCTTCGCACACCTGGTGATTTTATGATGTGGAAAAATCAATGGAAAATAATTTTATCTGATTTATTGAAAATTTTGTGGCAAACTCCAGATAATTACCTGGACTTTGACAACAATTATATCACATTAGACCTTTTATCTGGTGACAATAATATGGCAAATCCTCAAAAACAAGCAATGCTTATCCCTCGTCCAGTTCTTACTGAAATTACACGTGCTGCTGTAAAGGCCTTGACATTACTACCATCTCAAACTCCTAATTCTCATTATACCACCATCAAGCAATTGCCAAATGAAAATATTATTCACTTTTATAACCATTTGTGCGAAGCTGTCTTTTCCCAGGTCCCTAATCCTGACCTCCAACAAGCGCTCCTACTCGAACTTCTCCAAGTGAATACAAATTATGCTTGCAAACAAGTCATCCTCACTCTCCCTTTGAATCCCCCGCCTACTGTTGAATCCATCCTTGAAGTCTGTACAAAGAAGGTGCAGCTGAACACAGCTGCTCCCTTTCTGAAAAAAGTGGGGATGGTTGGGGAAGTTGTGGAGAATGCTACAGGTGCAGGGGAAACTCAATCGCGTGGTAACCTTATATGCTATCGTTGTCAGAAAAAGGGACATGTAGCTCACAATTGCATAGCGATTATAACTGCTGATAAAAACTCTCCAAAGACTGTTTCCCCAGGTCAACAGCAGGGAAACTAGCGACCCAACGCGTCCTAACAGCTCTGCGTTTTGACATAAATAGGGCTGCAGACAAACCAACTTGGACTTCTGGACTCAGGTTTAAGGTAACCTGTGATGAAACACACCATTTCAACAACAACAAACAGACTGTGATACCCAACTCATTCCACAATGTGGACCACATGCCAGACTCTAAATACCTTTTAGTTATTGGGGACACTCGGGAAACACCTGCTGAGATAGAGGTTCCACCCACACTCATGAAAGTGGATCAGAACGGGTGTTCTAACCAAATGGTACAATGTATATATCCACCGCACTTTATGCAAAAGGGTCAAGTCATTGCACAGGCCATTCCACTGCCCGAGTACCTGCCCACAGATGGTCATATCCCAGCCATCTGTCGGACTGAGGTTTTGGGAAACGACAAACCTATAATAGAATGTAAGCTCCGTCACAAATCACATAAAATCAGTATCATGGGAATGATAGACACAGGTGCTGATGTGTCTGTCATTCCATTTGATAAGTGGCCTGGGCAATGGGAGTTACAATCTCAGGGCATCATACATGGGATTGGACGTTCCCAAACTGCAAAGCAATCCAAACACACCATCCAAATTGAAGGTCCTGAAGGACAAATAGCGACACTTTGTCCGTATGTCCTGGACACCAAATTCACACTGTGGGGAAGGGATGCCATGTCTCAGTGGGGAACAAAAATTGATATCACCCCTAGACATCAAAATTTTCCCTTGCGGCCGCTGGAGCAGAGTGCCAACTACAAAAATTAACTTGGAAAACAGATGAACCAGTGTGGGTTAACCAGTGGTCGCTAAAAAAAGAAAACTTAGAGGCACTCAAAACATTAGTAGCTGAACAATTGGCTAAAGGAAATATAGTTCCAACTAACAGCCCATGGAACACACCCGTGTTTGTAATACAAAAACCGGGAAAGAACATATATAGGCTACTCCAAGATCTTCGTGAAGTTAATAAGGTTATTGAAGACATGGGACCCCTTCAACCAGGGATGCCATCACCTTCAATGCTCCCACAACATTGGCATTTGGCTGTCCTTGATATTAAAGTCTGCTTCTTTCATATTCCGCTCCACCCTGCAGATGCCCCTCGATTTGCGTTTTCTGTGCCGTCTATTAATCGTGAGGCCCCCATGAAAAGTTACCATTGGCTTGTGCTTCCCCAAGGTATGAAAAATTCCCCAACTCTCTGCCAAGAGTATATTGCTAAAATTCTATCTCCCATCCGTGCCAAAGCAGTGAAAGCCATCATCCTACATTACATGGATGATGTGCTGGTGTGCGCTCCCAATAATCAGTATCTCGAGCAGACACTTAACATGGTGATTGAGGCCCTAGAGCCCAAGGGCTTTGAATTACAACCTGAAAAAATGCAGAGAACAAGCCCTTGGAAATACCTCGGACTCAAATTCACAGAAACCTCTATCACCCCAACACCTGTCACCATTAATAATAACCCGAATACACTAGAGGAAGTACAACAGATCTGTGGGACACTGAACTATTTAAGGTCCTGGTTAGGACTCACCACAGAGGATGTAGCTCCTATTGCAAACCTGGTAAAAGGGGAAGGTGGTCCAGCATCCCCCAGATCCCTGACAGAAGAGGCAAGGCAGTCTCTCAAAAAGATACAAGAGATCATTTCCACCAGACAAGCACACAGGTATCAGCCCTCCCTACCCTTTAAGCTTGTCATTCTAGGGAAGGTACCACGCTTTCACAGCCTCATATTTCAGTGGGACAAAGAGCAGAAGGAACCCCTCATCATAATTGAACGGGTATTCCTTCAATTCCAACCTCCTAAAACCATCACACAGCCACAAGAACTAATGGCAAAAATTATCGTGAAGGGTAGAGCAAGGCTCGGCACCCTGGCAGGATGTGACTTTGCATGCATCTACTTACCTGTAACAACTGACGCATTAGATCACCTACTTCAAAATAATATAAATTTACAATTTGCATTAGATAGTTACTCAGGCCAAATCTCCAATCATTACCCAAAACATAACATGTTTAATCTGCCATTCTCTTTCATCCCTCAAGAGATTCAAAGCAGAAAACCCCTCGATGCGATTACCGTTTTTACTGATGCTTCAGGAAAAAGTAAAAAGTCCGTGGTCACGTGGAAAAATCCAAAGACGCAAAAGTGGGAATCTGACATCAAGGTAATCCAGGGATCACCACAAGTAGCTGAACTAGCAGCTGTCGTTAGAGCATTTGAGAGGTTCAAAGAACCCTTTAATTTGGTCACAGACTCAGCATATGTAGCTGGAGTAACTGTTAGAGCTGAGCATGCTCTCCTAAAAGAAATCTCAAACAAAAAATTTACGATTTGCTCTCAAAATTAATTTATCTGGTTTCCCACAGAGAGCATCCCTATTTTGTCATGCATGTGAGGTCACACAGAAACCTGCCAGGATTTATTGTGGAAGGTAATTGTAGAGCTGATGCTCTGGCTATGCCAGCAGACATAGTTCTATCAGCCGACTTACCATAGCTTCCCCAAGTTTTCTGAACAAGCAAAATTGAGCCATGTTATGTACCATCAAAATATTCCTGCTCTTATCCGCATGTTCCATCTGTCGCGGACACAGGCAAAAGCAAGAATGGCAACATGTCCCAACTGCCAGAAGCTACAGCTTCCATCACTGGGCATGGGGGTCAATCTCAAAGGCATTAATAGCGGTGAAGTGTGGCAGATGGACGTCACACATTTCCCTGAATTTGGGAGATTAAAATACGTTCATGTTTCTATTGCTACCTTCTCTGGTGCTATGTATGCCTCTGCACATGCAGGTGAATAGGCTAAGGACACTGAAAAACATCTTGTCCAAGCTTTTGCTGTGCTGGGTATACCTGAAGAGATAAAAACTGATAATGGACCTGCCTACACCTCTCAGGAGTTTAAAAACTTTCCTCAGCAGTGGGGATTTCGACATGTTACAGGTATTCCTCACTCCCCAACTGGACAAGGCATTGTTGAATGTGCCCACCAAACCCTCAAGCGAATGTTGCGACAACAATCAGGGATCGCTAAACTCAACTCACCTGTCCTCAGACTCAGCAAAGCACTGTTTACCATAAACTTCCTGAATGGCACCTTTGAGGATCCAAACCCTCCCATCTATCATCATTTCCAGAACACCGGGAGACAGAAACTGAAGGAAAATCCAGAAGTCCTGATCCAAGACCCAGAGACTCAAAAAATCCAAGGACCATACAAACTTGTAACTTGGGGACGTGGGTATGCCACTGTATCTACCCCTCAAGGACTGAGGTGGATACCAGGGAAATGGGTAAAACCTTATGTCACTTCCTCAAAAGTTAAAGAGGTTAAAACTGCCTTCTGGAAGAGACGCCGTAAAAAGGATCCTGATTTTGCACCCTCATGTAAACCACCTACTGCAGATTTTGATGTTACTCCCTTAAGTTACGTTGCACTGTTTTGCACTCAGGTTTTGCACTGTATTTTGTAAATCTTTGTCCTAATACCACATACCATAGATGTCCTGACTAACCCCTTGAGTTTTGACTGGGGAACTAGTTTAAAGACATCCTAGGTACTGTCGAGTGGTAGGGACGATAGACTCCTGTTATGTTTTGCACTGTTATTTTGTTACTGTTCTATGCACTTTTAAGTTACTAATAGTTACAACCCAGCATTAAAGAAAAAAAAATAGGGAATTGTTGCTGCCTGTTCTGAGCTTCCCCTCCCCCTCCCCAAGACACTTGCCTCTGCCATGTACTCCGAGCTCCTTTGTTTTAAGCGAGGGCCCAACCAAATGTAACTCAGACTCTTTAGCAGTGTCTGATTGGCCAGTCACCCCAGGTCCGCCCCCAGTCCTCCCCTTTCCACTTATCCGAATAAAAGAGAGGATTGAGGGAGGCGCCGCCCTCTCTTGGCTCAGCTACCTTCCTGTGATCATCTCTTGTTTGTTTCTTTTGAAAGCGTATAACTGCAGGAAATTGAGAGAGCAGGGAGCTACATTTCTCCCTCTTTGCTTTTGCTGATGGTATTTGCATTGCAGCTGATACAGGTACCGATTTTAGAGCTACTAAAGTGCTAGATTGCCCTTGCTACCTCTCTAGGCTGCTCGAGGCTTTCTAAGGCATTAAACCACTAGCCTAGCCGGTAAAAAGCTGAAAAGATACCTTCCACAGTTCCCAAAAGAGAAAGTACCTCCCACGACGAGAGCGGCCGGATTTCCTGTCTGACAGTGAGGAAAACATGTGGAAGTGGGAAGGACAACCCACTTCCACTCGGGCAGCAAGAGTGCGTGACTTGAAGGAGCACAAGTCTCAGAAAGGAAGATCCACCAGTAAGGAAGTAGCTCCAGTTGCCTGTAGCCAAACAGCCGGAAATGATGGAAAAGAAGATGGCATGTCCAATTCCCATGAAGGAACCTCTAAGATGCAGGTCCAGGGAAAGAAGGATAACCAGGCATAGAGGGGCCATGCCTCTAGCCAGGTAGAGGTTAGGGAAAACCGTGTTTTTTGGACTGTGTGGATTCGTTGGCCTGGTACATCAGAACCACAAAAACATGATGCCTTGGTTGACACTGGTGCACAGTGTACAATAATCCCATCGCAACGTGTGGGGGTAGAATCTGTTTCTATTTCTGGTGTAACAGGTGGATCACAAAATTTGACCTTGGTGGAAGCTGAGGTGAGCCTGACTGGAACTGAGTGGAAGAAGCATCTCATTGTGACTGGTCCAGAGGCCCCGTGCATTTTGGGCATAGATTTCCTCCGGAATGGGTATTTTAGAGACCCAAAGGGACTCAAGTGGGCTTTTGGAATAGCTGCTGTGGAGACAGAGGGCATTAAGCAATTGAACACTTTGCCTGGGCTATCAGAGAACCCATCTGCAGTCGGCCTTCTGAAGGTGAAAGAACAAAGAGTACCAATTGCTACTTTGACAGCTCACAGCCGAGAGTACTGGACAACGCGAGATGCTGTGTTTCCCATCCACAAGATGATCCGTGAGCTGGAGAGCCAAGGGGTGGTCAGCAAGACCCACTCACCCTTCAATAGTCCCATTTGGCCTGTGCGCAAATCTGAAGGAGAATGGAGATTGACTGTGGACTATCGTGCCTTGAATGAAGTGACTCCACCACTGAGCGCTGCTGTGCCGGACATGTTGGAGCTACAGTACAAGCTAGAGTCCAAAGCAGTGAAGTGGTATGCCACTATTGACATTGCCAATGCATTTTTCTCCATTCCTCTGGCAGCAGAGTGCAGGCCTCAGTTTGCCTTCCCCTGGAGGGGTGTTCAGTACACCTGGAATCAACTGCCCCAGGAGTGGAAGCACAGTCCCACCATCTGCCATGGACTGATCCAGACTGCACTGGAAAAGGGTGAGGCTCCAGAACATCTGCAATACATCAATGTCATCATTGTGTGGGGGAACATCGCAGCAGAAGCGTTTGAAAAAGGTGGGAAAATCATCCAATCTTTCCTGGAAGCCAGTTTTGCCATCAAGAAGAGAAAAGTCAAGGGACCCGCTCAAGAGATCCAGTTAACGGGAGTGAAATGGCAAGACGGACGACGTCAGATTCCCACTGAGGTCATCAATAAGACCACTGCAATGTCTCCACCAACCAACAAGAAGGAAACGCAAACTTTCCTAGGCGCCATAGGTTTTTGGAGGATTCATATTCTTGAGTACAGCCAGATTGTGAGTCCTCTTTACCTGGTTACCCACAAGAAGAATGATTTCCATTGGGGCCCTGAACAGCAACAAGGCTTTTGCCCAGATCAAGCAGGAAATCACTCGCGCCATAGCCCTTGGCCCAGTCAGGACACGACCAGAAGTGAAGAACGTACTCTACTCTGCAGCTGGGAACAATGGCCTGTCCTGGAGCCTTTGGCAGAAGGTGCCTGGTGAGACTCGGGGCCGACCACTGGGATTCTGGAGCCGAAGCTATAGAGGGTCTGAAGCCAACTACACTCCCACAGAGAAGGAAATCTTGGCAGCCTAAGAAAGAATCCAACCTGCCTCAGAGGTAATCAGCACTGAAGCACAACTCCTCCTGGCATCCTGACTACCAGTGCTGGGGTGGATGTTCAAAGCAAAGGCTCCCTCTACCCACAACGCCACCAATGCCACATGGAGCAAATGGATTGCTCGCATCACACAGTGCGCCCATATTGGAAACTGAATCACCCTGGGTTTTGGAAATAATCACAAATTGGCCTGAAGGTGAAAACTTTGGTTTCAGTGACGAGGAAGAACAAGAACAAGAGACACGTGCTGAAGAAGCTCCACCACACAACCAACTGCCATCAGAAGACACACGCTACGCTCTTTTCACCGACAGTTCTTGTCGCATCGTAGGGATGAAACGAAAGTGGAAAGCAGCTGTATGGAGTCCCACATGACGAGTCGCCGAAGCTACTGAAGGAGATGGTGGATCAAGCCAACTCGCTGAACTCAAAGCTGTTCAACTAGCCCTGGACATTGCTGAAAGAGAGAAGTGGCCAAAGCTCTACCTCTACACTGATTCATGGATGGTAGCCAATGCTCTGTGGGGATGGCTAGAAAAGTGGGAAAAAACTAATTGGCAGCATAGGGGAAAACCAATCTGGGCTGCTGAACAGTGGAAAGACATCGCTGCCTGAGTAAGAAAGCTGGTTGTGAAAGTCCGCCATGTAGATGCCCATGTCCCCAAGAATAGGGCTAATGAGGAATGCTGAAACAACAAATAGGTAGATCAGGCTGCAAAGATAGCAGTGCCTCATGTAGATTGGAAACATAAAGGAGAGTTGTTCCTAGCTCGATCGGCCCATGATGCCTCAAGTCATCAAGGCAGAGATGCCACCTATAAGTGGGCACGAGATCGAGGGCTAGATCTAACCATGGATAGTGTCTCTCATGTTATGGCCGCTGGTGTGGGGTCAGTAGCTCTGACCGAGGAGGTTGTGACCGGTCCAGAGAGATGGTCCCGGATGAGATAGTCTTCTCCGAGGCCCGGTGTCTTCCCTCAGCTGCTAGCTGGAGGGCCCGTGCAGAGGCTGTCAGCTCTTTAGTGATTGTCAGCTCGTGATTTCAGCTCAGCTCTGCGGGGCAGCCTCCAGGCCAGACCAGGGAGAGAGACAAGAGGCCCGTATTGCTGTTCTGCACGAGGTAGCTTTATTAGTCCAGCGAAGGCGAGGCCAGGGACTGGCATCACTCTGCCCTCGCAGGGGCAAGGGGCTAGCTTTATAGGGATACAAGGGGTGGATATCAGAGGGTAAGGGCCAATGGGTTACAAAGGATCTGCATAGGGTCTCCCAGAGGATTCTGGGTTTCTCTTCTTCTCTCCGTAGCTGAAGAGTAGCTCCCTTTCCAAGGGAGTTCTGCTGGGAGGTTTAGGCACTCTCCTTATCTCAGCAGACGTCCCTCCAGGGCAGGGGCTGGGCATGCCGCACACCAGGTTATTCATGGTTGTGAGACATGCGCTGAGATTAAGCAGGCCAAGCGGGTGAAACCCCTGTGGTATGGTGGGTGGTGGTCCAAATACAAGTATGGGGAGGCCTGGCAGATTGATTACATCACACTGCCTCAAACCCACCAAGGCAAGCGCTATGTGCTCACAATGGTAGAAGCCACCACAGGATGGCTGGAGACCTACCCTGTGCCTCATGCAACAGCCCGGAACACCATCCTGGGTCTTGAAAAGCAAGTCCTTTGGAGGCATGGTACCCCTGAGAGAATTGAATCTGACAATGGGACTCATTTCAAGAATAGCCTAATTAATACCTGGGCTAGAGAACATGGCATTGAGTGTGTGTACCGTATCCCTTACCATGCACCAGCTGCAGGCAAAGTGGAACGGTGCAATGGATTGTTGAAAACCACTTTGAAGGCACTAGGTGGGGGAACTTTCAAAAATTGGGAACAGCATCTAGCAAAGGCCACCTGGTTAGTTAACACCCGAGGTTCCACCAATAGAGCTGGTCCAGCCTAGTCTGAATCCCTGCATACAATAGATGGAGATAAGGTCCCAGTAGTGCATGTCAGAGGTCTGTTAGGAAAGCCTGTGTGGATAAATTCTGCCTCGAGTACAGACAAACCCATCAGTGGGGATGCTTTTTCTCAGGGATCTGGTTGCACATGGTGGGTAATGCAGAAAGATGGAACAGCACGTTGTGTACCGCAGGGAGATCTGATTGTTGGGTGATAGCCATCTGTAATGTGAAATGCTTGTATACCCCTGCTTGCTGATTGTCACTGTCACTGTTTGTACATAGCTGTATGTATGTATATATATATATATATATATATATATATATATGTATTAATGTGTGTGTAGAATTAGAATACATTAGTTTGGGCATTGAGCCAACAATATGGGATAAGGGGTGGAATGTCTTGGGGTGACGTTATGATGTGTATCCCATATCGCTGCCCTATGCCCAGAAATTAATTTTTTTACCTTTCTATGCCTTTAAACTGAGCCTGAGAGGGGGAAGGAAAACCCGAGCAAAACTTTTTCAAAGCAGTTTGCAGCTTGTTCAAGGTCACACAGAGATAGACACTTTTTATTTCAGTGGCAGCAGGAGAGCAGGAGGGAAGGGAAGCACCCGGCTTGCTTTTCTTTCCAGCCAACTTTCGGCTGGTTTTTTTCCTCAGCTCTTTTTTTTCCCTTCGGAGATTTGAACTTTTGTTTTCCTGGGACTTTGTTTTTTTCCTTTTCTCTCTGCTGGACAGTTTCAACATCAGAATACATTTGGAGGACTTTCCACCCAGGCCTTGGCCCTGGAGGTGGGCCTACCACCCTGTCCCAGCTCCAAGGAGGGTGAGAGAGAGATCTATGGAAGGACTCTGAAATTTTCCCAGGTTTCTTTCAGCAGGGTGTGGGGTTTTATTATTTAGCATTATTATCATTTTCCTGTGTGTTTGTTAAATAAATAGCTTTTATCTCTTTCACTTTCCTTCGAGGAATTTTTTTTTTCCCGAACCTGGTGGGGGAGGGGTAGTTGTGCCTTCTCTCTGAAGATATATTTCTAAATTTGACCAAACCGGCACACCACACAAACACTATACCTGGAGCTGCAATGCAAGATATATTCATTGCAGCAAAAATATCACTGCTTCTTACCCCTGATGACTCGATACCCACACAACATTTTTCTAACATCAAAGAAGGAGAGGACGAGAGTTTTATTAAATTCTTGGACAGCTTAAAGGTAGCCCTGGAAAAACAAATAGAAAGTCAAGAGGGACGAAAAGAACTTTTAAGTAAACTTCCTATGTCAAATGCTAATGAACAATGTAAGGCTATCCTAAGGGCTTTACCCCTGGGCACAGAACCCACCATAGAGCAAATCGTGGAAGGCTGCACACGCCATATGTCCACCGAAAATGTAGTTGCCCAAGCAGTTGCCAAGGGCATTGCAGAAGGGGTATCTGGTGCATTCGCAGCAGTGGCTTTGAAAGATAATGCCTGCTGTTTCAATTGCGGAGAATTTGGACGCTTTATAAAGGACTGCCCAGAAAAGTCATCCACCCAGGACCGTAGCACCAGCTACCGAAGGCCCCAGAGACAACAGCGGTGCCAACAGCTCCGGGAAACTTCCAGTGGAGCGCAGGATGGCCTCGCGCTTTGACAACAAATCAAAAGCCGTATCACCTCGACCAGTATGCGAAATCCACTGCCAAGTGCCGGGAGCAGACAGGTGGACCTCACAAGGCACCATCATCCCCGGAGATCGCAGCACACATGCAAGAGACCTGTCACATGGAGCATTACAGATGGGGACATGGCATCAGCTGGTAACCGCGCTGTCCATTGACTTTACAGATGAGTGTTTTTACCATACCCCCACAAGTATGGACTGCAAAACGGTCCATGGGACATTCTCATCCTAGGTGACACTTTTCATGGTCCAGAACAAATTTTCCTATTACTAGAAATACAAACAGTACACCCTGGACAAGAGATCGTTGACCAGCTTTGCTGCACAGACCCACCCTTTTTCCTTTCACAGGGAACACTGATTGCACAAGCCTTTTTGCTTCCACAGGACTGCCCAGAATGGGCTCCACTCAATCCAGCCATAATGTGGGCAACAGGTTTTGTGCTCAAATAAGCCTACCATTGAGTGCAGCCTGCTCTGTAATGGGGAGCAGATCTACCAACCAGGGATGCTGGACACTGGGGCAGACATGACCATCATTGCTCACTTCAAGTGGCCAGCAAACTGGGAACTGCAACCAATGGCAGGCGTGGTTTCTGGGATCGGTGGAGCCACAGTGTCTATGCAGAGCAAGCAGAATGTCATTGTCGAAGGCCCCGAAGGCAAGCTAGTGACCATCTGGCCATTTGTGGTAAGGGTCCCCATCACCTTATGGGGCAGGGACCTCTTGACCCAATGGGGGGCTTCCTTACACATCCCCAGTAAGGATTTCTAACTGGGGCCACTGAGAGGTGCACACCACCTTCCATCCCTCAGCTCACCTGGAATCGAAAGGATCCAGTGTGGATCAAGCAGTGTCCCCTTTCCAAGGCAAAGTTGTGCACTCTGGAAACCCTTGTGGAGGAACAGCTTGCCAAGGGTCACATCATTGAGACCACCAGCCCTTGGAACTCCCCTGTCTTTGTGCTGAAAAAGCCCAGCAAAGACAGGTGGAGGCTCCTCCGCGACCTCGGTAAGATCAATGAAGTCATTGATGACATGGGTCCCCTCCAGCCCGGCCTGCCATCACCATCAATGCTGCCCAGAGACTGGATGCTTGCCATCATAGATATAAAAGACTGCTTTTCAGCATCCCACTCCACCCTCAGGACACCCCCCGGTTTACTTTCTCCGTCCTCTCCCTCAACAGAGAGGCCCCACTCAAAAGGTACCATTGGCCCGTCTTTCCCCAAGGCATGAAGAACAGCCCGATCATATGCCAATGGTATGTTGCCCATGTTCTGTCCCCCATCCGGAGCCTGTTCCGGGATGCAATCATTCACCATTATATGGATGACATCCTGGTCTGTGCACCAGAAAAAACTTACTTGGACATGACTGTTAAAAGGACTATTGAAGCCATAGAGGAAGCAAGGTTTGAGATTCATGAAGACAAAGTGCAGTACAACACCAGCCCATGGACTTACCTCGGATTCCAGATCTGTGAGAGGACCATCGTACCCCAGCAACTTGCTATCTGAGGTGACCCAAAGACCCTAAGAGACTTACACAATTTATGCAGATCCATCAATTGGATATGTCCCCTGCTAGGGATTACGACAGAAGACCTCGCCCCCCTCTTCAGTCTTCTCTGTGGTGGCGAGGACCTGGACTCTCCACGCACCCTCACGCCAGAAGCCCAAGATTCCATCACCAAAGTCCAGGAGGCCCTGTCTTCACGCCAAGCACATCGCGTTGAGCCCAGCCTGCCCCTCCAGTTTACCATTTTGGGTAAGGCCCCCCCTTTCTATGGGTTGATTTTTCAGTGGGACTCTCAACTCTGAGACCCTTTATTAATACTTGAATGGATTTTTACAAGCAATCAGCCTACAAAAACAATAACCACTCCTCAGGAAATGATGGCACATCTAATAAAAAAGGCCAGAACTCACCTCCGCTGTCTTGCAGGGTGTGAATTCACATGCATATACTTGCCATTGACCACTGGGGATCTCAATCATTTGCTCCAGACCAATGAGAACCTCCAGTTTGCCTTGGATAGCTACACAGGCCAAATTTCCATCCACATGCCAAAACATAGACTTTTTAAATTGCGATTTGGCCTTTAATTTGATCCCAAAAATTAATCCAAAGTATAACACCTCTAAAAGCTCTAACCATTTCTACCAATGGCTCCAGGTTATCCCACAAGTCAGTAATGACTTGGAGGGATCCCAGGACTCAGAAGTGGGAGTCTAATGTCCAAGTAGTGGAAGGATCACCACAGATTGCCAAGCTAGCAGCCATCGTCAGAGCCTTTGAGAGATTCAAAGATGAACCCTTTAATCTGGTCACAGATTCAGTTTACGTTATTGGCATAGCTATGAGGGCTGAACAGGCCTTTCTCAAGGAGGTCTCCAATCCAAACTTACACCAATCGATTTCTACATTGATTAATTTAATCTCCCACAGAAAGCAACCTTACTATATTATGCATGTAAGGTCACACACTGACATCCCAGGTGCCATCGCAGAAGGGAACAGGAGGGCAGGCGTGCTAGTCATGTCTGCAGAGACTGCTAACATCCCTGACATCTTTGCCCAGGCAAAGTTATTGCATGCATTCTATCATCAAAATATACCTGCCCTCATCAGGATGTTCAAGCTCTCTAAAGACCAAGAGAGCAATTGTAGCAACATGTCCAAACTGCCAAAATTACCAGACACCATCTATGGGTACCGGGGTTAACCCCCTGTTCCAGTTTGGCCAAATTTAGAAATATATCCTCTGAGAGAAGGCAGGTCACCACCCGTCCCCCACCAGGTTCAGGAAAAAATAAATTTTCCTCGAAGGAAAGTGAAGGAGATAAAAACGATTTATTTAACAAACACACCAGAAAAGCAAAATAATGCTAAATAATAAAATCTTTCACTGTGGAGGAAAAACCTGGGAAAGTGTTAGAGTCCTCCCTTTGGTCTCCTCAGAGCTGGGGCTTGGGCCAGGGCCAGGCCCTCTGTGCCCGGTGGAAAGTCCTCCTGATGTGCTTTGATGTTGAAGCAGTCCAGTAGCAAAGGGAGAAAATCCAAAATTCCAGGGAAGGAAAAAAAAGTTCAACTCTCAGTCTCTCTCCGGAGAAAAAGAAACTGAACAACTGGCCAAAAGCTGACTGGAAAAACAGCAAGCCGGGTGCCTCCTTGCTTCCCTGATGCAGATGAAAAAAGTCGCTATCTCTGTGTGAGCTTGAACAAGCTGCAAACTGCTTTGAAAAAGTTTTTCTCAGTTTTTCCTTCCCCCTCTCAGGCTCAGCTTAAAGGCATAGAAAGGCACAAGAATTAATTTCTGGGCTTTGGGCAGCAATATGGGATGTATATCATAAGGTCACCCCAAGACACCCCCAGGGCCTGAACAGCTGCTAACTATGGCAGTCTGACGTGACCCACTTCCCATCCTTTGGAAAGTAAGTATGTGCATGTGTCAGTCGACACGTTTTCTGGGGCAGTGTTTGCGTCAGTCCACACAGGGGAAAATGCCGTCCACACCATCAAGCATTTTCTCCTTGTATTTGCTACCCTGGGAGTCCCTGAGCAAATAAAAACAGATAATGGGCCCACCTATACCTCCCTCAAATTGAAAGATTTCTTCAACCAGTGGGGAGTAAAACACATGAGGGGCATACCAGCTAATCCCACAGGACAATCCATAGTAGAAAGGACTCATCAGGCCATCAAAAGAGTCCTCAATCAGCAACAGAGTGAAACAGATTATGTCTTCCCTTGAGAGACTCTGTAAGGCTCTCTACATTATTAATTTCCTAAATTGTACATCATCAGAACCTGACCCCCCCATACTCTGGCACTTCTCAAATTCGACCTGAGCTAAGCTCACTGAGAAACTGCCAGTGCTGATCAAGGATCCAAAACCACATCAGATTTCTGGGCCTTTCCACTTGATTACCTGAGGGAGGGGGTATGCCTGTGTTTCACTACCATCTGGCCCCAAATGGTTCCCAGGAAAAAACATCAAACCACACTTAGGCCCTGCAAACACTGCCTCCACAAATAATAACCGAAACATCCCGGAGTCTGACACATCAGGTCCAGATAACCAGAGAAGCTCAGCCTGGAGACGGAGGAAGTGTCCACTGCCAAGAAGAATCCACCGTCCTGTCACCAGGTCACAGACAAAATGCAGCTCCAAGAAGGACTCTACTTAACAAAATGCAAACTACAGGCAAGACATACGTCTGGCCAACAGTGTTATAAATAATAAGTTATTCCCCAGTTACCTCTAAAACCCCACTTACCTATATACCTACCTTCCTGTTCCATCCCTTCCCTCTCCTCCCCAGCCCTCATTTACCTCCAACCAGAATATCCCAAACCCTCTATCCCCCCCATCAGTATTAATTTAAAAAAAAAAAAAAAAAAACAACAAAAACAAAGAAAGGGGAAATGGAAAGGGAGGAGGGAGGAAAAGTGAAAACAACTCTTCCCCTTCATCTCAAAGCTAACAAATTTTCATTTATATTCCCGAAAAGAAGCCCCATCCCTGTCTAAAGATGAGACCCATCTACCTTGGTGCTGCCCTCACTGCTGCCTGGACACTCCTCACAGCACCACAGGCCCTCAGCTGGGATGTCCCACAGCCCAGCCATAACATCTGGGTAACCCTAGCAAGGACATTAAAAGAAAATGACTTGTGCCTGTCCATGGGCAACCTAGACAACCTATTGCAGACATGCCTGGTAGGGATTCCTCTAGCAGCACATGAATACCCATATACAGGTAAGAAACCCAATCCGGTAGACATTGGGGATGAGTGGACCAAGATTCTTCCACAAGCGCCAGAGGAACCCCAGGGATTGGACTTATTGGGGTCCTCCAAAGCTTATTACTGTGTGCGATTTCATTATAAACTATCCGGCCAACATTTGAACCACCTTGACCTTATTAGGTCTACCCATGTGTACCGGATTGGCCAAATTTAGAAATATATCCTCTGAAAGAAGGCACAACCACCCCTCCCCCACCAGGTTTGGGAAAAAAAAAAAAATTTCCTCGAAGGAAAGTGAAGAAGATAAAACTATTTATTTAACGAACACACGGGAAAGGAAACTAAATGGTAAAATCTTTCGCTGTGGAGGAAAAACCTGGGAAAGCGTTAGAGTCCTCCCTTTGGTCTCCTGGGCGCTGGGGCTTGGCCCAGGGCCAGGACCTCTGCTCCCGGTGGAAAGTCCTCCCGATGTGCTCTGATGTTACAGCAGTCAAGCAGTCTAGTAGAAAAGGGAGAAAATCTGAAATTCCAGGGAAGGAAAAATTCAACTCTCAGTCTCTCTCCGGAGAACAAAGCAGCTGAGCCACTAGCCAAATAAACCTGTTCTGGAAAAACAGCAAGCCGGGTGCTTCCTCCCTCCCCTGCAGCAGTCTGGAAAACAAATTGCTATCTCTGTGTGACCTTGAACAAGCTGCAAACTGCTTTGAGAAAGTTTTGCTCAGTTTTTTCCTTCCCCCTCTCAGGCCCAGTTTACAGGCATAGAAAGGCGCAGGAATTAATTTCTGGGCATAGGCAGCGATAGGGGATACACATCATAAGGTCAGCCCAAGACATTCCACCCCTTATCCCATATTGTTGGCTCAATGTCTAAACTAAGATATTCTAATTCTACACCCACATTAATACATATATGTATATACACTATATATGAACAGTGAGCTATATATGAACAGTGACAGTGACAATCAGCAAGCAGGGGTATACAAGCATTTCACACTACAGGTGGTTTTCATACAACAATCAGATCTCCCTGTAGTACACGTGTTGTTCCATCTTTCTGCATTACCCACCATGTGCAACCAGGTCCCTGAGCAAAGACAACCCCACGGATGGGTTTGTCTGTACTCGAGGCAGAATTTATCCACACAGTCTTTCCTAAAAGCCCTCTGACATGCACTACTGGGACCTTATCTCCATCTACTGTATGCAGGGATTCAGATTGGGCTGTATGGGTGGAACCACGGGTGTTAACTAACCAGGTGGCCTTTGCTAGATGCTGTTCCCAATTTTTGAAAGTTCCCCCACCTAGTGCCTTCAAAGTGATTTTCAACAATCCATTGCACCGTTCCACTTTGCCTGCAGCTGGTGCATGGTAAGGGATATGGTACACCCACTCAATGCCATGTTCTCTAGCCCAGGTGTTAATAAGGCTATTCTTGAAATGAGTCCCATTGTCAGATTCAATTCTCTCAGGGGTGCCACGCCTCCAAAAGACTTGCTTTTCAAGACCCAGGATGGTGTTCCGGGCTGTTGCATGTGGCACAGGGTAGGTCTCCAGCCATCCTGTGGTGGCTTCTAACATCGTGAGCACACAGCGCTTGGCTTGGCGGGTTTGAGGCAGTGTGATGTAATCAATCTCCCAGGCCTCCCCATACTTGGCCTGCTTGATCACAGCGCATTTCTCATAATCATGGATCACCTGGGAGATACTGTCCATGGTTAGATCCACCCCTCTATCTTGTGCCCACATATAGGTGGCATCTCTGCCCTGATGGCCTGAGGCATCATGGGCCCATCGAGCTAGGAACAACTCTCCCTTGTGTTTCCAGTCCAAGTCTACCTGTGACACTTCTATCTTTGCAGCCTGATCTACCTGCTCGTTGTTTTGGTGTTCTTCATTAGCCCTACTCTTGGGGACATGGGCATCTACATGGCGGACTTTCACAACCAGCTTTCTTACTCGGGCAGCAATGTCTTTCCACTCTTCAGCAGCCCAGATTGGTTTTCCTCTATGCTGCCAATTAGCTTTTTCCCACTTTTCTAGCCATCCCCACAGAGCATTGGCTACCATCCATGAATCAGTGAAGAGGTAGAGCTTTGGCCACTTCTCTCTTTCAGCAATGTCCAGGGCTAGTTGAACAGCTTTGAGTTCAGCGAGTTGGCTTGATCCACCTTCTCCTTCAGTAGCTTCAGTCGTGTGGGACTCCATACAGCTGCTTTCCACTTTCGTTTCATCCCTACGATGCGACAAGAACCGTCGGTGAAAAGAGCATAGCGTGTGTCTTCTGAAGGCGGTTGTGTGGTGGAGCTTCTTCAGCACGTCTCTCGTTCTTGTTCTTCCTCACTGAGACCAAAGTTTTCACCTTCAGGCCAATTTGTGATTATTTCCAAAATCCCAGGGCGATTCAGTTTTCCGATACAGGAACACTGTGTGATGCGGGCAATCCATTTGCTCCATGTGGCAGAGGTGGCGTGGTGGGGAGAGGGAGCCTTTGCTTTGAACATCCACCCCAGCACCGGTAGTCGGGGTGCCAGGAGGAGTTGTGCCTCAGTTCCAATTACCTCTGAGGCGGCTTGGATTCCTTCATAGGCTGCCAAGATTTCCTTCTCTGTTGTGGTGTAGTTGGTTGCAGACCCTCTATAGCTTCGGCTCCAGAATCCCAGTGGTTGACCTCGAGTCTCACCAGACACCTTCTGCCAAAGGCTCCAGGACAGGCCATGGCTCCCGGCTGCAGAGTAGAGCACGTTCTTCACTTCGGGTCCTGTCCTAACTGGGCCAAGGGCTGCCGCATGAGCGATTTCCTGCTTGATCTGGGCAAAAGCTTGTTGCTGTTCAGGGCCCCAATGGAATTTGTTCTTCTTGCAGGTAACCAGGTAAAGACAACTCACAATCTGGCTGTACTCAGGAATATGAATCCTCCAAAAGCCTATGGCACCTAGGAAAGCTTGTGTTTCCTTCTTGTTGGTTGGTGGAGACATTGCAGTGATCTTATTTGTGACCTCAGTGGGAATCTGACACCGTCCATCTTGCCATTTCACTCCCAGGACCTGGATCTCTCGAGCAGGTCCCTTGACTGTTCTCTTCTTGATGGCGAATCCAGCTTCCAGGAGAATCCGGGTAACTTTCTCTCCTTTCTCAAACACTTCTGCTGCAGTGTTCCCCCACACAATGATGTCATCAATGTACTTGAAATGTTCTGGAGCCTCACCCTTTTCTAGTGCAGACTGGATTAGTTCATGGCAGATGGTGGGACTGTGCTTCCACCCCTGGGGCAGTTGATTCCAGGTGTACTGAACACCCCTCCAGGTGAAAGCAAACTGAGGCCTGCACTCTGCTGCCAAAGGAACGGAGAAAAATGCATTGGCAATGTCAATAGTGGCGTGCCACTTTGCTGCTTTGGACTCCAGCTCATACTGTAGCTCCAACATGTCCGGCACAGCAGCGCTCAATGGTGGAGTCACTTCATTCAAGGCACGATAGTCCACAGTCAATCTCCATTCTCCTTCAGATTTGCGCACAGGCCAAATGGGACTATTGAAGGGTGAGTGGGCCTTGCTGACCACCCCTTGGCTCTCCCACTCACGGATCATCTTGTGGATGGGAATCACAGCATCTCGCGTTGTCCGGTACTGTCGGCGATGCACTGTCGAGGTCGCAATTGGCACTCTTTGTTCTTCCCTCTCCAGAAGGTCAACTGCAGACGGGTTCTCTGATAGCCCAGGCAAAGTGTTCAATTGCTTAATGCCCTCTGTCTCCACAGCAGCTATTCCAAAAGCCCACTTGAGTCCCTTTGGGTCTCTAAAATACCCGTTCCGGAGGAAGTCTATGCCCAAAATGCACGGGGCCTTTGGGCCAGTCACAATGAGATGCTTCTTCCACTCAGTTCCAGTCAGGCTCACCTCAGCTTCCACCAAGGTCAAATCTTGTGATCCACCTGTTACACCAGAAATAGAAACAGATTCTACCCCCACACGTTGCGATGGGATTATTGTACACTGTGCACCAGTGTCAACCAAGGCATCATATTTTTGTGGTTCTGATGTACCAGGCCAACGAATCCACACAGTCCAAAAAACACGGTTTTCCCTAACCTCTACCTGGCTAGAGGCATGGCCCCTCTAGTCCTGGTTATCCTTCTTTCCCTGGGCCTGTATCTTAGAGGTTCCTTCATGGGAATTGGACATGTCATCCTCTTTTCCATCATTTCCGGCAGTTTGGCTACAGGCAACTGGGGCTACTTCCTTTTTGGTAGATCCTCCTTTCTGAGACTTGCGCTCCTTCAATTCACTTACTCGTGCTGCCAGAGCAGACGTGGGTTATCCACCCCATCTCCTCATGTCTTCCCCACTGTCACACAGGAAATCCCACAGCTCACTTCGTGGGATGTGCCTTCTCTCTGGGGAACGTCCGCGGAGAAGGCACTCTTTAATCTCCTGGAGACTCTTCTCCATCTTATCTTCCATTTTCTGCATATGTGTTTCCACAGCTGCGATTCTTGCATGTGTTGGGCCATGCAGAGTGTCTGCATATGCTCGGAGCTTCACTGCCATATCCTTCACGGTGTCATTCGCACCGTAGTCCGGTTTCATTATTGCTAAAGCAGAAGCGTATTCTGGTGGCCCAAGTTGTATGAGTTTTCGCCACATGTATGGAATAACTCTGGCCCGGTCTGGACTCCTCAATCCTGGGTCATTTGCGAAGACAACCTCTACCACCCCTAGTTCTCTCAGGCGTTGGATCCCTTGTTCTATGGTCTTCCACGGGTTTGCCGCATGTAGAGATCATCTCCACACATATATCTTTCAATCACGCCTGTCAAAACTCGTCTCCAGACACTGGTAGAGTCAGTCCCCCTTTTCATCGCTTGGTCAATCACTGGATCATGTGACAGGGATCCCAAATGCCTCGCTTCAGCACCGTCCAGCATCACATCATCACCTGCCGCATCCCAAATACGGACCATCCAACTTATTATGGATTCATCGGACTGTCGGGTGTAATCCTTTCTTAGGCTGTGAAGGTCCTTTATGGACATGGACTCAGTAATGGTTTCTGTGCCTGAGTCAGCGTGTGGTTTTGAGGTCCCTTCCCCTGCATTATCCTCATCTGTCACTGGGCGATCAGTTTTGGTTATGTGCATTTTCCTCGTGACAGGAGCCACTGTCAATGGCTAAGACTCTCCATTTGGTTTGGGCTTGCTGTCTTGTTTATCTGCAGCCTGAGTGACTGGGGTATCGGCAGGCTTTGCTGATTGACCTTCCTGTTTCTCTACCATTACCTGCTGCAGTGTGCGATAGGCATATGCCGAAGCCCAACATATTGCAAGGAGCTTGTTCTCATTACAGTTGTCATTGTATGTCTCTTTCAGATGTTTCGCCACCTCAGCTGGTTTCTGAACTTGTTCAGGGGAAAAATTGCAAACCATTGGGTCAGAGAATTTCTTCAGGATTTGGCCCATATCCTCCCATTCCCTACACCACTCAGGACGTTCCACATCTAGGTCAGGTGTCTCGGTAGTCGCCCGGGAAATCTGAGCTCTTATTCTAGACAAGCTGCAAACCACATAGAGGAAGCTTACCAGATTAAATACCAGGAGGGTGGTCTCTTTAACATCCAGGGGAAACTGAACACTCTCAAAAGAAAACCTATCAAATTTAAAGGGAAGGGAAACCCCGACTCCTCCTCCTCTAACAATCTGTGTGCAGTTACTAATAAATTCCCAAAACAGGCTACTGAAGCTAGGACTGGGGTTAGGAGGGAGAAACCATTGATCATACACACTTTGAACAGCTGCCTGTACCTCTGTCATCTTCTTCTAAATCATTATCACCAAGCACAGCAAAATAGAAATCCGAATTCTTGTCCCTGCTCTGCAAAAATTCCTTATCAAGGATAAGATCGGACCAAGTTGTGGATAGGCAAATAAGCCTAGGGACCAGAAAGGCACTAGTACCTTAAACAAGCCTACGGACCAGAAATACATGAATATATCAAGCCAGAGAAATGTTATGAACTCAACCAACATGATGACTATTTTACCCAAGCACAGAATAAGTAAATTGAAACCAAAATGTAATTAGCACAGGTTTTTCACTTTCCTTCGAGCCACGCAGTTGGGCGCCACTAAATTTGTACCGTTTTTGCCAAATTTAGGAATATATCCTCTGAGAGAAGGCACAACCACCCCTCCCCCACCAGGTTCAGGAAAAAAAAAAAAAATTTTCCTCGAAGGTAAGTGAAGAAGATAAAACTATTTATTTAATGAACACACGGGAAAGGAAAATGAGGTGAAATGGTAAAATCTTTCGCTGTGGAGGAAAAACCTGGGAAAGCGTTAGAGTCCTCCCTTTGGTCTCCTGGGCGCTGGGGCTTGGCCCAGGGCCAGGACCTCTGCTCCCGGTGGAAAGTCCTCCCGATGTGCTCTGATGTTACAGCAGTCAAGCAGTCTAGTAGAAAAGGGAGAAAATCTGAAATTCCAGGGAAGGAAAAATTCAACTCTCAGTCTCTCTCCGGAGAACAAAGCAGCTGAGCCACTAGCCAAATAAACCTGTTCTGGAAAAACAGCAAGCCGGGTGCTTCCTCCCTCCCCTGCAGCAGTCTGGAAAACAAATTGCTATCTCTGTGTGACCTTGAACAAGCTGCAAACTGCTTTGAGAAAGTTTTGCTCAGTTTTTTCCTTCCCCCTCTCAGGCTCAGTTTAGAGGCATAGAAAGGCACAGGAATTAATTTCTGGGCATAGGCAGCGATAGGGGATACACATCATAAGGTCACCCCAAGACACCATGAAAAAAATGTGTCACCAAATAACAAAGTTTATAATCCTCCAAATTGGTGCAATTACACCAGTCATATGCTTTCTTCATCCTCATTCCATCCCAAAGTATTGCCCCAGGGAGTGTTTCTTATTTTTGGAGACAGGGCATGGGCCAGGATCCCCTGACACCTTCAAGGGGGTCCTTGTATCCTTGGCCAGCTTACTACCCTCACCCCAATCATTACGATACTCTTAGGTTTAAAGAATAATTTGGCATACAAATTGGCACGCCAAAAATGATCGTACGTGGAATATGACGAAAATTGTGATTCCCAAGTTATTAATTGGAGTAAGGGAAAAAGGGTAGCAGTGTCCCTACTTCTACCTTGGGTAGCCACTGCTAAAGCCCTTGGTGAGCTAAATCACTTGGTGTGCTGGCTTAGCAGGCAGGCCAATGCAACATATTAGGATAAAATTAGGATAAAAAGGAGGCTGTGTCCCTGTCGTGGGTTAGTAAGCATAGCCCCGTAAGTGAGTCTTTTGCAAAGAGATGCTTACAGCTTCCTCTATGACCTAACAGAACCTATCAACTGGCTAGTTTGAATATTGAGAAATTTTTAAGCCACTTACAATTTTGATCACCTCTGTAGTCCACATTTAAGAATGGATAAACCCTGGGAAGCTGTCTCTCTCTTGCTTCTGGCCGGGGGACAGGTAACTGGGCTGGGCCCTAGAGGGCCCAGCGGGCCTGGGCTGGGACCTGCTCAGGCCAGGCCCAGGCAGGGACACAGCCATCCTGGAGCCGTGTGGCCCTGCTCGACCTGCGGCTCTCCCCCCATCCCTGCTACCTGCAGACGGCCCAGCCCAGACCCCCCCCCTCCAGTGCAGCTGAAGATTCAGCTGAAGCTGCCCGCTGCCCACTGCCCAGTGAAGATCATGCGACCAACAGCGACAAGCAAAATTCCAGCTGCAAGGCCCAGGTGAGATTAACCCTTTTAGTGCTGTGAAGAGCTGAAAACCTGAGGGAGGAGGAGATGCTGAAAGCTGAAACTCTGTTGTAAAGCTATGGTGGTGATAGACTATGATATATCAGAGTACCCATTGTAATTTCATGAAAGCATGGGGGGTGGAGGGTTCAAACTTCACTTGTGAGCAAAAGCACCTGTGCTGGAATAAGCAAATGCTGAAGCAGCTGTAATTTGATGAGAAGTTTGAACAGGGAGAGATGGAAGCAATGAGGACTTTTGCTCCAATCGGAAGGAGAAAACCTCAGTTCCTAGAGATACTCCCAGAGATAGTCTTAGAGATGAAGATGATGAGGACCCTTTTCTCCCAGGAAAAGGGGAGGGCCTCTATTTTTAGAGATGAAAATGCTCCCAGAGATGGGTGAAGAGAACTTTTGTTTTTGAACAGCTCAACCTTAAAATGGTAGCCCAGTAGCTCAAGAGTGGACCCTCGAAAGCAGTTGTGGGAGAAGCTGCAAGTCGGGAGAAGGGACTCACATGCGAGCAGAAAACTAACATGGGTGGCTGTCTTGTGATACTGAAGCCATAAGAGAACCTCTTGTGGAGATGTCTCCATAGCATGAGCAAGAGAGACTCCTCTCCCTAAATGAACTGAACAAGGTTATTATGGAAGTGGTAAACAGACTGAACATCTCAAGGGTTGTCTTTTTTTACAGTGGGAGAAGGGGAAAAGGTGGGGGGAGGAGAAGTGTTCTGAAGGTGTGGTATGATTTTTTTTTTCTTCTTTTAGGTCTGTTAATAAACTTCTTTATATTCTTTTAAGTTTTGTGCCTGCTTTGCTTTCTCCTAATTATTATCTCACAGAAGGTAAATAGTAATGAGTATTTTGGACCAAACCACTACACGCCCTTAGTGATCTCCTCCAAGATGAAGAAACCACCAGACACGCAACACTGCAAAACCGAGCAGCCATTGACTTCCTGCTCCTAGCCCATGGACATGGCTGTCAAGATTTTGAAGGCATGTGCTGTTTTGATTTAACATCACGTAGTGACTCCATCTCAAAGAACATCCAGCTGCTAAAAGATCAAGTCCACCAAATCAAGACAGAAGAAAAAATCACAGAAGGTCTCAACAACTTTCTCGGACAATGGGGACTCCAAAGGTGGGCGCTTTCTTTAGTTAAGGGTGTTTTGTGGATTTTCATTGTAATTCTTATCGTATTGCTTATGTTATGTTTTTTACTCTGCTTTAAAAAGGCCGTTGGGGAGGCATTCTTAGTAAAAAAAGAAGGGGGAGTTGTGGTGGGCTGGGAGCCCTTGGCACAGGAGACCTCTGCTCTCCCTTGGAGAAGAGAGGCCTGAGGGCAAGATGATCTTCCCCAGAGATAAGCAACCTTCCTCTGGGTCATGGCGAGAAAGTGAACCACCCCCAGCATGACTTGTTTCTATATGGTAATACCCAGTACCCAGTTGGCTAGTTGGTTTCTACCCCACCCCCTGCCTACCCCATATAACCTCTGCCCCCTAGCCCTGATGCAGGGAGCCTTGTCCCTAGCCACCCCTTCACAGGGACTGCTGGACAGTAAAGGCTACCTCTGTGGAACTTCTATACAAGGCTCCTGTCTCTATCCCTGAGTTCGACTTGGGTGATTTCAAAAAAGGGCTGAATCACAAGAGATGGAATCACTTGTAGCTGAGAAATCGCTACACTTGCTGAAATCACTTGTTGCCCAGGGAAGCTGGCCATGGCCCCTGGAAGAGTTGCTCCTTGCAGGACACTCTTTCTAGGAAGGTCGTGGCACACTGAGTTGTCCACCCCCAGCCTCTTTGGAAGCCAACAGATACCAGCATGGGCATGACAGGAATGTGATTGGTACTGGCAGAGGCACAATGGGGGAACTAGTGCTGGTGCTGTTTCTTGCATGACAGGGACACCAGTACTCGTACTGGTGTGGTTTTGAGTATGTCAGGACCACCAGTACTGGTGCTCCTACCCTTGTGAATAAGACAAGGGCACCACTATCCATACTTGCATTGGTACCATTGCAGGCAGAACAGAGGCACCAATATTCATACTGGTACTGTTGTGGGCATGACAGGGGCACCAATAACAGTCCTCATGCTGGTACTATTCTTTTCACAATAGAGGGTCCAGTACTGGTATTATACTGGTACAATTGTGGTCACGACATGGTGTGGGCATCATAGAGAGGGACACTGGTATTGGTAATGGCATGGGGTTCGTAGACCACTGGTACCAGTTCAGAGTCCTCTATAATTTCAGTTGCAGGGAATGCTGAGTGAAGAAACAGCAGATGAATAGCTGGCTCCAACCCTGAGGTTGTCTGACACTGAACTGTGCCATAAATCAAAACCCTCCTGATGGGAGAGAATTTGCTGAAAGTCCTTGCAAGGAGTTTCAAAGATAAGCCGAGACTTTTCCTTGAGTTTCAATGCTTCCACATAGTTGTTTATTAAGACTTATCAGAGGAACAGAGCCATTAGTGTGACTCAGGTACAGCATAGAAGACAGAAAAGCAGGAGTGAGCTCAATTATCAAGATTTGCACAGCCTTTTAAAGATATTTTAACCAATAGTTACTAAAAATGTACATTATTTTCACTTTCCTACCAATTATTCAGTATCACGACTAGGAACTGCGGAATTTTCTATCCAATCATTCCAAGCTACTTTTACTGCAGAATATGGAGTAGTAGAAGAAGGAGAAGAAGGTGTAGAGAACAACAACAATCCTCCATTTTGATATTTTTTACTCTTATCTATGTATGTAGTGGTTTGGTCCAAGATACTCATTACTGTTTATCTTCTGTGAGGTAAGAATTAGGAGAAACGCAAAGCCGGCACCAACTTTGAAAGAATATAAAGAAGTTTATTAACAGACCTAAAAGAAGGGAAAAAAAATAATTATACCACACCTTCAGAACTCTCCTCCTCCCCCTACCTTCCTCCCTTCTCCCACTGACAATGTAAAAAGACAACCCTTAAGATGTTCAGTCTGTTTACCACTTCCATAATAACCTTGTTCAATCCAATTAGGAAGAGGTCTCTCTGCTCCCTTCCCCCGACTTGCTGCTTTTCCCACAACTGCTTTCGAGGGTCCACTCTTGAAGGTTTTTGGGGTACAATTTTAAGGTTGAGCCTTTCAGAAACAAAAGTTCTCTTCACCCATCTCTGGGAGCATTTTCATCTCTAAGAACAGAGGCCCTTCTCCTTCCCTGGGAGCAAAGGGTCTTCCTCATCTTCATCTTTAGGACTATCTCTGGGACCATCTCTAGGAACTGAAGTTTTCTTCTTTCCCATTTGGAGCAAAAGTCCTCATCGCTTCCATGTCTCCCTGTCCAAACTTCTCATGAAATTACAGCTGCGTCAGCATCTGCCTATCTCAGCGCAGGTGCCTTTGCTTACGAGTTGAACACTCCATCCCCCATATCTTCATGAAATTACAACAGGATACTCTGATATATCATAGCTTCACAACAGAATTTCAGCTTTAAGCATCTCCTCTTTCTCTTCCCTCAGGTTTTCAGCTCTTCACAGCACTAAAAGGGGTTAATCTCACCTCGGCCTTGCAGCTGGAATGTGGCTTATTGAAGTGAAGAGGGGGGAGAGCCAAGCTGCTCTGGCTGCCCACAGCAAGGCAGTGGGGGGGGTTCCACAGATGGAACAGGGCCCATCGGCTCCAGGATGGGCATGGCCCGGGCCCAGCCACCTCTCCCAGCACCGGAAACGAGAGAGCTTGGGGGGGTGTTTGTCTATTCTTAAGTGTGTATCACAGAGGCGGTCACAATTTTAAGTGGCTTAAAGAATTGTCCATATTCAAACTGGCCATCTGATAGGTTCTGTCAGGTCATGGGGAAAACTGTAAGCACTCCTTTGCGAGAACATCACTTCTGAGACTAGGCTAGCTAACCCATGACAATGTACTACAAAGAGAAGCCCAAAACCTCTAAATTTTTCACCCTGTGACAATCTTACATAGTAGTCTATCACCTAATTCACACCACTGTATTTTCTAGCTGTTGTCTGACTGTTGGTAATTTTTTCCAAGGTTTGAAGCTAAAACAGTGTTTTTCAGGGGGGTAAGAACCCTTAAAAACAGGCAGAGAAATATTCTCGGCACTCTGGGTTCCTACAGTTGTCAGCAGAATTTTTGGGTTTTTGATCATGGGAAGGGGATAAAACCAGGCTCACTAGTGATAAGCCTGTAGGTAGCATACCAATGTTTGAGGGACAGTGTGCTAGCGAGGTCCTTTGGTCTGCCATCTCAGTGGAGGTAGGGGATGGAGATCCATGCGGCAGCAAAGATGCAAGGGTTATTGATGTGTTAGTGTGTTGGTTTAACACAGCCTGGTTTTGGTGGGGGAGGGAGAAAAGATGCTCGAAACTTTTATGTCTGGTACAGAGCCAATCACTGAAGGCTCTGATGATGGGCAAGTTACTAGCCCAATTAGACAAGTTGCTAACGCCTCTGTGATGACATATTTAAAAAGGAAAAACCACGGGAAGCTCTATTTCTTCTCCTGAGGGGTGGTGGGGCTGCTGCTGGGGCCCATCCCAGCTGGGGTGGCAGGGGGCCAGGCGGCCAGGGCCTTCCTGAGGCCGGGACAGTGCAGCTGGGGCCCTTCTGAGGCCGGAGCCGCCCATGCTGTGCCAGTGAGGGCCACACGGCCGGGGCCGACCATGCGGTGCAGGCAGGTACCACGTGGCCAGCAGCGAGAGACATGGCAAGCAATTCCCCGATGCAGAGCCCAGACGAGATCAACCTCTCAACTGCAACTTACAGACACCAACTTTCTTCCAAGTCAGAGAAAAAGGAAAAGTGAGGACACGTGAGGAAAATCAACATGGTGGCACCAAGGTCAGTGAAAAAAAGAAGAGGGAGGAGGTCCTCCAAGCACTGGAGCTGAGATTCTCCTGCAAGCCATGGTGAGGACTATAATACAACTGACTGTTTCCCTATAATTCATGAGGTGCATGGGGAGGTGCAGAGATCCACACGCAGCCTGTGAAGAAGAGTACTCACGCTGGAGTGCATGGATACTGAAAAGCTGTAATCTAGTGAGGAATTCAGAGAGGGATGACCCTTGCTTTTAGAGATAGAGGAAGAGAGCCTTGGCTTCCAAACTAGAACAGTTCATCCTTAAAAGACTAAACCTCATGAACTAAAATGACCCACACTAGGCAGTTGTGGGAAGACTGCTTGGCCCGTGGGAAGGACTCACACTGCAGTAGGCTCAGGCGGGAGTGCTGCTTGTGGAAGTTAAAACCACACTAGAAAAGTTCTCAGAGAGCTGTCTCCCGTGGGAAGGATCCTACGGGACAGCAGGAGAAACTTTTTTCCTTAAGCATACTGAAGAAAGATTTTTTAGAAGTGAAATACTGACCAAAACCCCATGTTTTGTTTCCTTGTGCCATCATTGGAAAGAGGGAGGGACTAGGAAAGGAAGGTGTTCTGAAGATTTGCTTTGGTTCTCATTACCTTTTCTACTTTTAATTCTGTTAATAATAAATGTTCTTTATACTGGTAGTTTTGAACCTGTTTTGCCTTAAAGTGTTTTTTTTTTTCAATAATCCTTAACTCATGAAAATGAAGTTTTCAATTCCCCCTTCTCTGCTCAGCTATAGCTGAGGAAAATATAAATTGTTTTTTCATGGGTGCCTGGCTCTTAGCCAGCATCAAACCGCGACAGTTAGAAACCACAGAAGTGCCTGACAATGGTGACATAGAAAATAGGGCTTGTCCCTCAATAAAGATGGTGGGATCAGTAGCCCAACTGAAGTGCATCTGCATCAATGAACGCAGCATGGGTAACAAACAGGAGGAATATTACCGCAACCCTAGGATATAGCACCATGTCCCGCAGCCATAGGGAGGAGGAGGAGAGAAGACCCAGCAGGCAGGAATTGTGCAGCAAGATTGAGTTATTTAATTATTTTACAAACTCTTTTATTGACTTTTTTCTTCATAGTCTAATTCGACAAAGGATCAGCCACCCCTTGGGGTGATTGGCTAAAATCCTAAAACATCCATTGTCAAAATATTCTCTACTGTACTATAAACAAGACTTTCCAAGGTTGCAGGTGTTTGGTTGTTTACATAACTCTGCTACCTCTTCTGTGAGAGAGAAAAGTCTCTCACGGGCTTAGAAAACAGCAAGAAAATCCTTGCTAGCAGCATTTTTGTATCTACAATTCCCTATTACCGCAGGCCTGGTTCCTACGGTATAGCACCGTGTCCCGCAGCCATAGGGAGGAGGAGAAGATCCAGCAGGCAGGAATTGTACAGCAAGATTGATTTATTTAATTATTTTACAAACTCTTTTATAGACTTTTTTCTTCATAGTCTAATTGGACAAAGGACCAGCCACCCCTTGGGGGTGATTGGCTAAAATCCTAAAACATCCATTGTCAAAATATTTTTCTACTATACCATAAGCAAGACTTTTCAAGGTTGAAGGTGTCTTGGTTGTTTACATTCCCTGCCACCTCTTCTGTGAGAGAGAAAAGTCTCTCATGGACTTAGAAAGTAACAAGAAAATCCTTGCTAGCAGCATTTTTGTATCTACAATTCCCCCTTTTTGTTTTATAAGAGAACAACTCTACTATTAATCCTAAATAGAAATTTACATCAGTTATGAATTCTAAATATGTCCTTAAGGCTTTAACTATCTGACTCCATAACAAGAAATTTAAAGTTCAGTCTCTGCATGTGGAAGGACCATCCCAGTCTCTGCTTGTAGAAGGACCATCTGCCTGATGGTCGACATCTTGGTCATCATCAGAAGAGTCATTAGGCTGATGATCTACATTCTGGTCGCCATTTGGATGATTGGTGTTCTGGTCATAATTTGGAGGTTGCCTGTCCTGCCTCTGGTGCGGTAGGTCAGGGCAAATACATTTTGCAGGTAGCCACCATACCCCAGTATCTGTGGAAATGCAAGCATGTGGAAATGCAAGCATACCCACGACCCCAAACGATAAGCTCATGGGGGCCTTCCCACTGGTTAGTTGTGGAAGATATCTTTTAAGCTTTATACCGGCTAGCGCTTGTATTTCAATGCCTTAGAAAGCCTCGAGCAGCCTAGAGAGGCAGCACGGGCGATCTAGCACTTTAGTAGCTCTAAATCGGTACCTGTATCAGCTGCAAAGCAAATACCATCAGCAGAAGCAAAGAGGGAGAAATATAGCTCCCTGCCCGCTCAATTTCCTGCAGTTAGAAGCTTTCAAAATGAGACAGACAACCAGAGATGTTCACAGGAAGATAGCTGAGCTGAGAGAGAGCGGAGCCTCCCCTCGACCATCTTTTATTCAGAGAAGTGGAAAGGAGAGGACTGGGGGCTGACCCGGGGTGACCGGCCAATCAGAGACTGCTAAAGAGTCTGAGTTACATTTGGTTTTTCCCGCGCATAGAACAAAGGAGCTCGGAGTACATGGGCAGGAGCACGTGTCTTTGGGAGGGGGAGGGGAAGCTCAGAACAGGCAGCAACAATTCCCTATTTTTTTTTTCTTTAAAGCTGGGTTGTAACTATTAGTAACTTAAAAGTGCATAGAACAGTAACAAAACAACAGTGCAAAACATAACAGGAGTCTATCGTCCCTACAACTTGACAGTACCTAGGATGCCTTTAAACTAGTTCCCCAGTCAAAACTCAGGGGGTTAGTCAGGACACCTATAATATGGAGTATCAGGACGAAGATTTCCAGAGTACAGTGCAAAACCTGAGTGCAAAACAGTGCAACGTAACTTAAGGGAGTAACATCAAAATCTGCAGTAGGGGGTTTACATGAGGGTGCAAAATCAGGATCCTTTTTACGGCGTCTCTTCCAGGAGGCAGTTTTAACCTCTTTAGCTTTTGAGGAAGTGACATAAGGTTTTACCCATTTCCCTGGGATCCATCTCAGTCCTTGAGGGGTAGATACACTGGCATACCCATCTCCCCAAGTTACAAGTTTGTATGGTCCTTGGATTTTTTGAGTGTCTGGGTCCCAGATCAGGACTTCTGGATTTTCCTTCAGTTTCTGTCTCCCGGTGTTCTGGAAATGATGATAGATGGGAGGGTTCGGATCCTCAAAGGTGCCATTCAGGAAGTTTATGGTAAACAGTGCTTTGCTGAGTCTGAGGACAGGTGAGTTGAGTTTGGTGGTCCCTGATTGTTGTAGCAGCATTCGCTTGAGGGTTTGGTGGGCACATTCAACAATGCCTTGTCCAGTTGGGGAGTGAGGAATACGTGTTACATGTCGAAATCCCCACTGCTGATGGAAGTTTTTAAACTCCTGAGAGGTGTAGGCAGGTCCATTGTCGGGGTCTCCTCCCCCCGCCATGTAGCCCCGGGAGCCCTGAGGGCACAGACACACGTGGTTTCCCTGCCCCTGGTCAGCCTCACTCCCCATTGGTTGGTTTGTGTTCCCCTGCGCGGGCAAAAAGGAGCTCGGGTCCAGACTGTAACAGTTCCTTGGCAGAGCCCGGCCATGCGGCTGGGGAAATAAAGATCTCTGAAACATCTAGCAAGAATCCGTCCGTATATATTTGTTTTCCACGGGACTCCTGGTTTGATATAGGCGTGTTGCAGTATCCCCACTGCAACATATGGTGGTGAATTGAGGGCAGAACGATCCCCGATCCCTAAGCGACTGATTTGTGTGAGTAAACCCTGGAAACTTTGGATTCCTCTTCTTGGTTTTGTTTTGCTATTCCATATCTAAACTATGGAGGAACCGTGGGAAGACTCTTGGCTTTCAGAGCTGCATATGGACATTTATCTTAAACTTAAAATGATTCTTGAACAACGATTTGTAAATTTAGCTTGATTCAAGCTCAGAAAGAACAGAAACACTTCCTGGTATGGTTGTTTAAGAACTTTTTCTATGTTTCTTGGGATTTAATTCTTACCAAGAGCTTTTGGAAGACCGTTTGGACCCAGTTAATATTTGAGTCAAAATATATGCCGATGGAAGAATATTTTCATGAATATTATTTAATAACCGAGACTGTTGAGCAATGTCAGCTGTGTCCTGGTGAAGGGAAGCCTGGCTCAGGGACCGTGCGACCCAGGCCACGTGCACCGAGCGCTCTGCGAGCAGCAGCGAGACGGTTCCCGTGTGCGGGCGGAGCCACGCGAGCCGCAGTGTCGGTGGCCGAGCGAGGAGCGGTTGGAGCGGCGCGGCTCGGCAGTGCCCGCCCGGCCCCGCGCAGCGCGTGGTGGAGGGAGCCCCGTGAGTGCCCGAACGAGAGGGGCGGCGCGCGGGCGGCGGCTGGCAGCGGCGGAGTGGAGCCGTGCCCAGCCGAAATGCGCGCTGAAGCAGGGCGCAGGGGGGCTCGGGGGCCCAGCCGAGACGTGGGCGCAGCCCCTGGCAGTGGCAACGCAGCTGAGAGCAGAGGAGGCGATGCACGGAGAACGGAGCAGCGCGTCCCGGCCCGGCCCGCACGGCCCCGAACGCGACCCTGGGAAAAGCACACAGGCACCAGCAGCCCCCACAGTTCCAACACGGGAGCAACCGAAAGAGAGAGCAAAGACACAGCGAGACAGAAAGCAGCAGCCACTCGGAAAAAGGAAAAGACCATAGTAGCTAAGATCTTAGGGACAGTGAAATGGTATAATGTTAAACAAAACTATGGTTTTATAACAAGATGTGATAACCAGCAAGACATATTTGTGCATAGAACTGCTATTAAAAAGAATAACCCTGAAAAATGCATCCCAAGCTTGGGAGATGGAGAGGTGGTAGAATTCAAAATCATACAAGGTAGAAAAGGGTTACAAGCATCGCAGGTCACTGGGCCTGATGGTGTTCCTGTAAAAGGCAGTATAAATGCAAAAAATCGTAGTCATGTTAGACAATATCTCCATTGTAAGCCCCCCCTACAGTCTCCCTTTCCTAATCCCACCTTTCCCTTTTACCCTGTGTCCTATTACCCCCAGTGTATTCCCAATCCGTTTTTCCATCCATGGTTTTTCTCACAAAACCATGCCTTTGCCAATTGTTTCCCCAAAAATCCTTTTCCAATGCCGATGGGGGGATGAAAAGGGGGAGGGAAGAGATTGAATCCTCTCCTGCCTCAGTTTCCCCACAGGCATGTCCAGAGAGTTCTGTCTCCCTTCTGTCAGCCCTAAGATGTTCCACAGAATCTGTTTGGACATTTAAAGACTCAGGAGGGTGGCTTGTTTTGTTTTGAAACTGTTCTTGTTATGTTTATCCAGTTGTCTTCATTCTCCTTTTATTAAAATAAAACGGGTGAAATGTCGGGGTCTCCTCCCCCCGCCATGTAGCCCCGGGAGCCCTGAGGGCACAGACACACGGGGTTTCCCTGCCCCTGGTCAGCCTCGCTCCCCATTGGTTGGTTTGTGTTCCCCTGCGCGGGCAAAAAGGAGCTCGGGTCCGGACTGTAACAGTTCCTTGGCAGAGCCCGGCCATACGGCTGGAGAAATAAACATCTCTGAAACATCTAGCAAGAATCCGTCCGTATATATTTGTTTTCCACGGGACTCCTGGTTTGGTATAGGCGTGTTGCAGTATCCTCACTGTAACAGTCCATTATCAGTTTTTATCTCCTCAGGTATACCCAGCACAGCAAAAGCTTGGACAAGATGTTTTTCAACATCCTTAACTTTCTCACCTTCATGTGCAGAGGCATACATAGCACCAGAGAAGGTATCAATAGAAACATGAACGTATTTTAATCTCCCAAATTCAGGGAAATGTGTGACATCCATCTGCCACACTTCACCGCTATTAATGCCTCTGGGATTGACTCCCATGCCCAGTGATGGAAGCTGTAGCTTCTGGCAGTTGGGACTTGTTGCCACTCTTGCTTTTGCCTGTGTCCGCGACAGATGGAACATGCGGATAAGAGCAGGAATATTTTGATGGTACATAACATGGCTCAATTTTGCCTGTTCAAAAATTTGGGGGAGCTTTGGTAAGTTGGCTGATAGAACTATGTCTGCTGGCATAGCCAGAGCATCAGCTCTACAATTACCTTCCACAATAAATCCTGGCAGGTTTCTGTGTGACCTCACATGCATGACAAAATAGGGATGCTCTCTGTGGGAAACCAGATAAATTAATTTTGAGAGCAAATCATAAATTTTTTGTTTGAGATTTCTTTTAGGAGAGCATGCTCAGCTCTAACAGTTACTCCAGCTACATATGCTGAGTCTGTGACCAAATTAAAGGGTTCTTTGAACCTCTCAAATGCTCTAACGACAGCTGCTAGTTCAGCTACTTGTGGTGATCCCTGGATTACCTTGATGTCAGATTCCCACTTTTGCGTCTTTGGATTTTTCCACGTGACCACGGACTTTTTACTTTTTCCTGAAGCATCAGTAAAAACGGTAATCGCATCGAGGGGTTTTCTGCTTTGAATCTCTTGAGGGATGAAAGAGAATGGCAGATTAAACATGTTATGTTTTGGGTAATGATTGGAGATTTGGCCTGAGTAACTATCTAATGCAAATTGTAAATTTATATTATTTTGAAGTAGGTGATCTAATGCGTCAGTTGTTACAGGTAAGTAGATGCATGCAAAGTCACATCCTGCCAGGGTGCCGAGCCTTGCTCTACCCTTCACGATAATTTTTGCCATTAGTTCTTGTGGCTGTGTGATGGTTTTAGGAGGTTGGAATTGAAGGAATACCCGTTCAATTATGATGAGGGGTTCCTTCTGCTCTTTGTCCCACTGAAATATGAGGCTGTGAAAGCGTGGTACCTTCCCTAGAATGACAAGCTTAAAGGGTAGGGAGGGCTGATACCTGTGTGCTTGTCTGGTGGAAATGATCTCTTGTATCTTTTTGAGAGACTGCCTTGCCTCTTCTGTCAGGGATCTGGGGGATGCTGGACCACCTTCCCCTTTTACCAGGTTTGCAATAGGAGCTACATCCTCTGTGGTGAGTCCTAACCAGGACCTTAAATAGTTCAGTGTCCCACAGATCTGTTGTACTTCCTCTAGTGTATTCGGGTTATTATTAATGGTGACAGGTGTTGGGGTGATAGAGGTTTCTGTGAATTTGAGTCCGAGGTATTTCCAAGGGCTTGTTCTCTGCATTTTTTCAGGTTGTAATTCAAAGCCCTTGGGCTCTAGGGCCTCAATCACCATGTTAAGTGTCTGCTCGAGATACTGATTATTGGGAGCACACACCAGCACATCATCCATGTAATGTAGGATGATGGCTTTCACTGCTTTGGCACGGATGGGAGATAGAATTTTAGCAATATACTCTTGGCAGAGAGTTGGGGCATTTTTCATACCTTGGAGAAGCACAAGCCAATGGTAACGTTCCATGGGAGTTTCACGATTAAGAGATGGTACAGAAAATGCAAATCGAGGGGCATCTGCAGGATGGAGTGGAATATGAAAGAAGCAATCTTTAATGTCAAGAACAGCTAAATGCCAATGTTGTGGGAGCATTGAAGGTGATGGCATCCCTGGTTGAAGGGGTCCCATGTCTTCAATAACCTTATTAACTTCACGAAGATCTTGGAGTAGCCTATATATGTTCTTTCCCGGTTTTTGTATTACAAACACGGGTGTGTTCCATGGGCTGTTAGTTGGAACTATATTTCCTTTAGCCAATTGTTCAGCTACTAATGTTTTGAGTGCCTCTAAGTTTTCTTTTTTTAGCGACCACTGGTTAACCCACACTGGTTCATCTGTTTTCCAAGTTAATTTTTGTAGTTGGCACTCTGCTCCAGCGGCCGCAAGGGAAAATTTTGATGTCTAGGGGTGATATCAATTTTTGTTCCCCACTGAGACATGGCATCCCTTCCCCACAGTGTGAATTTGGTGTCCAGGACATACGGACAAAGTGTCGCTATTTGTCCTTCAGGACCTTCAATTTGGATGGTGTGTTTGGATTGCTTTGCAGTTTGGGAACGTCCAATCCCATGTATGATGCCCTGAGATTGTAACTCCCATTGCCCAGGCCACTTATCAAATGGAATGACAGACACATCAGCACCTGTGTCTATCATTCCCATGATACTGATTTTATGTGATTTGTGACGGAGCTTACATTCTATTATAGGTTTGTCGTTTCCCAAAACCTCAGTCCGACAGATGGCTGGGATATGACCATCTGTGGGCAGGTACTCGGGCAGTGGAATGGCCTGTGCAATGACTTGACCCTTTTGCATAAAGTGCGGTGGATATATACATTGTACCATTTGGTTAGAACACCCGTTCTGATCCACTTTCATGAGTGTGGGTGTAACCTCTATCCCAGCAGGTGTTTCCCGAGTGTCCCCAATAACAAAAAGGTATGTAAAGTCTTGCATGTGGTCCACATTGTGGAATGAGATGGGTATCACAGTCTGTTTGTTGTTGTTGAAATGGTGTGTTTCATCACAGGTTACCTTAAACCTGAGTCCAGAAGTCCAAGTTGGTTTGTCTGCAGCCCTATTTATGTCTGAACGCGGAGCTGTTAGGACACGTTGAGGCTCTAGTTTCCCTGCTGTTGAGCTGGGGAAACAGTCTTTGGAGAGTTTTTATCAGCAGTTATAATCGCTCTGCAATTGCAAGCTACGTGTCCCCTTTTCTGACAACGATAGCATATAAGGTTACCACGCGATTGAGTTTCTCCTGTACCCGTAGCATTCTCCACAACTTCCCCAACCATCCCCACTTTTTTCAGAAAGGGAGCAGCTATGTTCAGCTGCACCTTCTTTGTACAGACTTCGAGGATGGATTCAACAGTAGGAGGGGGATGAAGAGGGAATGTGAGGATGACTTGTTTGCAAGCATCATTCGTATTCACTTGGAGAAGTTCGAGTAGGAGCGCTTGTTGGAGGTCAGGATTAGGGACCTGGGAAAAGACAGCTTCGCATAAACGGTTATAAAAGTGAATAATATGTGGGGTGCAGGGGCAGTGCTTGAGCCATGGGCGGGCACAGAGGGAGGGGTGAAACATGGCGCTGTGGGGGCGGGGTTGTGGGAGGCAGGAGTGGGAGGGGATGGGGACAAGAAGGGATTTGTGGGGTGGGGGAGAAAGGGATTGTGGGAGGTGTAGTTTGGAGAGGAAGGAACATCGCGGCCGCCATTATTGGAGACAAACAAAGTCGGAGACAAGGGGTTGGGGGGAGGGGTTTTTTCCCGGGCTGCAAGCACATGGCAATGGCTGTCCCTGGGAACAAAGAGATCAGGGGAGAAGGGGTTTTTACGCGTGCTTGAAACATGAGGGCTAGAAACTGGGGATAAGGGAGTGGAGAAGAGGGGTTGGGAAGGTCCTGGGACAGGCTCCGTATTCCCGTCTGAGGCAAGGTGCTGAGGAAACACAGGTGAGCCAGGAGGACGATAGCTCTCCTGTACTAAAAAGCAGTCTGCTCCAGCTGTGTTTTCCAGCATAGGGGAAGAGGGGTCAGGGACACAGGGGTTGGAAGAGGGTATAAGGGAATTAACAGGGGGTTTTTGCAGAGGCTTTTCATGTACTGCCTTTTTCTCTGGCAAAGTATAACTTAGTAACAGGAGAGGAAAGAATTTTGAAACTGTTTCGTCTCCTGCACCCCTAAGTGAGGAGAGTTTTCTCCCCACCTTATCCCAAAATTCAGCAGATCTTATGTCTTCGGAGGTCAGATTAGGAAAGTACTGAAAAAGCCATTGTACAAAAGATTGAACTAGATTTTTATTACAGCTGGTGGTGGGGTCAGTAGCTCTGACCCAGGAAGAGGTGACCAGTCCAGAGAGATGGTCCCAAAAGGGATCGCCTTCCCGAGGCCCAGTGTCTTCCTCTCAGCTGCTGGCAGAGGGGCCCATGCAGAGGCTATCAGCTCTTTAGTGATTCAGCTTGTGATTTCAGCTCAGCTCTGCAGGGCACCTCCAGGCCAAACCAGACCAGAGAGAGACGAGAAGGCCCGTGTGGCTGGTTCCGCATGAAGGTAGCTTTATTGTTGGTCCCCTCCGGCGAAGGGGAAAGCCAGGGACGAGCTGTCTCCCCCCACAGAGCCAGGGGGCTTCCTTTTATAGGGATACAGGGGATCAGTGGGGGACCAATGGGTTACAGAGGGTCTGGGACAGACCAATGGGTTACAGAAAGATCTGCATAGTGTCTTACAAAGGATTGTGGGTCCACCTTTGCTCACCATGACCCAAGAAGTGGTTGCCTTTCCAGGGAGTCCTGCTGGGCGATTGCAAAATCTCTTGTCTCAGCAGAGATCCCTCCAGGGCAAGGGCTGGGCATATCCCACAACTGCCCCTTCTGTATTTATTAAAAGGCATTCCCAGCAGCCTTTCTGCAGCAACGTAGGAGGCAAGAGAACATAAGTAACACGGTAATTATTACAATGAATACCCACAAAGCCCCCTTAATCCAAGATGCAATCCATCCCGTTATTCCCCATTGTCCAAAAAGGTCATTGACCCAGTCTAGGCTCTTATCTACTTTTAGGTCCTTTACTAGTTCTTGTAGTTTCTGGATGTTTGCCTGGATGAATGCTGAGTGCGAAGAAAGATTGAAGCAGCACATCCCTTCAAAGTCTTGGCAGCCATGTCCGTGGGCAAGCAGTAGGTAGTCTATCGCTGCTCGATTCTGTAGGGTTGCGTGTCTGGTAGTCTCCTCATCTCTTAAAAGATCGCTCAAGGCGGCAGATGTCGCATTGGCCTGTTTGCTTAGCCAACACCCTAGGTGATTGATATCCCCAAGGGCCTTGAGGGCAGCTAACCAAGGGGTGAACACGGAAGCTGCAACTTGTCCTGCCTTATTCCAGTTGTAAATGTGGCTGTCACAACTTTCGTCAAACTCAGCAAAGGATCTCTTTTGACGTGTTGATGTGTCTGTTTGTCTCCAATTATGTAACAATGTAATATTTGGGGTGAGAGTAGAAAGCTTGCCAAGGCTACAGGGGCCTCCTTGGAGGCGTGAGGGGATCCCAGCCCATACTCTGTCACCACAGACAAGAAAGACTCCCCAAGGCAACACTTTTGGGTGGAGAGTGGACACAGAGAGTACGTGGCTGGTGTAATTGCACCAATCTTGACTATTATAGGCTTTGTTAAATGGCAATATGTCTTTTCTGTATGTGTTTTTTGCTTGGTCAATCCCTGGCCAGGGTTGGCTTTGCAGTCTATAGTAAAATTTGACACTATATGTTGCTTTGGAGGACCCCAGCAGGTTTAATTCTTGGGGTTCATCTCGAGCATTTGGCAGAATCTTTGTCCACTCATCCCAAGTGTCTACCAGGTTGGGCCTCTTACCTGTTGTGCGGAGGAGCTCTGAGTTAGTGACAGGCCAATCATCTGCTACTAAAGGAATTCCTACCAGGCACGTGGAGAGTGGGTTGTCTACGCTGCCCATGGACCGGCACAGATTGTCTTGATCGAGTGTCTTTGCTAGGGTCACCCAAACATTATGGCTAGGCTGTGGGACAAGCCAGCTGAAGGCATGTGGTACAGCAAAGAACATCGAGGCAGCGGTGAGGACAGCATCAACGTAGATAAATTTCATCTTTGGGCAGGGATGGGGCTTCTGAGAGGGAATATAAGTGAGATTTGTTAGCTTTGTGGTGAGAGGGGAGGTTTTGGGTTTGAGGGAGGTTTGACAAGGGTTGAGGGAAGGGGATATTTTGGGGTAACAAGGGGTGATAACATATAGACTAAGGATCAGTTTTTTCAGGCTGTGTCTGGCCTATGGCTTGACTTTTTGCTGTTGCTTCTTGTTCAGCTTTCTGTTTTGTCTGCTGCCGTGTGGTGGGACGGTCTTTTTCCTGGTTGGTGGGCATCCAGCGACGTTTTCATCTCCATGCCGAGCTGGTCTGGTTTTGGGGAGGTCCTGTATTTGTCTCAGGAGAGTTCTTTGTGTTTGTGGTAGCAGTGTTTGTAGGGCCTAAGTATGGTTTAATACTTTTTCCTGGGAACCACTTTGGGCCGGATGGTTGCTGGACACAGGCGTAGCCTCTCCCCCAGGTAATCAATTGGAAAGGCCCAGAGACCTGGTGTGATTCTGGGTCCTTTACCAGCACTGGTGGCTTCTCCGTGAGCTTAGCTTGGGTTGAGTTTGAGAAGTCGCGGAGTACTGGGGGGTCAGGCTCTGACAATGTACCATTTAGGAAGTTAATGACATAGAGAGCCTTACAGAGTCTTTCAATAGGAGACAAGATTTCTGTTTCTCTCTGTTGCTGGTTGAGGACTCTTTTGAGGGTTTGGTGGGTCCTTTCTATGATGGATTGTCCTGTGGGATTGCTAGGTATGCCTGTCTTGTGTTTTATTCCCCATTGGTTGAAGAAATCTTTTAGCTTATGAGAGGTGTAGGCAGGTCCATTATCTGTTTTGATTTCTTCAGGGACTCCCAAGGTGGCAAAGGCAAGGAGGAAATGCTTGATGATGTGGACGGAGTTTTCTCCTGCATGGGCTGACGCAGACACTGCCCCAGAAAATGTGTCAACTGACACGTGCACATATTTGGATCTCCCAAAGGATGGGAAGTGTGTTACATCAGTTTGCCACAATTGGCAGCTGTTCAGACCACGGGGGTTGACTCCGGTACCCATAGATGGTATTTGGTAGTTCTGGCAGTTCGGGCACGTTGCAATGATAGCTTTTGCTTGATCTTTTGAAAGCTTGAACATTCTGACGAGGGCAGGAATATTTTGGTGAAAAAATGCATGTGACAACTTCGCCTGGGCAAAGATGTCAGGGACGTTCGCAGTCTCTGCTGGCATGGCCAGTGCATCTGCTCTTCTGTTCCCTTCGGCAATGGGACCAGGGAGGTCGGTGTGTGACCTCACATGCATAATGTAGTAAGGCTGTTTTCTGTGGGAGATTAAATGGATTAATGTAGAAACCAATTGGTATAATTTTTGGTTGGAGACCTCCTTTAGAAAAGCATGTTCAGCCCTCATAGCTATGCCAGCGACATAAGCCGAATCTGTGACCAAATTAAAAGGTTCATCTTTAAACTTCTCAAAGGCTCTGACAACAGCTGCTAATTCAGCAATCTGTGGAGATCCCTCTACTATTTGGATATCAGATTCCCATTTTTGGGGATTGGGTTGTCTCCATGTCAGGACAGACCAATGTGACGAACCTGACCCATCAGTAAAGACGGTCAGAGCTTTAAGAGGTTTTCTACTTTGGATTAATTTTTGGGATCAAATTAAAAGCTGCATCACAGTAGAAAAGTCTATGTTTTGGCATGTGAATGGAAATTTGGCCTGTGTAGCTATCTAGGGCTAACTGGAGGCTCTCATTGGTCTGGAGCAACTGCTTCAGATCTTCAGTGGTCAATGGCAAGTATATGCATGTGAACTCACACCCTGCAAGAGAGCGGAGACAAGTTCTGGCCTTTTTTATTAAATGTGCCATTACTTCTTGGAAGGTAGTTAATGTCTTTGTAGGTTGATGGCTTGTGAAGACCCATTCAAGTATCAGCAAAGGGTCTCTGAGTTTAGGGTCCCATTGGAAGATCAGTCCATGGAAACGGGGAGCTTTACCCAAAACTGCAAACTGAAGAGGCAGGCTGGGTTCAACACGATGGGCTTGGCGTGAAGACAGGGCTTCCTGGACTTTGGTGATGGTATCTCAGGCTTCAGGTGTGAGGGCGCATGGAGAGTCCAAGTCTCTGCTGCCGCGGAGGAGGTTGAAGAGGGGAGCGAGGTCTTCTGTTGTGACTCCCAGTAGAGGGCGTATCAAATTTATGGATCTGCACAGGCTGTGTAAGTCCCTTAGGGTTTTAGGGTCCTTTTTGATGGCAAGTTGCTGGGGTACGATGGTTCTCTTACGGATCTGGAGGCCGAGGTAAGTCCATGGGCTGGAGTGCTGCACTTTGTCCTCACGAATCTTGAACCCTGCTTCTTCTATGGCTTCAATTGTCTTTTTAAGAGTTCTGTCCAAGTTAGTTTTTTCTGATGCACAGATTAGTATGTCATCCATATAGTGGTAAATGATTGCTTCTGGGAACAGGCTCCTGATGGGGGACAGAATGTGGGCGACGTACCACTGGCAGATGGTCGGGCTGTTCTTCATGCCTTGTGGGAGGACGAGCCAATGGTATCTTCTGAGTGGGGCTTGTTCATTTAGAGAGGGGATGGAGAAGGCGAACCGTGGTGCGTCCTGGGGATGGAGCGGGATGTTAAAGAAACAGTCTTTAATGTATATGATGGCCAGCAGCCAGTCTCGGGGCAGCATTGATGGTGATGGCAGGCCGGGTTGGAGGGGGCCCATGTCTTCAATGACCTCATTGATCTTTCGTAGGTCATGGAGTAGTCTCCATTTGTTTGTGCCGGGCTTTTTCAGTACAAAGACAGGGGAATTCCAAGGGCTGGTGGTCTTGGTGATATGACCTTTGGCAAGTTGCTCTTCCACCAGGGCTTCCAGTGCGCTGAGTTTTTCTTTTTCAAGGGGCCACTGCCTTGTCCATTTTGGGTTGTCAGTCTTCCAGGTGAGCGGGGGAGTAGATGGCAGCGCGCGTTTCTCAGTGGCCCCAGTCAGAAATCCTGGCTGGGAATGGTAAGAGTGGCACCCCACTGGGATAGAAGGTCTCTGCCCCATAGGATGATGGGGGCTCTTACCACGAATGGTCGGGTGGTCACTGTCTTGCCCTCAGGTCCTTCAATGACAACATTTTGTTTGCTTCTCATGGATACTACAACTCCACCAATCCCGGAGATCATACCTGCCACTGGCTCCAGTTCCCAATTCCCTGGCCACTTGGAGCGGGCGATGATGGTCACGTCTGCTCCAGTGTCCAGCATCCCTGGGCGGTAGACCCTCTCTCCTTTACAGAACAAGCTGCACTCGATGGTCGGTTTGTTTGAGCCCACAATCTCTATCCACATTGCTATAGGATTGAGAGGAAGCTGTTCTGGGCAGTTCTGTGGAAGTAAAAAGGCTTGGGCAATCGGTGCTCCCTGTGGGAGAAAGAAAGGTGTGTCCATGCAGCAAAGCTGGACAAGAATCTCTTGTCCAGGTTGCACTGTTTGTATCTCAGGTAATACAAAGAGTTGTTCTGGACCATGGATGGTATTGCTTAGGATAAGAATGTCCCATGGGCTGTCATGCAGTCCATACTTTTCTGTGGGAATACGATAAAAAGGCTTGTCAACAAAGTTAAATGGCAGTGATGTTACCAGTTGGCGTCTTGTTCCAGTCAGTAGCGCTCCATGTGTTGGATCCTTCTCATGTGTTCTGGGATCGCCTGGGATGATGGTGCCGGGTGAGGTCCAGTTGTCTGCTCTCGGTGGTTCGATGTGGAGTTCGCAGCTGGGGCGGGGTAGTATGGCCTTTGATTTGTTGTCTGGGCGCGGGGCCTTGACACCACGCTCCGATAGAAGTTTTTTGGACGCTGCTGGTGCTGTTGCTGTCTCTGGTGCCTTTGGTAGGCGGCATGATGGTTCTGGGTGGGTGACCTTTGTGGGCAGTCCTTTATAAAGTGTCCAAGTTCGCCACAATGGAAACAGCGAGCATTCTCCTTAGAGACTGCTGCAGCAAATGCACCAGAAACTCCCTCTGTGATGCCCTTTACAACTGCTTGGGTCATTGTGTTCTCTGTGGATGTGTGTCTAGTACAGCTTTCTATCATTTGTTCTATTGTGGGTTCTGTGTCCATGGGTAGGGCCCTCAAGATATTCTTACATTGTTTGTTAGCATTTACCATGGCAAGTTTGCCCAAAAGTTCCTTTCGTCCATCTGGGTTTTCTATCTGTTTTTCTAAGCTAGCTTTTAAACGATCAACAAACTGAATGAAGCTTTCATTTGCTGACTGATGTTAGAGAAATATTGTGTAGGAACAGAATCATCAGGGGTAAGAAACAGCGATGTCTTAGCTGCAATAGCTATGTCTTGTAATGCTACTTCAGGTAAGGTTGTAGCTTGATCTAGGGGTTTTTGGAGGTCACCTTCTCCAACCAGTTGTTCTATTGTCCAATCTGTCTGATTTGCATCTTTAGCATAAGTGTCAGACAGTGTTTTTAAATGTCTTTTCCAATGCCTTTCCCATAACATATATTCAGCAGGGGAAAGGATGCAATTAATAATGTTTTTAATATCATGTGGTACTAATGTATAGGCAGAGAAAGTGGCTTCCAATAAGTTTCTAAAGAAATGTGACCCTCTCCCATGTTCTTTTGCTGCCTTGCAAAGCTCTTTGATTTCTTTGTATGGGATAGGTTCCCATGTTTTTGTAGTTGGACCACCCCTCCTCCCTCCCCCTATGATGACTGGAAAGGCTGAAATTTTCTGAGCCAATTCCCAGTCTCCCTCCCGGTTCGCTCCACTGCGTGTCTGTGCCCACTGGTCCTCCGATTCAGAGTCAGAGCTGCTGCTACTGTCATCTGAACAGGAGGGATAAGCTGTGGCAGGGCGGGGCTGGGATACAGGGGGCGTAGCGCGGCGTTTTTGAAATGCCGACTTTCCTTTACCTAGGTCGGGAATAGCGGGGGGTCGGAGGTGGTTTGAGGGGTGGGAAGGGGTCCTGTTATGGCAGCATGGGGGTGGAGAGGTTGTACAGCAGCAGGTCGTTTCGGGGGAGGTCGGGTTGCAGGTAGTCCCGGTTTCGCAATTCCATGTGGAGTCGGGAGGGGCGAAAGGAGGGTGTGGGGGGGCGGTGGGCTCTAGCGCAGCAGCGGGGGGAATGGGGATTGCGCAAGAACCCGTGGTAGGGGAAGGGGGGGGGGGTGCAGGGAGAGGGGGAGCATCAGCAGGGATTGTGCAAGATGCAGCTGGAGGGGGGGGGAGCGGGTGTGCCGGCGCCTGCCAGGGTGTCAGAGCCATTTGCGGTGGGGGAAGGGGGGAGGGAGATTCCATTCTATGGGCGATAGCCTGAGGCGGTGCTGCGGATAGCTGCGTTCCTCCAGCGGCGAGAGGGGCAGATGCTGGCGGGGGGTGTGACGCCTGTTCCGGGCCCCACAGTGCGTGCGCGGGGCTCTGCGGGACCGACCCCGTGTTGTACCATGGCTGCTCCGTGGGTGCGGGGGGGGCAGCGGCCGAGGGGCGGCTTTCTGGGACGGGGCCGCCGCGCTGGGGTGGGGGGGGGGGGAACAGGGCCGCGTGTGGCAGGGATGCGGCAGGAGGCTGGGACGCGGTGGGGTGGGGGGGGTCAGAGGCACCGCGGGCCGGTGCGAGAGGGGGAAGGGTGGTGTCGTGCAGGGAGGGTTGTGAGATACCAGGGGCACAGGGAGACGGGGCTGGGGGTGGCTCAGAGGCATCCATCCCGGAGAGGGGGGATGGGTCTGCGATGGATCCCCAGTGCGCTGCCTGGGGGGTGGCAGCGGAACCGAGGGGGCGAACGGGGGGCGGGCACGGGAGGACCACCGGGAACAGGGGGTTGGGGAAGGGAAGTAGGGGGTCCAGCGCCCCGGCCGGGCCAGGGTCAGGGCGGCCGGAGCAGTCCGCCCTCTGGCTGGCCGTTGCCGGAGAGGGGAGGTGGAAGGGGGGAAGGGCAGAGAAGGGGTTTGTCTGGGGGGAGGGGGGGTTTCGCAAGACACATTTTAACCAGTAAATGAAATAAAGGAATGAATTTGGAAACGGAGAGGTTTCCCGAGGCTTGAGAGGAATACAGTCTGTTCCCCACACTGTCCCAGAATGAATCAGAAAGGACAGAATCTGTAGTAGCATCAGGGAAATTTAGAGATATCCAATTACTGAAAGATTTAAGATTTTTCTTAGAAAGAATACCTTTAGAGAATTTAAAGTCAGATTTTAAGAGAAGGGTCAGAAGAAAGAGGTATAGGTCTCTCTCAGTTTGGGAAAGGCTGGGTTTAGCTTGCCTTTCTCCCATCTTAGTTCCTCCCTCAGCAGAAAAAGAGAAAAAAAAAAACAAACCAAAATTAAAATGTGCGCAAAAGAAGGACAACCCCAAATTTAAACTTACAAACCCCTTTTTCTGGTGGGGCTGGCACCTGGAAAGGTCTGCTGGGGGGGTGGTCTGGCAGTTCGATCCTCAGGAACTTCAGTCCTAGGTGGGAGGTGAGGGTCTCGAACTGTCCCCATCCAAAAGGCCTGCTAAAACGTAGGTCTATTTTCAGAGGATCAGCACACGAACGGCTGGTTCTGTCTTGGCGATCAAGACGCAGCTCAGGCCAGGTCCGGGGTCCAAGGCTGTTCGGGAGCCAGTTATTACAGCTGGTGGTGGGGTCAGTAGCTCTGACCCAGGAACAGGTGACCGGTCCGGAGAGATGGTCCCGAAAGGGATCACCTTCCCGAGGCCCAGTGTCTTCCTCTCAGCTGCTGGCAGAGGGGCCCATGCAGAGGCTATCAGCTCTTTAGTGATTCAGCTTGTGATTTCAGCTCAGCTCTGCAGGGCACCTCCAGGCCAAACCAGACCAGAGAGAGACGAGAAGGCCCGTGTGGCTGGTTCCGCATGAAGGTAGCTTTATTGTTGGTCCCCTTCGGTGAAGGGGAAAGCCAGGGACGAGCTGTCTCCCCCCACAGAGCCAGGGGGCTTCCTTTTATAGGGATACAGGGGATCAGTGGGGGACCAATGGGTTACAGAGGGTCTGGGACAGACCAATGGGTTACAGAAAGATCTGCATAGTGTCTTACAAAGGATTGTGGGTCCACCTTTGCTCACCATGACCCAAGAAGTGGTTGCCTTTCCAGGGAGTCCTGCTGGGCGATTGCAAAATCTCTTGTCTCAGCAGAGATCCCTCCAGGGCAAGGGCTGGGCATATCCCACAGATTTTTAGGGTATTTATGCCCAGTTAAGGAAAGGTAGCTTTGAACTTGGTGGTATATTTCTCTATGGTGTGCAGAAACTTCAGATCCCATTATTAATGCACCACCACTTTAAACCTCAACCCAACTCGCCAAAAGGAGAAAAAAAAAAGAGAAAGTTTGAACCAGCACCAGCTTAAGACAGGAGCCCCTAAACCAGCAGGGAAATACTCACCAGAATTCTGGATTTATCACAGGACAGCAGGTCCGGAGAAAAAAAACATGCGAGAAGGGTCTTCTGCTTTCCAGCCGTTCCCTCGCCATGTGGGCTCACTGTTACTCAAAAAGTAACAGCTCGCCACACAGAGCTGGCACAGCAGGACATGCAGAGCTAACTCCCGCAGACACACAGCTGCCGGGACACCCTGAAAGTCTCTCAGAACCAGGGTTCAGAGATAGCACGTTAGGCGCCAGATGTGGAAGGTATCTTTTCAGCTTTATACCGGCTAGCGCTTGTATTTCAATGCCTTAGAAAGCCTCGAGCAGCCTAGAGAGGCAGCACGGGCGATCTAGCACTTTAGTAGCTCTAAATCGGTACCTGTATCAGCTGCAAAGCAAATACCATCAGCAGAAGCAAAGAGGGAGAAATATAGCTCCCTGCCCGCTCAATTTCCTGCAGTTAGAAGCTTTCAAAATGAGACAGACAACCAGAGATGTTCACAGGAAGATAGCTGAGCTGAGAGAGAGCGGAGCCTCCCCCCGACCATCTTTTATTCGGAGAAGGGGAAAGGAGAGGACTGGGGGCGGACCCGGGGTGACCGGACAATCAGACACTGCTAAAGAGTCTGAGTTACATTTGTTTTTTCCCGGCGCATAGAACAAAGGAGCTCGGAGCACATGGGCAGGAGCACGTGTCTTTGGGAGGGGGAGGGGAAGCTCAGAACAGGCAGCAACAGTTAGTAAGTAAATTCCATACCCAGACTTTTGCCCGGGGCAGTTGTGTCTCGCCTGAAGACTGCAATGAGAGAAAATTATTCAGAAAAACAGGATTATTTGAATTTTGTGGTACTGTAAGGTGATTAATTGTATACAAAGCTTTTGCTAGCTGGCTCTGTGGGGTTTCTCCATGCATTCCCCTTTTCTGTTTGCCCAAAACACGCTTCAAGGTACCATGAGCCCGTTCGACAATGGCTTGGCCAGTAGGAGAATGTGGGATACCAAAGGTATGGTCTACACCCCATAGGTGTAAGAACTGCCTTGTCTTCTCCGAGGCTTAGGCAGGACCATTATTGGTTTTCACAGAAGCTGGCACGCCCAGGACTGAGAAAGCCAATTTCCAATGGGCAATGACATCACAGCCCTTCTCTCCAGTATGAGCAGTAGCCCACATAGCTGAGGAGAAAGTGTCAATAGACACGTGCACATATTTAAGCCGACCAAATTCAGGGATGTGTGTTACATCCGTTTGCCAAACCTGCAAGGCTTTTAGCCCTCTGGGGTTTACCCCCGCTGGCAAAGGCGCAGCGAGTCCATGACAGTCAACACAGGCACTGACAATGTCGCGCGCTTCGGTTGGCGTTAAATGAAACTGCTTCTGCAGGGTATGTGCATTTTGATGGAAGAAACAGTGTGATGCCTTGGCTTGTGCAATTTTGTCAGGCTGAGGCCCTACCCACACAGGGTTGGCCAGCATGTCAGCAAATGGCACCTGAGCGACCTGTTACCTTGTCTCAGAGTAGAGGGCAGGCAGATCAAAGCGATGTAACAATGAAGCAAAGTAGTGATGATACAGACAGAATTGTCCAGGCTTTCCCTGTGCAGAAAGCTCCTCCTAACTCTGGTCAGACTGACAAACATGAATGTTTCACTTGGAAAGTGATTCAGGATTTGCAAACTAAGGTTGCTGAGCATGGATTAAGTTCTCCTGAGGTCATGCAGATTATTAGAGTGTTGAATACTGACCTGCTTTCTCCATTTGATATTAAGCATTTCGGTCAGACATTATTTCAACCTGCCCAGTATTCAGTTTTTGAAGCCAATTTGAGAAGGATGGCTGGAAGGCTGTAGCTGGGAATATGGTATTGCCTCAAACTGATCCCAGGCATCTAGTTCCCATGGATGCTTTTATGAGACTCAATAATTATTGGGACCTTGATGTTCAGGCTACCTGGCATCCTCACATTCTGGAACAGATTCAAAAGGTTGGCATGGCAGCTCTCATAAAGAGCTTAGATACAGCTGCTCCTAAGACGAGATATAAGAAAATATCTCAGGGGCAGAAAGAGAACTTTTTATCTTTTGTGGAAAAGATTGCTGCAGCCTTGGAAAAGCAGGTTGAAGATGAGACCATGAGGCAGCTGTTGTGCAGACAGCTAGCAAGAGATAATGCTAATGATGAGTGCAGAAGGATCATAGATGCCCTGCCTGGAGAATCCACAGTAACATGAATGGTTGACGCCTGTGCTAAGGTGGGATCTGGAGAGCATAAGTCTCCTTTAGCAGCAGTTCTAAGACCTCTTCAATTAAATTCTGGTGGATCAAAAAAGAGACCTAAGGTTGAGAGCATGGAGAAACAGCTTAAATGAAGGAGGAGAAACAAGGAGAACAGGCGAGTTGTTCAATGCAAAAGATGCGGTAGGCCAGGTCATTCTTCAGACTACTGCCAGTCTATCTATCATGCCAATGGTCGACCTCTGATACGTTTAGGGAAATTGACCAGGAAAGCAAAGGGGAGTCAAATATTTCCTCAGGGCATAGCTCCTCTGAGACAGGCCTACTCAGCCAGCTTAGAGCTGGCACCCAGGGATCGACCGGCGTGAATGTGCATGCCGTAGCAACGGTCAACTTAGAACATTGAAAAAAAAAAAGGGGGGAAGAATCTGAGTGGCAGGTGCTGGAAGGCCGTGAGTCAGGCTCAGCCCAGCTGGTTGAACTAAGGGTTGCTGCCATGGCTCTTCAGCAGTTTTCTCAGGTTCCTTTGAATTTGGTCACTGATTCTGCCTACATAGCAGACATAACTCAGCGCTTAGATTGTTCGCTCTGGAAGGAAGTGAATAATGTGGCTCTGTTTTCACTATTGAAGGCCTTGTGGAGGGCAATTCAAGCTCGAGTGCATCCATATTACATTTTGCATATTCAAAGCCACACTAATTTGCCAGGTTTCATAACAGAAGGCAATGCTAGGGCTGACAGGCTAGCTAACCCTGCCTGGGTAGCACCTCAGCCTGACAAAATTACACAAGCTAAAGCATCGCACAGTTTCTTTCATCAAAGTGCACACACTCTGCAGAAGCAGTTTCATTTAACGCCAACTGAGGCTCGGGACATTGTCAGTGCTTGTGTTGACTGTCACAGACTCGCTGCACCTTTGCCATTGGGGGTAAACCCCAGAGGCCTACAGGCCTTGCAGCTTTGGCAGATGGATGTAACACACATCCCTGAATTTGGCAGATTTAAGTATGTGCATGTGTCTATTGACATGCTTTCCTCAGCTATGTGGGCGTCTGCTCATACTGGGGAGAAAGGCCGCGATGTCATCGCCCATTGGAAACTCTCTTTCACAATCTTGGGTGTACCTTCTTCCGTGAAAACTGATAATTGCCCTGCCTATGTCTCTCAGACGACGCGGCAGTTTCTGCACCTATGGGGTGTAGATCATACTTTGGGTATTCCACATTCTCCTACTGGCCAAGCCATTGTTGAACGCACTCACGGTACTTTGAAGCGTGTTCTGGAGAAACAAAAAGGGAGAATGCATGGAGAAACCCCACAGAGCCTACTGGAAAAAACTTTATATACAATTAATCACCTTACAGTGCCACAAAATTCAAATAATCCTGTTATTTTGAATCATTTTCTCTCATTGCAGTCTGCAGGCGAGACGCACCTGCCTCGAGTGAAAGTCTGGGTACAGGACCTCCTCACTAAGAAGTGGGAAGGCCCGCATAAGCTCATTGCTTGGGGTTGTGGGTATGCTTGCGTTTCCACAGATACTGGGGTACGATGGCTACCTGCAAGATGCGTTTGCCCTGATCTTCAGCACCAGAATCAGAACAGGCAACCTCCAAGGCAACATTCAAATGATGACCAGAATGCAGATCATCCATTGAATGATCCCTCTGATGATGACCAAGATATCGACCATCAGCCTGGTCCTTCTACAAGCAAAGACTGAATTTCAGAGACTGCATTTCAAGTTTCTTATGTTATGGAGTCAGAATGTTATGCAGAATGTTAGAGCCCTTAAGGCTATTCAGAATTAGTAACTGATGTAGAGCCCTTAAGGCTATTCAGAATTAATGACTGGACGTATAGCTGGATTTGCTAGATGTATCTCCCATGGTATTGCTGGAGAATCTCTCTGCCTGCTTTAAATTGGTGTCTGATTTAGATTCCATTTGGTAACTGGCAACTACCAAACGAACCCCTTATGCTGTGTTTGTTCTCCTTGCTGCAAGGGATCCAGCAGAGGATTACAAATGTGATCTTTTTGGTCTCAAACAAAAAGGGGGAATTGTGGATGATAAAAAGCAGGAGCAGAGGAATTTTCCAGCTGCTGAAGCATTTTATGAAGTTTTCCTTTCTCATGCTTTAGCTGAGAAACAGTGAAAGACGGTTTTGTAAACTAACTCTATCTTTCACCTGCACAGTCTTGTTTTGGTTTACTGAAGAAAATATTTTGAAATAGGTGTCGTAGCATTCAGCCAATCACTCTGGGAGGTGTATGGTCAAGCAGCCAATAATATCATTTCTCTATTGTGAACCAAGTCATATAAACAAGGTGATAATTAATTAAATAATCCCATTTTCCTGGAATTCCATGTGGTGATTATTGCCGTCCCTTGGGACAACAGCGACAATGAAGAGTTAAACTTTAGCTAGGAGTTAGAAGCTGATTGAACCAAAAGATATGTTAACAAAGACTTAGAAATTTAGCCAAGAAGTATAGTGCTATTCAGTATTATGTACCTGTCTGAAACTTTGCTTATAGTAAATGAACTGTCATAAGGACAAAAGAAGATGATAGAATTTTAGCTAGCACCTAGATTGCATGATCAAATACAGGCAGGAGGTATGGACCGTCTCCAGAAGGCTTGCCGAGGCTTGCCCACAATAGAAGGTAGAAAGTTCATGGTGACTAAGAGATCCCTGACTTCATCTTTCAAGACCACTGACCCAAATCAAGAAAAGAATTGCACACACACAAAGGACTAGTAACCTCATTTTAATAGGAAGCGGGAATGGGAGGTGCTGGAGATATGTATATGATTAATATGTAACACCTTGTGAAATAAATAGAGGGCAAATGACCGTGTAAGAGGCTGGCACATCTCTAGGAGGCAACTCCTGTACCGCCCACCAGCATAATAAACATACCACTTCCTAACTTTAATTAGTTAGAGAGTTTTTGTCCATGAATACTGGGTTTTTTAATGATTCAGCCAGCCTCATGCTCAGTGCCCTGGCCAGCCCAGACAAAGTCTGAGTGCAGCCTCTGCAGCTACCTGGCACTGCCAGCCCAGAGTGTGGGGGTTTGTGCTGCCTGCTGGGTGAGCATATGCTTCACCCTGTACTAATGCCCTAGGTTTTAACTTGTATAGTTTTCAAATCCTGTACTGCCTACTGTGTAACTCTGAAGTTTCATGTGGCCTGTTAACTACTGTTCTCTCATGCTGGTTAGACATAACAAAGCCTCTCTAGGTTTGCTCTTCAAGGACACTTTGTTGTCCTAGGCCCCAAAATGTGTAAACTAGAAGCCTCTGAAGAGGAGGGGCAAACTTGGGGTAATTACATTATTAACTGAAGTTATAATTGGAGAATTAACCCTGATATGCAAATGGACCAAACTTATAAAAGTGTGAAGAACCCGTGACCTAGAGTCCATCTTGGGTGTAGCCTTTTTGACTGCCCAGGGTGTACCTTTGAAGGCCCTTCAAATAAATACCTACTTTATTCTCTTATTCTTGTCTGGCCTCTGTTTTCAGGTAGCCACTCCAAGGCATGAGTACTGCTTTTGTATAGAAGGATAAATGCTGCACTGGGCCAGGCAGGAAGACAAGAAGAGATGATGCTGGAATCTGCATCCCTTGTTACCCCCCAATGGTCCCCACCTTCCCAGCTGACTGGGCCCTGATGTGGGGCAAGGAGCTGGGGGAAGGCTGAAGGGGCTGATTATGCAGGCTCACATCACTCCCTGCGGCAGAGTGCTGTCAGAGGTGGGTAGGCAGAGGGTAGCAAAGCTCCATGAAGTGACCTCTTAACACAAGCCACTGTATTTCGTTGCCCTGCAGCTCTCTGTTTGCAAAAGCTGCTGTCCTTCCTGGGCTGCAAACCCATCTAGCATTGTCCTCACCTGCCATACCTCTAGCTGATAAAACTTATGAAGTCCAGCTCTGTACTAGTTTGAAAACATACCAGTGGGACACTCCAAGTCAAAACTACAATTTAATAGTGTAGTGATTTGGAAAATTAAAATAAAAGCAGAAAACACTGACTTAAACTGACAGAGTCAGGATACAACCTGACACCCCATTGGTCACGGTGGTGGTAGCAGTCTGATTAAATGGTGGTTGCAGCCCTGTTGAAATGATAGATGTAGTTCTGTTGAAGCGGTGATCCTATAGAAGGGTCTGGTCTTCCTCTGAAAGTCCAGTGGTGGTTATATAGCTCTTGTCCTCTGGGAATCCAGTAGGTAAGATGCCTGTGATGTTCCAAACCTCAGATTATATCCAGGTAGGAATGTTTGGTTCCTCCCCCTGGGCAGAGCATCTCACAATGGGTTGATGTAATTTTATGAGTCATTCAGTGAGGCCTTGATGGCCCATTAGCAGAAGATAGTCTCCAGAGGGAGTTATCAGAGATGAGTCATGGAAGAGATAAAGAACAGTACCCCACCTGTTTTTAACAGCTCACAAAGATGGTGATAGAATACATACTTTTGGTTACATCTAACATTGTAACCTAAGAAAAGCTCTCTCAGTTTTCTCCCCCAAATAATTCTTCTACCTCTTTGAGCCCTTCTCTGAACCGTGTCTGTTTTTTTCCCCAATCTCTTCTAAGAGTATAACTGCCAAGATCAGGTACACCACTGGGGCTATTTTCTTCTCAGGGGTGCTGTTTGCTTTGCACCTGATGTCCCTGCATTGGGCAGGGGACAGCACATCTGGCCAAGATGGCTGTGTCACCCCACTGGCAGAATGCAACCTTTAGGACGGGTGCACTGCACTGCCCTTTCTGCAAGTCTTGGCACTTGGCAGTGGGGGGCTCTCTGCAAGCCTGTACCTCTGCAGCTCCTACCAAATTTAGCTATCGCTAAGCTAATGATGAGCTAATGATACTAAGAATCTGGCTGAGATGCTAGGAATTGCTGTTGTGGTTTGACACTGGCCAAAGGCCAGGCACCCACGAAAGTCTTGCTCACCTTCCCTTGCTCTCAGCTGGGAAGGGGAGAGGGAAAAAAAATTAACTGTCTTGGGGTTACTTTATGATATGTATCCCCTATTGCTGCTCTATGCCCAGACATGAGTCCTGTGCCTTTCTGAGTCTTTAAAACTGGATGAGAGAGAAAGAAAAAAAAAGACAGGCAAACTTTTCAAAGCCGTTTGTGCTCCAAGGTTACTCTATCTTCTCTGTGTACTTCTGTGGCGGCAAGAGTGGAGGCAAGCACCTTCCTGCTTTTCCCGGCTTTTGGCTCCTTTTCTTGGAAGAGAGAGATGGAGAGTTAAACTCCTTTGTTTTCCTGGGACTTTGGTTTCTTCTTCTTCTCTTCTGGACTGTTCAACAATACCAGAACACACCAGGAGACCCTACACTGTTGGCCCAGAGGGGGGCCCATGCCGAACTCCAGCTCCAAAGAGGGGAGAGAGAGAGACCACAGAAAGTACTTTAAAATCTTCCCAGGTTTCTCTCCACAGCAAGAGGTTTTATTATTTAGCATTATTGTTCTTTTCCCATGTGTTTATTAAATAAATAGATTTTTCCTTCGCTTTCCTCTGAGGAAATTTTTTTTTCCTGAACCTGGTGGGGGAGGGTGGCTGTAACCTGCCTTCTATCAGAGGATGTTCAAATTTGGACATTCCTCTGAATTTGTCTCAAACCGGCACATTAACGAAAGGCTCATGAGTTGAGATGAGGACTGGGAGAAAAAACTCTAAGGGCAAAACAGGTTTAAATTTAAAGGTATAAAGCAAATTTATTATTAACAGAATCAGGGGAGGATAATGAAAAGTAAAATAAGCCTTTAAAACACCTTTCCCCCCCCCCCCCCCCAGCCCCTCCCTCCTTCCCACAGCCAGCACAGGGAGACAGGGCATGGGGGTTTTGGTCAGTTTGTCACTCGAGATCTTCTGTTCACTCAGGGAGAGGAGTCTTTCCTCTGCTATGCCGTGGGGTCCCTCCCACGGGCAAACAGTCTTCCCAAAACTGCTGTGGCGTGGGTCACTAGTCCCTGGGGTGCAGTCTTTGAAGGATAGGCTGTTTTAGCTTGGAAGCAAGGGCCCTCTTTCTCTATTTCTGGAAGCAGGGTCCCTCTCTCTCTATTCAGGTCTCTCACTGGATCACAGCTTTTCTCTGGCATCCACCCGCTCCGGCATGAGCACTTTTCCCACAGGCTGTGGGTGAATCTCTGCATCCCCCGTGGACTTCATGGATTACAGGGGGACAGACTTCTTGACCATGGTCCTCACCACAGCTTGCAGAGTAAACTCAGCTCTGGCACTTGGAGCACCTCCTCCCCCTCTTTTTCCACTGACCTTGGTATCTCCATGTTATTTTCCCTCACATGTCCTCACTTTCTCCTCTTCTCTGACTAGAAAAAACTACTGCCGGTAGGTACCATTGCCAACAAGTTCCACCAATTCAAAGATTCCTGCAGGATCCCGCAGTGCCAAGAGGTTGATCTCGTCTAGGTTCCATGTCGGGGAGTTGTTCACCATGTTTTTGCAGTTGGCCAGGCGGCCCCGCCGCCACTGAGTGGACAGTGGCGGCCACTGCGGCATTGGCACTATTTAACGCCTCTCCTCATGTGGGGCACCAGGAAGGAGAAGTTGCTGCCACTGCCCCTGCCCTTCTGCCCACAGTGCGGCAAGGCTCACCACGGGTCATGCCGAGATGATGGCAGCTGTGGCCCATCGCCGCACGCTGCCCTGGGATGGTGGTGGCCACAGCACCTTGCCACCCCTGGGAAAAAACTGCATATGCACTGTTTTGATTTTCTTAAATATGTCATCACAGAGGTGTTACCAACTTTTCTAATTGGCTCAGTAGCATGTCCATCTTCAGAGCCATCAAAGATTGGCTCTGTCAGACATGGTGGAAGTTTCTAGCAGCTTCTTACAGAAGCCACTTCTGTGGCCCTCCCCCGGCACCAAAAAACCAGGCCGTGCCGTATCAACACAGCTGGCCATTCACCCTTGACCATACATCCACCCGCTGTACTACTGTTGCTTTTGCAAGACCAACGACAAAATAGTTCCTGGGAGCTGATCTTCCCCAAGTGGGGTGAGACAAGAACAGAAATGGGGAAAATGGGATGCTGAGACCAGTACTACCACAAGTCACCTGCTGGCCAGGGCTAACCCATGCAAATGCTGCATTTCCAAAAGAGATGCGAAGCCTGAACACCTGCTTCTCACTCTATCCCTGCATCTCTGCACTGGGTGCAGCCTGAGAACATTCACATGCTCCTTACTGGAACACAGCTGCTTCACCAAAAGGAGAGTTGTCTGAAAATTTGCCAGCACCTGTCACCTGTGCAGGTCCTGCAGCATCTGGAAATTGTTCTGCAGAGGTTTGCTGTCATCTTTCCTCAGGCTCGTCACCAGCATTGACATGTAGAAGGAGACCAGTGTGATGTGTGCTGAAGAGGCCCCACTGTATAATAAATTACCAGAAAGTGAGAAGCAATATGCCTTGTTTAATTATGGATCCTGTCTTACTGTAGGAAAGCATTGGAGATGGAAGGTGGCTGTATGGAGTCCCTTCCAACAAGTTGTAGAAACTGCTGAAGAAGGTGAATCAAGTCAGCTTCCAGAGGTGAAAGCCATCCAGTTGGCCTTAGACATTGCTGAACGAGAAAAATGGCGAGTACTTTACCGCTATACTGACACATAGATGGTGGCAAATGCCCTATGAGGGTGGTTACGACAATGGAAGCAGAATAACTGGCAGTGCAGAGAGAAACCCATCTAGGCTGCATTTGGTGGGTAATGCAGGAGGATGTGGAAGTCTGGTGCGTGCCTCAAGGGGATTTGATTTTGGGTGAGAAGAGACAATGAATGAAATTCTATTATTCTAACTGCTATAGAACACTGCATACTATCACTTCTATGGAGGTTATATGTCCATCACAGCACTGGGTGCCTCACAGCACCAGTCTCTGCCACTTTGGATTTGGGGATGTGAACCCAACTCACTTTTGATTGCCATATTAATGAAGAATGAACTTTGATGAAACTGGACAAGCACAGCAGTGATGGAAACAGGACTGGTTTCAGCAGGCAGCAGTCCACCACCACACACCATCTTTCCTGCTCTGAAAGACTTTTATGATACTGATGCCTTTTCCTGGTCTTAAAATCAAGAGTCAGACACGGTTAGAAGGGGAAAAGGGATTTTACCTTGGCATTTATTTTAAGGATCCTTAGGTGCACACTCCAGGTCAAATGCACTGAAATGCACACTGAAATGCCCCCCCAAAAGAGCTGGTATAACATTATAGGTTTTACTAATTAGCATATTGTTGGGGTTTTAGTTTAGTCCTAGTTTTTTTTTTTCTGTTAAAGGAATTTTCTCCCTATACATGTTGCTAGGGGAACAAATGGCTGGGTGTTTAAGGAAAACAAAGGACCTGGCTTCTCTTTTTGTTTCACCTGGGTGTGTGTGGGCAGTTCGGTCTCGGCATCCAGGGAGAGAGGAAGCTGTTCCTGAGGGCCCATCCGGACACCAGGACCAGTTGCCCAGGGGTTTGTGAAGCTTCTTTGTTCCATCCCTCCCGGGATCCCAAGCCACTGGTGCCGCGTGCTCCCCGAGCTCTCTTTGGAGCGCCCCCTGCAGCTGCGGGGAAACCATCGCACCTGCCCTGCTCACCGGGAGCCGCCAGCGCCCCTGCTGGCTGTGAGCAGAACCGCACCCAAGGGGAAAGGGCCTGACAGCAGAGAAGGCTGGGACTGGGTTTGTGATTATTTGCTGTTACTGCCATAGTTATTGTTGTTTGTTTGACTGGTTATATATATAATAGTAAAGAACTGTTATTCCTATTTCCCACATCTTTGCCTAAAAGCCCTTGATTTCAAAATTATAATAACTCGGAGGGAAAGGGGTTGCATCTGCCATTCCAAGGGAGGCTTCTGCCTCCCTTAGCAGACACCTGTCTTTCAAACCAAGACACATATCTATCAAAAATTCCCCAATGAGAGGCTTGAATGAGCCCCCCTCCCCAGGGAGCCTTCCCCTGGATGGTTCTATCTTAGTTTACAGAATGTGTTCTGGAGAGGACCTTGGGGTCTGGGGCACACTGATCTCTAACTAGGAAGCTTCTAAAATGTCTAGTCTCTTAGCTTGACAAACAAGTCCAAGAATGTAGGCAAAAAGCACTAAGAATACAGAAGTTGTAAAAAAGGTGTAACAGGGGTATAACAGAAAAGGCAAAAAATCTTCATGGCATCAATAGATGGACCCCAAGGTCATGGATTTAAATGAATTCAATGGACTTTTATAGGGATGTTCCATTAGACTAAAGGAATGATATCTGTGTGTATATCTATCAAAAGACAGGAAAGGTGATAGGGTATTTGAAAGCATAGGACCTGCCATGACATAAATGGTATGGAATAAGGGATGGATAATGTCCTTGTTTTAGCTGGGATGGAGTAATTTTTTCTTAGTAGCTGGTACAGTGATGTGTTTTGGATTTAGTATGAGACTAATGTTGATAACACACTGAGGTTTTGGTTGTTGCTAAGTAGTGCTTACCCTAAATTAATGACTTGTCAGTCTCTCTGGTTCTGCCAGCGAGCAGGTGCACAAGAGGCTGGGAGGGAGCATAACCAGGACAGCTGACCTGAACTGACCTAAAGGATATTCCATATCATAGAACTTCATGTTCAGTATATAAACTGGGGGGAGTTGGCCAGGAGCTGCCGATTGCTGCTGCGGGATGGGCTGGGCATCGGTCAGTGGGTGGTGAATAATTATGTTGTGCATCACTTGTCTTTCTTGGGTTTTATTCCTCCCTCCTTCCCTCTCCTTTTCATTACCATTATTAGTAGTAGTATTATTATATTTTACTTTGTTTCAGTTATTAAGCTGTTCTTATCTCAAGCCACCACTTTTTCTGATTCTCCTCCCCATCCCACTGCTGGTGGGGAGGGACTGAGCATGTACTTAGAATGGTACTTAGAATCATAGAATATGCAGAGTTGGAAGGGACCCATCAGGATCAAGTCCAACTCCTGACCCTGCACAGGACACCTCAAGAATTCATAGTGGAGCAGGGGGAGAGTGTGAGGAGGAAGGAGTGGCAGAGACAAAGCAGGGGGAGAAGGTAGAGAAGTCAGGAGTGAAGTTGAGACAGGGAAGAAGGGAGGGGTGGGGTGAAGGTGTTTTTAGGCTTGTTCTTATTTCTCATTATCCTATTCTGATTTTGATTTGCAATAAATTAGTTTCCCTGAGTCGAGTCTGTTTTGCCCATGATGATAACTGGTAAATGATGTCCCTGTCCTTATCCCAACCCATGAGCTTTTCGTCATATTTTCTCCCTTGTCCTGGTAATGGAGAGGGTGTTATAGAGTGGGTTGGTAGGCACCTTCTGACCAGTCAAGGTCAACCCACCAGAGACCTGTCCTGAGAGATGGTGTTTTTATTATTTGTAAATTTACTTTTTATCCCTTACAGTTCCTGAAAAACTATATGATAATCATACATTTCTTCATTATCAACATCTGTGGATTTATCTCATCTTGCTTTTTTTCATTTCAAAATATCTTTCTTGCAACCTTGAATATTTGAGTCCATTTGTTCTCAAGGTTTCTGTCTGTTTACAGTCAAAACTGTAATACTATGTTTAACTCTTCCTCTGTTGAAATATCTTTAGTTGTATGTAAGAAGACTGCATATATATATACATGTATATACAAGGCGATTATTTACTGGCTAACACATGCAAAAGAGAGCTAGGATTTAATGAGCTACAAGGCTAAGCATTAATGTCCTCATCATTCTGTTAACAGTCAAACATCTAGAGGCATGTGGTAGTAAACTCCACCTGGCCCTGGTTTTAAATCCAGAAAATGAATTATAAATAGTGATCTATAAAAAATTGCTATAAACTTCAGTGGAACTTCAAATCCTGATTTCCTATGGAGCAAGTATCTCATTAGACATGTGCCAGAAAGACTAGCAGAGCCCTAAGGGAACTAATAAATCTTAGTGGTCTCGAACAGCCTCAGGCAAGGTCTCCACCCACACCCTCTGCCTGGGACCCAAAGGTTCCTTTTAGCTCAGCCTTTAGTCTTTGCTTGAGCTTTGTTGTGATTTTGTTTGTCTGTAGTTCTACCATAGCCATGGTGGTGTCTGATTATGGATACTATTAATTGGGACCTCAAGCCACAAACTCACTTATAGGAGAAAGTTTCACGAAGGATGTCTGGACTTCAGGCAGCTCTCTTGAGAGCTGTTTATTGCATAGGTGAAAGTTACAGCATTTCAGGGAGTGGGTATCCAGAGCCAGCCCTACAGCTGCCAGCTCCAGCTGTAGGCATACCTGAAGCCACTTTCTGTTCAAGTTACAAAGCATTATATACTTTTCTTTGCTGAGTATCTTAATACATAACAACCAATAAGCACCATACACAATACCTTTACATTTGCCTATAGCCTATCATAGCTACTACCATGACCATATTATAGTCATTATTATCCAATCACAAGAGTAAGTATGTTACAATTTAAGCTTACAGTGGAAAATTCTCAGACCTCTTCTTCCTACATCAACATTTCTTGTTTGCCTGCCATATCTCTCTTTTTGGTAAAGACATGTTTTCTATTTACTTACGCTCTTCTTGAGACTCATTTACTTGGTGAAAAACATGTCTTTGTTTGTAGTCACATACCTTTGCCCTATTCATAAAAATCTCTTTCCAGCTCATCTCCAACCTTTGCCTTCTCAGTTATTCAGTGCTCAGTGTTTCAGCAAAACATCTTTTACTCTATATAAAAACTGGCTTTCATTTCTATCTCATCCTCAGTTTCTACATTCAGAGATCTTTCTGCCAAGCCTACATATCTGTGAAACTTTCTTACCAAACTTTCATCCTTCCCAACACTCACTCCCAGGCTTGATCTCAGACCTGTTTTTTACGAGGGGCCTTCCTGATAAGTGGACTGTGTCTGGCTCTGGTTACCCTATGACACCTCATCCTGACTTGTGGATTGACTTCCTGGTTTGTCCTTGTACCTGTCTCCTCACCATAGTGATGATCTGGGCTGCCTCGTCCCTCAGGCCTGCCTTGCTTGCTGTTTTTAGAGGTAGTGGGACAGGGCTGTAGCTGGTGAAGCCTCTGTCCTGGTGGATATGTTGACTGTTTTGGTTCTGGGATTCCCAGCCCTTATGGAGCTGCCAGCTCTTTCTGTGCCCTGACAGAGCCAGAAAAAGCTCTTTTATGTTTTTTGATTAAGCCCTCTTTCTTCCCCAACGTTACCAGCTGTGGACCCATGCTGTAGACTTGTCTCTGGTCTTGTCTCCTTTTACTCCTGACTGGGCTCACTGGATGGACCCTGCACCTGGTTTATCACCTTGCCTTGTCTGTGAATGTTTATGGGCCCTGTTACCAGCACCTGTCTCTGTCTGCTGTGTTCAGATGCTTAGGGACTGTACCCCATCAGTGAGTATACTGCCTGCACTGGGGTCACCACTGGGTCCCAGCTCACCTGCCCCTTGGAAGCAGTTGACCCTTGCTGCTCTCTGACAGACCCCTAAACTAAAAGCCCAATGTTTCTTCCTCCAGATAAAGTCACTGATTTTCCTGAGCCACTCCCTCAAGGACTGCTTTATCCTTTTCCAGCTATTTCAGGTGAGTGAGGGACTTTCTAATGACTGCTATGCTTTTTCCTGGCAGTTGTGCTCTCTGCACTGGTGTGCAGGATTTAATTTTCTGTGGCTAAATCTTTACCAGTAAACAGACCCAGGTACAGGGTCACACATTGACATGGATAATATATTCCATGACAGGATTCCGGACCATGCCAACTAGCATTCTACAAGACAATGCCTGGGATTGGTACAGACCTGGGACTGTTCCTGGTATCAACATGGCCATCTTTTGGAGGGAGAGGAGAGCTTAACCATATGGGTATGACCTGTGCTATGCTACATGCCTTCAGGACCAGGAAATACCTTTGTGCACAACTGTATACATGTGTAATGCAGCACTTGAGAAACAAAAGGAAAAAATGCTTTCAAAATAAGTTGGTGTTTGCTGAGAGGAAAAATGTCACATAAATTACTCTGAAGGAAGAAAAAAGAGATAAACAACTGACTGTTTCAAAAGGATTTTACTAAGAAATTATTTTAAGCAAATCCCTTTATCCCACCATCTAGTAAATAGTCAACTCTATAAATTTGGCAGATGCTGACTTTATAGTTACTGTGAAATTACTCAGTAAGAGTAGGAAACTACAGGAAATTTATTTCTATTTGTAGTTTTCCATTATTTTCTATAAATAGATCAATAGGAACAAGCTGAGGTTTAGTGAATTGCTACAGTTTTCTAGCATATAATGCCCAAGACTATGATGGCTACTAATCATTACATAGTGGGTTCACATTTGGGGAGAATCAGCATAGTTTATACCAAAGTCTGCACAGTGTCTATTTTGAAGACTTACAGACCATAAAATTTGCAGTCTTAAAAGGTCTAAAGTACTGGTGTAACTCTTGTTCAGTTCAGTGGAAGTTTGAGGGCACGCAGAAAGATAAATAATTCACTAATTATAGGCTGCCAGCCATTCCTGTCAGTAAATAAGGTCTCCCATTTGAAACATAGATTTAAAAGAAATATAAAGATTTTAGTTATAGGTTAGCTGTGTTGAAATTAGTTAGAATAAGAAGGAACTCAGGCCCAGCTAGAGCTAATTAAAATAGTTAAGAGAGATGGACCTGAAACAGTTTTCAAGATGTTAGTAATTGATTACTGAATAATTGATGATCTGTCATTTGTATGTTTGCTTAGCTGTGCTTAGAACGAGGAACAGAAACATTGATAAGTTGGTCTAAGGAACAAGGACAATTACCAATTTCCTCCCTTTGTGGGAACCCGTTCAAAAGTCACGCAAGAGGAAACTTAGAGGTCACTAAAGTAATTAGGATTGTTAAAGTTCAGAAAGGCAAAAAGGTCAAAATGAGGAAGATGAGCTTACTTCATCTTTTTGGGACCACTGACCCAATTCAAGACCACCGACTCAATTCAGAACACACACTATGCATGCTTAATGACATTTAAGCTCATTTCCATACGAAGCGGAGAATGGGAGGTGTTAAAGTTATGAATATGCATTTGTATTTTGGATATTCATAATTTTTGTAAATAAAAAGCTTTGTGTTTGCTTGTATCGGGGCCCTGCGCCTTAGGGAACTATCCCACGCAGTGCCTGGCGCCAAATAAAACATGCACTTTCTAACTCTAAACTGCTAGCGAGTTTTTGTCTATCTTAGTTGGATATTGATACTAGATCGATATTCATATTTTGGTAAATCACATTTAAATTTAAAGATTTGTTCCAGTGGGGATACTGCAACACGCCTATATCAAACCAGGAGTCTCGTGGAAAAGAAATATATACGGACGGATTCTTGCTAGATGTTTCAGAGATGTTTATTTCCCCAGCCGCATGGCCGGGCTCTGCCGAGAGACTGTTACAGTCAGCACCCGAGCTCCTTTTGCCCGCGCAGGGGAACACAAACCAACCAATGGGGAACGAGGCTGAGCAGGGGCAGGGAAACCCCGTGCCTCCCTCAGGGCTCCCGGGGCGGGGGGAGGAGACCCCAACATCTCACTCGTTTTATTTTAATAAAAGGAGAATGAAGACAATTGGATAAACATAACAAGGACAGTTTAAAAACAAAACAAGCCACCCTCCTGAGTCTTTAAATGTCCAAACAGATTCTGTGGAACATCTTAGGGCTGACAGAAGGGAGACAGAACTCTCTGGACATGCCTGTGGGGAAACTGAGGCAGGAGAGGATTCAATCTCTTCCCTCCCCCTTTTTCATCCCCTCATCGGCATAGGAGAGGAATTGTAGGGGAAACAATTGGCAAAGGCAGGGTTTTGTGAGGGGAACCATGGATGAAAAAACGGATTGGGAATACACTGGGGGTAATAGGACATAGGGTAAAAGGGAAAGGTGGGATTAGGAAAGGGAGACTGTAGGGGGGGTTTACAATGAGGATATTGTCTAACATGACTACGATTTTTTGCATATATACTGCCTTTTACAGGAACACCATCAGGCCCAGTGACCTGCGATGCTTGTAACCCTTTTCTACCTTGTATGATTTTGAATTCCACCACCTCTCCATCTCCCAAGCTTGGGATGCATTTTTCAGGGTTATTCTTTTTAATAGCAGTTCTATGCACGAATATGTCTTGCTGGTTATCACATCTTGTTATAAAACCATAGTTTTGTTTAACATTATACCATTTCACTGTCCCTAAGATCTTAGCTACCATGGTCTTTTCCTTTCTCCGAGTGGCTGCTGTTTTCTGTCTCGCTGTGTCTTTGCTCTCTCTTTCGGTCGCTCCCGTGTTGGAATTATCGGCGCGCGTTTCCCAGGGTCGCGTTCGGGGCCGCGTGGGCCAGGCCGGGCCGCGCCGCTCCGTTCTCCGTGCGTCGCCTCCTCTGGTCGCAGGTTCGCTGCCGCTGCCAGGTGCTGCATCTCGGCCAGGCCCCCAAGCGATGACCCCCCTGTGCCCTGCTCCAGCCCGCGTTTCGGCTGGGCATGGCTCCAGTCTGCCGCAAGCCGTGGCCCGCGCGCCGCCCCTCTCGTTCGGGCGCTCACGGGGCTCGCTCCACCACGCGCTGCGCGGGGCCGGGCGGGCACGGCTGGGTCCCGCCGCTCCTGCTGCGCCTCGCTCCGCCACTGACACGGCGGCTCGCGTGGCTCCGCCCGCGCACGGGAACCGTCTCACTGCTGCTCGCAGAGCGCTCGGTGCACGTGGCCGAGGCCGCACGGTCCCTGAGCCAGGCTTCCCTTCGCCAGGACACAGCTGACATTGCTCAACAGTCTCGGTTATTAAATAATATTCACGAAAATATTCTTCCATCGGCATATATTTTGACTCAAATATTAACTGGGTCCAAACGGTCTTCCAAAAGCTCTTGGTAAGAATTAAATCCCAAGAAACATGGAAAAAGTTCTTAAACAACCATGCCAGGAAGTGTTTCAGTTCTTTCTGAGCTTGAATCAAGCTAAAATTTACAAACCGTTGTTCAAGAATCATTTTAAGTTTAAGATAAATGTCCATATGCGGCTCTGAAAGCCAAGAGTCTTCCCACGGTTCCTCCATTGTTTAGATATGGAATAGCAAAACAAAACCAAGAAGAAGAATCCAAAGTTTCCAGGGTTTACTCACACAAAGTCGCTTAGGGATCGGGGATCGTTCTGCCCTCAATTCACCACCATTATGTTGCAGTGGGGATACTGCAACACGCCTATATCAAACCAGGAGTCTCGTGGAAAAGAAATATATACGGACGGATTCTTGCTAGATGTTTCAGAGATGTTTATTTCCCCAGCCGCATGGCCGGGCTCTGCCGAGAGACTGTTACAGTCAGCACCCGAGCTCCTTTTGCCCGCGCAGGGGAACACAAACCAACCAATGGGGAACGAGGCTGAGCAGGGGCAGGGAAACCCCGTGCCTCCCTCAGGGCTCCTGGGGCGGGGGGAGGAGACCCCAACAAAGATTAGTATAAGTCTGAGTTTGTTCCTGTTTGTTTATTACATGACATGGTTTTGATGATTTCCAGTTGTCCTTGGCAAAGAGAAAAAGTTCTTTAAGGGCCTATCCTGACCTGGAAGAAATGACTGTGGCTCAGTGGACAGGATAACTTGCTTTCAACTTGCTCATCTGTAAAAAGCATCAAACACCACTAACATTTTAAAAGGAAAACTAGCCATAAAAGCTTATAGAGCAAAATAAAAAAACCCTCAACGACACCGACAAAAATTGCCCCTGCCTTTTTGTTCTTGTGGTGAAACCAATGGTCTTCCTTTACAAAATTTTAAGTGTGGATAAAGCTTACATTTAACAGACTTAAGGAAGTGTTTACACTTTGGAACTTTCAGTCATCTCGAACTAACAGCAACAATCAGTAAGCACAGTTTTATTGCTTTCTCTTTCTCCATATGCACTTTTCCACAAATCCATATTTTCACCAACTTCACTTGCCTTACTTATTCCTAAAAACATATCAACATTTTAGCATGCAGTGTAATCCTTGGAAAATATCAGATTTTGTGAAAACTAAAAACTCTGCACAGCCTGAGTCTCAAAAACCATCCAATTAATTAGAAAACATCAACTATTTAAAATCATAGATCAAACCCTCTTCAAAAACTTAGCACAAACCCAGAAACACTCCAAGCATGAGAACACATTCAGGAATGACAGGACTGCAGTAGCACTTAGCAGGAATAATGGTTCAATTATAAGCTTCATAAGGAAATTGGTTCTTAGGACAAACAGCTGAGAAATGTTTACAAGAATATAGTCCCTCAAACAATCAGCTAGCCATCAGCAAAGGACAAGAAGCACAAGTTAAGAGTTAAACAAAAAATTCTATTTCAGTGTGCTGTGTTTTGTATTTGTCACATAACACACCAGTGTTTTGGCTATTGTTGAACAGTGATGTAGCAGGGCATCTCCCCCCCCTCCCCCCCCCCCCCCCCCCCCCCCGAGCTTATCTGTTGTTTGTTAACGGGTCAGATAACTCAAACAGTGTTGTAGTGAGTAATTTTGGTGTCATGGGGTTAACACTGGTCTGGCAGCTCCCAACTGCCAATAAACATCTTACTGTTGAAGTGGGATCTGACAAGGTAAGCTGGATTTCTGACTGACAGACACTCACTTTACAAACTATAAAAACCACAGCAAACTTTCACAAAGCAGAAATCTTCTATACATTTTCCTGGTAATGTGTGGGGTGCTCCCATGAGCAGGGACTCCTGCTTTGCGGTTACTCCCACGGAGTTTGAGTGAAGGAATCTGTGTACATTATTGTCATTTCGGTAGCAAGTTACACTTGACTCCTAATCAATACTGTGTCTTTTGCTAGCTTTAATAAAGGCACCTTGATATGGCAAACCGTTTTATGTTATGCTGTAATCTACTAGTAGTTCTTTAGTTTTATACTGTGTAGTAAATAATTCTAAGACCTTTCATCTGTTATCTTTTTGTCTGTTTAATAAATAATTCATTTTTATATAAATATTTCTGATTTGCCATCATTAGAACTCACAGGCCAAAGTGATTCCTTAAATTTAAACTGTTGCCAAAATCTGAGGCTAAAAAAGGATTTACCTTCATTTAAACCCCTTTCTGTGAAAGAGTTTAAATACATGAAGGAGTCCTTTCTGACCCTCAAACACAGCAGCATGGCTACTTTAATAAACTTTGTCAAGCTTCCACTCTCCCCATGACAGTGCCCACATTAAAGGCTGCCAGATCTCGCCACTCTGAATCAGCATGCACAAAAACTCCTGTGCCAGCAGTTCCTGATATCCTAATATAACTTGTCCTGGGAGGGGAAATAAAAACAAGTTACACTGCAATTATGCGCACACAGGAAGGCAGATAGGCACACCCAGCTACCCTCCATACACACCACCCAGCTCTGTGGCCTTCCACGCTCTGCCCCACATGGGAAGACCTCCTTTGCTGCCTGTAGTTCAGTGCAAGTTTGGTTTCTCTGCTGCAGAGTTAAATGCAGTAGATATTGCTTAGCTCCTGTAGGTATGGGAGCCTGTGAGCCTTGTGCCATAGCACACAAAGAGCACAGCAGCTGCAGGTGCAGTGGCTGGTGGTCCCCTTGACTCCCTGTGTACCACAGAAAGTCCACGCCCTCACCCAGGACCTCAGCAAGAATCCTGGGAGGAGTATGAGTGCACAATATATCTCTGCCCTGACTGATGGAAACTCTACTTGCATTGCACAGAAGATAAAAGTCCAACAAATAAAAACCAATAAGGAATAAGAAAGTTACCCTTTCCTCCACTCTGGGAGATTTTTCACATTTCTGTTTCATGTCTTTTGCTGTGATTCTTTCCATCATATCTGTCGGTTGCTTCATTGTTTCCACAACTATGTTTGGTTCCAGACAGTGATACCTTTCTCCTTGATTTAATCTCCCTGTATTGAATCTCTCTAAATGCTTTTGTCCCCATTCCTTACTCCTTGAATCCCCCTTTTTACCCGATGGAATTAAGCTTTGTTGCCAAGGGCTCCTCACCATGCTTCCAGTGCAGCCACTCCAGGATGTGGCAGGTGTCCTCTTCAAGCCACACCTCTTCACACACTGTCTGCCCTGCTCCAGGGAAGTCCTTATGTCAGCAGTCAGCTGGGGGATGTTGATAGCATGATTTCCAAGTTTTTTTCCTTTTTTATACTTCTTATTTTTAAATCCTTGCTGTGCCAGCAAGACTGTAGGATTTGTGTGAACCTCATCAGGGGAAGTACCTGTACATACTTTGTGCCTCTGTCTCGTTCTTATTTTTACATTTTTTGATGTTTTTCTGAAGTTTCTGGCAACTCTTGAGAACCAAAATGCCTCCTTTACTTAACGTTTTACACTTATTTCGATTTTTTTTTTCCAATAGAATATGAATAACGGCAAGAGCTTTTTGTTGCTTTCCCCTGCGTTATCTATATTGCTTTAGTGTTCTTTTTTTCCCCCCTCTGCCCTTTCTTTTATCTATTCCACTTCTCTCTCTCTCTCTCTCTTTCTTTCTTTCTTTCTTCACTTAAAACAGTGAGTAAAAAAGATGTAAATCTGGGCTATTTGTACAAAGTTTGACATTTACAAAGCTGGTAACTAGGCTTAGCTTTAAACGAAGTAGTAATTTTTTACTTTGTCCAGCAACTTATTTTTATGAAACAATATTAATAAAAACAAGGGAACAAGGGGCGGAGGGGGGGGAATGCCTCTATGTTTACGTATCCAAAGAACCATTAATACCATTCTCCTATGGTTTCTTCTTTGGAGCCATTTAGCTGGTCCCATCTAGGTTCCGGAACGCCCCGGCAGCCACTGGGCGCCTCTCGGCACCGCGAAGAAGTGTCGCGGCCTCGGCTCCCCTCTTGCTGAGTGGCCGTGTCCCCTTACGTGCCCTGCCGCGCTGCTGCACTGACCCGGGCCAGCCTGTAGGTGAAGGCTTAGGAAGAAAGGCCAAAGGCTGCTCCTGCCCTCAGCACCGCCCCGCGCACCGCAGAGATCAGGCCAGCATTTTAGGGCAGAAATTACTTTGCCTGGTTTTGCGGGCTGAGGGCTGGCCCGCGCTTCTCTGCGGGTGTTGCGCTGCTTGAGCTGCTCTGCGCGGGGCTCCGCACGTTGCTTAATCCTTTGCCCGGAGCGCCGATAGGACGCAGCCAGCACTGAGGCTCCACAGGTGCTGAGTAGATCCCGTCCAGCACGGCACTGCGCGGCTCCGCCAGGGGGCAGCAGCGCCGCACTGCATCTCGCCTTTCCCCCGCATTCCACCTCACCCCGCCTTCCCTTTCCCGCCCGCGCGCTCACCGCTTCTCGCTCAAACTAGAATGTCTGTAATTAACGCCGCAACAGTTCTTGGATTCGTGTAGCTTAATCGAGCTAGGTCCCCGTGCCTGCGCGTTTCAGCATACACCACTTGCTATAGCCCGCCACACCCTGCAAAGTGGGAGGCGTGGACCTGAGTGATCGGGGCAAGATACAGTGTCGTGGCTATCCTACGACTCCTCAGGGCCGAGGCGGGGGAGACCGGCCCGGACCCCAACCCTGGCAAGGGGGAATCGCCCCTCCCAGCCTTAGAACTATTCACGCCTGGCAGAGTCCCCGCTGCCCGGCGTGATGTCCAGGGCCCGCCCAGGGACTCCGGGGGGCAGGCCGGGCCAGCGGAGAGGCAGAGAGTTTCTCCGAGTGCGTGCGTATGTTGTGATGCGGTGGGTGCCTGTGTGTGCAGTATTCCTGAGCTCTTGGGGGCCTCGGTGAGAGGTTTAATCCTTTTGTTCTCGGAGACTCAGACAGCTGTCCAAAAAGTCGTCTTAACGTTGGTCCGGGAGGAAGTTCTCCTGCTCGTAGGGGCCGTGTGAGTAGAAGAAGCGGTAATGACAGTATCGGGGTGGTGCCGCCTCCCAAGCCCGAGCAGGTCATTTCGTGACGGTGAGGAGTTTAACCTTTTCGGGAACGGTTCGTGCTTCAGGGTCAGAGAAGAAGCTCAGTACGGGGCAGGCTCACAACTGAGCTTAGAGAGGGGGAGGGGGAGGGGAAGGCCCCCACCCTGTCCCACCGGGTGGCCCCGCAGAGCGTGCGGCGTGCTCAGATCCCTGCATCTCTTCGCCCTCCCTCCCCCTCTTCCCCCAGTGCTGCGACTGCAAGCCCGCTCCCCATAAAGTCAGTCGTGTTGCTTGTCTCCTGCCCTTCTCGGCAGCCAGGTACAGGGCTGGTTTTGACTGTTATCTAAGAGATAGGTCTGATTGGTTTGACCGGTTTGTTTATTTTTTCCTCTTCTTTCTTTAATAAGTGCATCGATCTCTTCACTTCTTCAGGAGCTGGCTGACATTTAACGGAGTTGAAATGTGAGGTTTTCATAAAGTGAAATTCCCTGTCTGAACAGACAATTATTTAACTGCCCCAAAGAAAGAGACATGTTTAGACGGGTCAAACACTGATTTTGTCTTGGGAGCTCAAAATCAGACAGAAACACTCTTACGTAAGAATTTAAAAAGTAGCATTAACCCAACTTTTAAAAGTGCTTGCTTGCTTGCTTGCTTGCTTGCTTCCTTCCTTCCTTCCTTCCTTCCTTCTTGTTATTAATTTCACTCTGCTAAAGATTCCAAAGCTAAGTGTAACTCTTTGATACCTCTGCCTCTCAGTCTTGGAGGCAGTGAGACAGAGGTATAAATATGTAGGTATAAATGGTTTGACAATAACACCTAATAAGCTCTTTGCAGTGTGCATGTATGGAGATGGATGCACTGCACATGCACGGGCAGCTTAGTTAAATGATCTTACCAAATGAATCAAACGGTACCACCCCCCAGAACTTATGCATCTCATTTTCAGCAGTGTATTTTGCAGTCCTTCCCATCTGAGATGCTTGGGAATCTGTGTGCGAGAAAAAGAGCCTTTTATTGGACTAGGAAGAAATAAGCAATTCTGACTTCTGATACAGTGTATCTCAAGAGAAGCTCACAATGCAGAATGTATGAGTTTCCTTACTTAGCAGGAACTTCCACAAGGAAGTGTCTGGACTCCTTTCTCAACATAGCTTTGCATTTTATAATCCAGCTGCTCCGTTTTTATTATATATTTTCATGCTTGTATGATAGCATCTATGTTTAATAATATGGAATAATAGAGATTATATGCATACTATATTGCATATTACACATTATATGGGTATCTGTAGATCTATAGACACACATGAAATTCCTGAAGTTTCATATAACATACAAATGTGGATTTGCAGACTCGATCCTCCAAATTGTTAATTACATTCTCCAGGTGGATCACTGCCCTCACGTCCAAGTTCGATACACCAGAAGGCTTTAAATCTGTTTAAGATAAAAATTGATTCCTTCGATGTTCAGTAAGTCTAGTTGTTCATTTGGGGAAGAAAAAAAAAACATGCAGGAAAATAGTGAACTATCTTTTGAAAATTGCTCCTGTCATTTCTTCACTACTTGGGAGAAATAATCCCTTTTAAATGCATCCAGAAAGTGTCATCACCCCAAAAAACAAACAAACAAACAAACCCCCCCCAAAATAAACCCACCTTCATTATGTCAATTCATACAATTATTCATTTTCCTTCTGTAAGAATAATAATCTTGGCTAAAATAGGACAGTGATGAAGTTCATGAAAGAATTATTTGATACTTATCACATTTTTGCTTAGAAGTAATTGGTTGATACTTCATTTATACAGAAAATATAAAGATAACATAATGTCTTTTCTGATGCAGAGATCCCACATGAATCAATACACATATCAGAGCCCTGGTTTTCAGGAGTGCCTTGAAGAGATACACAAATGAGATCCAAATTGTGTGTGTAAACAAAAGTAATTTAAGGGCTCTTCTTGCTATAATGGAAAACAATAGGATTTTGTATTTTACTGCAGTGGAAACAGAACCTTGCGTAATTTTGCAGAGTTTTAGAAAGCCAAACATGTAGAGTCAAGGCATGTTCAGAAGTTCTCATTTTATTACTTAAATACATTTTTATAATGGCATCACGTTCAAACTTTTTAAAACTTAACTTCCAAAGAACACATCAAACTTTCTATCTTGGATTTTGAGACTATTCAGTTCATCCCTTGGAAAAGTACCCTCTGACCTAATGAAAGTTTTGTGCAAGTTTGAATTAAGCAGTAGAAGTCTTTCTTAAATTATTCAAACAACTAACACAAAAATAATATATCTCACAGTTATTGTGTATTTCAAGCAATTTAATCTTGTGAAGAGGACAAAGTATGGTGCGGTTTTTTTCAAGATGAATTCTACAATATGGAGTTTTATAGACATCTCTCCTATGGCAAGGCATGTACCAACTGAGGACTGTGATTCTGGCTTTGGTACTTTCATTGCTTGGCCAGAAAATTTTCAAAGTGGCCTACTTTCTGCTCAGAAATGCAGGTATACTATTTGCACATAGAGTTCTGAGGAGAGAAATTCATTAGAGAACAGATGGAAAAATAGAATTAAAGCATTACACCTTGCCAGAATAATTAAAAAGTATTTTAAGTGTTTTATCTCAATTTTTTTTATCCAGTAGTTGCAGTTGTATGAAAGATACTTTTTAGAAGAAGTTGTCTTGCCAAGTGGCTGATACTGTAAAATCTAATGTATTTTGGGAGTAAATAATTTTAAATTCAGTAGTGTGTGTGTGTCCCCTTAAATTCCTGTGAAAACACTACTGAATAGCTTGCTTTCACGCGTAAGCCTGTAAGGTTAACAAGAGATGGGCCTAAGAACTGCATTTTTATATCAATAGCTACACATCCTTATAACCTGGTCAACTGGACCATACTCTGCCCCTTTGAAATAAATTTAATAAATAAATAAGTGTGCTGATTATTCCCTATTTCATAATCCACTATTTTTCTCCACTTGAATTATTAGAGCTCAACAGCAACTCATGTCTAGCATCACTGGAACTGACTTGCCCAGAGGGCTTAGCTGATTTCTGAAGGTCAAAAGAAATTTTCATGTACATCTATATGCATGTTGATATTATTGTATATCTAGTAACTGCTTTAAGAAGATTAAACCTGACTGTGAATACATTCTGAAAGATGTAGACACCAGATAATGGATAGTCCATACAAGAAAGTGAGTACATGTAATCACATAGCAATGTTTATAGACAGTGTGAAAAAAAAAAAAAAAAAATTCAATATCTAGAGCTAAGTCTGTATTTATGTGTTTCAAGTGATGGCATGTTACAGAAAAAAATATGCAGACAATTGTTCTAATATTAACTTTTCCGATTTGAAAGAAAATCGGTTCTAACCTATTCTAATGTCTGTTTTGAAAATAAGTAAATTAGAAGAGAAACATTTCCATGCTCATTAGAATGGAAAACATTATTTAATGGATTTTATTTTGAGAATTTAAATAATAGTAGCTTTCTACTGTCTGACTTAGCTGCTTCCATTTATTATGTTAATCATTTTATACAACACCAAAATCGATACAAATCAAAGATTATGTTATGCTTCTGAACAAAATATAGGATTTTTACAATATATATTGTTTATCCTAAACCATCAGAGACATTTTTACTGTAATGCAACCTATTTTTAAAATATAGTTTAATTCTTATTTATTAATTTTATTTCAACACCATTAATATGATCTCTCATTAAATTATTTTTATTATTAGGATATAGTATGTATCAGGTAAAGGCATCCTAAAACACTTTGTCAAATTCACCATAATTAATTAATGTTTGCTATTTTTCATTCTATTTAAACATGAAATTTGCATAATCCAGAGTCTTTCTGCTGTACTGTTCTCTGTTCCAATTAGTTAAATGGCGAATCATATTTTGCCATCATTTGCCTTACAAAGGAAAGAAGGCTTAGAATTATGCCATCTCTGGTGAGCAAATTGTTAATTATTTGTTGTATATTGTAACTATTATAAATGTGGAGATTTGATTTCAGACGAGGTCAACTCAGGCATTTTTATTCTGCACCATCCCTGGCAGATATAGATGCAAGCATATTTTTGTGAATCAATGAATCTTTTGGGAAAATTTGCAATTCGCCAAATAAAATTTTAACTAAGAAAATCAGAAAGACAATTACTATGTCTGCAATATTGAAACTTTTGACTCGGTCCACTGCCAGCACCCCGCCAACTCCAGTCTCTCACAGATATAGGTGTGCTGCGAGTGTCTGTGAAAGAGCAAGGGAAGGACCACAGTTCATAAAGCTTCTTGTATTAATCACGAGAACCTGCGTTATTGTATTTAGTCGGGAACCGAAGATGTCACTGTACTAATAAGCAGGCAGCAGACCTCACCTTTGACGAAGCAAAAAAATCTCCATTCCCTGTGGAGACACTTCCTAGTGTTTCTAAACTATTGTTTAAAACAGCTACTCTTGCTCCTCAGCTCCAGCTGTCATTTTACATTTGCAAAGATCTTTAAAATTAATTATTGGTATAATTAGGAATAATATTAAAAATAGCAACAGGAAGGAGGGGAGGCGATGCCCGCCGCAGCCGGCAGCCCATTTGTATCCCGTGCGGTAGCCTCGCACCTCGGAGCTCTGCACGCCTCATGTGTGGCATGTGACCCCCATATGGGTAGGCGGGTGGGCATGCCTCGGACCGTCCTTCAGCCCCTTCCTCCTCCTTTTCTCCTCAAACGCTGTGCCCCACAAGCAAAGTCCTGGGGCTCCGTGGAAGGACCGAGGCTCAGAAGCCAGTGTGCGGGTGTTGAGGGAGCGCCTCTGCAGAGCCCCAGCAGCCAGCACGGGTCCGTGTGTCGTCCCTCCCTCCCGTGGCTTTCTGATTCGGGGCGGGTGGGTGGGAAATGTCAGGGAGAAGGGGAGGGGGGAGCCTCGTTGTAGTTCAGTGTGAGGCAGCATCCGTGGCTACCCCTCTCCTTTCATCACCCCTTATATTTTCCTCTCCTGCCTACCATTGAATGATCAGGGTTAGACTCGAAAAGTCACAACTGATCTCTGCGAGGATGTATGTGACGTATGTGTCTTGCTGAGGGGGCTGCGGAGGGGAGCGAATAGGTGGCAGGCGTGGCGGCGGTAAGTACTGGGGCACAGAGAAGCCCTGCCACCCTACGCTGCGTGTCATACATGAAATCCCTATTTGTGCTTGGTCTTTGCATATTAAGTGCTTTAATTAATTTGAGCTTAATATTTTTAAATTGAATGTTAAATCAATCCATCAGTCCAGGTACACTAATCAAGTTTTTATGGTCTTCCTGTGTTTACTGTATACTTTTACAAGTGTTTTAAGATGTGTTGGATGTATTTTTTTGTTTTACTTGTATCTTGGTTTCAAGGCAGATTTTAAAAACCCCAGTTGCAACAAACAGCCCAGCCCCCATAAGCACATGACCCTTATCTCAACTAATATCACCCCTCTGACCAGGAGGAGCCATTGGTGGACGGAGATGGTCTGTCAAAGGGAGAGCACCAATCACCTTGAACCAAAGGGGTGGGCTGTGGGCGGACTGTGGGCGAAGCAAAAGCTATAAAAGGGAGCCAAAAGACACGCCCAGTCTCAGTCTCCCTTCCTCTCCAGCTTGCTAAGGCAGTGCTGGAGAAACCTACCCCTTTCTAGGGGCTTTTAGAAATAGATTTCTTTTTGACCAGCCTAGACTGCAAGTTTGTTTTTTTTTTTTTCTCTACCTGAGGTTCAGAGCTGTCTTAAGCCAAAGCTCCTGAATCCCTGCGCTCCTGGGGCATACCTATCGAGCCATCAGGATCCCAAATTTTTATATTTTGTTAGGTTTTTTTTGCAATTTTTCAATTTTTCTGTTTTAATAAATTGTTTTAATTTCTACAAAGAGTTGTCTCATTCCTCACACTGCGGCAGCCTCGCAGCTCCCACACACGCACTCTTGCGGGGGCTCGGGCTTTACCAAGGGCTTGGTAAGACCAGACAATGCCCCGCTGGGCTCCGGAGGAAGCCACGCTGTGTCACCCACGGGGCAGGAAGACAGTGTCTGGGGAGGGCGACCCTGCCCCCAGTCTCCCGAGGGCTCGGGAGGAAAAAGCAGGGCATCACCTCCCACTCCCCCGCCGGCCTCCTTACCGCCCTTCGATTCCTCGGATCCCTTTGCTTTCTATGGCACTTCAGTCTTCTGAAAGTTTATGCTGCGACGGACGCAGTAGCCCCAGACAGAAGCAGAGCCTGGGAGAGCAGGGAGAGATTTCTCTGTGCCTCCCTCCCCCCCTTCCCCCACACTTTGTCCTTACTCCCATTTCCTTATTTTTTTGCTTTTAATGATAAATCTTATTTAACCGAACAAAGACGATTGGATTCCAAGCCTGATCACCTGATAGCGACTTACCTATTGGTTTGTTAAACACACACAAGCACACGCGCGTGCACACATCTATCGGAGGCTGCATTGAGCTGGAAGCGGTAACACTTGAAGGGAAACTGGTATTCACACAGTTTTGGGTAGAGCTGGTACACCTAAGGCAATACGTACACACACCTGCTGGTATCAGAGAGAGAGAGCAAATTGTTATGTTCCCATCTGGCTACTTTTTAACAAATAATCAAAATAAATAAGACCTTGCTACTGGTTAGGGTGAGGTGGAAGGGTTTGGTTTCTTGATTGCCCTGGGTGTATAAGGCTGACAATTGCTTTTCCCAGGACCGTCTGTCCATTAGATGGAAAAAAAAGAAATGCTGTTGGAAAACTGTCCATGTGAGGGAGACAAATGGAAGAAAATAAATAAAACTTCTGCTTAGTTAGGTTGGCAAAGTAGGTTAGCTTCAGAAAGCCTTTTATAATGACTATGCAGGTTTCAAAGTCCCTATATACACTTCTTTCTACTCTCACTGAGTTTGGGTGTGAGGGGAGGTGCCCTGGAAAGGTAGGTGACCGTTTTATCCCACTCTATAAGTCTGTTAATCAGCTGCAAACTGCACTCCTTTGCCAACTATTCCCAGGTTTTCTGCAATATGCCTACTACTATAGGCTGCCGTCTGTCTTGACGTTTCTTCAACTTGACGATTGAAGACGATGGGTTTATATGTTCTGATTCATTTATATTTGAATATGCTACTCTAGTTCTTCATTCATTCATTACTACTGAAAAGCTGGGAAAGAAAAGGGAAGGGGGGGTCGGATGCACACACTTGTAGGGCAAAGGACTATAATGATTTTGTGGGTTTGGACTGTCAATACCCTGTGGTGTTTTATTAAATAAGTAGTCCTAATGTTATCAGGCACAAGAAAGAAATATATTAGGAGATGTCTGACACTTTTTGTCAAATAGGCATGCACACAGCTCTCAGAAAAATGGCAAGGTTTTAATGAAGGTGCTGCAATTCTCTTCCAGGGGGTTATAAGTGTGGGAATGTGTCCGAGCAGTGGCGTCAGTCAGCCGCAGGGTCGGCGCGCCGTTGATCTGCTCGTGCGTCCTGCCAGCACAGTATGGAGATGTGCGACCGCCAGCCCTGGCCGCTGCTCTCTCTGGGTTTGGGGTATGAGTCAGGATGGGATGGGAGGATGTCGGCGTGTCTAGGGCAAAATGAGAGACACCCGTTACTATTATTTTAGTGTAAAAATTATTATCAGCAGTTCTTGGAGTTAGTAAAAGAAGAGAACAATGTTCTTCGGAGAAAAAGAGCCAGGAAAATGTTAGCACTTGTTCTTGATTTTGGACTAGGTATGATCAACAGATATTTAGAGACCTCTTCAGTACTTGAGGATACAAGCTGATTTTTCGTTGATTTTAATCTTATATTGGTTCCTTTAGGTAGACATACATTTTCTAAGACTGATGCTCCTTGGTCTTGTAATGCTACTAGTGACAAACTCATTCTCAAGACTAGGATTGTTTAGCAAAATTTTTCACTTGCAGGTGCACAAAAAATGTAATTCAAAACAGACAAGTTACTATTTTCTCCAACTATAGCCCGTTGAGGAAAGCCTATTGATATGCAAAACAACCAATATTCCTAGAATGAGATCTCGGAAGTTAATTATCATAGTACACCTGGCTAATGAACTACTAGAATAAAAACAACAGAAAGGGGCAGTTAATCCAATCAAATTTAGCCTCCAGCTTCTCGGATACGTCTCACCCTCCTAGAAACAACACGATTAGTGCTCCTTCATTGCCTTTTGTACTTATAAAAACTGCCTTTTAGTAACATAAATCTGTCCCTTTAATTTTAATTTTTTTAATTATTAAAAAGAGGAAAAGATAATATGGATAAGGTAAAGAGTAATACGATCAGATAGAAAGTGTTTCCAATAAAAAGTTCTTTCCACACAGCATCAGCACAAAAATTAAATAAAGAATAGGGCCATTCCACTGGGGCAAATAGTAAAATTTTACTCTTGCTTTGGATAATATTGTCGTTCCCCTTCTCACGGTTTATAAGCCATGCTTTTCTTCAAAACAGGAATACACAAAGTGATCCTTTTTTTTTTTTTTTTTTTTTTTTTTTTTTTTTTTTTTTTTTTATCCTGGCAAATAAAATGCAAAGCACTGAGAAGGCGGCTATTATTCCTGCTGAAATGTGTTTGTGGAATATTGCCTGTCCGCGTGTATATAAGACAATACAAATAAGGGGAGACATGCTGGGGTGAGATAGTAACGGCAGGGAGAACACACAGATGCTGCCCTTCCCTCTGCTCTCAGTGCGTCCTTCTCTGGGAAGACTTTGCTCGCAGTGAGGCAATCATCATCCCGATGAGGTCTCTAGTTTTTGTGGGATACAGCCCAAATCTGGAGTCAGGAGTGTGTATATGCGGAGGTGTGCCCAATGAAATGGTCGTTCTAGTAGGGCTGAATTCTTGCTTTACAGCCGGTCACGCAGAGACGATCGTTGCCTTGATGTCTTCTCCCCAGGCTGCGCTAGGTTGGGCAAAGTAGCGCGGTGCGGTGTGGCCCCTCCTCTCGCCCTAACCCCGCCAATCGACCGCGCTCGCCAGGGCTGTGCCGAATACCGGTAGATGTCGCTGTCTCTCTGCCGGACGCAGCCTCCTCGGGGGCTGGAAAGCTGCGCCTACTGGGACACCCCAACCTGGCTCGGGTCTTCTGGACTGCAGGCAGCCGGCCTCGAGCAGCGGCATCCCCCTCCTGATCTCACCGGCGTGCAAGGAGCCCGCCACAAAGCCGAGCAAAGGAGAGGACTTTGGGTAGGAAACAGTCGAGGAGTCATGGAGCTGCGGGATACCCACGCCCTGACAACCTTTTCCACTTGGTTCGAAGCTGATGTAAAGGAAAAATTATCCAAACCGAAACAAAATCAGGTTTAGTCCTCTCTATGAGTCAGTTATGGAAAACAGAAAAATAACTGTTCATTTCGAACCTTAATTTATTGATTGCTTATTTTATGCCAAGTTATAAACTGATTACAAAAATAGAACAACATAAAAGATATCAAGACAATTTAGCCATTAGTACTAAAAACCATAAATATATCATGTATGGGAACTCAACTGCATTGGCTACTTTTCCTAGATTGATGTTGAAGTTAATGTTTTGAATGCTCACTAAAAAATGTATCTAACAGAGTTTACATCTCCCCTTTACTCTCCTGCCAGGAAATCTAACAATTTAGCGATTATTTAAAATATGCATGAAAATAATGAATATTAAAATTCTCACTTCCTCTTCCCCTGCCGCTCCTCTTGTCTTTCTACCTCTAATTAGGGGAGACATTATTAAATAAAGAGACATTAACATGGCTTTGGGGTTTTTTTCTAAAGGATGTGTATTACTAGGTGCATTCACACTGGACATATAAAGAGGTCCAAATTACAAACTTTTGTAAGGGCAAAAGACACTAAATCCAGCCTTTTCCTTGCTAAAAAAAAAAAAAAAAATCGCATTTTAAGGTTCGGTTATTCTACCTAAAATTACATGGTTGTCATTTTTCAATTTTTCCTTCAAAGGTTTAAATTTAGAGAAAAATAAGAAGGCTTTTTCTTTACCTATGTCTCCCTTCTTCTAACCCAATCTGTAAATAATGCCAAAACATGAATGTTCACACATAGAGCTCAGATTATGATTAAAAGATAGATAGACATGGCTGAAGAGAAGGAAATATAAGTTTAAAATATTGAATATTTAGGTTATTTTAGCCATTAAAAGTATTGCAAAAAAGACGAGGAAGGGGATCTATTTCATCGATGTCCATTGCGTCAACCTGACTCCCTCTCTCATCTGTAACGATCAGCTGTAACAATTACCCCAAATTTGAATATTATTAATGCTACCCTTTTTTTCGATCTGAAATCCATCAAATCGTCACTTCGGCGGCATTTTGAAATAATATGTGAGTTTTACGAGCCTTTATTTTTAGCTTTAAAAGGCTAAGTATCAGGTAACAAGTTGGGGGAGTATTTATTGTTCATATTCTACCCGTGAAATTAGCGCTAAAGTGGCAAGTGACTGAGGTAAAACAGCTGTCCCCACCATGCCTGTGGCACATGTAGGGGCGAGGGAGGAGAGGACGGGCTGAGGAAACGGCCCGCGCTGAGTGCTGTCGCTGCAGGAGTCGGTGCTGCTGCCGGCTGCGGGGCTTATTCAAATGTCGCCGGGTGCCTCTGTGATTCGCGGGGATTCAGCCTCCGTATGGTAATGGAGGGAGGGGGGGCAGGTGTGTGGCTGTAGCGATGAGGGTAGAGACGAAGGGGAGCTGGAGGGGAGGGGGCTCAGGCACTGCTCCTGAGGCAGCCCAACTGGGGCAGAGCCCTGGCATCGGCGTCTTACATCCCGTCCCGCCGGGTGCGGTGCCGTCAGGGGCAACGGCGGTGCGCAGAGAGGCGGCGGCGGGGGTAAGCAGCAGCAGCAGCACGGGGAGTGACGGGGAGTGGGGTCATTGCCCTGCGCCACGGAGGCAGCCGAGGGCAGGGAGGTGGCCAGGGCCGCGCTTCCGCGGGAGACAGACACCGCCGCACATTCGTGCTGTGGGCAGAGGGGATATAACATACCAATATAGCCCTGCTCACCAAAACCTACATACACTCCTCGCTCTCCCTCTGTGCCATCTGCTACCTGTGCACACACCCGAACTTGGGTTAGACACTTCTGTGGGTCTGTCTCCATATGTTACTACAAATTTATAGGGGAGCATGATTCATGTGAGCTAATTAAAAGCAGTGAAAATAAAACTGAGTCCCCAACATCACTTGTAAATGGGTACCTGCAGATACATGTGTTGCCCTACGGTTATTCATAAAAATGTACAAAAAAAGTACCTACTTATATAAATTATTGCTCTATATGGTAAGGTAATAACTAACCTAATGGATTATAGTATCTGTTTCCGTGATTTTTTAATGTTTTACGAGTAGGCATCTGACCACTTTTTCTTGGGTGACATATATGAGCACTTCAGTTTAGGTCTTGTGCAACTGGAGCTAGAGGTAGTGCTGGAAATACCATAAGAAATCCGAAGAAAGTATACATGTTGTGAAATAGGTACTGAGCAATACAAACCAAGTATGATATTCTGATCTTTAGTTAAAAAAAAAAAATATGAGTGGCAGTCTTGATGGGGAGGTAATTTTCACCTTATACGTTTATGTAGGTAAGTAATCCATGGTGTAAGTAATTATCTATGCATGTATTTAGATTTATTTTTTAAAGAAAAAATGCATATATGGTTGGGCATTGTTCTTATGGAAAACATTACTCGTTTAAAATATATTATTTCTGGAATATAAAAATAGAGTAATCTTCTGGTTTTAATCAAGTTTAAACTACTCTCTTTTTAAAAATAAGAATTTCCTCATAAAGAGAAATGAGCTAATATTGTTTTTAAATGTAATTCAAGGCCTGTGGATTTTCAGATAATGTAATGATAACGGCAACATTTTAAAATAAACTTTAAAAATGTATTTCCGGTAAAGACTTAGGTAGTTGCTTTAAAACTACCCATGTTAACATGAATTGTAATACATTTAATAAAGAAAGCAGTTAAGACAGAATGGACAAAATGTCTTCCTTAGAAAAAGCACTCCATACCTGGGTCTACACATTTTAAGATGATATACTGAAATAAAACATTCCTGAAATCCAGAGAGATATAAGTACTTTTATAGGTCGCAATTCTGCAATTAAATATTATAAATCATTTGAATCAGTCCCCATTACATGCATCATCTATATTGCCTCATACTTTAAAACAGTATTTTTTTTTCCTAATATGAAGTTAATTAGGTGGTCAAATTTCCAGGTTCGACCTCTTGGTATTATTGCTGAACATAGCAGTGATATGTGTCTCTCCTCTTAAGACCCGATAAGCATGTTGTGCACCTTTATTTGCTTTATTAGCTTTGTGCATATTTTGTAACCTTATACAAACAGAAGCAGGGAGGAAACTACATATAGAAACACATACACATCAGAGTCATGCCAAAAGGGAAAGGGGAGGGGAGAAAAGAGGGGACAAAAAAAAAGGAAGGAAAGATCAGAGAAAAAGCGATAACTTCTAACTTTCGATTAATTTAAAAATGCAAATATAACTTTACATATGCTTCAATATTAAAAATAATACACCCTGGAACCAACAGGATGAGGAGGAGAGGAGAGGAGGGGAGGGGAGTGGAATGGTGGAGAATGGTGCAGCAGTGAAGCCCTGATTACGCATAGGGAGCTGTCTAGAGCAGCTTGCTCTGAGACGGGCTCTTTTCCGTGCCACGTGGTCTCCGGTCCCAGCTGGTGCACCCCAGGCTTCCGTGCCTAACTGATATTTGTTACTTCAGGGTTTTTATTGTTGTTTATGATGTTTGGCAGAGGGGAGGACGGGAGAACGGATTGTTTGTTTCATTAATTGCGATCTTCATTAATAGGGACGATCTCTCCAGGAATCTTCAGTCTCTTCTCCAAGCAGTAGGATTTGCATATTTATTTAATGCCCTAATTTCTCTGATGTATGCAAATGTAGCCGGACGTACAGTAAACCTCAAGCTGACGTCAATGAATATGACCTCGCTGTTAAACCTTGAACGTGAAGCGAGGATGGGGGACGCGACAGGGGTGCATAGCCAGAGCCGCTCCCAGCCGAGCCTCATCGGACCATGCCGGGGCAGTCCAGAGCGGCGACCGTAGTGGGGAAGTGGCCAGACTGCCGGTAGGCACCCTTCACAGCAGCGTTGGCTGCTTGGCTCTGCTCGTCGCTTTGACAAACTGATCAGAGCCCCTGCCCAATAAAATAAATATTAAAAGAAACACTAAAAACGTTAACCTGGCTGGCCCACCCTCTCTCCCTACACCGAGGCAAAATAAAGCCCACCCTCTCGGTGCTCTATCACCCTCCCTGGGAACTCCGCTGCTCCTCTTCATCAGATGATGAGCAGGAGATAGAAAATACCGATCAAGACACAAAAACTCCCCCCCCCCCCCCCCCCAGTATTGCATGACACAGGCAGTGCAGGTAAATAATAATTTCGAATTACTGTATCAAAACAGTGTTAGCAGTTTTGTGTAAGGGGTTCACTGATATCAGTGCCGGTTTAAGGAAGAAGAGACAGAAAATAAAAAAAGTTGCTAGGCTCTGGGCAAGCTGTTCACTCCTCCAGCTGATCTGATCTGCAAGTCAAAACTACTCTCCTGTATTTGTACTGATTTTTCCCATTTGGCAAGAGAAGCTGTATTAAAGGGTTCTCAGATATCTGACTGTAGAAAGTTGGCTTTGTTACCAAGGTAGAAAAGGGTAGATGTGAGCAATTTTCTAAAGATGTCTACTCTATATCTTCCCCTGCACTCTTTTCCCCTTTAGAAACACCTTGGTTTATAATGATTTGAGAACTTTTAGCTCTAGGAGAATTTTTACTGGTGACGCTGTAGAATTAAATGAAATCGATGTTTTGAAAATGAATGGTAGTCTTTAATAGGATCTAAGCTTTTTTGTGTTTGTCTGTTTTGTTATGTTCCAGAGAATCTCTTTAGAACTTGACACAGTCACTCTTAGAGCAAAACAGCTGCAAGCCAGCGGCTACATACATGGGCACACCTGCTTATACCCACACACACTCATGTGCTGTTTCTCTATTCAAACATCTTGACTACACTTAAATGGCCAAGCCAGGGAATGGAAACATGAGTGTATTTCTGATTGAGAGACTGATCCAGGCTTTTATAAATCCTCTCAGCAGTTTTGTGTAGCCAGGGTTTCCCCTGAATTTTGTTATTTTAGTCTGAGATTGCATTTTTATTCTTATAGAGTTCTGTTGGTCTGTCTTGTGCCCAGGGGCTGTGTTGGCAGGAGAATCCATGGGTGCTGTGTGTGGGTGGGCTGCAACAGGGGCTGTGAAGGGCCATGGCCAGGACAGGATGGCTGAACTGCTGTCCTTGGCAGTAGCTGGCAGGAAATCTGTGCCTCTGCAGACTACTCTCTCCCTGGAGCCACACTCTGTATGGGATTCCCATATAACATATATATATATATATATACACACCATATATATATATATGCACCATACACACGACATAATATATATATATATATGCACATTTTTTAGTATTGCCCCCCCCCCAATACCTCCCCCAACATATTCTTCACACATGTTCACACTCCTTGACACCTGCCCCCATGACTACAGCACAGCACATGGAAAAAAACCATGTGCGGGTGTCATGCAGTCACCCCAGGCAGGGACAGGCTGTCTGGCAGACTCCCAAACCCCTGGCCTTCCCCAAATCCCCTCTGAAGCTTGTCCGTTGGCACCTCTGCCCTGTAACCACCCCTGCCAACCCATTTCCTGCTCACCACAAACTTTGAGCACAACCCCATTGCTGCATCCTCCCGGGCACATACCAAAGAGCCATCCTGCCTCCGTCTCTTGTGGTGCACCCCCTCCCTCTCCCCACACCTTCTGTGATCAGACACACCGACAAACCTCTCCAAAGGCACCATGCAGCTCTTTGTCTAGTTCCTGGACTCTAAAAAGATCTGGTGTTTTCATGGGCAAGGTGTTGGTTCTGTGCCACTGGTTTTGAACCTGAAGCATTGAATGAGAAGGAAAAGAAGGAAACCACAAAAAAATTTAAGAAAGCCTCCTTCCAGCAATCACTGTGTTGACGAGAGATCACACTACAAGTTTCATGATAACAAATTGAAAGGGATTCTTTTTGTTGTTATTATTATTATTGTTGTTGTTGACTGGTTGATCAATTTTGACAAGCTACACAAAATGGTAATATCTCCCAAAACCAGGACCCAGAAGAATCACTTCTTCAGAAGTTAGCCAGAGGAAAGCACCTTAGAAAAACTCAACCATTTGGTGTTTCGAAAGAAATGTGTGCTTTCCTTCTCTAGGAATATGTAGCCATTGCTCTTCTTTAGACGAGGCATTTCTAATTTGTTCTCTCTGTCAAAATGGGACTATGAGAGGTTTTGGTGTAAATTCATTATCTCTGGCAATGCATAAACATATAGTAGGAATGGGGAAAGACTGTGGCAATGGATGAACAAAAGGACTTCAGTTCATCAGCAACAAAAGCGTTCGGAAAACTGGTTGAATTTCAGAGCACGTCCTCCTCAGCTGAGAGGGCTGGACTAGACCTTGACCAATCTGTCTCTCCTCTGCCAAAAAAAACCCCCTTGTAGAGCCTCACATGCGACACTTCACTTTCTACTCTGGGGCTTAGGAAGCAATATGGAAAAAAAAAGAAAAAAACCCCAAAACTACACCCTTTTGCCTCTCCTCCATTTTTCTTTATGGAAGCTTTCTAATTATTTATAACCAATCATGCAAGAATTACACCATGGAAATAAGTGGCACTTTTAAATAGAGATCACAAGGAGAAAGATCTGAATTTCTGGAGATATGAAAGAACCTGCTTTCTGTGCTTTAAAGGGGTCTTCACCATGGTGGGAATCTTTGTTTTCTACTAGAGATTCATTTAGATCTGGGGTCAAATCTTTATTTTATAAAGAACAAATGTAAGTATTGTGAGGGGATTTACAGAACCTGAATTCATTGTAGAAGGGAGAGAGATCAACTTTATTGCACTTCCATGTTTTCCAATTGAGGGAGTGGGTATATGGGAACCTGAGCTCAGTTAGCAGCTCTGTGACAGGTTCAGGGGTAGGGGCTGCCTCACCTAGCGTCAAACAAAACAGGTGATCTTAAATAGGGCTCCAGGAACTTCCACTGGAGACTGTGAGGGAAATTTGATTAACAAGGCACAGTTTTATGAGTTATAGTGGCTTATATTGGTTAGCTGATTTTGTATGTCTTATGCTAAACTTGTTGGTTGTGTGTGTGGTTAGGTGTGGAAATTCTTAATTATCAAGCATATTGCTCGTAAAAGCAGAGTTATAATGTTTAAGTATGCAGAGAAGAAGCTTTTTAGCAGTACCTGGGTACCTTTTTAAGGTGTATAGACATAGGAACAATCATTCACTGGGTTTTAAATTAGAATAATGGAACTAATTTCTGTTGATTCTACATTTTCAAACTGTTTTCTAAAAAATGAAATTGAAAAAAAATTTAAAAGGTGAACTCATATTTTTGAGATTGTCAGAGTGGTGGACATTATTCACTATAGTTAATAAATCCATGTGCCTCTGTGCTTTGCGGGCCACTTAATTGCAAGCAGGCATTACTTACTGGGTTGTCCAAAATGTAGCTTGATTATAATATCTATCCCTCTGAGCAGGGGTGATTTAATAAATGTTTCATGAGGTTATAATTATTCTCATCTTGTCCAGGGTGACAGGGGCAGGTGCGATGTATCCGGCATAGCTCAGCCTGACTAAAACGTACACCTTTTTGAGAGGGGGAGGCGGCTGCAGTGGCGGCCGGAGCCATGCTGCGGCTCTAGGCGCTGCTGTCCTGAAAGTCCGGGAATGGCTGCTGGGGCACGGCACAGTCCTGGCTGCCGCTGCCTCCAGCCTTGGCGTGGGCCCTCCGGGACACCGGTAGGCAGAGAGCGTAATTGAAGAAAGGGATTTATACAATGGTGCTTTTAGTCCTCCATCTCACCCACCCACCAAAACACCCACCCACGAATTAGCATACCTCTCCAAGAACAAATCTAGCCCAGGATTCATGAAATGGGGGGAAAAACTTACCATAAAATAGAAGAACTCAGTTATTTTGTAATAAATAATATACTTTAAAACTAGAGCTGATGTAATCAATATGATGCAAAAACAGTGTTATAATTATTTACACATACAACTCGATATACTAACAGTTTTGCAAATATAGATCATGCCTTTCTAATGATCCTGATTTCAGGACATTGGTGATGTGAAAGACATGGAAATTCTATTTAGAACATACTGGCTTAAATGTGTTTCACATGTTTTGAACCGAAGGGTAGATGGGGCCTCCATCTCCTCCTTTTCATGAGACTGAAGTATTAAAGTAACTGTCAGCTTACAGTATGCAAATATTATATATGCCTCTGTACCTTTCAGTATCTGTATTCAGCAGTCCCAAATATTATTAAATTGTTTTCTTTTTCATGATAGGTGTCCACAAATAATTATGGAATTGGATTTTTTTTTGTTATTAATTAGGTTCTGCAAATATTAATTACCACATTTAATCCTGCAAATACTGGAGTACATTACTCGTATCTTTTTCATGTCATATTAGATCATCTGCGGGAAATGTGGCTAGCTATTTCCCTGTTTAATCTAGAGTCAAGCGTTTTAGCAAATTATTCAATAATCTCCAAATGTTGATATACACACCACCTCCTGAACACACATGCATTTATATATTTACATACATTTAATGAACAAGAACAGTGAAATAATTTATATTGTGATCTTTTGCCTTTTTCATAGCTATTTTTCAGATTTAATCAATGCAGAAAGACCACAGGAAATGACAATCAGGGCAAGGAATGGTATTTTTGGTTTTTTGTTTAATAATAAAAGTCAGGTGATAGAACATGTTCTTTAACAGTGTGTAGTGTAGTCATGTGAAATTACTGAGCGTGGTTTTTTCTTTTCCAAAATGATGCATTCTTGATAGTCTGCCTAATCTTATTTTGTACTATGGATATCCCTTTGCATACCATATGTTCAACATAACAGAAATGTAATCCACAGCTGCCTGTAAAATTCAATTGTGGTCACAAAAGAAATTATAAGACACTTTTATTAGAAAGCAAGCCAGTCAAGTGACTTACCTGGCTGAAAGGAAAGGGATATTATGCAGGAAATTATTGCCTGTACTGTATTGGTGTGATGTATTAAATTTATGTGAGTCCTATTCTAATTTAGTGGGAAAAGAGCATTCATATAATGTTATATAGTTATGTACTTCATAGCAGTTTAAATAGAGTTCCTATGAATATTCCATACAGAAGATGGGGATACTGTCATTGGAACAAGTCTCTGTAATAATTACAGAATCATAACTATTCCTCTTTAAAATAAATAGAGACTGTTCTTAAGAAATACATGGGCGATGTTTCTTCTTTACATCACAGTCATCTGGAGACCTATAAAAAATTGGAAAACAAGCATGGCAATCACATATCAATTTAAAGGCCAATAATGGGCATTTATTAGGAAGGCAGGAGGAAAAAATAAATGTTTGGATTCCATATCTCCCAATCTGCAGATCACTCTAAAGTGATTTTGGAAAAAATTAGCAATTTCTGTATAGTTGATTTTATATTCACAATAAGTAAATATTTTTTGTGCAATCTTACTGGGCACCCTTTGATTTCAAGGCCCTTCTAGATGACTGAAAGTTAGAAAATTTAATTGACAATACGGCTAATGAACAGTTAGGTTATAATTTTCATGTTGGCTCTTTTGACTTTCTGAGGCTCTAATGATTATTCAACAAAATGTGTATTGTAGTTCCTAAGTCAGCGTGTGAGTAAGGTGGTCTTGAGAACAGAGCTTGATGTTTTAAAGGTGTATTTTGTATCTTTGAAACATAGCAATGCCTTGCATTTAACTGCAAATCCTGTGACATGGTAACATGCTTTAATGTACGCATTAATGTGTACGTGTCTGTGTTAATATGTATTATATATAGAAATATCTGTATAAGCATAGACATACACATACACAAGGAATACCTGAATTTTCATGCCTCTGAGAATGCAATGCATAAATTCACAATCCTATTGGATGTAACACACGCCTGTTACAGCGGGGATTACTGTAACACGCATATATCAAACTAGGAGTCCCGTGGAAAAGAAATATACATGGACAGATTCTTGATAGATGTTTCAGAGAGATGTTTATTTCTCCAGCTGCATGCCCGGGGCTCTGCCGAGGAAGCCTCACAGTCTGCACTGAGGGTCCTTGCCCGCACAGGGAAACACAAAACAACCAATGGGGAACGAGGCTGACCAGGGGCGAGGGAAACCCCGTGTCTGTCCCCTCAGGGTCCCTCTCCCAGGGCTACATGGCAGGGGGAGGGACCCCCACATTTCACCCGTTTATTTTTAACAAAAGAGATTTAAAACTTAACATTGAAAACAACTGGATAAACATAACAAGAACAGTTTCAAAACAAAACAAGCCACCCTCCTGAGTCTTTAAATGTCCAAACAGATTCTGTGGAACATCTTAGGGCTGACAGAAGGGAGACAGAACTCTCTGAGCATGCCTGTGGGGAAACTGAGGCAGGAGAGGGTTTAATTTCTTCCCTCCCCCTTTTCATCCCCCACTCGGCATTGGAAAGGGATTTCTGGGGAAACAATTGGCAAAGGTATGGTTTTGTGAGGGAAACCATGGATGAAAAAACAGATTGGGAATACACTGGGGGTAATAGGACATAGGGTAAAAGGGAAAGGTGGGATTAGGAAAGGGAGACTGTAGGGGGGGCTTATAATGGAGATATTGTCTAACATGACTACGATTTTTTGCATATATACTGCCTTTCACAGGAACACCATCAGGCCCAGCGACCTGTGATGCTTGTAACCCTTTTCCACCTTGTGTAATTTTGAATTCCACCACCTCTCCATCTCCCAAGCTTGGGATGCATTTTTCAGGGTTATTCTTTTTAATAGCAGTTCTATGCACGAATATGTCTTGCTGGTTGTCACATCTCGTTATAAAACCATAATTTTGTTTAACATTATACCATTTTACTACTCCTAAAATCTTAGCTACTATGATCTTTTCCTTTTTCCGAGTGGCTGCTGTTTTCTGTCTCGCTGTGTCTTTGCTCTCTCTTTCGGTTGCTCCCGTGTTGGAATTGTCGGGGCTGCTCGTGCCTGAGCGCTCTTCCCGGGGTGGCATTCGGGGCCGGGCGGGCGGGGCCAGGCCGGGCCACGCCGCTCAATTCTCTGTACGTCGCCTCCTCTGGTCGCAGCTTCGCTGCTGCTGCCAGGCGCTGCATCCACGTCTCGGCCGGGCCCCCGAGCGATGACTCTCCCACGCCCTGCTTCAGTGCGTGTTTTGGCTGGGTGAGGCTCCGCTCCGCCGCCACCGCTGCCAGCCGCCGCCCGTGCGCCGCCCCTCTCATTCGGGCTTTCACGGGGCTCGCTCCACCACGCGCTGCGCGGGGCCGGGCAGGCACCACCGGATCGTCCCCCTCCCGCCACGCCTCTCCTCGCCTCGCCTCGCCCCGCCACTGACACTGCGGCTCGCGTGGCTCCGCCCGCTAGCGGGAATTGCCTCACTGCTGCTCACAGAGCACTCGGTGCACGTGGCCAAGGCTGCACGGTCCCTGAGGCATGCTTCCCTTCACCAGGACACAGCTGACATTGCTCAACAGTCTTGGTAATTAAATAATATTCACGAAAATATTCTTCCATCGGCATGTATTTTGACTCAAAAATTAACTGTGTCCAAATGGTGTTCCAAAAGTCTTTGGTAAGAATTAAATCCCAAGAAACATAGAAAAAGTTCTTAAACAACCATGAAAGGAAATGTTTCAGTTCTTTTTGAGCTTGAATCAAGCTAAAATTTACAAATCGTTGTTCAAGAATCATTTTAAGATAAATGTCCACATGCGGCTCTGAGAGCCAAGAGTCTTCCCATGGTTCCTCCATAGTTTAGATATGGAATAGCAGAGCAAAACCAAGGGGAGGAATCCAAAGTTTCTAGGGTTTACTCACACAAATCAGTCGCTTAGGGATCAGGGATCGTTCTGCTCACAATTCACCACCATTTGTTACAGCAGGGATTACTGTAACATGCATATATCAAACCAGGAGTCCCATGGAAAAGAAATATATATGGACAGATTCTTGGTAGATGTTTCAGAGATGTTTATTTCTCCAGCCGCATGGCTGGGGCTCTGCCGAGGAAGCCTCACAGTCTGTGCTGAGGGTCCTTGCCCACGCAGGGAAACACAAAACAACCAATGGGGAACGAGGCTGACCAGGGGCAGGGGAAACCCTGTGTCTGCCCCCTCAGGGCCCCTCTCCCAGGGCTACATGGCAGGGGGAGGGACCCTGACCCACGCCTAACCATTAATACTGCTGCCTTTAGCTATTGCAAGAAAAAACATCTTTCAACTTCCAATTTAGAGAAGCTCATTAGAATTTTACATATCAAAATGATCATGTGCCTTTAGATATATTGCCAAGCACAGTAATGAATAGTATAGTGTTATAAGAATTCTAACCATTTATGCCAAACTGTATAATCTGAAAAGAGCACTGGCATAATTAGCTCATACATCTCACATATACCAAGCACTGGTGGCAAATTGTAGTGTTTCCTTATACTGGAGTATCTAACACACATTTTTTTTAAAAATGGTCAATTTTAGAGGCTGATAATCTGAAAGTACAAATGAATGGCCTCATTAGTAATATCACTACTGAATTCAGGATTTGGCACATTAGTAATATGTATGTGTTACTTCTTCTTGGTAGCAGTATTAATTTTGGGCCTTGTCTGATAAATTATAATGTTTTCCCTTTTTCATGCTTTTGTAATATTAATCTATGATAAAAAATGGACTGGTTTATATAGATGTAATTTTACAGTGTAACCACATATTATATATATATATGTATTTAAATGCAACTACCTGTACACATGTACTTAGTCCTACACATGTATACACAGTTCTTCTGTGTACATACAAGCACACATATGCTTTATTATGTGAGCAGGCTATACAGTCATTACAGAACAAGAATTTCAGTTCAACTTCATGCATTTAAATATTTCCCCTTAAAAATAGTAATAATGCAAACAGGTTAATTTACAAAGAAATCTATTTAAATGCAGTGAGGTGTATTCCATATAACTCTACAGGAACATAAAACATGATGCATTATGTTTTATTTTACACCTTAGAAGAATAGTAGCACCATGAATTTCAATCAATAATTCCTTTAGAAGTGTAGAGCAGTTCATATTCTCTGTGCTGAATTCTTCAATATGCATCTTATAGTGACCACAGTATGTATGAGCTTTTGAAATACATTTATTAATTTCAACAGTAAATATGGTAGCTCTCAGACCAGAATATCATTGCATCATGTATAGTTGAGACACCTTTATTTTTTGCACTTTGGACTTAGAAAAATTCTATACAAATTATAATGTTAAGTAATTCAAAGTATAATGTGGAGGAAAGATGAATGGAAAGACTTAAATCTTAGGTGCATAATTCATTCTAACAGTTTAGAAATACTTGCCTTCATCAATTTATTGACTAATATAAGCAGCATTCCAAATAAACACATAGAGGAAAATGCATTGCACAGTCATCCTGGTGTAAATACCTGCAAATTGCTATAGACACAAAACATAACCAAGCTGTGAAGCCATTAAAAACACATCACAGCAGGGAAAATTGTCAAAGTAGTTATACATCAACTACTGTGTAATGCAGATCTGATCCCCAGTCTCAGAAAGCAAGGCCCTACTTTAAGATATAGCGAAGTGCCTCACATCTCTTTGCACAAGCAGAGGCTGCCAAAAGAGAAATGCAGGCAAAGACGTTCCACAGATCTGAAGTGCTTTTATCTATCCTTAGAGAGAGAATTCTTCCAGTCTTTGGATATTAGAGTGATCTATGCTAGCAAGAAGGAAGGTAAAGGCAGCAGGTGGATTTTCCTGCAGTCGGGAGCAACAGAGGGCTTAGTCCCAGGCGGCTGCTGCTGCTGGTGTGGCTGGCAGGGGTAGATCGCTGATCACTCATGCATATCAATAACCATGCATACTTGAAATTTCTCATGACATCATTATTACCTTTGCCTCTTGCGGTCCAGGACCTCTGATCATGCTGGACTGGTCCACATTTTGACGCTAAAGGTCCTCCAGTGATGCCACTTTTCTCCTTCTTTCAGACCGGGGACAGCAGCAAGCCAGCGACTGCTTCTTCCCAGTTCTAGGAGTCCTGAGAAAGCAAGGATTTCCCCCCTGCAAAACACACATACATGCAAGATATTTACAGTCAAGTTGCTACCATTTGGTAAAAATCTCTATACCATGCATAATCTAAAGTGATCAGGAGCTGGATCCTCAAATCATCTTGTCACTTTTTACTGAAATGTGATTTTTTTTTCTTCCTTACACTGCGCTGGAAATTGCGGATGGTTTTACATCTTTATAGAGTCAAAAGAGTCTTTTGTGAGGCTGAAGCAATTTATAATGCAAATAGAAGCTTGTGAAGGGATGAATGCTTTTTCAGTCTTATCACATCTTGATACACCTTAATAGCTGGGTTTTTTCTGATATTAACAGATGAATTGTTGGCTATCCCTGATGGAAATTACTGACTGAAAGAAAAAGTTCGGAATAAACTTTGAAGACAACAGATCTCTTTTGGATGTTATTAGCTGAGCATGCGCACATGCACAGACACACATCAGGTCATGATTGCATAAAAGGATGACTATTTTAAAGCAACACTGGTACTCTTGGAGGAAACTGCACATCTATCAAAAAAAAAATTTGGATTCTAGCAAGGAAAGCTAGAGGGGAGTGAGTTGTTATCTTTGGTTATCTAGCTGTATGAGTGTTTTGGTCTTCATAAAGCTAGATAACTGAAAGTAAAAACTCCTTCAAGATCATCGTACATCATGTGAAAATGAAAGACTACTGCAAGAGAGTAAAAAAAAACCCCAAATAAACAACAAAAAAAAAACAACCGAGAAAGGTCAGCAATTCTCATTGAATCAACATTTTTATAGCTAAAGGTGGGAGTGGAGGGAATTAAATAGCATACTTAGCCCAAAATATGAAATTGTCAGATGCTGAATGATGCAACAAGGAAATTGTACCAATGGTAAACATTGCATGTGCAGCCATTGCTGTTAAATAAATAAATAAAGAGAAACCTAGACTAGTTAATGCTTAACTGAGCTGAGATTTTTTTTTTCAGAAAGTTATTTGAAAATGCTGTTTCATTTTGCAAAATTATTCATTGCAATGAAATGGCTTTAAAAATAAAGCTGATAGTTGGTTAGGATGATGATGATGGTTGCTGTTGGTGGTGATGATACAGTGTGGACTGAACTGGAAAAAAATCAGTCTGCATTCATCTTAGACAAACCACTGAGGGATTTATTTCAAATAACACGAAACCATGCTTTCAAAAAAAGTTTACATTGAAGTGTAGGCAAGCTTAACAATTTATAGCTACTGAGAACTTGGTGCAACTGCACAAGGATGAAAAAAGTGATGGCTGTTTTTTATTCTTCTGTTCAAAATGCAAGCACAGATGCTTCTCTGTTCCAAGAAGGTTTCCTTGAGGAGGCTATTGAAGCAGAAGGACACGATGGAGATGAGATTGCCTCCTCCCTTGTCAGTGTTAAAAATGTTCTGTCTTACTCTGTGCCTAGCATTGGAAATGAAAGTGACATTTACTAAAAAAATCCACGTGTGTGCCTCCTCTCTTCTTGTTTAAGGATGATCAGATCTATCTAGGAAACAGTTCTGGCATCCCAAACTGAAATAATTAGGACGTATATAGACCTGACAGAAATGGAAAGGGGGTGGGGAAGCTGACGGTCTGTCTTGCTTAATTGATTCCGTTAAACGACCTGCAGGAGATGTGAACGGCTGGGCACTCCCATTCCCACGCTCAGGGTAAGTGGCAATTCCATGCCTCGGCAGCCCGTGACAGACAGCTCTGCTGGGGGCTGCAGAATGAAAAAACCCTCAAGTGCACTATACCATACTCATCTCCATTGCCTCCATAAGTGGAGGTATTTCCCACCCACAGCCATCTGCAGGCTCCCAAGTGAGAACACCAACTGCTCTGTGGCTGCACACTCTCTGTTAATTCTGGAACCTCAGTACAAGTTCCTTGGGAGCAAGTTTCACTTTTCTGCCCTGGCCCAAGTATTGCAGATGATTTAAGAGAGGCAAGGTAGACGCAAGGCAACCTGGGAGGTGCAGCTATGGAGACTGCGCCTCTCTTCCCTGATGGAAAAAAATAGCAGACATAATGTGTTGACCTTGCAAACATCTGATGGGTTTTAGTAAACACTTGTTTGGGTGCTATTCATATTTATCATTATTACAGTTTAGGCACCTTTTACAGTGAAATTGAGCAGGTTTAATTTTTAAGGGCAACATTTTCCTTTGAATTCAATCTAAACATCTTTCCAGAGGCAGACTAGTGTCTAACACTATCTTAGAAATTGAACATTTCTAAGGTAGATTAAAATAAGATCAGAGATAAGGAAACAATTCTCAACGTTCTTCATAAATTAAAGGGTTGACTTTGTACAGGCTGTTAGTTTGTGGGTTTGGTGTTTCGAGGGGTTTTGGTTTTGTTTTGGTTTTTTTCAATTTTTACTTAAGAATTGGATGACATAAAATACTGTTTGGGTGTTTATAATGGAAATACTTACCTTTACATCACATACTCTGAGAGAAAGGAAGCAGAGAACCATCAAACAGGTCCTAGAAACAAGACACGCACTGTTGATTTAAAATAAATAATTAGCCTCCAAAGTAATCTCATCTTCCCTGTAGTTCCAAATATATTCTATAGGATTTTTAAGGCTTACTTGGTGGCTTTTTTACTGAGATTCAGCTAGTATCCCAGCCAATCTGTATTTACATGAATTCCCACTTTAGCTGCTGTACACATGCCAAAGTTTTACTACTGTAGTGACCACTGAGAAGCCCCTTGTTTATTTACATTTGAAGCACTGTTTGTGCAACCAGTCTTTCATTTTGAGTGCCTGTATGCCTTTCATTTACTTCTATCCAGGGGTGCTATTTACCTAGATCGATTGTCTACGACAATTAATATTTACATTACAAAGTATGTGGTTTTCTTTCTGAAAGACCTTCAGTTAAGGCAATAAACTGTTTTCTGGGGAAACCTATTGTTTACTCAGGCATCCAGTGGAGTCAATTAACTTAAGCTTTTGCTTGCATCTTGGTATTTTACGCAAATTTGTTAAGAAAAACACCTAGGAAAACCACAAATTTTATAATCATGTTGTCCATTGTAATATTAAATTGATTTGTACCATATTGAAGTTACATGACTATAAATTAATAAAACACTACTACTACTACTACTACTACTACTACTACTACTACTACTACTACTATTACTACTACTAATTATATTATTTATTGTTGCTATTATTTTTCCTTCATTGCTTAGAAGCAAAATGCCCCATCTCCTGCAAATCTGACTTGAGAAAAGAGAGCATCTTAAAATGTAGCATGCTCTCCAAGTTTATGCCTGCCTCATGTAGCAAATAATGTTGTGCAAAATTATCTATCTGTAAATTGTTGTTTCCTTAAAACTTGTAAAAAACCCCAAACAATATACATTTTTAAACAAAAAGAAGTGTAAATATCAGTTGAGCAGTCCTTTGAAGGCTAGTTTTAGCACTAGGAAAAACCAGATCAAATTTATTTAGCATGCCACTGTCATAAAACAGTTGGAGTGAAATTGCAGGTTGTGTGAGTATGCATGTTAACTAGCAGGAATCCAGGCTTAGTCTCTGTGAAAAGGGAGCAGCAGTTGCTGTGCAAGGCCAATGTTAAAAAGGCAGCTGAATTTAACACCATCTGGAAGAAAAGATCCTTTCACAACTTTCTCACACCATCAGACAAAACTAGTATCTCTTGTTCTGGGCCCTTGTCTATGCAACCATACAATACTGAGTCATTATACTTTTGCTGAGAGAAAATTTGAGAACACAATATGGTTAACCAGTGAATGACCAAGTTTCATTGTGCCTGCTTAAGTCAATTGAAATCTAGGTCTAGAGCTATGAATGGCAGTATTGTTTTCCTCACCGGGGCTGTACTAAATGTCAGCACAGTGTAAAGAAAAATTTAAAATCTGCAAATAACTTACCAGATTTCAATTATAATATTTTCCCACACTAGAACTAATATCATTGCTAAGGTCTACAATGCCCAAAATACAAAAAGAATCAGAAAAAAATGAGTTCATTTACAATTTATTTTTTTCAGATAAACTTATTAATTTTCTTATGGGAACTTGAATTCAGCATATAGAGATGGCTTATTGTTTCCTGAGAAGTTCAAGTTATAAACCAGCTTTTTATGTAATTAAGAAAATAAACTGTGTCAGCAAGCTTGTATCTTGCAACTATTCCAACTCTAGCTTGGGACTGATAAAACATAAATAAGTATAATCCATATTACACAGGTTGCTTCTGAGTTGAGTCTAGGGAAAGATTTATGCTTGAATAATTAGAAGAAATAAGGCTGAAGTTGATAAACAAAGTAATAGGTAATGTATTTCTGTAGGTGCTAATGAAATATATTAATAGATCTCAGTGTAGATCCAGGTACCAGAAGAAATGTTTTCAGTTCTCTTAGTTTTTATTACCTTTTCTTTTCCTGCTTGATATGATAATAGTTTCTATTATAAATACTATTCAGTTCAGTCTTCTGTTTAGGATTCATATATCAATTGGCATAATGCAGACTAAGAAAAAGAAACAGTTCAAATACATTACAAGGAGTTAGTTACATATTTTATTAGAACATCTGTGTTTTTAATCTAATTGACTGTGACTTTGTTAGTTTCATTAAATGTCATACAGTTCTTAGCATAAAACTGCAAAGCAATGAGTAACTACACTTTTGATGAATAATACATCTGTGCCAACCACATTAACTAGTAAATTTCTAAGCAGAAACAATATCTGCAGCATTTGTCATTTGTAGTTCTATTGTGTAATACTGACAGAGACCACTCAGAGTGGCTTGTGAAAAATTAATGTTAGAAAAGTTGTATTTTCTTAAAATCTTTTGTTAAGTTAAGAACAATAATACGAATTAGGATAATCCAGACTTGAAGTATAAAGAGCAGAATGACACTAGCATGTTTATATTCCATTCATAGCAGGTAGAAAAAAAAGGCAAAACTCTGTAAGCCATAGTGCTAGTGGGGCTGTTGCATTGACAGTAACAAAAGCTGACAGTGAGGGAAACTATATTTACCAGTCCAGAAATTGGTTGTATGAATGGACATATTCATGAGTGCATCTATGCCTTCCTAAAGTTGCCATTAATATGCATTAACATAGAAGAAATTCATTATTTGTTTCAATTGAAATGGAAATACTTCAAATTCAATATGGGAAATATTTCATTTTACAAAGAACTTGAGTGTGCTGTCTTTTAGGGCAGATTTGGCCTTTCCCATGTGAATTAGAAGTTGTTTTCTCATTTCTGTTGACTAGCTCCAGAAGTGAGGGTAAAGTAGCAGTCCCACGGAGACACAATGAAAAAGTCCATTTAGATTTTTTAAATGCACAACACTTTCATCGATTGCATACTCTGGGATGAGCACAATAATTAGCTCTTACCTCCTTCATTATTTTAATTTACAGGAAAGAAAATGCCAGGCTTCTGACAATTAAATTTCCCCACTAAATGGTAAATGCATGAGATAAAAATGAATACATTTTTATGGACTTCTCTTGAGGGAATGGGAAAGGAGGAGAAAGGAGCCCTTTGGATTTGTAGTTGTCTACTAACAATAACCTATTTTGTTGTTCTTGAACCTGTTGCACATATTTAGCTATATACATATGTACATGTATATATAGACCTATAGATTTATAGTGTGTGGTGTAAAGCAGGTGTGAAGATTACCTGCAAGGTCCAGAGTCTAATCTGGATGAAATTGTTATTAGCTTTGCTGGGAGCAGGACTGAGTCTCATACCAGAGTGTTGTTGATTTATATACATACATATATTAGGAAAAAGGAAGGGGAGTGGGGTGTTCAGTCTGTCATTAAAGGTAACACAATTCCCCCCCTAATTCAATATAATTAAGACTAAGCAATCAGTGAGCCAAATTTTGCAGTCCTTGTTCTTAGAAGTGCCACTGAAAGATTGGATTCATGGTTGCCCATACTCATACATGTTGAAGACAGTGTGATTTGCTTTTGGATAAGTTGGAAAATAGGTCAATGAAATAGCTATCATTAATCTTCATAGATTTTGATATTGATCTTGTGTCATATCTGACGGTATTAATTGGGGAAATCTATTATTAAAGTGTAGCTTGCCAAGGAAGGAGCTCTGGCTGTCTACAGGGAACAAACATATCGGTCAGGGGAGAAGAAAGATTCTTTGGGACCCCAATGAAGGAAAGGCCCTGTGCTTTGGTCCTGTAGGGTCCATGGATGAGGATTCCCTTCTAGAAAATGAGGAAGCTGCAGGCAGAGCTGACAGGGGCCTGTGCCTGCTACCCTCCCACCCGAGCTCACCCAGTGTGGGTCTTGGCCATCCTTGGCAAGCTTGAGGCTTGCTGGCTTCCCAGAGAAGGGACACATCACCCTTTAACAGCTTTTTCAACTGAATTCAACTGAATTAAACCAAAGATGAGCAGAAACCTTGGTGTTGGAAACCTCTTGCTGCCCTGGTCTCAGCCGGAAGCAAGGGACATGCAGAAGGCACCCCTGCAAGACCTAACCCCCATGACCTCCCACTATTGAGGGCCACTGCTATGCCAAGATGGCAGTGGAGCTATTCCCTACCAGTGGAGCTTTGAGTGCCTCCTGCAACTGGGGTGCTGATTAGCATTTCCTAGAAAACCAGCAGCTGCAGCAGGGCTCTCCCAGGTGCTGATGGGCCAGGTTAGTCATGCTGGGGATCACCCTTCCTCCCACCCCCTTGGCTGCCTGCCTTTTTCTCCCCTATAGTCCTATATAATTACATACATATGTATTTAGCTTGTATACTTATATATAGTTATAGACACAATTAATAATTTAGGTTCTTCTATCTGTTGGGCTACAAAGTGTGCATTATTAATTACAGCTATTAATTGTTGCTAGTGATTAATATTAACTAGCACTTCCTTTACTAAGAAGCAGTCATTTGTGTCCACAGGCTCACACAAACAAGCTATAAAAGCAGAGTCCCCTCCTAGCAGGTATTGCAAAGTAACTGAGTTATTATTATACTGGTTTGTCATTATCTCAAGGGCTTTTATTTGCATGTGGAAAGCTCCTCCTGTGAATAAAGTGAAAACTCTCCAGGTGAGCAACTGTCTCTGGCTTGAGGGTTGCCTGGTGGCCCCTTGCCTGGCTGTTCCGGTTTGGTCAAATTTAGAGATATATCCTCTGAGAGAAGACACAACCAACCCTCCCCCACCAGGTTTGGGGGAAAAAAAATTTCCTCGAAGGAAAGTGAAAGAGATAAAACCTATTTATTTAACAAACACACGGGAAAAGGATAATAATGTTAAATAATAAAATCTTTTGCTGTGAAGAAAAAACCTGGGAAAGCATTAGACTCCTCCCTTTGGTCTCCTCGGAGCTGGGGCTTGGCCCAGGGCCAGGCCCTCTGTGCTCAGTGGAAAGTCCTCCCAATGTATTCTGATATTGAAGCAATCCACGGAAAAAGGGAAAAATCTGAAATTCCAGGGAAGGAAAAAAAGTTCAACTCTCAGTCTCTCTCCAGAGAAGAAGAAACCAAAAAAAAACTGGCTGAAAGCTGGCTGGGAAAAAGAAGTCTGTGTGACCTTGAACAAGCTGCAAACTGCTTTGAAAAAGTTTTGCTCAGGTTTTCCTTCCCCCTCTCTGGGTCAGTTTAAAGGCATAGAAAGGCACAAGAATTAATTTCTGGGCATAGGCACCGATATGGGATACACATCATAAAGTCACCCCAAGACACTGGCACACCCTGCTGCCTGGCCATGAGGACTGCATGTCGAGGGAGACACTGGCAGCCAATAATGGTTCTGGCATGCCTTTGTGCAAGTTTACATCATCATAACATGGCAATAAGGGGGGTGGTGACAGTGGTACTGGGAGCTGCTCCCTGCCCCCCTTCCCTCCTCGCGCCTCAGGAAAGCCTCCTGTGCAGTGGAGAGTTATCTCTTGACCAACGTGTTCTCAGAAGGCTCTGCTCTCCCCTCTAGATAGAAAGAAGTTGACGAGAGGTTGTTTACAAAAAAATTATGAGTCTTAAGTACTTACTAAAGCCAGTTAATAACATCATGCATGGACATTTAAACTTGTTGGAAGGATTACAGAGAAATCATGCTGTCCACAGCTAATGATACCATCTTAACATTTCAATTTTTTAAGATGTAGCTAAATCCACCTCAGTATAGTGCACAACCACTTTCCTTTCTGCCTGCATGGAGGCCAAGGAACACAAGGAGTAAGGGTAAGTATGATACAAGGACACCTGGTCAGACGGGGACATTCCTCAGTTCCAGCTGCCTGCTATTGCCTTTTCTAGTTCAGTGTTCTATCAACAGTCAGGGTAAAGCTTCATTTCTAAAATGCACCCTAACGACTAATGTTGCCTCCCCAGTATCAAGGCCTTGCTAAGTTTTTTCTTTCATAGGTAAACAACAATGGTTCCAACAGAGTTGCTCTTTCCTAGGGCTCTGCCATAGGCTGATAATGAGGGCTAATTTTTCCATGCTAGAATTTTTTTGCTTTAATTACCTCTGAAGCAATATTTGATACAATGCAAATGTTTCTGGTTAGTTGCTACATCAATAGTAGATTTACAGCATCTTCTAAGAAGCAGCATTTGGAAAATGATGTTTTGTTTGTAATGTTATTCAGTTTTATTTTATTTTAATCTGGGCTACACCTAAATAGAGGTATTTGTAAAATAACTTATAGAAGAATGGCAAACACACACGTAATGTAGACATAATTGATGCCTTTTCCTGGTTTTAAAATCAAGAGTCAAACACGGTTAGAAGGGAAAAAGGGATTTTACAATGTAAAATCATAGGTTAGCAAGCATAGTCCTGGAAGGGATATCCCTGCTAAGGGGTGCTTACAGCTTCCTCTGGGACCTGATAGAACCTATCAGCTGGCCAGTTTGAATATGGACAATTCTTTAAGCCACTTAAAGTTGTGACCGCCTCTGTGATACACACTTAAGAATAGACAAACTTCCCCCCCCAAGCTCTCTCTCGTTTCCGGTGCTGGGACAGGTGGCTGCGGGGCCTGAGCTGGGGCCAGTGGGCCCGGCCCAGGCCCTGCTCGGGCCAGGCCAGGCCAGGCCACAGCTCCAGGATGACCCCCCCAAGCAGGGCTGTGGGCAGCCACAGCGGCTCGGAACCACCCCCCCCTCTACAGCGGCCAAGATTTCAGCAAAAGCGGCACCTCTGTCCGGCAGAGGTGGTCAGGTGACCGACCAACAGCGATAAGGCACACAGCTGCAAGGCTGAGGTGAGATTAACCCTTTTATTGCTGTGAAGAGCTGAAAACCTGAGGGAAGAGAGAGAGAGGAGATGCTTAAAGCTGAAAGTCTGTTGTGAAGCTATGATATATCAGAGTATCCTGTTGTAATTTCATGAAGATATGGGGGGTGGAGTGTTCAACTCATAAGCAAAAGCACCTGCGCTGAGATAGGCAGATGCTGATGCAGCTGTAATTTCATGAGAAGTTTGGACAGGGAGAGATGGAAGCGATGAGGACTTTTGCTCCACACGGGAAAGGAGAAAACCTCAGTTCCTAGAGATGCTCCCAGAGATAGTCCTAAAGATGAAGATGAGGAGGACCCTTTGCTCCCAGGGAAGGAGGAGGGCCTCTGTTCTTAGAGATGAAATGCTCCCAGAGATGGGTGAAAAGAACTTTTGTTTCTGAACGACTTGTCATACATGAAATCCCTATTTGTGCTTGGTCTTTGCATATTAAGTGCTTTAATTAATTTTGAGCTTAACATTTTTAAATTGAATGTTAAAATTAACCCATCAGCCCAGGTACACTAATCAAGTTTTTATGGTCTTCCTGTGTTTACTGTATACTTTTACAAGTGTTTTAAGATGTGTTGGATGTATTTTTTTTTATGTTTTACTTGTATCTTGGTTTCAAGGCAGATTTAAAAAAAAACCCAGTTGCCACGGACAGCCCAGCCCCCATGGCCGTACCCTGTAGGCACCTGACCCTTGTCTCAACTAATATCACCCCTCTGACCAGGAGGAGCCATTGGTGGACGGAGATGGTCTGTCAAAGGGAGAGCACCAATCACCTTGAACCAAAGGGGTGGGCTGTGGGCAGACTGTGGGCGGAGCAAAAGCTATAAAAGGGAGCAAAACAGACACGCCTTTCTCATTCTCCCTTCCTCTCCAGCTTGCTAAGGCAGTGCTGGAGAAACCTACCCCTTTTTAGGGGCTTTTAGAAATAGATTTCTTTTTGACCAGCCTAGACTGCAAGTTTGTTTTTTTTTTTTTTTCTACCTGAGGTTCAGAGCTGCCTTAAGCCAAAAGCTCCTGAATCCCTGCGCTCCTGGGGCATACCTCTTGAGCCACTAGGATCCCAAATTTTTATATTTTGTTAGTTTTTGCAATTTTTCAATTTTTCTGTTTTAATAAATTGTTTTAATTTCTACAAAGAGTTGTCTCATTCCTCACAGGCTCAACCTTAAAATTGTACCCCAAAAACTTCAAGAGTGGACCCTTGAAAGCAGTTGCGGGAAAAGCTGCAAGTCGGGGGAAGACACTCACATGCAAGCAGAGGGACCTCTTCCTAAATGGACTGAACAATATTTGGAAGTGGGGGGGTGTCTCATTATGATAATGTTTTCATAACATGAGCAAGAAGAGACTTCTCTTTCTAAAAGGACTGAACAAGGTTATTATGGAAGTGGTAAACAGACTGAACATCTTAAGGGTTGTCTTTTTCCATTGTCAGTGGGAGAAGGGAGGAAGGTGGGGGGAGGAGGAGAGTTCTGAAGGTATGGTATAATTTTTTTCCCTCTTTTTACGTCTGGTAATAAACTTTATATTCTTTTAAGTTTGGTGCCTGCTTTGCGTTTCTCCCAATTCTTATCTCACAGAAGATAAACAGTAATGAGTATTTTGGACCAAACCACTACACCTTGGTATTTATTTTAAGGATCCTTAGGTGCACACGTCCAGGCTAAATGCATTGAAATGCACACCGCAGTGCCCTCCCCAAAAAGATCTGGTATAACATTATAGGTTTTACTAATTAGCATATCTATCAAAAATTCCCCAATGAGAGGCTTGAATGAGCCCCCCTCCCCAAGGAGCCTTCCCCTGGATGGTTCTATCTTAGTTTACAGAATGTGTTCTGGAGAGGACCTTGGGGTCTGGGGCACACTATCTTCTACCTATGAAGCTTCTAAAATGTTTAGTCTCTCAGCTTAACAAACATGTCCAAGAATGTAGGCAAAAAGCACTAAGAATACAGAAGTTGTAAAAAAGGTATAACAGGGGTATAAAAGAAAAGGCAAAAATCTTCATGGCATCATTTCCCCCCTTTTAGAGACTAACAAAACTCTACCTTGTCTAGTCTCTTCTCTACTCTATTCTTTACCGGCAGAACCGGTTTACACAACCGGCTGCTCTACAGGCAATTACACAGAGAATAATTACAATTACAGCTATTATGAATATTTCTTTTACCCAGGCCCAGTTTGGTAACCATGAGGTGAGGGTATCAAAAATATGATCAAAATTTAAGGTGTTATTTCTAGAAGCTACTTCATGTAGAATTTGGGTTCCCTTCCCCATTTTGGTCCACATAAGAACAACAGGTGGTATTGACAATAGCACATACACCTCCTTGTGCAGCAAGTATGAAATTGAGAGCTATCCTGTTTTGCATAACTGCAAGGGACAGACTGTCAACTTCTTCCTGTAAGGCTGAAATTGCATCTGCAGTATGCTGCTCAATACGTTCAATGACAGCCGAGATGTTTACAATTGCTCTCTCTAGTTCAACCACTCCGTAAGCAGGTACGAGGGCTCTGATTATGCTATGGAAAAGTGTGGGACGTTCAATGAGGGGATTAAGAGATCTTTTTCTCCTCTCATTTGGTTTTTCAAGATGGTCAAATATTGTTATATTTGGTACCACAGCCCCAATGGCACAAGCCTGGTCTTTGTTCACGGGCATAACTTTGCAGGCCTTATCACCACATATACAATATAACCCCGTCCCAAATGGCTGAGCCAGCCTCCACCCTGTCAGTTTCATCTTTGCTGCAATTCTTGGGTCTATTATTTCCCTGAAATCTATCTTATGATAATATGAAGGAAGAATGGCTTTTCCTGTGGCGTTTACAATTGCACAAGGAACTTTATAGTTTGCATGCTCTACCAGGCTATTCAGGGGTATGGGGGGCAGAAGGGTGCTATTCATTGATTCCCACGTTTCAGTGTGGTTCTCTTCCATTAAAATGCCAATCAATGTCCAGTGACCCCTCCCATCCAGGGGTGGTAACTGAGTATAGATCCAGCAATTGCTCTTATTAAGAATTTTGGACACATTTTGGACCACAGTCTTATGCAAATCATGGGGTGAACCTTGAACCATGGTTACCAGTTGGGCAAACAGCAAACGTGAAAAACAGTTTAAACAGCATCTTTCTGATTTGTATCAGTCTCTGTCTTCTTGGTAGTTTCAGGAGCAGAAGCTATCTTCACCCTAGAGTAGTGAATCCACGGTCCCTTGCCAGCAACCTTGACCGCAGTAAAAGTGGTCAGCAAAACTTGGAATGGTCCCTTCCACTTGGCTTGCAAGGGGTAGCTGTCCCACCACTTGATGTAGACCCAGTCTCCAGGCTGGAATGGATGAGCAGGTGTGTCCAATCCTATTGGTTTGGATAACATGACGAATCTCTGGAGCTTCTGCAAAGTGGAACTCAGAACCATTAAATACTTCTGCAAATCATTTTTACCTCTAATATGAATTTCTCCTGGGATATGTGGAACCTGGTATGGCCTGCCATATAATATTTCATAGGGACTGTGTCGGGAGAGGCGCGGGAGACAAGCACCATGATATCATGATCAGCAAGTCTCAACTTTATTGTCTTCTCATCTCATACTTATACAGCACTTAAACAGCTCATACATATTGCAAAAGCTGAGCTCATGATTGGTCATCTTCTCTCGTGGGAACAACACGCCCTGCGGCAACAGTTTCCACATTCCAGTTTGCTCCTTCTGTGGGGCTGGCTGGTTTCTCCTGTTACATATCCTGCTGATAAGAAACCGCTTTTCCCAAGATAAACTGACCTTACATTCCGCAAGGCTCTATCTTATCATGTCCTCTACTGCGCAACCATTCCTCAGATAAGCTCTCCACAGGACTGATGTTGTCCCTTCTCCTTGGCTGTATGTGGACTCTCAGCAAGGCTATAGGCAGGGCTTGAAGCCATGTCATGGATGTCTCTTGACAAATCTTGCAAATCTGGGTTTTGAGGGTCCCATTCATGTGTTCAACTTTACCACTTGCCTGGGGCCTGTATGGTGTGTGCAGGTCCCAGGTAAGTCTCAAAATCCTGCTAACTTCCCCAACCACTGTTGCAACAAAATGTGGTCCCCTATTTGATGACATTGCCAAAGGAACCCCAAACCTTGGAATTATATGATTGAGCAAAGCTTTCACTACTTCTTTTGCTGTGTTGGTGCGACAGGGGAAAGCCTCAGGCCATCCACTGAAGGTGTCAACCAGTACCAGCATATACTTGCATCTTTCTTTGCGTGGCATCTCAGCAAAATCTATTTGCCAATAATCTCCCGTGAGATCTCTTGTTTTTGTCACTCAACACAACTCGCTTGTGTCAGGGCTGTTTTTACAGCAGGTTTCACACTTGCTTGTTACAGATTGTACAATATCAGTCATCTCTCTCCCTATCACTACTTTCTTCAGATGTTTTAAAAGATTTTCTGTTCCCCAATGGGTACTTTCATGCTCTCGTTGGGCTATTTCTCGAAGGATCAGGGGTGGAACTATGACTTGTCCTACTGGGGTAACAGCCCACCCACCTTCTTTGATTTCAGCCTTAAGTAACTTAATTAATTTGTGATCCCTCTGATCGTATTTTGGGGTAAATGATGACAAATCTATCTCTTTCTGTGGTACCACTGCAAAAATGCCTTTTTCTGCAATCCCCTGGGCTGTTTCGTCAGCAAAATGATTTCCCAGTTCAGGGGCTGTTTTCCCTTTTTGATGACCCTTGCAATGCATGATAGCCACTTTTGTAGGCTTCCAAATACTCTGTAAAAGTGCAAGAATTTGCTTAGCATGCTTAACCTCATTACCTTGAGCAGTCAGCAAGCCACGTTCCTTCCAAATAGCTCCATGGGCTTGAACAACGCTGAAGGCATATTTGGAATCAGTCCATATGTTCACTTTCCTCCCCTTGCTCAGTTCTAGAGCTCTCATTAGTGCAATGAGTTATGCTTTCTGTGATGATAAATCTGGAGGCAAGGCTTTTGCCTCAATGATTTTATCTGAGGTGGTTATGGCATAACCGGTCATCTTCTTACCGTTTTTCATGAAGCTGCTCCCATCAGTGTACAATTCCCAGTCTGGATCCTTCAAAGGAACATCTTTCAGGTCTGGTCTGCTGGAATAAGTCTCCTCTATTGTCTGCAAACAATCATGCTCAGGCACACTGTCAAGTAACATGGATGATAAAAACATTGCAGGGTTTACCACAGAAGTTGTCTTTAGAGTAACATCGTCCTGTTCTAACAACACAGATTGGTATTTGAGCATTCTGCTAGGGGAGAGCCAGTGTCCCCCCTTTTGCTCCAGCACATTTATCACTGCATGGGGTACATACACAACAATGTGCTGCCCAAAGGTGAATTTACGGGCCTCCTGTATCAGAAGGACTGTTGCTGCCACAGCTTTCAAGCATCTTGACCAACCCTGGGCTACATTGTCAAGTTGTTTTGAAAAATAGGCCACAGCTCTTCGCTGGTCTCCAAGGTGCTGTGCCAGTACCCCCAGAGCAACATTCAGTCGCTCATGTGTAAAGAGTTCAAAAGGTTTAGTCAAGTCTGGCAGCCCCAGAGCTGGGGCTGACATCAGGGAATGTTTCAGCTGTTTAAATGCAGCCCTGGCATTCTCTGTCCACATAATTGTCCCTTTTTCAGCTGCTTTAAGGACCTCATACAAAGGTCTCACCAGGAGACCATAGTTTGATATCCACAGGCGACACCAACCTACCATTCCCAGGAAGGCCTGCATCTCCCTTGCAGTATGGGGCTCTGGAAGTCGACAGATGGCTTCCTTCCGTTCTCTGCTGAGTTGTCGATGTCCACGGAAAATTTCTAGGCCCAGGTATACTACTGTTTCCCCGGCAACCTGTGCCTTCTCTTTCGAGACCTGATACCCACTTTGGCCTAAAAAGTTCAACAGACTTACAGTGAGCTCGATGCAGTCATCTCGTGTCTTGGCCGCTATCAAGATGTCATCAACATACTGGAGAACCGCTCCTCCTGGTTCTTGTTTACTCCAGTCCTCAAGCTCCTTTGCCAGCTGGTTTCCGAATATGGTCGGGCTGTTTTTGAATCTTTGTGGTAAAACTGCCCAGGTGAGCTTGGTCTTTCTCCCTGTTTCTGGATTCTCCCACTCAAAAGCAAAGAGTTCTTGGCTATTCTTGTGCACAGGAATGCAGAAAAAGGCATCCTTGAGATCTAAAACAGTGAACCACCCTAATTCATTTGTTAGTGTTGTCAAAAGTGTGTAAGGATTTGCTACCACTGGGTGTATGTCCTCTGTTATCTTGTTGATTTTCCTCAAATCCTGTACCAACCTGTAGCTTTTACCATCAGCTTTCTTTACTGGCAAGATTGGTGTGTTGTACCTGGATTCACATTCCACTAACAACCCAAATTTGAGAAACTTTTCAATCACAGGTACTAATCTGTAGAATTTTGTGTTTTGACTCGTCGGAGGAAATAATTTGAAGAGATAGGACTACACGATTAATTGGGTTGATTGCTTAAAATAACAAACGCATCAGTCGAGGCATGATAATTTGCAATACCTCTGAATAATGGCGAATAATCACAAGATTTAGAGTTACATCATAGTTTATAACTTTCTAATCCAATAGGCACTTAAAACGACACTTTGTTTTAGATTTATGACTTATCACCTGTGGCACTTCTCACTGCAATGCAGCTGTGTCTTGACCAATAACTTCTCATGTCACATACACACAGATGTCTCTATTATACCATCTACATTCTTAAGTTAAACTATATAAAATCACACTATTATATTTAAAACCCTCCACCAGAACGCCCAGTGTTCATTTTTACTTATAACTATAGGAACACAGGCTTGTGATCCTGTTGCTTAAGATCTATAAATCTCTGTCAATTAAGCCAGACCTAGTCTCTTCCAGGGTTGTAAATCAAGGCCTCCTCTAATTGCAGGAGTTTCTACTCCTCTGTCTCCCACATCTCCCCCTCCTTTCTGCACCAAAAAAACTCCCATTGATGGATTTATCAATCATTTGCTGCACACATTGAAACAGACAAAGTACCATTATGACAACTATGGCTGCCAAAATGTATAGGCCTGTTGTAAGACATTTCTTTACCCACGATGCTAAGCCCCATCCACTAAACAAATCATCCACCCAAGTTCCATCATCGATTCTTATTTTTGACACACCCTCTTTAAGTTGGTGTATGCTCTTATGAATAGATTCTGAGTGGTCAGACAGATTCATACAGCACATCCCCTCAAAGTCTTTGCATCCATGTCCATGGGATAGCAAAAGAAAATCAATGGCTGCTCTATTTTCCAAAGTTGCATGCCTCACATCTTTGACATCTGCTAAAAGGCCACTTAATGCAAGGGACATGGCATTAGATTGTTTACTCAGCCAACATCCCAACCGATCCAACTGCTTCAACGCAGCTACTGAGGCAACTGGTGGCATAAGAAGAGATGTTGCAAGCCTTTTTCCATAACCCATGGGGTAAAATCATCTTTATATTCTGGTCCGTATTGATGGGCAAAAGATCTTTTTTGTCTGTGTCTTATGTTGGCAATTGTCTTCTGTGGATGGTATCTTTTCAGCTTTATACCGACTAGCGCTTGTATTTCAATGCCTTAGAAAGCCTCGAGCAGCCCAGAGAGGCAGCACAGGCGATCTAGCACCTTAATAGCTCTAAAATCGGTACCTGTATCAGCTGCAGAGCAAATACCATCAGCAGAAGCAAAGAGGGAGAAATATAGCTCCCTGCCCGCTCAATTTCCTGCAGTTAGAAGCCTTAAGAAAGAGAGAGACAACCACAGATGTTCACAGGAAGATAGCTGAGCTGAGAGAGGGTGGAGCCTCCCCTCGACTATCCTTTATTCGGAGAAGAGGGAAGGGGAGGACCTGGGGTGAGTGGCCAATCAGACACTGCTGAAGAGTTTGAGTTACATTTGGTTTTGCCCGTGCTTCGAACAAAGGAGCTCGGAGCACGTGGCCGGAGCACGTGTCTTTGGGAGGGGGAGGGGAAGTTCAGAACAGGCAGCAACAGTCTTCATATTAGGAGTAAATAATGTAAGCTCTCCCAAAGTACACGGACCACCTTTAATATTTGAAGGGATAGCTGGCCATGCTCTGTCTCCACATACAAAAAACATTCCTCTTGGTAATTGCAGAGGAATAGAGCTAGGTGCAGATGAGACTATATAAGTACTATTACACCAAAAGGAGTGGTTCTTATACACAGGGTGATGTGGAGAAACATCTCTCATCAGTGATTGGTGTTTGTAGAATGGAACTCAACACAGAATTTTACTTTCACAGAACCAAGGATTTCTAATTCTTGGGGTTCATGAGAGGCTTTAGGAAGATAGGGAGTCTACCATTCCCATGTATTTACTGGGGTATAGTGTTCCCAAACTTTTGATCCTGCAAAGGTACCTCATAGTGTTCTATGACTTTTCTCTGGGATTGGCCAATTCTCTATTGAATCATTGACTAAACAAGTTGAAAATGGATTCTCTGGAGTTGTGGTAGACAGACATAGAGTATCCAACCCTGAAGCATTAGCTAAAGTCACCCAAACATTGGTCTTAGGTTGATCGACTGGCAAAGCTACACTACTAAAAGCAAACAAAACAAACAAAGCAAAAAAACCCCTTAACATTTGATTAAACTTCATTTTTCTTGAAAGTTCTCTTGGCAAAAGACTCCTTCTCAAATTTCAATGTCTAAATGAATTTTTAGGAATATTTTTTGTATTTTCCCAATTTTGTTTACACTTCATTTAATGATGAGGCACAAAGATATTTGGTACCTTCTTTAAATAGAAAGATGAGGATTATTTGCCAAAAGAGCTTTACAATATTTTCATTTATGCACTCTTATATTGACCTAAAACCTAAAATTTACATCTTTAGCAATAAAACGAGATTGCAGGTATGGGTTGTAGTCTCTGTGTAGTTCACGTCTGCGTACTCTCTTCTCTTCTCGTGGAGTTGTCAACTTCTTTCTGCGCATGGTATGGTTTCACATTCTTCACAGGAAGCCACCTAGGTCCTGTACCTGTAGAGACACAAGCAAACCCTTTGCCCCAGGTTATTAGTGGGAATGTACCTTCTATTTGTCCTGTTTCTGGATTTCTAACCAGAACTAAAGGATTTTCTTTTAATCTTGCATGTGTGCTATTAGAGAAATGTCTAAATATTGGAGGATCAGGCTCTGCAGAAGAACTATTCAAAAAGTTATAAACATACAAAGCTTTACTTAATTGCATCTTCTGGTTGAAGTGGAATGTTAAAAAACAGTCCTTTAAATCAATGATAACTAACGACCAATCTCTTGGGATCATAGAGAGAGAAGGAAGTCTAGGTTGGTGAGGTCCCTTATCTCTTAGCTGTATCAGCTTGTGGCATTGCTTGAGAATTGCTTACATCAAGAGCATTAAGTGCTGTTATAAGTCTCTTATCCAACACCTCAGCTTGAGCAGAGAGCCTTTTGTCCATCATTTCAGCTTGATTGTTAATAGCCCTTTCCATCCTTTCTCCTAATGTATCAGCTTGAACTACAGCCATATGCTCTGCAGTACCAACTTTACTACATGCTTCAAGCATATCCGAAATACTTGGTTGTATCCCTGGTAAAGCTCTAATAGTTCACTGACACTCCTCATTAGCATTAACATAAGCAAGATTCTGTAACAAAATTGGATGAGCAACATCATCATCACACTGTCTCTCCAAAGCCTGGGTCAGCCAATCAACGAAGGAAGAAAAGATCTCGGTAGGACCCTGCTATATTTGTGTGTAGGCACCTTGTGGAGAACCCACAGGCTCAATTTGCAAAAGTGCCTTTTTAGCTGCTTCTTTGAGGTCAGCAAGGACTGTCCTTGCCAGGTCTGCTTGATCTTCTGGCCTGTCATGAGGTGGATCCCCTGCCAGTTGTGCAAGTGTCAGAGCTGCATTAGGACCTCCTGCATAATTCTTTATCAGTTTTCCAAGAAGTCTACGCCACTTTAAATCCCACAGTAAACACTGTGAATCAGTTAAAAGCATTGAAGCAATATTTTTACAGTCAAAAGATGTCAAGTCCACGTGATCTAAAGTTGCTTTTAACAGCTGCTTAAAGTAGGGAGATCCCAAGCCACTCTCTTTAATAGCTCTCCTTAAATCCTTAATGTCATCATGTTTGAGAGCTTCCCATCTTGGATTTGCTTCTGCTCTGCCATACTTCACTGGCAATGCTAACAACGATTTACGAGCTGGGATAAGATCATCCTCTTTAGATACCTCCCGATGTATAGCATTCCAATTTGTTAAACCAGGCTTTTCTCTCAGATTTACTTCTCTCTGCTTATCGGCAGAGGAAAGCCTATTTATCTCTTGAAGGCTTAAATCAAATTCATCCACTGATGGTAAACACTCATCCTGAGTTTGCACATCTGCTTTGCTACTAGCAACCCTCCGAGTTGTCATGGGGGCATCCATCTTTGTTTTCATCATTTCCGGAGTTGTCATTTCTGGTGATGTCACTTCCGGTGATGTAATTTCTCTGGGCTCCGGCCCTCCAGCATCATGCATCACTTCTGAGGCCTCCCCCCTCCCTTCTTCACCATTCCCCCTGTCGGGTGCAATATCACAAGCAGCTGGAGGGGGGCGACTGTAAGGGAGCCCATGGCGCAGTTAAAATTTCAGAGCCACCATTAATCACTGAGCTGTTCAACAATTCTATCACCACTCGGCAAGCAGGGATTAACACAGCCGCCGCTTTATCGCGTTTAGAAGTGAGATCATAAAGTCTAGTTGTAGTATCATCCCAGACTGATTTAGTAAGAAGAAGTTCAAAGTTAGCATCAGGGCAATTACGAAAAACCCAAAGCAATAAATCCTTCACTTCCCTGCTGGGAAGAGGCTCAGAATGTAACTTGGGCAAGGCATCTAATTTATTATAAACATGTCTTTGTTCTTCTGAGATATTTTCACCCATCTTGTCCTTCCCCAGTCCCTACCTTCACTCGACTTAGAAGGCAGTTCTTCTACCAGCATGCTATGGGATAAATCGTCCAGCGATCATCCATCAAGCTTCCTTTCAGCTTTAGCTGCGGCTGGATCACCCTTCCTTTTAGGGTTAGACTAAATCAGGCTCATGTTGACCGGAGGCATCATCTTCTCTACTCAGACGTCACCGCCGTAAATCCGCCGCACACCGGGCACCACTTGAAGAATATTCGCGTGTTCCACTCGTCGGAGGAAATAACTTCCGGGGATGGGACTACGCCATTACATGGATTTCTTGTTTAAAATAGCAAAACGCATCAGTCGAGGCGTGAGATTATACAGTACCTCCGAATAATGGCAAATAGTCCCAAGATTTAGAGTTACATCATAGTTTATAACTTTCTAATCCAATAGGCACTTAAAACGACACTTTGTTTTGGATTTATGACTTATCACCTGTGGCACTTCTCACTGCAATGCAGCTGTGTCTTGACCAATAACTTCTCATGTCACATACACACAGATGTCTCTATTATACCATCTACATTCTTAAACTATATAAAATCACACTATTATATTTAAAACCCTCCACCAGAACGCCCAGTGTTCATTTTTACTTATAACTATAGGAACACAGGCTTGTGATCCTGTTGCTTAAGATCTATAAATCTCTGTCAATTAAGCCAGACCTAGTCTCTTCCAGGGTTGTAAATCAAAACCTCCTTTAATTGCAGGAGTTTCTACTCCTCTGTCTCCCACACTAATCCTTTGCGAGTTTCTAATTTCAGAGGATATTGTCTTTGCCTTACTGGTGTAGCCCCTGCTTTGAGTGTGATACTCACAGGTTCAGCTTTTTTGGATCTCCCAGGAGAATCATTGGCCCACACTATTTGAATGACAGCTTCTTCAACTTCTTTGGGAATTTTTCCATGGCATTTTTGTACAAGTATAGCAGCTGCTTTGATAATTTAAGATTCTGGGATTATAACTTTCACTCCCCCTGCCTTGGAAACCTTAATTTCTGCTTCCAATTTTTCCAATAAATCTCTGCCCAATAATGGCATTGGGGAATTTGGCATATACAGGAACTGGTGAGTGACCCAGTGTTTTCCTAATTTAAATTTTAAAGGTTGGAAAAAAGCCCCTGTTTCACTTACCCCTGTAGCTCTGATCACATCCACAGTGTCTTGCCTCAGTTTACCTTTTAAAGTATTTCACACAGAATAAGTTGCCCCTGTATCAACCAGAAATTCAACATCATCATGCCCCAGCTTAGCTACAACCGAAGGCTCTGCTGGGGTAGTTACCTTCGGTCCCTGTCAGTCTGTATTTACAGTAAGTTCCAGAACTGGGGGCTTCTTTTCTGCTCATGATGGACACTCATTTTTCCAGTGCCCCTGCTTTTTGCAAATTGTGCACTGGTCGTCAGCTAGGGGAAAAGGGGGACCCCTTTTAGATGTGTCAGATGACTTTCCCTTATACTTCTTGTGGTGGGGTTTATGATGTTTATCTTTGTCTGCTAAGTCTCTGTTCTGGTATACCTTCCAGGCTACAGTCAACAATTTACTTATATCCCATGGCCCATCTATCTTTTGCAGCTTTTTCTTTATGTCATTAGCAGATTGACCTATAAACAGGTAAGCCAGGTGGATCTGCTGCTCAGGTGAGTCAGGGTCTAAGGTAGTGTATTTTTGTGCAGCCTCTTTAAGCCTATTTAGAAACTCTGTGGGGGTCTCATTTGGATTTTGTTTGATCTTATACAACTTAGCCCAATTCACTGCTTTAGGAACGGCACATTTTAATGCAACAACCACCCATTTCTGGTATCGCTTTAGTTTTTCCATCTGTTCTGGGACATTGGGATCCCAGCCAGGGTTTGCTAGGGGATAGATGTCATTAACTGACCCTTGGAGACTCCCAGTTGCAATTTGAGTTTCTATAGCAGATATAGCAGCTTTGTTGACCATTTCTCTCTCTGTTTTATCCAATAATTCATCTATCATAACATTTAGATCACCCCAATCTGGGGTTTGGGATTTTATGGCCATTTCTACATGCATAGCTACTCTCTCTGGGTTGTCCCTGTACTTCTCAATTGAGTTTTTCCACTGCCGTAATTCTTCAAGGGAAAATGGTGTCTTTATATAAATCACTCCCTGACTTCCTACAGCCTGTCTCAGAGGTGCTTCTAATGCAAGTTCTCTCTCCTCTCCTTTATCTGCTTTGGACCCTGTGTGTTTAGCGACAGGACTGACTGCTCTCATAGCTTCTCAGGCTATCTTGCCCCTTCTTCTACCACTCTCTCCGTGGGAACTATCTGTATCGGAATCATCTCATTCTCTTTTAATTGAAATTGCTTCATTGGTTTTAAAGATTGTTCCAGCTGAATGTTGATCAGGAACTGTCTTACTTTTTGCGGCAGTGGAGGGGTAGGGAGGCAAGGGCTGCAAGCAGCTTCTCCTGTCCTTAGCTCTGCAAGAGGCACCTGGGTCGGGGCTATTTCGTCTGCCCTCAGATTTAACATTGCCTGCACCGCAAGGTGGGGAAAGCGACTAGCTCCTCTTGTCTCTGGCTAGGAAACTTGCAATTCGCTGCACTGGCGAAGGTATTCGAAACCCCCTGTGCTCATTTCTGCCTTCACTTCTGTGTTCGGGGAACTCGGGGAAAGGCGGCCAGCCTGCCCCTTCCCCTTCCCCGTCTCTGCCTCTGGAAAAGTCAGGGGGCGGTGGCCAGTCCGCATCTTTTCCGGCTCTGGGGCAATCAGGAGGTGGTGGCATGCCCGCATCTCTCCTGCCTCTGTGCCCACCCTCCGCCCTTGACGAGCCTGGGGGGAGGGAGGCCTCGCGCTGCTCCTCTGGCTTGGAGCTGGCCGCTTGCTCCCTCCCCCGCCCCTGCTTGGACAGAGGCGGAGGTGGCGGAAGCAGCAGTGGAGGCGGAAGCGCCACTGCCAGTGCCGCCGCTCCTCCATCCTGCACTTGTGCAAGCTGCCTCGGCGGCCGAGGCGGCAGCGGCAGAGCCCCCGCCCCTCTACCTCCCACCCTCACTCCCTCCTGTGCGTGCTTCGTCGGTGGCAGAGGTGGCGGCGGCCGAGCCGTCGCTCTTCTACCCCCTGTCCCCACCCCCCGCAGCTGCCCCGTTTTTCTGTCCCCCACCCCCACCTGTGCAGGCTGCCCCAGTGGTTGAACGGGGGGGGACCTCCCCGTCATGCAGAGCTGGGGCCACCATATCTAGACCTGTCATATCGATTTCTCTGTCCATATTTGTATGCGAGCTAGCTTGCTGCAGCTTTTTCTTTCCCTTTCTCCTCCTCAAAGTCATTTCCATATTCTCTCTACTACATATGCTTCTTCCCTGTTCAGATACATAGTAAAAAGTTCTGCATATCTTAGTTCATCAAACCTACGTAATGATCTCAATTCTACCATCAGGTCAGTAATGATGTTACTTTCCAAACTCCCATAGCGAGGACAATTTCCTTGATTTAATTTTAAAGTTGGCCAAACCCATGTGGACAGTCTGATCAATTCTCGGGTGTCCAAAGTAGTTTTTTGCCTTGTCAGCCATTTCCAGTGTTTTATTATCAACTCTAACAGGCTGTTAGGAGTGATTTTTTTCATTTTCATCTGAAAAAACACCACCTATGTTTTCTCACAGACAGAAAAACTCTGCCAGAGGGAAGCTTTTAACTCCAGAATTCAGCCTGCAATCTGGCCTCGGAATTCCGACTTCCCGGGCTGTTTATCTAGCTTACTACGCAAACACTTTGTTCCAGTTTGGCCAAATTTAGAAATATATCCTCTGAGACAAGGTACAACCACGCCTTCCCCCCCAGGTTCGGGAAAAAATAAATTTTCCTCAAAGGAAAGTGAAGGAGATAAAACTATTTATTTACCAAACACACGGGAAAAGGAAAATAAGGCTAAATAATAAAATGTTTCGCTGTGGAGGAAAAACCTGGGAAAGTGTTAAGAGTCCTCCCTTTGGTCTCCTTGGAGCTGGGGCTTGGGCCGGGGCCAGGCCCTCTGTGCCCAATGGAAAGTCCTCCCGATGTGCTCTGAGGTTGAAAGCAGTCCAGTAGAAAAGGGAGAAAATCCGGAATTCCAGAGAAGGAAAAGCAAAGTCCAACTTTCAGTCTCTCTCTCCGGAGAACAAGAAACTGAAACAACTGGCCAAAAGCTGACTGGAAAGCAGCAAGCCGGGTGCTTCCTCGCTCCCCTGCCGCAGCTGGGAAAAAAAAAAAACCTGCTATCTTTATGTGACCTTGAACAAGCTGCAAACTGCCCTGAAAAAGTTTTGCTCAGTTTTTTTTCCTTCCCCCTCTCAGGCTCAGTTTAGAGGCACAGAAAGACACAGAAATTAATTTCTGGGCATAGACAGCGATATGGGATACACATCATAAGGTCACCCCAAGACACACTTCAAAACAGCACTTTAAAATACTAAAAAGCAACTAGTTTTAGCAAACAGTAAATGCGCACATGAAAATCTGGTCTTAACAGGATTCGAACTCACAGCCTCCCAACATCCCAACTAACCAACCTCTGAAGCCTCTGAGCTACTCCTGCAGCTGTGTGGAGTGCAGCCTCTAAGTTCTTGTGGACTCCATGGAGGGCGTTCCCTCCTTTCCACAGTTTGCAGGGGAAAGGTTTAAGCTTTCCCCTTTCGTGGGCTTCTCTGCCCCCAACCTTTCCAACCCTCTCGGAGATCTCCTTCCCTAGTGCTAGCACAATATCGGTAATATCAGTCCCCTTTTAAATCACCTTCCTTTCCGTGCTTCTGCTTTTCCATGCTGGGTCCTAAAGTCCTGGTCACCGTCCTGGATTGTCACTCCAGCCCCTCTGTAATTTGCCGGCAGAGAGAGGGGCAAAGCAAGATGTGTTCCAACCCAAGACTGCGATTTTCAAGGTCTTTAGGGTCCCTTCGTAGCCGCCAGCAACTGATGCCTTTTCCTGGTCTTAAAATTAAGACTCAAACATGGTTAGAAGGGAAAAAGGGATTTTACCTTGGTATTTATTTTAAGGATCCTTAGGTGCACACGTCCAGGCCAAATGCATTGAAATGCACACCGTAATGCCCTCCCCAAAAAGATCTGGTATAACATTATAGCTTTTACTAATTAGCATATCTATCAAAGATTCCCCAATGAGAGGCTTGAATGAACCCTCCTCCCCAGGGAGCCTTCCCCTGGATGGTTCTATCTTAGTTTACAGAATGTGTTCTGGAGAGGACCTTGGGGTCTGGGGCACACTGATCCCTAGCTATGAAGCTTCTAAAATGTTTAGTCTCTTAGCTTGACAAACAAGTCCAAGAATGTAGGCAAAAAGCACTAAGAATAGAGAAGTTGTAAAAAAGGTATAACGGGGTATAAAAGAAAAGGCAAAAAATCTTCATGGCATCATAATCACAGGATACATAGAGTTCAGGGCAGGATTGAGCTTTTTCCTCCAGGTGTAGGTGGCCTGATGTGAGATCATAATTTTCAGTTCCTTGATCTCTTACAAAAAAGCTGAGGTAACATTCCGAACACTGGACATTAATTGTGATACATGAAGGGACGAGACCCACCAGCAGAGATGCAAGAGAATCTAAAGTTTTATTCAGAAGCATCAGTATATATATTTCTACTCCAAAGAGCTCTGTTTTGGTTACAATGCACAGGCTTAATCACAGTTCCACAATAAATCAGTCTTCTTGACATCTTCTATTGTTCTCTTCAAAGCCACAGCTAGTAGAGCGCGAAGTGCGTACTTTTCCAAATTTCTTCATGGAATAGTGGAGATGGTGTGCTGTTCTATGTTGATGTAGAAACTTCTTCATCCAGTTCTGTCTCAGGTACACACTGACCAGGGAGATGCTGCTGCTGCTGTCGTTGCTGCTGCTGTTGCTTTCTGTTTAACTCTTTCCTTACGCCAACACCTGTTACCCCAACAGGTAAGGATGAACTTTTATTTATTCACTTATCCTAAATAATGATTATTTAAATATCTATGCTAAAGTGCAATGTGATAATAACACAGGTTATCTTCATTTGCTTAATGTTTTGTAGACTATTATGGCTTTGATGATGCTGAAAACCATGTGAGTAAGTGTTGGAAAAAAGGGTCTGTGGACTCCGGCGGGGGGAGAAATTGCAGTCCAAGCCAATATGGTTGATAAAAGCTAGCTCCGTTTATTAGCAATCTAGAGGCACTTATATAGTATTCCAGCTTGTTAAGTCTTAAGTGGCTTAAAACCTATCAAAGCACATTTCTGCTTCTACCTAAGTAGATTACATTGGCAAACTCTTACTAGTTATGTTATGATTAAAAGAATTCAGAGTTCACCTCCCTCCTCCTGGTCAGCACATCTTATCTGCACAGCTGCACCTCTTCAAAACTCCCTTCTTGTTCCCAGGCCTGTTTCTCACACAGGGATTTTTTCCTGCAGACAGTTTCTCACACTAACCTTTGCTTGCAGGCCTATTGCTTGTACGGTTCTTTTATTGATCCCATAATTCTATCAATGACTCATGCCCCTGATCCTTTAATCATTTTGCAACAAGTAAGGGCACAGCACTGAGCAGAATCACCAGCCTCCTCTGATACAGAAACTAAGGAAACTGCCAATATAAAAGATTTTGGTAAGGAACTGCCTTCTGTTTAGCCTTTCCACTTCCAGTTTGTGTATCAGTATGGAGAAAATATAAACTAGATCAAAATGAACTTTATAAATTAATGACTATGAGAAATTATCAATATTGTGTCTTGTTTAAAGTCCAAGAAGAGGTGTTTGGGGAAAAAAATATTTCATGCTTTGGGTCAAAGCCTGGTCAGTGTATCTTTGGACTTGAATAGTATCAGCATTTGGCCCTTGGTAAAGAACCTGTATCTTCTGATCAGGATCATTTTAATTCCAAAATAAACTCTATGCAAAGACAAAGTGGCTTATAGTTGTTTTTTAAAATCAGAATTTTTAAGAGACATTTTTTCAAATAAGTTACATTTATTCTGTTATTAATGTCAGTTCTCTGAAGGGGATGTTAACATATAAATACTCTGCTGTCATTGACCTATAATATTGTGAGAAATGAGACAACTCTTAGTTAAAAAAATTAAAATAATTTATTGAAAACAGAAAAGTGAAAAAATTACAGAAATTAGAAAAATATAAAAATTTGGGATCCTATGGCTCGATAGATGGTATGCCCCAGAAGCGCAGGGATTTTAGATCTTCTGGCTGAAACAGCACTTGACCTCAGGTAGAGAAAAAGGACTTACAGTGCTAGGCTGGCTTTTGGCTGATCCAAAAGCAAAAAAATTTCTAAAGGCTCCTTAATAGGAGTAGGCTTTCCCAGCACTGACGTCCACCTCAGCTAGGCTGGAGGGAGAAAAAGGGGCGTGTCTCTATCTGGCTTGTTGTTTTATAGTGCCTTTGCTCCGCCCCAGTCCGCCCACAGCCCACCCACAGCCCGCCCCTTCGGTTTAAAGTGATTGGTGTTTTCCCTTTGACAGATTATCTCTGTCCTGTCTACCAATGGCTCATCCTTGTCAGAGGGGTGGTACTAGTTGAGATAAGGGTGCTACAATGCCTTCATTAAAATTCAGGTTGCCATGGAGCTTGCCTACAGGATAATGGCTATGGGGCTGGGCTGGCTGTTAGAACTGGGGTTTTTGAAATTTGCCTTGGAACCAAAGTACAAGTAAAAACACCTAAAAAAAGTATTAAAATACATCCAACACATCTTAAAACACTTGTAAAAGTATACAGTAAACACAGGAAAGATAAGTCTTATGGTGTACAAGTGGTTAATGGAACTTGATTTTTGGTACCTGGGCTGATGGGTTAATTTTAACATTCAATTTAAAAATATTTAACTCAAAATTAATTAATTAAAGCACTTAATATGCAAAGACCAAGCACAAATAGGGATTTCATGTATGACAATATTATCTTTAGGAAACAGTTGGGGGTGTTATAAAATATCATCATGATAATATCAGTAATAGTTTAATGTTATTGGAATCTAATACTATAACCTTGTATGAGAAAGCCAAAGTCAGTAACAGAAAACCTGCACAATAAGGATAGAATGTACATGTGATTTTTTTGTCACCTAAATCAGCAGCAGTTTTTTACATCAAAAAATGTAAAATTAAAACTCTTTTGTATAAATATAAATTGTTTTAGATGCTTTCTGTCACAGAAAGCAATTTCTATTGAAGCACTGTAGAATTCTCAGTAGGTGCATATAAAAGTATAACCTTGTGGTGCTGCCAACTGAAATGGAAGTGAAGCTAATTCTTCACTTATTTTTCTGTATTAAATATTTGCTTAAAAAAAGACCATTAAAACCTAATTTTCTATTACTGTAATTGATATAAGCATACATTAAATAGGTTATTGTATATATAATTACTAAGGATTTCATGAGGTACCAATATTTTACCAGTAGCCATAAACATATTGTTGGAAATATATGAATAGTAATTTATATCTTCCCCTAAATCCACATAATTCTTACATGGCATAAATCAGTTTCATATGACAGCTATGTAGACTATCTTTTTACTTTAGGAAACATACATGAACAGAATTGACATAGTGTTAAGATCCAGTTGTTAAGGTTCTTAGAAATGCCTCTGCCCTAACTAAGGTGCAAACGAGACCATATGCAGTCAATAGTAAGGGTTTTATTTGATGGTAAATATGAGAGACAGAGAGCGAGAGAAAGAAAGAAAGAAAGAAAGAAAGAAAGAAAGAAAGAAAGAAAGAAAGAAAGAAAGAAAGAAAGAAAGAAAGAAAGAGTGAGGAATGAGACAACTCTTTGTAGAAATTAAAACAATTTATTAAAACAGAAAAATTGAAAAATTGCAAAAACTAACAAAATATAAAAATTTGGGATCCTAGTGGCTCAAGAGGTATGCCCCAGGAGCGCAGGGATTCAGGAGCTTTTGGCTTAAGGCAGCTCTGAACCTCAGGTAGAAAAAAAAAAAAAAAAACAAACTTGCAGTCTAGGCTGGTCAAAAAGAAATCTATTTCTAAAAGCCCCTAAAAAGGGGTAGGTTTCTCCAGCACTGCCTTAGCAAGCTGGAGAGGAAGGGAGAATGAGAAAGGCGTGTCTGTTTTGCTCCCTTTTATAGCTTTTGCTCCGCCCACAGTCTGCCCACAGCCCACCCCTTTGGTTCAAGGTGATTGGTGCTCTCCCTTTGACAGACCATCTCCGTCCACCAATGGCTCCTCCTGGTCAGAGGGGTGATATTAGTTGAGACAAGGGTCAGGTGCCTACAGGGTACGGCCATGGGGGCTGGGCTGTCCGTTGCAACTGGGGTTTTTTTAAAATCTGCCTTGAAACCAAGATACAAGTAAAACATTAAAAAAAATACATCCAACACATCTTAAAACACTTGTAAAAGTATACAGTAAACACAGGAAGACCATAAAAACTTGATTAGTGTACCTGGGCTGATGGGTTAATTTTAACATTCAATTTAAAAATGTTAAGCTCAAAATTAATTAAAGCACTTAATATGCAAAGACCAAGCACAAATAGGGATTTCATGTATGACAAGTCCCCCCTTTTTCTCTTATGCTCACATCTTTGGTCTTTGCATTTAAGTGGAGGTGGATAACTCTTCAGGGATAGATTCAAGCTCTTTAAAACTGTCCCACACTTGCTGGGCAATTTTTCTCTCCTTTCTAGTTTTCTTATTGTTACTATTATTGATATGCATAATCTTTTGAGCGAATGGTGGACGCTGCTGTTGTCCTTGAAGGTCCTGGATCAGTGGCATGCTTTGGACGACAGTGGTGATTAGACGGATGAAACAAGGGATTAAACAAGGGAGAAAAATAAGTCCTGTAAGGGAAAGTCCAACAATAATTAAAGCTTTCTTCCACCATTGTCCTTGGAAAATATTTTCCCACCATTCAGAAGTGATCAAGGCTGCCATTTCTGCACTGGAACATGGGCTAGTTTCCTGATGTTTTGGGTAATCTTGGTGGTGGCTTCGCCGTGATCATCAATATGGATGCAGCAGTCTGAGGTGTTAAACTTGCCACATACTCCACCTTCTTCTGCTAGTAAATAGTCTAATGCCAGCCGATTTTGGTACACGGCTGCTCGAGTTTGCCCTTGCTGTGTGTTAAGTAGTTCAAGAGCAAGAGAGGTCTCATTAGTGATTACCTCAATTAGTGCTTGCAGTCTGATGATCCGGTTTAGCATGTAGATGGGAGTTCGGTAACCCCAGCTCCCATCCTGTGCCCATGTTGCAGGTCCATAAGTCTCTAGGATCCTCTCGGCTGGCCACTCTTCTTCTCCCCATCTCTGGGTCCCTCCTATTACATGTCTCTTAGTGCGGAAAAGTTCATCATAAAGGGAGATTCCAAGGTGGGCTCCAGCGTTTTCAGCAAGTAGGAAGAAGTTTGGTTGAATGGTTCCAAGAGTGCAGCTCCCTTTCCAGCGAGGTGGTAAGTTGGAATAAGCTCGGTTACCACAGATCCACTAGAGGTCTTGTGGTGCTTCCCAGAAGTGGGGTTGTATACTTGCTGCTGTAATCCAGTACTTGGAAATTTGTGGCAGGACAGAGTATGGATTTCCTTGATCCCAGCACTGCCAGAGTTTTTTAACAGGATTCAAAATGCAATTTTTGTTTTTAACCTTTTCTGCAGACCAGAATACATCTGGTTCTTGAGGTATCCACCAGTGTTTTTGCCCATCAGTTACCAGGTACCTTTTGCATATTGTCTCACCAACTTCTTCTAAAAATTTTCTTCCTTTCCTCCAGATGCATTCTTCTTCAATAACAGTATTGCTTAGCAGCCAGGTTTCATTGTCATGTCGGGTTGTGGGGGAGAGATTACTCAGTCGGAGTAAATCGGGGGGTCCAAGACTGACTCCCCGCCAAGGCCAACTCTCCGATTCTAAAGTTCCTCCGCACACCCAGCAATTTGTTAAATTTAGCTGTTGTCCAATCCTTTCTGCCAGGTCAATAAACAAGTTTTTCCTTGACATCAAAGGATTGTTTTCTTTTTGTTTTTCCTTTTCTTCTATGACCACCTCTTGGATCAGGTCAGTGTCATAGGTCTTTCTTTTTAACAAATCTTCTGTCTTGGTTATGTATCTAAAATTGAAACAGAGCCAATCGTCTTGGGAGGGACACTCTCCCTTCTGCTTATGTATTTGGGTGCCAATGTTTTTGCCAATCCAGTACTTGTGACCTTTTTCTGAGCAGATACTCAACCTTGTTATGTTGTAACAAGATGGATTAACATAAGTATGTGCTCGGAAAAAGTGTCGAATTTGGAATGAGCCTCCTTCTGCCTGGTACACAGTCTTGTAACATCTGTTACAGCGGCTGTCGGCTGCTTGTGTAAAGGGAGGCCAGAGGACCCAGAGACAGATGACACTCAGTAGCAGGATGTTGCTCACTTTCCCCTTTAGGCATACCCGAGAGGAGCTGTCAGCATTTGGGTTGCCTCTGCTGGTGGGGGTTGTCATCTTTGCTTCTTTCGTCCTTTCTTTAGGCATCTCACCTTCAGATGGTTCTTCAGTGACCTCAGGCTTCTGGAAACTCATGGTTATTTTAGGGTTGGCCTTGTCAAAGATTAGAGTTATCGTGCCCATAATTTTGGAGTCTGATTGGACTGTTATTGGAAGAGAATGCTGGCTTCAAATGGAGCCTTACTATACAGTTGATGTGACAATATGGTTGTGTGAAGGCAGAATCTGTAAAAGGGAATAACAAAGAACAGAATTAACAGCAAAATATTTTCAACTTAGTTTAACAACTTGTAGCTAGCACTTATTACTGAGGTATAACTGGGGAAGAACTGGGAGTACAGGATTTTATTAACTTGGAGTGAGGGATGCTGAGTGGAGCTTTCAAACAGGGTGTTTAGTTTGATGGTTTGTCTGGAGGTTTCTTCTCTTCAATTGGTGGTGTTACTGGACCCTTCACCCTTTTGACATGCGTCCAGCCCTTTTCAAATGTCCGGACAGCTGTTTCAGTGGTTAGCTGGACCTGAAATGGACCTTCCCAGGATGGGGTTAATGACTTTTCTTTCCAGGATTTTATTAACACCCAGTCACCTGGATTGATGTGATGTAAATTAAAATCAAGTGGGGGAGTTTGTGGTAGAAAACCTCTTTCCCTTAGCAACTCTAGATTTTTGGCAATTATCTGTACATATTGTTGTACATTGGTGTTTCCACACTCTTTCACATTCAACCCTTGTGGTGTAGCAAGGTAGGGTAATCCATACAACATCTCATATGGTGAACAACCCAAATCAGATCTTGGCTGTGTCCTAATTCTAAGAAGAGCAAGTGGAAGGCATTTTACCCAGGTCCATTTTGTTTCCAGCATTAATTTTGTGAGGGTGTTCTTGATTGTCTGGTTCATCTGTTCCACTCTCCCAGAGCTCTGTGGATGCCACGGGGTGTGTAATCTCCAATTTGTTCCTAATTGCTGAGCCAATTGTTGTACAATTTGGGAGGTAAAATGAGTACCTCGATCTGAATCTATGCGGTGGACTATCCCATAACGGGGGATAATTTGCTCGAGGATCACCTTACTCACTGTCTGGGCTGTTGCATTGACAGTTGGAATAGCTTCCACCCAGTGGGTAAGGTGATCAACGATTATCAATAGGTATTTCCACCTCTGGACAGGAGGCATTTCTGTAAAGTCAATTTGAATGTTTTGGAAAGGCCTGATTGCTAATTCAATTCCTCCGCCCGTGTTCTTTTTCATTACCTTTTTGTTAACTTTTTGACAGATTACACAGTCCCGGGTTATTTGGTTGGCTATTTCATAAACACCAGTGCATCCAAAGGTTCTGAGATAGTGATCCGCTAGAGCCTTTGAACCCCAATGATTGCTTTGGTGGATATTTTGTAGAATTTCTCGGGTTAAATTTTTGTTTAAAATTTGGCGTTTATCTGGTAAATACCAGCGGCCTTGAGAATCCTCATTAGCACCAATTAAAACTAATTTTTGTTTTTCCTGGTCAGTAAAAATGGGCATGGGTAAAATGTTAGCTTGTGGAATAGTGTCAGATGTGGTGGTGTTAGTTGGAAGTTGGTTCACTTCCATCACTTTTACCTCTTCTTCCACTGCTGCTTCTTTTGCTGCCAAGTCTGCTAGGTTGTTCCCTCGAGCTTCTTTTGTGGTTCCCGATTGATGACCTGGAATATGCACCACTGAGATCACCTGAGGCAGTTGCAGTGCTTTTAGAATTTTTAGGATCAATTCCTTATGTAGGATATCTTTCCCTTTGGTGTTTAGGAACCCCCTTTCGGACCAGATTTTTCCAAAGGTGTGGACTACGCCATAAGCATATCTGGAGTCAGTGTAAATGGTCCCGATGCTTCCTGCTAGTCGGTGGAGTGCTTTTTCTAGGGCATAGAGCTCACAGACTTGAGCTGACCAGGTCGGTGGCAATCTGCCCTTTTCTAGCACACACATTTGGTGTCCATCGACCACTGAATAGCCAGAGCATCGTTTTCCATCCACCACTCGAGATGACCCGTCAATGAAGAGGATTTCCCCTTCATTGAGGGGACAGTCCACCAGGTCCTCTCTGACTTTTGTTTGGATGTCAATTATCTCAATGCAATTGTGTTCAATTTCTTTTTCTGATGGGGTCCCATAAAGAAATTGAGCTGGATTTTGGTGTGTACACGCAACTAGCCGCAGGTGGTCTGAGTGCATGAGAATGGCTTCATATTTGACTATTCTTGGGTCAGTTAACCACTCTGCAGCCCTGTGAGCTAAAATGGTTTTGATTGAGCGTGGTGTATGCACTGTCAAGTCTCCACCAAAAATGAGTTTTTGACTCTCCGAGACCAGAACGGCTGCTGCGGCGATGGACTGGATGCAGACGGGCCATCCTCTGGACACTGGATCTAGTAATTTGGAAAGAAAAGCAACTGGCTTCCTGATTCCTCCCCACTCCTGGGTCAAGACGCCATAGGCAACTCCCTTCTCCACATTAACAAATAGATCGAAGGGTTTTTCTAGTGAAGGAAGGCTTAAAACAGGTGCTTTTGTTAATTTCTCTTTCAGATTTTGTAATTTTTGTGTGTCTGAATTAGTCCAATTAAAAGGTTCTTCTTCCATTAGTTTTTCATATAAAAATTTGGCAGATTGTGAATACTGATCAATCCACAGTCTGCAGTATCCAAATAGGCCTAATAATTGCTGGATTTCTCGTTTTGAAGTTGGAGGTGGTAGATTTAGGATTCCTTCTACTCTTTCAGCACTGAGTTTTTTTGTGCCATGGCCAATTAGATGTCCCAAATACTTCACCTCCTGTAGCACAAATTGTAATTTAGGTTTTGACACCCTCAGCCCGTTCCTCCCTAGAAAATTCAGTAACTGAATTGTAGCAGTTCTTACCGTAGACTCCTGTTCCCCAGAGAGGAGCAGGTCATCTACGTACTGAGTTACCTGAATCCCTTCGGGTGGAGAAAAGGAACTTAGCAAATCTTCTAGCGCTTGGCCAAAGAGTGTGGGTGCCTCGGTGTAACCTTGAGGCAGGCGAGTCCAGCGCAGCTGCTGCTTCCGTCCAGTGTCTGGATCCTCCCAGGTAAATGCAAAGATGTCTCTGCAATGAGAATCTAGAGGACATGACCAGAAAGCATCTTTAAGGTCAATAACAGAGAACCAGGCATGTGCTGGGGGTACCCGACTCAGGAGTGTATAGGGGTCCTGCACCAGTGGGTACCTGGTTTGGACTCTCTTATTGACCTCACGCAGGTCTTGTACAAGCCGGAATGACTTATCTGGTTTCTGGACAGCCAAAATTGGAGTGTTGTAACTGGATTTGCAGGTCTCAAGAATTCCATCTTGTAATAAGTCCATGATAACAGGCTTCAGGCCCTTTCTTTTGTCCTTGGAGAGGGGATATTGTGGTACACGTACTGGCTGGCTATTTGGGAGCAACTCAATTGTTAGAGGTGTGATGTCCATTTTTCCCCGGTTGCCAGGTTTGGCCCACACTACCGGGTCAATGTGTTGCTCATCTACTAAAGATAAAACAAACAATTTAGTGGTCATTTTTCCACCTTGCGGTACCACCCCAACCCTCAGAGGTATTTGGAAGTCACGTCCTAAAAGATTGATCCCAGCTTGAGGTAGGTATAGCACATCCCCTGTATGGGTACGTCCTTGTATGGAAAGGGTTACATTTTTAATTACAGGAACAGCAAAGCTTTCACCATTAGCACCATATATATCTAATGTATCTTGAGAAATAAAACATCCTGGAGGTGTTTCAGTGACACAGGTTCTTTCAGCACCTGTGTCCACTAAAAACTCCACTTGTTGTCTCTGGGGTCCAGCTTCTAATTTTATCAAGGGCTCTTTAAGATGTTTTTGCCCCAGAGAATAAAGCCCCTGACCCCTTCAGTTGTTCAAAATTTGTCCCTCCATTTGAAGGACTCCTTGATCTCTCTGCTTTTTAAAACAGTACCACTGCCCGTGGCCTGGTTTATTACAGTATGTGCAAATTAACCTCTCAGGTCTTTGAGCAGTTGTGGTAGATTTTATATTGCAAGCACAAACTTGTGGCTGCTGCTGAGGGCAGATTTGGGTTTGCTGTTGTGGGATGCCCCTTTGGGAAGTTCTTTGTGTAGGAGGATTGTGGATTGGAGCATTAGTACTGTTATTCATTATTCGGCTTTTAGCCTTCATCCTCTCTTCATCCCTCCTAACAAAGACTTTTTGGGCTTCCTCCAGTAATTCATCTAGTTCCCTCTCTGGCCATTTTTCCAATTTTTCCAATTTTTTTCTGATGTCAGGCCAGGAGTGAAGCACAAAATGTACCTTTAGCATAGTTTTGCCTCCCTCACTGTCTAAGTCAATGACAGAATAAAGTTGAATGTTATTCCTTAACCGAGCCATCCAAGCTGTTGGGGACTCATCCTTTTCCTGTTCCCCACAAAATGCTTTTTTCATATTATTAACTCGAGGAACAGCCTCTCTAATCCCTTTTATAATTAAATTTCTGTAGTCTTTCATGTTCCTCCTGCCCTCTTCTGAATTTGGGTTCCATTCAGGGTCTGTCAGTGGTAATTTTTGTTCTCCAATTGGGCCCTGATTAGAATTATTTTCTCTGTCCCAGACTGTCACTCCTGCAGCTCTAATCAATTTTCTTTCCTCAATGGTGAATAAGGAGTGAAGGATGGATTGTATCTCTCCCCAATTATAAATATTAGGGCCGAGGAATTGATCAAATTGGTCAGCTAGACCAATGGGGTCAGCCATCAGGCTTTTCATTTCCTTTTTAAATTCCCGTACCTCAGATGAAGCTAGAGGTACAACTACATAACCAATTCCTCCTTGAGCATTTCCCATGGGTACCTCCCTAAGAGGTAAAATTTTAGACTCATGGGGAGTGCTAAGGCAGGTGGGACAGTCAGGTGTTTTAAATGATTTCTTTCTAGTGCAAGATGCTGGGCCATCCTGGCTAGAAGAAATCCTTTGTCCGGTTGTCTTTTTGTGAGAGCAGGAAGGAACAGAATTTTCTTTTTCACTTTCATTCTCATTTTCTGAGTCCCTTTCGATTGGGTGGCTTGATGAAGGAAGGACCCTTTCTTGTTCAATTTGGACCCTCCTTTCTGGAGGAGTTACTGGAGGAAGGTAGTCTAGGGGGTCCCACTTTGGTTTATTTAATTTAGGTTTTTGTTTTTCTTTCTGTTTGTGTTCTTCTGCAATGGAAAAAATTTGGTTTGAATTTTTATTAAGTCCAATTGAATTAGATTTAGTTTCCTCTTCCAATTCTATTTTCTTGCCTTGGTCTTCATTTTGTTTTTGCCAATAATTTAACCAAATTTTAGCATAGTCTAATTCATCAGAATGTTTTGGAGCTTTGTAATGTACATAAGAATGCAAAGCCTCACAAAGCCATTTTTCAGAAGACCCATACTTGGGCCATTTGAGACCATCTTTGTTAATTCTATGTTTTGGCCACTTAAAAACACAGTACCTAATCATTTGGCACTGGTCTTTTTCTTTAGTTAAAAGATTTTCTTCCCACTTTAGGAGCATTTGTCCTAATGGACTCTCTGGGAAGATTTTGTATTTCTTCATTAGGTCTTTCTTTTTGCTATTCGCTTGTCCCATTTTGTTACTGGGAAGCAAACAAGTAGCTAGTGCAGAAGAAATTTTTTTTTTATTATTTTTTTTTATTTTTTTTTTAATTAAATAAACCAAAGTATTGTATTATATAAAACAATTAAAATATTGCATAAGGAAATAATATTACAAAATAACCTAAATTTAATACACTATCACAATAAAAAAAATGATAATAAAGTTATAAGCATAAAATACAATACAACTAATGTAGAGAAAAGCAAGCAGGGTTAGTAGATATATAAGGGAATGAATGATGGCGAATCTGTGGGAAAATTAAATATGGTAGGCTGGTGAGAAACAAATATGTTGCAAGAAAAATTAATTTTAATTATAAAAAGAATAATTAGTGAATATTTAAATTGGTTAAAGTATAACTGAAATTTAGATGGCTATATATATATAATACTTAAGAAACAGGAGTTGTCTTTATTAGCAAAGGAGAGATAAATTTAAAATATTTATAACCGAATTAAAGGAAAAAGATTATAATGAATAACACAAACAGTAATTCAAAATATCAAAGTAGTGTCTTATGATTAAAGCAGATAAAGCAAATTACAACTATAATCCAATAACCCAAACACTCCAAACTAACAGGAAGTATAAAGGTGCTAGATAGCACTGACCACAAGAGTGCAGCTAAAACAAGTTCACACATGCACTTAGAACAGCAAAGGGGTGCAGTTCAAATTAAAGGGACACAAAATGGCGGCTGCCCCTGCCGAAACCCGAAATTTCAAAATGGCGGCCGACCACGTGTCGGCGCGAAATTTCAAAATGGCGGCCGACCACGTGGCGGCGCGAAATTTCAAAATGGCCGCCGACCAAGCGGCGAAAAGAAAAAGAGAGGGGTTTAAAATGAGGTTTCTCCTCAGTTCTAGACCCGAGGAGACTGAGACACTAATAAAAATGAATTTGGGGCTGCGCACACCCCTAAAACGTGGAAACCTCCCCCCAGAAAGGCTGATCACCACACTCGATCTTCCCCTCTGTGTCTCTAAAAGGGTGATCCCTCGTGGTGCCCTTAAAAATGAACCCTTTCAAGCACACTCACACACACACTGGGGGCGGCCAACCCCCCACACACACTCTCACAAAAGAATTCCACTCGGAGGTTCCCCAAAAACTAGTAGCCCTTAAAAAGGGTAAGCCCCTAACTAAATTCCCTTTAAGAAGGGTTCAAGCCTTACCACAAGTCTTTCTCCACCGGAGGTGTCCTTTCTCTACTGCAGTAATCCTTGTGGGAGCCCAGAAAATCCAAGGAGAAAAACACCAAAAAAAATTGCAAAAATTCAAAAATAGTAAAATTAACCAAAATACCTGGATTTTAGGGCAAAAATAGGATCCCGGTGGAGCCCCCAAAAGAGTTGTGAGGAATGAGACAACTCTTTGTAGAAATTAAAACAATTTATTAAAACAGAAAAATTGAAAAATTGCAAAAACTAACAAAATATAAAAATTTGGGATCCTAGTGGCTCAAGAGGTATGCCCCAGGAGCGCAGGGATTCAGGAGCTTTTGGCTTAAGGCAGCTCTGAACCTCAGGTAGAAAAAAAAAAAAAAAAACAAACTTGCAGTCTAGGCTGGTCAAAAAGAAATCTATTTCTAAAAGCCCCTAAAAAGGGGTAGGTTTCTCCAGCACTGCCTTAGCAAGCTGGAGAGGAAGGGAGAATGAGAAAGGCGTGTCTGTTTTGCTCCCTTTTATAGCTTTTGCTCCGCCCACAGTCTGCCCACAGCCCACCCCTTTGGTTCAAGGTGATTGGTGCTCTCCCTTTGACAGACCATCTCCGTCCACCAATGGCTCCTCCTGGTCAGAGGGGTGATATTAGTTGAGACAAGGGTCAGGTGCCTACAGGGTACGGCCATGGGGGCTGGGCTGTCCGTGGCAACTGGGTTTTTTTTTAAATCTGCCTTGAAACCAAGATACAAGTAAAACATTAAAAAAAATACATCCAACACATCTTAAAACACTTGTAAAAGTATACAGTAAACACAGGAAGACCATAAAAACTTGATTAGTGTACCTGGGCTGATGGGTTAATTTTAACATTCAATTTAAAAATGTTAAGCTCAAAATTAATTAAAGCACTTAATATGCAAAGACCAAGCACAAATAGGGATTTCATGTATGACAGAAAGAAAGAAAGAAAGAAAGAAAGAAAACAAATGGAAGAAAGGAAGAAAGAAAGGAAGGTAGAAAATAGGTGGCGGGGACAGAAAGAGTGACAGGAAGACAATAAGGAAAATATCACCACTCCATGGATCCCAACGATCTTCTGTTGATCCTCTCCAGCTGGTCTTCTTTGTGCTGAAGGTCCCCCCAAAAAGCATAGAATCCGATGGGTTTATATACCCTCGATCCAGGTAGGAATGTCCAGGCATGTTCCCCTGGAGGAGGGGGGGAAGTCTCTCTCAGCAGACTCTGGATCTGTTGCATCATGTGCAGTCCTGTGGTGCAAAGCCTCTCACGTGAAAGTCCCGTGGATGTGGCCTGTGGGGTTGGGGGTTCCAAAGCTGGGCCAATTTGTGCAACGGAGGATGGGTGTTCAGTGCCTCTGACCAGAGGTTATGTCACACACAACCTCCTCCTCCCCCCTCAGTTGGGAGGGGGGGTGGTCTGCGTAAACCTGGCTTCTGTGAGCTGTGCTTGATATGCGGAAAAGACTCCATTACTGAAATAAGTAGTAAAGTAGGTATGTTTATTCCAGCGCTGGGACGCATGGGGGATAGTTCCTCCAAAGTCATGCGTGCCGACAGCTGCATTCAGCTTGGTATATATCGGGTTACAAACTCCATATTCATTAGGTTTCCCAATATGCCTATACATATTCATTACCTAGCCCCACCTAGCCTCGCCTCGTATTACAATGAGCCCAAAAGTCATTTACATCTGCGTTGCGCTTGCACAGTGTTGTCTGGTGGTTGTGGGCAGGGGTCGCTGAAATGAAGTAAGGGTCTTCCTCAGATGAAGTAAAGGGTCTTCCTCATCCTGAACTTTTCACCTTGCTTCCCTGTGCATGCTCTTTATGTCCCTGGCCCAAGCCCAAACTTCAAGACTGGTTTGAGTTAGCTTTAAGTTAAAAACAGGATCTTTGGTCAAGATTCCTTCCCTTTATCAATAGTCTTATATCTTGTCATCCTGCTTTGGTAGGCACAATAAGTGTTGAGCAAGCTGTATGCATTGCTTCTGACAAACAACTTCTTAGCAAATCATTTAACTGCTGCTTCCCCATCCCCCCTGATTCAGTCCCCCCTTTTCTATAGAGTTAGTAAATTCTTTTCCTAATAATTTTCTACGGTAAGCATCCCTTAATGCTTTCCCATGTGCATTTGACAGAGTAGTTAAAACTGATAACCTTTTTAGTACTCTATAGTTCCAAACAAGCAACATAATAGACAACATAAGGCAAGCACTAACCAAAGTTAATAAGACAATTATGGGGTGACATAACTTATTCAGAATGCCAGTTGCAGTAGGTGACTACCCAAAAAGCGCGTCCCACCAGTTATGACTTGCATCTTGTTTTAGTCTTTGCAAGATTCTGCTTATTTCTTGTGTGTAATGATGGATGGTGACTAAGGTCTTTTTCCTGTTCTTTTGGATTTCTTCTAAAATCTCAATTCGGTCCTGATGTTTCACTAATTGCTTTACTTATGTGAGGTCCATCCCAATAAGTGTGGGTAGCAATTTATGGTATATGGTGTAGTTAGACGTTATCAATTGATGAGACACAACTAGTGCTAAATACAAAAAGTCACACCCATCAATCTTGGTTACATTACAAATACAAAAATTAGAGTGATTCCTGGCAACTACATTTATATTAGTGTCATCTATCATCATAAAAGTGCAGATAGTTCTTAAGCACAGACAGCCTTGACCAATATATACAAGTACAGTTTTCGGTGGAGTGTCTGGGTGGATCTCGAAGTGACAAATGCCTTGTTCCATGTCAAGACATACGTCTTTAGCATCAAGTGTATTACTTTCACAGATAAACCCTTGTTGTTCCTGTGTGATGCAAGATTCTAAATTTACCGTTTGCCATTTTTCTCCTACCATTCGAGCCCATACTTTGTGTTCAGAGGGGTAAAAAACTGTTCCTTTATAGTTTAGTCCCAATGCAACAATAGGATGAATTACATAAACTGTGGCATTAGGTATAGTAAGCACAAAGGCAGTAGATATGTTAGTCATTGGGTCATAGGAGAAATTTACGAAGGTCCACCAGGATTGGAGCTTTCTTTCTAATTTAGTAGCATTATTCCAAACAGCTTCTCAGATTTCAATAGGGAAAACATCTTCATTTCCTTCTCTTATAATTAAGAAAGCTGTTGACTGCATCCATAATTGGGCTTGTATGCAGCTAAGGGCTAATGATACATTGTCTTGAGCTGTGCCAAGTGTGTTTAATATCAGTCTGTGGTCCAGGTCGCTGGTCTTTGTGAAATCTGGGAGTATTTCTGAGACTTGCCACTGACTGTTTCCCAATGCTAATAGGGAGGATTGTAGGGGCTGTTTTAATTTGGTCAGGTCACTGGTTGCTGTGGCCAATTTATTCATCAGTATCTCTGAATCAATTCCATTTATAACTCCCAGTCCTGTTCCCAGCATGCCAGTCAGGTCTCTCTGCATTCTGCCTTTGAGGGGGGTTTACTTCTGCAACCATGCTGTCCACCCTTCAAAGGATGTTTGAATTAAAGGGGAGCAGGCTGGTTGGATCTCAGAAATATTACTGTGCATTAGTAGTTCTACACGCTTAAGAGACCACTCTGGATTAAACAGCAATAATTGCTGGCCTGTGTTCCTCACTACATAGGGGCCAATCTCATAAATCTTTGGTTCAGGTTTAAGTGATGTGACCTGGGTTTGGATTTGATTGCCAGTGTAGGTTGTAGGCCTAGGCATGGCATTTATCTGGAATTTGAATGAGAGCCCATTACTGTCTTGGCCCAAAGACAAACTACTTCAACGGTCTGTACTAATGTAAAATTATACCAACAATCTACTTCACTTGAATGACTACAGATCTCACGGTGTTTGTCTGTAGGAGTAGTTGAAACACTAATTTGGGTTTCTTTTTTATGAGTAGTTCTGTTAATCAGTCGGCATCCTATTTTGATTTCTTGTCCTACAGTTCTCTGAAGTTGCCAAGTTTTTTGTTTTTCCCATTCTTGCTTTGTATACACTTGATTTCCGTGCATGACCACAGTCAGCAGGTTTAAATCCTTTAAATCAGAATATTTCCCCATGAGTCCAGCAAACTGCATAAAGGCTTGGGACCATATGTCTTCTCTCCTATGAATAACTTTCCAACTGGAGGCTACCATTATGACTGTGAAAAAACAATTTTCTGGGTTATACTTGCGTGCCACCCTAACATTTTCATTTTGTTCGGGTAAACTTCAATTTCAGTGCATCATCACCAGGGGTCACTTTCCAAGGGGCCTCTGGAGCCTTCTTTACCCGAGTATGGTGAATCCAGGCACTCTGTTCTCTGATCTTAATTGTGGTGTAAGTGGTGAGAAGTACCTGGAATAGTCCTTCCTACTGTGGTTCCAGAGTTTTTTCTGTATGAGACTTAACATATGCATAATCTCCAGGCTGAATGTCATGTACAGGACCATCCAAGTCTCGACTTTGGGTTCCAGCCACATTTTCCAATTTCTCTACGCTGTTTGTTTAAAGCAATCATATAGGTGGTTAACGTCTGTAAGAGACGGTCCTAAGATCCCTCATCTGCGTCATGATCATCGCCAAGGACAGAGACTGAACACAGGAGTCCTGGCCTGGCTGAGGTGGGATGTCTGCCAAGTGTTGCCTGCAGGTGTGCCCGCTGGGAACTGGTACGCATTCCTGAGGAAAATTAGTGCAGGTCACAATGGACTGTGTCATTCTTGTTGCCAAAGCAAGAAGGACTTCATTGAAACGAAAAGGAACAACCTGTCCTGTACGACCTGTCCTGTACACCTGTCCTGTACCTGTTTCCCAAAGCAACGGGCCCCATAACAATGGCTGTAGATTTCCCCCACCTCTTGGCCAGTTGCCCCTCGCATCTGAAAAGGACTATAAAGGGACTTTCTGAAATAACTGAGATCGAGATCTCCCCATGGAAAGAAGACGAATCTATTGGCAGAAGGCCACGAGGACTTCATCTCATCCGTTGGTAGCTATTGCCCCCCTTTTCTTCCTCTCTACTCTTTTACTTTGTTTTTCTTTATCTCTCTCTCTCTCTCTCTCCTCTATTGCATTACCGTGTTGTGGGTACTTAATAAAGGTGCACTGTTTTGATTAATACTGAAATCCCTTGTGTCCTTTTGCACTCTGAGATCTATAAACGAACCATCATGATCCCTGCTTGTATTAGCAGATCGTGAAAGCGTCTCCTCCCCAATTTGGGTAGATATTCCTTTCTGTACCCCATATGGTCTCCCATAAAGTATTTCGAAGGGACTTAGCTTTTCTTTAATTCTGGGTTTGGTCCAAATTTGTAACAATGCAAGTGGAAGAGATTGGGGCAGGGTAGGTTAGCTTCTTGCCCTAGTCTCACAATTTGCTGTTTAATCAAATGGCTCATTTTCTCTACTTGACCACTCGACTGGGGGTAGTATGGAGTGTGGAGTTTCCCAATCTATGCCTAAATGTTGGCTAATTTGTTGTACCACCCTTGAAATAAAATGTGGTTCCCTATCTGAGGACATTGTGGCTGGAACTCCGAAGCCTGGTATTATTTCTTGTAGTAATGCTTTGGTTACTTCTCGAGCCTTAGCGGTTCTAGTAGGAAAAGCTTCTGGCCATCCTGAAAAAGTATCTGTCAACACTAGCAGATATCGACACCCCCCTTTTCTTGGAAGTTCTGTAAAATCATTTTGCCACTGCTGTCCCGGCCCATGGCCCCTTCCAATTTGACCCATTTTTGGTTTGGGGGTATTTTTGGGATTAGTCTGAAGGCAAAGGTTACACTGTTGGGTTACCTGCACAATGGCTTTGTATAAATTTCTAGCGATAATTTTCCCAATTAAGTAGTTATATAGGGCATTTGCTCCCCAATGCATTTTCTGGTGCTCCTCTCTTACTAGTGACCATAGCAAATGGGAGGAAATAACCAATTTTCTTTCTGTGGTAATAGCCTGTAGGAAGCCAGAGGTCGGAAGCCGCGGCGGTACGGGGAGCTCGGATCCCCGGCGGGGGGAGAAGAACGGACAGCAGCCAATATGGTTGAAAACTAAACTCTGATTTATTAGCAGTCTCGAGGCACTTAAATAGTATACCAGCTTGTTAGCTTCTAAGGGGCTTACTTATCAGGATATTTTTCTATTTCTACACAATCAGGCTACATTGGCAGTCTTCCACAATCTTGTTATGTTCAAAGGAATCTTGTCCTTGCCTCCCTTATACTCCTAGATATCACACCTGCAAGTACGTTACTCCCTGAAATTTCTCAGGCTGGAACTGTTTTGCTTTTCACAGAGACTTTCCCACAGAAAGTGTCTCACGCACTCAGGCCCAAAAATCCTTCAGCTTAATAGCTTGCACAGCTCCTTTATTGATCCCAATAAATCCATTCTCCAACAAATTCCCCGTTTTTCTTTTGTGCAAGCAAAGCTGGAGGGATCACAGATGTAGACTTTATATATTGTCTATTGCAAGCATCGGGAGGCAAGGTGAATACACTGCCAGTTCTACAGTAATCGAATACTATACAAATAAAACTAGTTATGATTTTAAACTTAACAACTTTAACTATCCCTCTGAGTTGAGACCGTCTTTTTCTATAATTATGTAGTTAATTGATGTAACTTACTTATCTATTAGTGAAAATGGGAAAAAATGATTTAAAAGACTTAAACAGCATAAACCTCTAAACCTTTCACAGCCGTGGCTGCGGTTAATAGCAGAAGATCAATAGCTACTTAACTTTATATTATTACATGTCTAACATTAATAACACACACTTAACTTACTAAGCACTTGCAAGGCTATATTAAACTTAATGGCTACGTAGCTTTGACATCACTTAAACTCTACACAACTTAACTTAGCAGAACTTAAAATTAACTTTACTTAAACTTAACTTTGCTTAAACTTAACACGAATTAACCTTAACACTACCTAAACGTTATGCAACTTAACCTTATCACTTAAATTCTACAGAACTTTAAACTTAACTTAAAATTAAAGAACTTAACTTTAACAGAAATTAACCTTAACATCACGTAAACTTAACAGAACTTAAATGTACTCTTATTTCAAGACATTACTTCTGAGTTTGGTGTTATACTCAAAAACTTTTTGCAATATACCCAAAAATTCATGCAATTATTTCTCTTAGTTTTGTCTTTGGAAAGAGTTCCCAGACACCCACCACCAGTCACTAGCAACCACCCAGGGCAGCTGTTATTATTGCCCCAGAGTCTCATTATTTCTCCTGCTATGGAGAGTGGTGGATCTGGCAAGTCCTCAGCTCCTTCACTCAGCCACGTCTCAGCCTCTCTCAAGGGTCCTCAGGACAGGTCTCACAGTCCCAGCTGTTATGGTAGTGGCATCACGTCCCTCAGGAACTGATGCTGACTGTGCTTTCTTGTTTCGGGGTCCTGTAGCATGGCACCACTTTGCTGGGCACCTCTCTGGTCAGTGATGTAGCGATGACTTGTCCCTGTTGTTGCAGGACATTCTGCAGTGTTGCAGTCCACGTTCGTTCCCAGAGCAGGAACTGTGAAGGGGTTAACAACTGTAGGATACTGATGTAATGCTTTTGAACACAGGACATCTGCTGTAAAGACAAACTGAAAAATGCTTAGTATAGATAAGTTAGCAAGCGTTTTGATGAGTTTTTGCATTACTTGTTGGTACTTCTCTTTCATTTGGGGCTGTTTTCGGGTTGCCCCGGCCGGCTTTGGCATTGCAGGCGACGAAACTGTAAAAGCCGCGCTGCTGCCGGCTGTCCCGCAGTCCGGCGCGGGGGGGTTACCCTCTGCCGCTTTTGGCCGGGCTGCTGCTTTCGGCCGGGCACCGGGGCTGCCGGTGTCTCTTTGGCCCGCCCGCGCCCCGCCCCCTGGGTCTGGTGTCTGTGCTCCCGCTCTCGCGGCCATTACTCTTCTGGCCGTCGGAGAGTTAACATCTGGCTCTGTCGGGTTTAGTAATTCTCGCAATGAGCTAACGTGCGCTGCCGTGGTTTTAATGATTTTTCTCGCGGCCAGCCCGAAGGACCGCGCTACCCCGGACTCCGCCGCGGTCTCTGGCCGCTGCTCTGTAAGTCCCGCGTCTGTTACTTTCCCGGAGCTACTAAAGCTCGCGCTGCCGCTCTCTACAGTCTCTATGGCAACCGCGGCAACTGTCTTTCCTGTTTTTACTTCTGAGAAAGTACTAATTACTGCTCCCCAGGTGGATTTGGGAGCTCTTGTTTCTGTAGCTTTCATTTTAAACGATCTTGGATTAACTAGTTCCTTATAAAGGTTTATCTCCTTAATTCCCTGCTTTTCTAAAAAGCGTAAAAACACATTAAAGGCTGCCTGAGTTTCCATGACCGCGTCCACAAACCCGCGACTCAGCGCGAAAACACAAAGCGCATAAACTATACCCGCGGATAAAACCGCGAACCCGCGTCCAGCGCGAGCCGTACCCGCGATCAGCGCGAACTCGCGCCTCAGCGCAGAAAACAAAACCGCGGACAAACCGCGAACCGCAAACCGCGAACTAAAAACCGAAAAACCCGCGGACTACTCTGATACCACCCCCGCCTCCGCGCGCCCCAAGTATCAGGGTACTGCAGCGTCCAGGCAAGCCTTTAGCAGCCAAGCGGCGAACCACCGATGTTAAGGTGGTCCAGGCTAGAGGTTGGCCACCCCTCCACGCCCGCCGGCGCTGCCCCGGCACCGCATTAGGCTCCCGCCAGGGCAACGGGAATAAAATACCAGTCCCAGTCCAAAGTTCCGTACTCCGCGAAGTTCGGTGTTCCGAGTTCGGTGTGCCGTGTTCGGTGTCCGTGTTCGGGCGCCAGATGTAGGAAGCCAGAGGTCGGAAGCCGCGGCAGGACGGGGAGCTCGGATCCCTGGCGGGGGGGGAAGAACGGACAGCAGCCAATATGGTTGAAAACTAAACTCCGATTTATTAGCAGTCTCGAGGCACTTAAATAGTATACCAGCTTGTTAGCTTCTAAGGGGCTTACTTATCAGGATATTTTTCTATTTCTACACAATCAGGCTACATTGGCAGTCTTCCACAATCTTGTTATGTTCAAAGGAATCTTGCCCTTGCCTCCCTTATACTCCTAGATATCACACCTGCAAGTACGTTACTCCCTGAAATTTCTCAGGCTGGAACTGTTTTGCTTTTCACAGAGACTTTCCCACAGAAAGTGTCTCACGCACTCAGGCCCAAAAATCCTTCAGCTTAATAGCTTGCACAGCTCCTTTATTGATCCCAATAAATCCATTCTCCAACAATAGCCCATCCCTCTTGGTTAAATGGTTCCCCTTCATCTTTAATCAATTTCTTGTCCTTTATGTTATATGCGGGCTTACCCTCTAGGGAAAGTTGTCCATCTGGGATCAAGGCTCCAGTTGTTGTTACCTCACCTTTTGCTGCTTCTTTTGCCTCTCTGTCTGCCAGTTCATTTCCTTCTTCCAATTCTGAGCTCACCTTTTGATGTGCCCTTATGTGCATGATTGCTACCTTCTCAGGTAGCTGGACTGCTTCCAACAGCTGCATTATTTCTTGTGCATGTTTGATGTTTTTTCCCTGCGAATTTAACAGTCCTCTTTCTTTCCAAATGGCCCCATGTGCGTGTACAACTCCAAATGCATACCTTGAGTCTGTATAGATGTTTATTTTCTTTCCTTTTGCTATCTCTAAGGCACGGGTTAGGGCGATTATTTCAGCCTTTTGTGCAGAGGTGTTTGTTGGCAGGGGTCCGGATTCTATCACCTCCCGGCAGGTGGTAACTGCATACCCAGCATGCCGCTTTCCACTGATGACATAACTGCTTCCATCAGTAAACCAGGTCTCTGCGTTGTCTAAAGGGGTATCCTTTAGATCCCGGAAGCTGGAGTAGGTGGCTTCGATAGTCTCCAGGCAATCATGGCATACCGGTTCCCCTTGATTTCCACTGAGAAAGGAAGCTGGGTTGACAATGTTAGTTACCACTATTTCTACATCATCTTGTTCCACCATGATGGCTTGATATTTCAGGAACCTTTGTGGGGAGAGCCAATGCCTGCCTTTCACTTCCAGCACTGCGGACACCATGTGGGACACCAGCGCAGTCATTTTCTGACCCAAGGTGAATTTGCATGCTTCCTGGATGTTTAGCACAACTGCTGCAATGGCTCTGAGGCACCCAGGCCATCCTTTGGCTGCTGTATCTAGCAGCTTAGAGAAATAAGCAAATGCCTGTAGGTATGGGCCCAGGTCCTATGCTAGTATTCCCAAGGGAATCCCTTGTTTCTCATGGGAAAATAGAAAGAATGGCTTACTCACGTCTGGAAGTCCTAGAGCTGGAGCTGACAGGAGGGCATTCTTTAGCTGATTGAAGGCCCGTGTGGCCTCCTTCGTCCACTGGAGATCTCTGCTTTCTTTTGTAATGAGCTCGTATAGTGGTTTCATGAGCAGCCCGTAATTGTAAATCCACAATCTGCACCATCCTGTCATCCCCAGAAAAGTCCGTAACTCTTTCACTGTCTGGGGTTTTGGGGTTTGGCATATCGCTTCTTTGCGATCTTGCCCCAAAGTTCGTTGCCCAGCACTGACTTCATAGCCCAGATAGATCACTTTCTGTTTCACCACCTGAGCCTTTTTCTTGGATACCCTGTACCCTTGAAGTCCCAGGAAGTTTAAGAGGCTTACCGTCCAGGCTGTGCAAGCTTCCTCTGTTCGGGTAGCTATTAGGAGATCATCCACGTACTGCAATAGCTTCCCTTCTCCTGGTGGGGCTTCCCAGGACTCTACATCTTTTGCGAGCTGTTCTCCAAACAGGGTGGGACTGTTCTTAAATCCCTGAGGCAACACCGTCCATGTGAGCTGGGTTTTGCCCCCACTCTTAGGGCTTTCCCATTTGAATGCAAAAATTTTCTGGCTGACTTCATGGAGAGGGAGGCAAAAGAAGGCATCCTTTAAATCTAAAACGGTAAACCAAGTTAGCTCTGGTGTTAACCATGTTAATAGAGTGTAAGGATCCGCTACCACCCGGTATGACCCATCAGGTTTATGGACAGGCAAGATGGGAGTGTTAAAATCAGACTGGCACTCTTTTAACAGTCCTAACTGTAAGAATTTTTCAATTACTGGGCTAATTCCTTCTCTGTCTTCCCTTTTGAGAGGATATTGTTTAATTCTAATTGGTTGCTTTCCCTCTTTGAGTTTGATCTGTATTGGGGTTGCATTTTTGGCTCTCCCAGGTACAGCTGTGGCCCAGACTCCTGGGAACAGTTGACTCATTATCTCTTCTCTATTTTCCTCTGCAGAGCCTTTCGTTGTTAATATTAGGCTCAGTATTTCCACATATTGTTGGTCATTTATCTCCAGAATAATTTCCCCATTCCTAAAAGTAATGGTTGCTTGTAATTGTTCCAATAGATCTCTTCCTAAAAGTGCTTTTGGAGAATTGGGTTAATATAAAAACTTGTGAATGCCCCGTTGTTTCCCAATTTTATATTTCAATGGCTTTCAAAAATAAGCTTTTTCAGATTGACCAGTTGCTCCCTGTACCACAATGTAGCCATCCCTCACAGGCATTAAAGCTTTATTTAAAACTGAATATGCTGCCCCTGTATCGACCAAAAATTCTGTTTCTTTTTCCCCTAGCTTCATTATAACCAGTGGATCTGCTAGGGTAGAATCCCCTGGTCCTCTTCAATCTTCTTTCACACGTGCAACCACCCTCCTTCTTTCTCGGTTTCCTCTGTTCTGGCGGTCTTCTTGTCTTCTTTCTGGGCACTCATTTTTCCAATGACCGAACTTTCTGCAAATCGCGCATTGGTCTCTACCTAGCCAGGGTGGGCCCTGTCTGGGAGGTCCTTGTCTGGGGGGTCCCTGTCTAGGTTTTTCCCTATTTCCTTCCCTTACTACTGCTACTAATTTCTTCATCCCTTGCTTGTGACTTTCTTCTTGATTACTGAATACCCTCCAAGCTGCATCTAATAGAGTTTCCAGGTTCCTCCCCTCTGGTCCCTGAAGTTTTTTGCAATTTACGTCTGATATCTCCTGTGGATTGTCCGAGAAAAAAAGATACTAGCTGGCGTACCCCTACCTCTGTCTCAGGATCCAGCGATATATTACGGCGCATTGTGTCCCTCTGACGATCCAGGATATTGGATGGTGACTCGGAAGGACCCTGTTTCACTGCATACAAAGCTGACCAATTTAGGGTCTTGGGAATAGCCTTTTCCACCCCTTTTGCTATCCATTCTTGATAACTTTTTAATTTCTCTAATTCGGCTGTTCTATTTGGACTCCAGTGTGGTTCCTGGAGTGGGAAGTAATCTTTTACATCTAATTGTTGCTTTTTGTAATGGTCCTCTGCCAAGTCTCTTGCTTCTTTTCAAAACTAACCGTTTCTCCATGTGTCTTGGTTTGAAAGACAGGTGTCTGCTAAGGAAGGCAGAAGCCCCCCTTGAAGTGGCAGATATAACCCCTTTCCCCCTGAGTTATTATGATTTTGAAATCAAGGGTCTTTAGGCAAAGATGTGGGAAATAGGAATAACAGTTCTTTACGATAGATAGATAGATAGATAGATAGATAGATAGATAACCAGTCGAACAAAACAACAACAACTATGACAATAACAGCAAACACAAACCCAGTCCCAGCCTTCTCGGCTGTCAGGCTACTCCCCCTCAGGTGCAGTTCCGCTCGCAGCCAGCAGGGATTGCTGGCGGCTCCCGGTGAGCAGGGTGGGTGCGATGGTTCCCCCGCGGCTGCAGGGGGCGCTCCGGAGCGAGCTCGGGGAACACGCGGCACTGGCAGCCTGGGATCCCGGGGAAGGGTGGAACAAAGGCTTCACAAACCCTGGGCAGCCGGTCCTGGACTCCTGGAACAGCAGGCTGGAAATGGCAAGGCCGGAGCGGCAGGCACAAACACAAATCCTGGGTGGCAGACGAGATGTATCCAAAAGGGGAACCCCCCGGGGCTCCAGGCAGGCAGGACAAGCACGGCTACAGGGTAGCGAAGGCTCGAAACAGCAGCGGTGCAGGGCGGCCCCAGCCCCAGCCTCCAGCAGGGCAGGGAAAGCAGCCTTGGGATCCCGGTGTTGTTTCCAGCAGAGAGGAAAGACGCCGAAAACGGGAACCAGCAGCTCCTCTCTCCGCGGCTTCTCTCTCCAGACGCTGAGAGCGAACTGAACTGACAACCAGGTGAAAAACAAAAGTCTGGACAGGCCCTTTTGTCTTTCTTAAGTACAGTCATCTTCTCTTAAGTACTGCCATTTATCTCCTAGCAACATGCATATGGGAAAAATTCCTTTAACAGAAAAAAACTAGGACTAAACTAAAACCCCAACACCGTGTCTGTTAGTCCACCCAATAGTAATTGTATATCAGCCCAATCTGGATTATGCTGTTTTATTATGAGTCGCAAGCGTTCATCGGTACCTGCTGGATCACTTCGGTAATTTTTGGCAATGTTATACAATGCATCTAGGTCAGCAGTAGAGTAAGATACTCTAATCAACATTGTATTCCCATCAGGTTCCACTGCCTCCTGCAGGGGCTCCATCAGTACCTGCTTCCTGGTTCAGGATGAGACAGGACTACCCGGGGGAGAGGGGGTTGGCGTTGGTGTTCCAAGTCTGCATCCTCATCCCGTCTCCTAAGGGGAGGCTTAGGCAAATCGGTTAGTTCACCATCATCTTGTCCCTGAGCTGCTGCCTGATAGACTTTGTCTGACTGTATGCATGTCTGGCCTATACTGCACGACAAACAACACTGCTTAATTCTTCCTCTGCCTTTTTTATTTTCTATTTCCAGAGCTAACACCATAGGATCACTGGGGGGTTTGATTCCACAATCTCTCTGCCATTCAGGGTGATTTTGGAGAGAGAAAAATGCATCAGCATGGGAAACTTCTTCCCATTTACCATCCCATCTCAGAAAGAGCATTAACTGTAGCAAAGTATTATAATCTAAGGTTCCATTAGGTGGCCACTTTGCTCCATCTTCTAATTTATACAGTGGCCAGCATTGGGTGCAATATTTTACAAGAGTTCTTTTATTTTCTGTGCCTCCAGCTCCTACTATCTCTTTCCAATGTGCCAAAACACAGCCAAGCAGGCTCGCTCTAGAGATTTCCTTACTCTGTCTGGTTCCCATCCTATTCAGAGTTTGAGTTCACTCAAATAGTGTGCCACCCACTCCGGGTCACCCATATAGCATATAAGCCACTCTTTATAAATTCTCTTATGCTTTCTGCCAAGCCTGCTTCGCTGCCACTTAAAATCTTCTTCAAAAGCCTTTATTACCTCCTCCCAATCCTTTTCTAGCAGACTACTATTTTCAGGAACGTGATGCTCTTTGCCAGACAAAAGTTTTAAAACAAAATGTTCCTTGCTTTCCCAGCACTCTGGGCATGGATCTCTGTCTGCTAAATAAATAGAATCATAATATCTCCGACTCCCACAAAATCCACACTGAGCTAAAACCCACAGCTGGTGTGGGCCTGGAGTCTTCTTATACCCACACACAAAGCAAGGAATCCCTTCTATCACTTGTGCAGGTAGGACAAGTGAATGGAAAGAGTCGGGAGCTATACTCCTACCATATAACTGCTGAGGGATGGAGGGGGGCAATGACCTCCCTCCTTGCTTAGCCACTGTTGTTTCTATCTCCTTCTCCTAGTTTTATATTGCTTCCACCCGAACCTTTCTTCACACTCTCTCACAGTTCTTTCACAGTTTTCTTCCCAACCCTCCCAAAGCTCAGGTACCAAATGCGACTTTCCGCACACAATCTTTAAAATCTCAGGCTCAAAATCAACTTCACTAGAGTGCCTCTGATAACACTGAGAACATAGGCTCTGCCACCTGACAGAAGATCAGTACCACCTCTTCTTACAAACTGTACACTGTATTAATACCCACGCAACATGCCACCCTCTCGCTGAATGAAAAGTTCTGATGCATCCACAAAAACAAGCTATTCCACGTACTCTTTAAAAACCTAAATCCTCTGCTGCTGGTTGTTCCCAATCTAAAGCCACAAATCTTCCTGCAGAGTTTCTGTATATTCCCTCTAAAGGAACTCGTTCTCCTCTTCTCTCTATCCAATGTCCTATCGGATTTACAAACTCCCAAGAATCAAAACCAAACCACTGAGGGGGAGGGGTTCTTCTCTCACCTAGCCACGATTCTAATTCTATTGGCACAAAAATCAATAATCAAGCACCACCCCAAACAAATGCTTCAATACTACTGTCATAGGTTAGCAAGCATAGTCCCGGAAGGGATGTCCTTGCTAAGGGGTGCTTACAGTTCCCTCTGGGACCTGATAGAACCTATCAGCTGGCCAGTCTGAATATGGACAATTCTTTAAGCCACTTAAAGTTGTGACCGCCTCTCTGATACACACTTAAGAATAGACAAACTCCCCCCCCAAGCTCTCTCTCGTTTCCAGCGCTGGGACAGGTGGCTGCAGGCCCCCTGCTTGGGCCAGGCTGGGCCGGGCCATGGCCAGCCTGGAGCCATGGGCCTGTTCCAGCCATGGAACCCCCCCCACTGCCTTGCCATGGGCAGCCAGAGCGTCTTGGCTCTCCTCGTCTCTCCACTGCGGCCAAGATTTCAGCAAAGCGGCACCTCTGTCTGGCAGAGGTCAGGTGACCAACAGTGATAAGCCATACAGCTGCAAGGCCGAGGTGAGATTAACCCTTTTATTGCTGTGAAGAGCTGAAAACCTGAGGGAAGAGAGAGAGGAGATGCTTAAAGCTGAAAGTCTGTTGTGAAGCTATGATATATCAGAGTACCCCGTTGTAATTTCATGAAGATATGGGGGGTGGAGTGTTCAACTCATAAGCAATAGGCAGATGCTGACACAGCTGTAATTTCATGAGAAGCTTGGACAGGGAGAGATGAACCAGATGAACCAGATGAGGACTTTTGCTCCAAATGGGAAAGGAGAAAAACCTCAATTCCTAGAGATGCTCCCAGACATAGTCCTAACAATGAAGATGAGGAAGACCCTTTGCTCCCTGGGAAGGAGAAGGGCCTCTGTTTCTTTGTTTCTGAATGGCTCAACCTTAAATTGTACCCCAAAAAACTTCAAGAGTGGACCCTCGAAAGCAGTTGCGGAAAAAGCTGCAAGTCGGGGGAAGGGACTCACATCGCGAGCAGAGAGACCTCTTCCTAAATGGACTGAACAATATTTGGAAGTGGGTGGCTGTCTCGTTGTGATACTGTTTTCATAGCACGAGCAAGAAGAGACTTCTCTTTCTAAATGGACTGAACAAGGTTATTATGGAAGTGGTAAACAGACTGAACATCTTAAGGGTTGTCTTTTTACATTGTCAGTGGGGGGAAGGGAGGAAGGTGGGGGGAGGAGGAGAGTTCTGAAGGTGGTATAATTTTTTTTTTCCTTTCCTTCTTTTAGGTTGTTAATAAACTTCTTTATGTTCTTTCAAGTTGATACCTGCTTTGCGTTTCTCCTAATTCTTATCTCACAGAAGATAAACAGTAATGATTATTTTAGACCAAACCACTACACTAAATTGGTGTTTCCGCCCGGTTACAAACCCAACCCACGACAACTACACACTCAAACAACACACCGCAACATGCACATCTCCAATTTACAAACAAATAGGCGAGCTAATATACAGCTGCACACGCATAAAAGCAGTCCAAAACCAACCAATATCCACACAGACATATAAGCAACACAACAACCCTCAAACCAGCTACTAGTAGCCAAAATATTCATAACACTCACTTGTAATAACTTCAGGGTCCCGCTTATATTTTCCCCAATACAGTCATCAACAAGTTCTGGAGGAACCGCCCCTCGGAATCACCCGATCCACTCTCAGGTTCGCTAGCAGCCGCTCTATCCGTCGATGACTCCCCCTTGCCAGCTCCCATAGCCGGTTGCTTGCAAGCCTCACCTTTACCCACACAGGTACCACGCTGTGTGCGGGATGTCTCCTCGCGTTTTACCAGCAGCCCTGGCCACGAGTATGACTTACAGGCACCCTAAATCCAGAACATACCGTTTTATCTGCAGTTCCAGAAGGTTGTGTTCTGCCCCTGCAGTGAGCGAGTCGAGGGGCGGAGTTCCTCCAAAAAATCCCTGGGGCACGCCTAGGACTTCCGCTCCTCAGCCGATCCTGCAGTCAGACAGAGTTTCTCCTGGCTGCTCGCCAAAATGATATGTGGAAAAGACTCCACTACTGGAATAAGTAGTAAAGTAGGTATGTTTATTCCAGCGCTGGGACCCATGGGGGATAGTTCCTCCAAAGTCATGTGTGCCGACAGCTGCATTCAGCTTGGTATATATCGGGTTGCAAGTTCCATATTCATTAGGTTTCCCAATATGCCTATACATATTCATTACCTAGCCCCACCTAGCCTCGCCTCGTATTACAATGAGCCCAAAAGTCATTTACATCTGCGTTGCGCTTGCACAGTGTTGTCTGGTGGTTGTGGGCAGGGGTCGCTGAAATGAAGTAAGGGTCTTCCTCAGATGAAGTAAAGGGTCTTCCTCATCCTGAACTTTTCACCTTGCTTCCCTGTGCATGCTCTTTATGTCCCTGGCCCAAGCCCAAACTTCAAGACTGGTTTGAGTTAGCTTTAAGTTAAAAACAGGATCTTTGGTCAAGATTCCTTCCCTTTATCAATAGTCTTATATCTTGTCATCCTGCTTTGGTAGGCACAATAAGTGTTGAGCAAGCTGTATGCATTGCTTCTGACAAACAACTTCTTAGCAAATCATTTAACCTCTGCTTCCCCATTCCCCCTGATTCATGCTCTCCCTCCACCTCAAACTCAGCGGGGGATGATTGAACAATGGGTTTCCCTTTATCTAATCAGCAGTTTGACTTTCAGTTCCAAGTCCCAGTCTTCAGAGAGACCTCTTTGGTTGTAGCTTCTTTATAATGAGCAAAACTTTTTATCACTGTTTGAGGCATGAACTCTTTTCAGTCTCTGACACATATGACCTCAAACTTGTTTGTGCATGTGTATGCATATGTAAGTTTAAATCCTTAAAAAACTATGAACTATATGTGCATGTGCACTTTCATTAAATAAGTTCGCTACACTCCCAGCAACCATAAGCTTTACCACATTTGCCTCAAAAAGACTTCATGTGCTAAAGGAAGATTCATAGTATGACTTAGTTAACAAGAGTGAGTTACCTCTCTGTCACTGGTGTGTCTACACTGAGAAGTCAGAAATCTTCCATTTCTTTCCTGCATTGTTGTTTACCATTGATTGCCAATGCAATAATATAAAAGAGAGTCTCATGGATTTTTATCGTAAATTATACTTAAATCCACTTACATTCTACTAGGAATAATATTTTATTTGCTATAGAATATCCTAATCCTATACTGTAGTTAAAAGTCACATTTTTCATAAAAAGAAACTAAAAAGAAAAATCAGTATTTATGTTTCATAATTTAAAAATTATTAATCACATATAGTCACACTAGATATTGGAACATATAAATTACTATAATTTTAGTTGAAATACAGCTCAAATTCTTATGAGCATTGCATCTAAATAATATTGTCTTGGTTTGAGACAATTTTAAGAGGTGGACACTCTAAAATGAGTTTCCTCCCCTTATAGTTTTAACCAATCCCTTTCCATCAATAAGGAGAAATGATTACAAGTAGATATAAGTGAAAAAAACCCCCAGTTTAATAAAAAACCCAAAATAGCATCAGGCAAAATATAACGGTAATAGTCACTAGTTACAAAGTTGCTGCAATCTCATGGATTCCCAGGGAACAAAGAGAAACTCAAAATGGCAGAGTGACCCCTTCCTCAAGATGGCACCCACCATAGGTTACTGTGTAGTCTGGGAGACAAAAGGGAGATGGCAGAATAACCCCACTTGGCTCAACCTTTCCCCTGGAACAAAAAAAATGATAAGCTAGGAGCTTACGAAGCAGCTCTAGTGGCAAATGGGAATTGCTGGTGTGTATGAGGTCAGTGCTGCTGCTTGCTGCAGCCTCCTGCCACCCACTGGACTCCACCAGTGTTGGTGCTGCTGTCTCTGATCCCTGTTCTGATGGGGGGGAAGAAAAGAGACTCTCAAGCACCGATGAGCAGTGGCCTGACCCCGGACCAGCTCTGTCTCTGCACTGCCAATAGGTGTTGCAAATTTCACTCTGAAACAGTTTTTGATTGTGAAATGCAGCTTCTCAGGTTGCTACTGATGCAAGTAGGGCCAGGAGGCAAGAGAGACAAGAGAGGGAGCTCTCCCTGCGTGCTTCAACTTTTAAAAGCCTGGGACACCCCCCAGGCCCTGCCTCACCATTCCATTTTCTAGCTGCAGGGTCTTAAGGAGACAGTAACAATTTGAGGCACAGATAGATATGGCATACAATAACATTTTGGGTTAACCATGACAAATATGTTATGCATTACTTAATTATTTATCAAAACTAATTAAAATTATTGTAGCATAAATTTATTTTCAAATAGTCCTTTTTGTTTGGACCATGTTACAAAAATGTTCCAGATGTGTAAAAAAAAACCCCAAAATAATCCCCCCCCCCCCAAAAAAAAAATCCAAACATCCAATTTTCCTTCATTAAATGCAATATTTTTGTTTGGAATATTTTTACAGTGATGCTGTTCTTATTGTGACTATGCTATAAATTCAAATATGTCAATTGATATGTATATATAATTTCTATTAGCAGGAATAAAAAAATGGAACAATAATGTGGGTGGGAGGTGAGTGTATATAACAATTAGCATGCCTAAACTTGCTCTGAGAAATAGTGAGGAGCTGGCAAGATTTTGGTGGCTGTAGATTAGCAGTGAGAGTCAGAGATACATAAAACATGGAAACATTAAAGTCATGGGCTATGTGTATTTTAAACCTAGCATTCAATATTACATGTGAAAAGTCTCAGTGAACTGCCTGGTTGTTATTAGCAGTACTAGACTGCTTTCAGGGATGCCATTTAACTGTACTTCATTGAAGCATAGAAAGATTTGAGCTGAAAGGGACCTTTAAAAGTTATCTAGTCCAACCCCCTTGCAATGATCAGGGATATCTTTAACTAGATCAGGTTGCTCAGAGCCATGTCCAACCTGATATAGAATGTTTCCAGGGATGGAGCATCTACTACCTCTCCGGGCAACCTGTGCCAGTGTTTCACCACCCTCATTGTAAAAAATTTCTTCCTTACATCTAGTTTAGATCTACCCTATTTTAGTTTAAAACCATTACCCCTTGTTGTATTGCTACAAGCCCTATTAAAAAGTCTGTCCCCATCTTTCTGCCTCCTTTAAGTATTAAAAAGCTACAGTCAGATCTCCCAGGACACTTCTATTCTACAGGCTAAACAACCCCAGCTCTCTCAGCCTTGTCAAGGAACTTTAGTTTTAATCTTTTGCAACTTCTAATTCTTGACTTGGTTCTAATCATCATGTAGACATCATAAGTATCATAAGTTTGTAGTGTATACACAATAGTTCTTCCTTTTCACAACAGACCTTTATCTAGTTGTTAATGAAATATTGATTGCAGAAAACCTGCAAGGGCATATTTACTGTACCATATATAGTAAACCCCATTTGATGCATTAGCATTTAGACATTTTACGCAAATTTAGTGAGAAAATGACTCATATGATTTAATATGCATCAGCAGTAATTAATAACATCCTTATAAGATGAAAGAAATTAAAAATTCATTAGAAAGCTAGAATAGAGTTGCTACATGGTTAAAACATTATTAAAGTATTTTCCAGTGTTTTGCTCAGACTAGTTTTCTCATCATGGTGCCACCATTTCATGACAAAGATCACAGAGGAGAAAACATTCAACTTATTATGTCTGCTGGCATACATTGCTGAATTTTTATGTCGCTAAACAGTGGTTGATCATAGACTTGAATACTGACTATTTAATTAACACTTTAACCTTTCATACATAGAAAATAGGTCATTTACATGCACCATGCTTAGCTATTATTCCCATAAAAAGCTACCAATATTTTGTCTAATGTATGTAGCATTCTAGTCTGCCATTATAAAAAAATCAAAACATATGTGGTTATTTTTAAAACCTCGACACTGCAAAATTTAATTACAACATGTAAAGTCTTTATATTTCTCTTAGAAGTTTAATTATGTAGTTTAACCTTAAACTTGCCATAAAAGGATAGATAAAACTAATAATTAAGAATTTCAAAGAGCAACAGAAATCCTTGTGCCGGTTTGGACAAATTTGGAGGAAAAATATCCTCTGATAGAAGGCAGGTTACAACCACTCCCACCAGGTTCGGGAAAAAAAAGAAATTTTCCTCAGAGGAAAGTGAAATAGTTAAAAACTATTTATTTAACAAACACACAGGAAAATTATTATAATGCTAAATAATAAAACCTCTCGCTCTGGAGAGAAACGTGGGAAAAGTTCAGAGTCCTTCTGTAGATGGTCTCTCTCCTCCTCCTCAGAGCTGGGTCATGGTGGGCCCACCTCCGGGCCTCGGTGGAGAACTCTCCCAATGTGTTCTGATGTTGAAACAGTCCAAAAAAGAAGAAGGGAAAAAACCTGAAGTCCCAGGAAAACAAAGTTCAACTCTCCGTCTCCCTCCGGAGAAAAAGTAGTCAAAAGCTGGCTGAAGAGCAAGCAGGGTGCTTCCTCCCGCTCCTCTCGCCGCCGCAGGACACAGAGGAGTGTGTGTGACCTTGAACAACCACTTTGAAAATTTGCTCGGTTTTTTTCCCTCTCCCCCCTCTCAGGCTCAGTTTAAAGGCACAGAAAAGGCACAAAATTAATTTCTGGGCATGGAGCAGCGATAGGGGATACACATCATAAAGTCACCCCAAGACAATCCTCTGAGTCCCCAGTTTAACTAAAGGCTATTTTTACAAACCTCTTGAACATACATTTAATGACAAATGGTGATTTGCAAATGCTGCATTTGAAAGAGACTGCTCTTATTCTAAACACTGTTGATAGATGATGCTGAAACAAAAATTCCCCTTGTCTCGGTTTGAGACAAGTTTAGGGGGAAACGCCCTGGAAGGGACATCTCCTCCACAGAAAACAGGTTTCAGCACTCCCTCCCCCACCAATATGAAAAGAATTTCTTGGATGAAAGTGAAAAAACTATTTATTTAACAAGCAGAGTCCCAGCATAGGGCACAGGAAAAATATGAGTAATGTCAGATAATAAACCTCCTCTCTGCAGAGAAAGCTGGTGGATTTAGAGTTCCCTCTGTAAATGGCTTGGCCCCTCCCGAGGTCCAAGGCTGGGATGCAGCGTCCCTGCAGCCTCCCTGCTGGTCCACGGGGTCCAATGATCTGGTTCTTGGATCACAGCTAGGCCGAACCGTTCCAGAAGAGGAAGAAGTTGTTACCGGAGGATTTCGGTATGCTGGTATGGGAAAATTTCTTGCCTCAGCTAACAGGCTAGCTAAAAGCAGGAAGGTGCTGCCTCAGCTCTGCAGCGGTGAGAAGGCAGGGGAGTGTGTGTGAGTCCTTGAACACAAACCGTGCTGAAGAATTCGCCTGGCTTCTCTCCCCCCTCTCCTCGACCCAGCTTAAAGCTATGGGACCCATTTCTGGGCATAAAGCAGATGATAGGGAAATACAGTATTATCATAAAATCACCCCAAGTCACCCCTGGTGAAACAGTCTATTTTGAACATTAATGGGATAGATTTGTGAAGCATTTTGCTTAGAAATATTCATTAGTTTTGTCTGTGCCTCTCAGTAGCTGTACAACAAATAGAATATCATCGAAGGAAAAAAGGCATGCCAGTTAATGTGAATGAAAATCAGTCCCTTCAGCACATTTTGCTAATAATGTACATACTGTACATTGTACAATTTGTTCTCGTTTGGTCAAATTTAGAGATATATCCTCTGAGAGAAGGCACAACCACCCCTCCCCGCACCAGGTTCGGGAAAAATAAATTTTCTTCGAAGGAAAGTGAAAGAGATAAAAACAATTTATTTAACAAACATACAGGAAAAGGAAAATAATGCTAAATAATAAAATCTCTCGCTGTGGAGAAAAAACCTGGGAAAGTGTTAGAGTCCTCCCTTTGGTCTCCTTGGAGCTGGGACTTGGCCCAGGGCCAGGCCCTCTGTGCTCGGTGGAAAGTCCTCCCGATGTGTTCTGATAGTGAAGCAATCCACAGAAAAAGGGAAAAAATCCAAAATTCCAGGGAAGGAAAAAAGTTCAGCTCTCAGTCTCTCTCCGGAGAAGAAGAAACTGAAAAACTGGCTGAAAGCTGGCTGGAAAAAAAAGTCTCTATCTCTGTGTGACCTTGAACAAGCTGCAAACTGCTTTGAAAAAGTTTTGCTCAGCTTTCCTTCCTCCACTCAGGCTCAGTTTAAAGGCATAGAAAGGCACAAAAATTAATTTCTGGGCACAGGGCAGCTGTGGGGTATGCCCAGTCCCTGCCCTGGATGGATCTCTGCTGAGATAAGAGATTTCGCAATCGCCCAGCAGGACTCCCTGGGAAGGCAACCACTTCTTTGGTCACTGCGAGAAAAGACAGACCCACAATCCTTTAGGAGACCCTATGCAGATCCTCTGTAACCCATTGGCCTTCACCCATTCCCTGTATCCCTATAAAAGCTAGGCCTCTGCCCCTGTGAGGGACAGAGCTCTCGTCCCTGGCTTTCCCCTTCACCGGAGTACGGACCAACAATAAAGCTACCTTCCGTGTGGAACCAGCAACACGAGCCTCGCGTCTGTCTCTCTGGTCTGGCTTGTCCTGGAGGATGCCCTGCAGAGCTGTGCTGAAATCATGAGCTGATAATCACTAAAGAGCTGACAGCCTCTGCACAGGCCCTCCTAGCTAGCAGCTGAGGGAAGACACCGGGCCTCGGGAAGGCGATTCCTTTCGGGGCCATCTCCCCGGACCGGTCACCTCTTCCTGGGTCAAAGCCACTGACCCCATCACCAGCTGTAATAGGCAACCATATGGGATACACATCATAACGTCACGCCAAGACATTCCACCCCTTATCCCATATCATTGGCTCAATGCCCAAACTAAGATATTCTAATTCTACACACACACATTAATACATATATATATGTATTACCGCAGGCCTGGGCCCTTGGGTATATCACCGTGTCCTGCAGCCATAGGGAGGAGGAGGAGAGAAGATCCAGCAGGAAGAATTGTGCAGCAAGATTGATTTATTTAATTATTTTACAAACTCTTTTATAGACTTTTTTCTTCATAGTCTAATTGGACAAAGGACCAGCCACCCCTTGGGGGGGATTGGCTAAAATCCTAAAACATCCATTGTCAAAATATTTTTCTACTATACCATAAACAAGACTTTTCAAGGTTGCAGGTGGCTTGGTTGTTTACATACTCTGCTACCTCTTCTGTGAGAGAGAAAAGTCTCTCATGGACTTAGAAAATAGCAAGAAAATCCTCTCTAACAGCATTTTTGTATCTACAATTCCCCCTTTTTTTTTGATAAGATAACAACTCTACTATTAATCCTAAATAGAAATTTACATCAGTTATGAATTCTAAATATGTCCTTACGGCTTTAACTATCTGACTCCAGAACAAGAAATTTAAAGTTCAGTCTCTGCTTGTGGAAGGACCATCCCAGTCTCTGCTTGTAGAAGGACCATCTGCCTGATGGTTGACATCCTGGTCATCATCCAAAGAGTCATTAGGCTGATGATCTACATTCTGGTCGCCATTTGGATGGTTGGCATTCTGGTAATCATTTGGAGGTTGCCTGTCCTGCCTCTGGTGCCGTAGGTCAGGGCGAACACATTTTGAAGGCAGCCACCGTACCACAGTATCTGTGGAAATGCAAGCATACCCACGACCCCAAACGATGAGCTCATGAGGGCCTTCCCACTGGTTAGTAAGTAAATTCCGCACCCAGACTTTTGCCCGGGGCAGTTGTGTCTCGCCTGCAGACTGCAATGAGAGAAAATGATTCAGAATAACAGGATTATTTGAATTTTGTGGTACTGTAAGGTGATTAATTGTATACAACGCTTTTTCTACTTGGCTTCAGTAACCAAATTCAAAGGTTCCTGTGAGAATCATTGAAAAGCCATAATAACAGCCCTTAATTCAACTAACTGAGCAGAGTCTGACTCGGATTGGTGTGTTAATGAACCACCACAAAGGCAGTGTAGGATACTGTGCGCCCTTACGCACAGTGACCCCTGCTAAAAATTTGTCCCAATCTGTATGCCCCAAGCTGCCAATGATGCCTTTTCCTGGTCTTAAAATCAAGAGTCATACACGGTTAGAAGGGGAAAAGGGATTTTACCTTGGTATTTATTTTAAGGATCCTTAGGTGTACACGTCCAGGTCATATGCATCGAGATGCACCCCGCTGAGACTCTCTCTCCCCCTCCCCAACATTGGGTATGTCATTATAGGTTTTACTAATTAGCATATCTATCAAAGATTCCCCAATGAGAGGCTCAAGTGAGCCCCCCTCCCCAAGGAACCTTCCCCTGGATGGTTCTATCTTGGTTTACAGAATGTGTTCCGGAGAGGACCTTGGGGTCTGGGGCACACTGATCTCTAGCTACGAAGCTTCTAAAATGTTTAGTCTCTTAGCTTAACACACAAGTCCAAGAATGTAGGCAAAAAGCACTAGGAATACAAAACTTGTAAAAAGGTATAACAGGGGTATAAAAGAAAAAGCAAAAATCTTCATGGCATCACCAACACATCCCATCCCCAAAGGTTAAGGGAAGTGGCAGTAACATAAGGCCTAATCATAGCTGGGTGCCCCTCTGAGTCCTTCACCACCACAGGCCGTTTGCTTAAATACCTCTGTGTGGTTCCTCCTACTCCTGCAATGGCCCATCCCACAGGGGCTAAAGGCCATGAGGGAGGCCAAGCAGAAAAGGAGATGATAGTTACATCAGCACCTGTATCAATCAAGCCTCGAAGCTGAGTCCGGGGCGGACGGGCGTTCGGCAGGATCAGGGTACATGTCATCTGTGGCCTTTGGTCAGAGATGTCTGCAGTCCAGAAGGCCTGCGGAATTCCCGTAGATCCACTGCCGTTATCTTTGTGAGTTTGTTGTTCTATCCTGGGGACACAAGACTTAAAAGGCACTAATCTAGCAAGGCAGGTCTTTTCAGGAATAGTTACAGGGGGTTCTTGCGTGGAGACCATAGCGCAAATCTGACCTTTAAAGTCAGCATCATTAACTCCTGAGTGCACTAAAATTCCTTGATGGGCAACGTCAGGTTTCACCACCAGCATCACATTGGATCCCTGGGCTAAGGGTCCATATGCATCCAAGGGAACCTTATAAATACCGCTAGAGTCTGAGACGACTGCGGCTGCGGTGTGGACGTCAAAACCGTCTGATCCCTGGGTGCCGTCTCTAGGGTGGCTGGGTAGGCCTGTGCCTGTACCTGTGCCACTCTCTGGGGGAGCGACTGCATCGGAGAGCAATTCCCCCTCCTTGCACCCCGGCAGAAGTTTCCCAACAAAGGCCGACCATCGGCATGAGTCTGGGATCTACAGTAGCCCGTGCAATGGCCTGGCCTGCCACACCTCTTGCACTGGGGGATCGGTGTGTTTTCTTTTTGGCTCGGCTTAGGCCGCTTCCGTTTCTTCCCCTGTTTTGGTGGCTTTGGTTCACGACCAGAAGATGCGTGAAAAGGCTGCAGGAACGCAGCCAAAGCAGACCTTTTCTGGTTCCCAGATCCCACCTTCGCACAGGCCTCGACCATGTCTGTTACCTCAGGATCCTCTGGTAAGGCATCTATGATTTTTCTGCACTCCTCGTTTGCGTTATCTCTCACTAACTGCCTTAACAACAACTGTCTTAAGCCGTCATCCTCAACCTTCTTCTCAAGAGAAGCAGCGACTTTCTCTACAAAAGAGAGGAATGACTCTGATTTCCCTTGAACTATTCCAGTATATCGCTTTCTGGGTGCTGACAACTCTATGGTTTTCAACAGGGCAGCCATGCCGACCTGTTGAGCTTGCTGCAGGATGCTAGAGGACAAGTTACCCTGTAGACTGGGATCAGAGAAGGGACCAGTCCCCATCAAAGCATCCATTCCTTCTGTCCGTCTAGGATCGGCAGCAGGGAGCTGCAAATTTGCTAATGCAGTCTTGCCGGCCAGCTTTCTCCAGGTTTTCTCAAAAACTGTAAATTGTACAGGTTGAAATAGAATTTGACCTAAGTGTCTGATATCAAATGGAGAAAGAAAATCTGTATTTATCACCATTATTATCTGCATAACCTCAGCAGAACCTAGCCCATATTGTGCCACCTTGGATTGCAGGTCCTAAGCAACTTTCCAAGCAATTACCTCATGCTTGTCATGCTCACCAGAATTTGGGAGAGCCTTATACACTGGGAAAGCTTGGATCTCCCCTTTTGGGGAATCCCTACCATCCTGAACTTCTGGCACAGCCTGTGGATTAAGTGTAACCGCTTCCAGCTTATGCCCAGAATCCTCAACTCTATTTGGCATTCCAAGTGTTTCCAATAACCTCCAGTCACCCTCCTCCAATGCTCGCATCTTAACTGACTCTAAGAAGCGGCTGTAGTGGGTCGGGCGCACTGTTACCGTGCAGTCCTGAAAGGTCCAGGGGCGAGACCGGTGCAGCCTTTTTCTTTGCCACGCGGCTACAGCCGCCTGACGACCTGGGGCCAGCACCTCATCTGCCTCACTGTCTGACGATGAGTCATCAGGCAAAGACAGCTCAGAGACACTGGGAGCGAACAGAAATGGACGGGGAGGGGCACTTTGGCTAAGTTTGCTAGAGGCAGAACAGACAGCACAGACTGCAGCTGGCTGCACTGCAGTTTGAACAGCAGTTTCTTTACGGGAGGCCGTCTCGGCCAGTCCCGACCGAGCTGGTACTGGAACTGCTGCCGCCGTCCCTGGGGCTACAGCTGCTCTCGGCGCCGCGCATGTCACTGCTCCTGTTTCGTGCTCCCCTGCCGCCGCTTCTGAGTTTTCCCGCAGCAGCCCTGCTTCCAGGTTCGCCACTGGCCGCGCTGTTTCCTGGTTTGGAGCCGTGGATCCCACGGACGGCGTGTGTGGCGCTGGCGGCGTGGGCTTGGCATGCCCCGCACGGCAGGGTGGCACTGGCATCCGCTGCAGTGGCAAGCTGAACCGGTCTTCCAGCCTTCGGGGTATGTTCGGTAACTCTGTCAGCAAAGGCAGATGCTGTATTAAAAGGTCGATGGCTCGGTTCTGCGACTGCGCAGAACAGTCCAGCACCAAGGAGGGCAGCGGACTAGACCCAGGCAGTCTCGGAGATGGAACGCCCAGCGCTACGCTGGCTAAAAAGTTAGATCCGGGCGATTTGGTCTCTGCTGGCACATACACAACCGAGCTAGGAGCCGCTCTGGGGGTCCAGTTGCTAAGCCGCTAATTTGCGGCTCTGGATAAGCCGTGGCCGCCGCTGAGCTGAGCGGTAAGGCAGGCTGCGCGCCCTCCCGCTGCCCCGACTCCCCCGCCTCTGCCGGGACGGGGTCCCTGGGGGCCGCGGAGTCCTGCAATTGTGCGGGGTGAGGCAGCGCAGGCTCTGCCTGTGGAGCCGGGGGGGTTTTTCCCAATCCACCATCATTTGCCCCGGAAGCCCAGTCAGCGGGGTTCCCCCCAGACATTCCTCCGTCATTCATCATGGAAATAGGCGAGTGCTGGTGTTTTAGTTTAGTCCTAGCTTTTTTTCTGTTAAAGGAATTTTTTCCCATATGCATGTTGCTAGGGGACAAATGGCTGTACTGAAGAAAGACAAAAGAGCTGCCCAGTGCGGATGGGGTGGGCCTGGCTATTCCTTTGATTCACCTGGGTGTGGAGTCAGTTTGCTCTCACGTTCTCGGAGGGAGAAGCTGCTGGTGCTTTTTGGCCGTTTTTCTTTCTGCGGAGAAAAGATCCCAGGACCCTCGGCCCACCTTCCCTGCCACGCTGGAGGCCGGGCGGTGGCCGCCCTGCCCCGCCGCTGATTCGAGCCTTCGCTGCGTTGTGGCTGTGCTCGCCCTGCCTGCCTAGACCTCCGGGGGGGGGTTCCCCGCTTGGATACATCCCGTCTGCCACCTGGGATTTGTGCTCGTCCCTGCCGCTGCAGCCTGCCGCCCCAGCCTGCTGCTCCAGCCTGCTGTTCCAGCCTGCTGTTCCCGAGGCTCCAGCCGGACACCAGGGCCAGCCATCTGGCGTTTGTGAAGCCTTTGTTCCATCCTTCTCCTTGGTCCCGGGCCACCGGTGCCGCGTGCTCCCCGAGCTCTCTCCGAAGCGCCCCCTGCAGCTGCGGGGAAACCATCGCACCTGCCCTGCTCACTGGGAGCCGCCAGCCCCCCTGCTGGCTGCGAGCAGAACTGCACCCAAGGGGAAAGGGCCTGACAGCCAAGAAGGCTGGGACTGGGTTTGTGATTGTTTGCTGTTACTGCCATAGTTATTGTTGTTTTGTTTGACTGGTTATATATATATAAATAATAGTAAAGAACTGTTATTCCTATTTCCCACATCTTTGCCTAAAGGCTCTTGATTTCAAAATTATAATAACCCGGACGGAAAGGGGTTACATCTGCCACTTCAGCGGACGCTTCTGCCTTCCTTAGCAGACAGCTGTCTTTCAAAACCAAGACAGGGAGCCAGTCCTGCTGTCACAGTAAAGGTCTGTCAGCAGGAAAAATAACGAACGCCAGGTTTTGTATAATTCTAACGCTGCTGGCTCCCCAGTTGGGAGCTCATGTCGGACAGCACAGCCAAGATCCTGCCATAAGGCAAAGTCCAGGGCAGTATCTCTGTCCATGGAAATCCCTTTTAAAGTAGCCCAGTCTAATAATTCCCGAACTGAGTTTTCAGGAATGAAGGTGTGCATTATACTAATGTACTAGTTTGAAAACAAACCAGTGGGAGGCACCAAGTCAGAATAACAATTTAATGGAAATTAAAGAAAAGGAAAAAAAAAAAAAGTAAAAGAAAACACTGGTTCAAACCGACAGAGTCAAGATACAACCTGAGTCCCTGTTAGGCAGGGTGGTGGTAGCAGTCTGGTAGAATGGTGGCTGCAGTCCTCTGAAGCAGTGATCCTGTAGTAGAAGGGGTCTGCTCTTCCTCCGAAGATCCAGTGGTGGCTGTGTAGCTCCTGTCCTCTGGAAATCCAGTGGAGAAGCGATGTCTCTGGTGTTCAGTCTCAGATTATATCCACGATGGGATGCTTGGTTCCTCCCTCTGGGTGGAGCATCTCACAATGGTGTAAGGAGTCATGAGGCCAAGTGTTGATTAGGCTCATTAAAAGAAGATAGTCAGGAGGGAGTTATCTCTGAGTCATGCAGTAGGACAATGATGGGCCATTGACAGCAAGATAGTCTGGGGGGAGGAGGCAAGGAAACACTGCCCCACCTGACTTCAACGGTTCATGAGGATGGTAATAGAATACACTTCAACCCAGGACATTATCCACCCCTTATTCTATTACCATCTACATCATCCCAAATCAATACCTCCTTTAAACTCTACACACACATACATATATATACATATACAATGAAACCCTACAAACAGTTCTCACCTAAGTATAGGTCTCCTTGTGGTACATAACGGGTTTCCCCATCTTTTTGCATTACCCACCAAGTGCAACCAGGTCCTTGAGCAAAGACAATCCCACGGATGGGTTTGCCTTTGCCTGAGGTGGGATTAATCCAAACAGTCTTTCCTAAAATACCTCTCAGGTGTACCACAGGGACTCTATCTCCATCCACTGTGTGCAAGGGTTCGGACTCGGCGGGACCAGCTCGATTGATGGACCCTCGGGTATTGACCATCCAGGTGGCCTTCACTAAGTTCACTTCCCAATTTTTGAAGGTCCCCCCACCAGGTGCCTTTAGGGTGGTTTTAAGTAGTCCATTGCAGTGTTCAACTTTTCCGGCAGCTGGTGCATGATAAGGAATATGATATATCCATTCGATACCGTGTTCTCTGGCCCAGGTGTTGATGAGGCTGTTCTTAAAATGAGTCCCGTTGTCTGACTCGATCCTGTCGGGGGTGCCATGTCTCCACAGCACTTGCTTTTCCAGGCCCAGAATGGTGTTCCTGGCTGTAGCATGGGGCACAGGGTAGGTCTCCAGCCATCCAGTGGTTGCTTCAACCATGGTCAACACGTAGCGCTTGCCTTGGCGGGTTTGGGGAAGGGTGATGTAATCAACTTGCCAGGCTTCCCCATACCTGTACTTTGACCATCGTCCACTGTACCACAGAGGCTTCACGTGTTGGCCTGTTTGATTGCAGCACAGGTCTCACAACTGTGGATGACCTGTGAGATGCTGTCCATGGTAAGGTCCACATCTCGGTCAGGGGCCCATTGGTATGTTGCATCTCTCCCCTGATGACCAGAGGCATCATGGGCCCAACGTGCTAGGAATAATTCTCCCTTGTGCTACCAGTCCAGATCCACCTGTGATACTTTCACCTTGGCAGCTCGGTCCACCTGCTCGTTGTTGCGATGTTCTTCATTAGCCCGACTCTTGGGTACGTGCGCATCCACGTGTCGAACCTTCACGGTCAGCTTCTCTACTCGGGCGGCGATGTCCTGCCACATCTCAGCGGCCCAGATGGGTTTCCCTCTGCGCTGCCAGTTGGCTTTTCTCCAGCGAACCAGCCATCCCCATAGAGCATTAGCTACCATCCACAAGTCGGTGTAGAGATAGAGCCGCGGCCACTTCTCTCGTTCAGCAATATCCAAAGCCAGCTGGACGGCTTTAAGCTCTGCAACCTGACTCGATCCACCTTGTCCCTCGGTAGCTTGTGCAACTCGTCGTGTGGGGCTCCATACTGCAGCTTTCCACTTCCGGTTAGCGCCTACAATTCGGCAGGAACCATCAGTGAAGAGGGCATAACGTCTTTCAGTCTCCGGTAGCTCATTATATGGTGGGGCTTCCTCAGCACGAGTCACTTGCTCTTCCTCTTCTTCAGAAGATAACACAAAAGTCTCACCTTCAGGCCAGTTTGTTATAATTTCCAGAATCCCAGGGCGACTTGGGTTTCCAATACGGGCACGATGTGTGATGAGAGCAATCCATTTGCTCCATGTGGTGTCGGTGGCGTGATGCGTGGAAGGAACCTTTCCCTTGAACATCCAACCCAGCACTGGTAGTCGGGGTGCCAGAAGCAACTGTGCTTCAGTGCCGATTACCTCTGAGTCAGATTGGACTCCTTCATAGGCGGCCAAGATTTCCTTCTCTGTGGGAGTGTAGTTGGCTTCAGATCCTCTGTAGCTTCGGCTCCAGAATCCCAGTGGTCGGCCTCGAGTCTCACCAGGCACCTTCTGCCAGAGGCTCCAGGACAGACCATGGCTCCCGGCTGCAGAGTAGAGCACGTTCTTCACCTCTGGTCCTGTCCTGACTGGGCCAAGGGCTACCGCATGAGCAATTTCCTGCTTGATCTGGGCGAAGGCTTGCTGCTGTTCGGGGCCCCAGTGGAAATCGTTCTTCTTGCGGCTAACTAGGAAGAGAGTGCTCACGATCTGGCTGTACTCGGGAATGTGCATTCTCCAAAAACCTATGGCGCCTAGGAAAGCTTGTGTTTCCTTCTTGCTGGTCGGTGGAGACATCGCAGTGATCTTGTTTATGACCTCGGTGGGAATCTGACGCCGTCCATCTTGCCATTTCACTCCCAGGAACTGGATCTCTCGGGCAGGTCCCTTGACTTTGCTCTTCTTGATGGCAAAGCCGGCTTCCAGGAGAATCTGGATGATTTTCTCTCCTTTCTCAAATACTTCCTTTGCTGTGTTTCCCCACACGATGATGTTGTCTATGTATTGCAGATGTTCTGGGGCCTCACCCTTTTCTAGTGCAGTCTGGATCAGTCCATGGCAAATGGTGGGACTGTGCTTCCACCCCTGGGGCAGTCGGTTCCAGGCGTATTGCACACCCTTCCAGGTGAAAGCAAACTGGGGCCTGCATTCTGCTGCCAAAGGAATGGAGAAGAAGGCATTAGCAATGTCAATAGTGGAATACCACTTCGCTGCTTTGGACTCCAGCTCATACTGAAGTTCCAACATATCCGGCACACCAGTGCTCAATGGTGGTGTGACCTCATTCAGGCCACGGTAGTCCACTGTCAGTCTCCATTCTCCGCTGGACTTACGCACTGGCCATATAGGGCTGTTGAAAGGTGAATGGGCCTTGCTGACCACCCCTTGGCTCTCCAGTTTACGAATTATCTCATGGACGGGAACCACAGAGTCTCTGTCAGTGCGGTATTACTGACGGTGCACTGTTGCTGTGGCGATTGGCACCTGTTGTTCTTCAACTCTTAGCAGTCCCACGGCAGAGGGGTCATCTGAGAGGCCAGGCAATGTACTCAGTTGTCTGATATCTTCTGTCTCCACAGCAGCTATCCCAAAAGCCCAACGATGTCCTTTTGGGTCCTTGAAATATCCATTTCTGAGATAGTCTATGCCGAGAATGCACGGGGCCTCCGGGCCAGTCACGATGGGGTGTTTCTGCCACTTGTTCCCAGTTAAACTCACATCAGCTTCCAGTACAGTCAGCTGCTGGGATCCTCCTGTCACCCCACAAATAGAAATGGGTTCTGCTCCCACATACCTTGATGGCATCAGAGTACATTGAGCACCAGTGTCAACCAAAGCCAGGCCATCGGACCCACACAGTCCAAAAGACCCAATTATCCCTCTCCTCTACCTGGCTAGAGGCAGGGCCCCTCTATTCCTGGTTCTGGTGCATGTTGCTCCCTTCCGGTGAATACGTTCCTGAGGTCCCTTCAAGAGGATCAGTCATACTATCATTCCCGTACCGTCTGGAGTTCTGTGCACAAGAGACCGGAGCAGCGTTGACTCTAGATGTGCTTCTTGTGGTAGTTGTCCCTCTTTTTAGTTCACGTACCCTGGCTGCTAAGGAGGAGGTGGGTTTTCCATGCCACTTACTCATGTCTTCTCCATGTTCCTGAAGGAAAAACCAGAGATTACCTCGTGGGGTGTATCCTCTCTCCCTGGTTGGGGGACGCCGGCTCCTAATGGCAGAGACTCTTGTTGGTTCTGGTGAGATCTGGTAAATCTCTTCCTTAAGTTCCTTTTTCAATTTCTGATGGCCTTCTTCAATCAAACTCCGGACTTGCTCAACCGAAAGACTTGTTTCCACGGATGAGACATGGGTGCGAAACGGGGCTGTGACGGTGTCCTCGTAAATCCTCAGTTTGTTCACCAAAACGCCCACCCTGTCCTCGCCTTCCCTCCATTGCAGCATTGTCAGGTAACAGGAGTACATCTCTGGTCCAAGGCGTGCGAACCTCAACCACATCTGTGACGTGCACTGGACACCATCTGGGCTCTTAGGAAATCTCTCATCTTCTGAGAAAATGATCTCCAGCACAGCCAATTCCCTCAGGCATCGGATACCTTGCTCCATTGTGCTCCATTTCCCTTGGTGCACCTGGAGGTCTTCTTTACAAAGGTACCTGTCCCTGACACTTGTAAGCAGTCGCCGCCAGAGGCTGAGAGTTTCTTGGGTTCTCCCGATCCCCTGGTCAATGATCACATCCCGGGACAGAGATCCCAGTTGCCTGGCCTCACTTCCGTCCAGAATGGTGTCATTGGCTGCAGCGTCCCAGAAGCGGAGCAGCCAGGTCAGGATAGACTCGTTCGTCTGGTGCATGAATTCCCTTCGCAGGTCACGCAGCTCACCCAGGGATAGTGACCGAGTGATGATCTCTGGCTCTGCCTCTTCTGCTGGGTGCAAAGGTCCTGCTGCATCCTCGTCAGTCACTATGCGGACTGATTTGCTTTTTGATTTCTTCTTCTGCATGGGGGCAACTGCAATCGGTTTGGGCTGTTCTGGTTCAGTGATGGTTTGCATGGGGACGCTGACAGTGCTTTTGGTTCCTTTCTCCTCTGAGTCAGTCTGCGTAGACATGGGCACTGTTGTCTTGCATCTGGCTTCTTTCTCCTCTGTGTCAGTCTGCGTAGACATGGATGCTGTTGTTTTGCATTTGGTTTCTTTCTCTGTGACAGTCTGTGTAGAAATGGATACTGTTGCTTTGCATTTTTTCCTTCCCTCATCCTGAGGATGCTGTGCCATAGCTCTGATTCTGAGCATGGTGTACATGGTGCAGGCTGTACAGAGAAGACAAAGCAGAACTGACAGCAAGTTTATGCTGTCTTTGACCTCCAGAGGGAGTTCAATATTTTCAAAAACTTCTGTGCCTGGCCTGAAAGGCTGGAAGAAACCACTCTCTACTCCTCCCACCAGGGGCTGGGTGCGATTGTTGAGGAGATCCCAGACATAGGAGCCCAGACTAGGACAGCCAAACAAAATTGAGTATATATTCCGAATGGCATTCATCACCTCACAGGTTATTATGCTCTAGACATAATAAACCATTAAAGCAATTCTCATACCATTCCCTGGTTTTAACAAGAGTAATACTACAGGCAGGTAGTTCCCCATGTGAGGAAAAATATATAAAGATACAGTACCCATGCAGACAAGCTGAGCACCATGGTGAATAGGTTTCTGCTAATACAAAATTCTAATTCTGACTTTCTCTCAGAGCAGGCCAAACATTGGGTGCCAAAATATGTACTAGTTTGAAAACAAACCAGTGGGAGGCACCAAGTCAGAATAACAATTTAATGGAAATTAAAGAAAAGGAAAAAAAAAAGTAAAAGGAAACACTGGTTCAAACCGACAGAGTCAAGATACAACCTGAGTCCCTGTTAGGCAGGGTGATGGTAGCAGTCTGGTAGAATGGTGGCTGCAGTCCTCTGAAGCAGTGATCCTGTAGTAGTAGGGGTCTGCTCTTCCTCCGAAGATCCAGTGGTGGCTGTGTAGCTCCTGTCCTCTGGAAATCCAGTGGAGAAGCGATGTCTCTGGTGTTCAGTCTCAGATTATATCCACGATGGGATGCTTGGTTCCTCCCTCTGGGTGGAGCATCTCACAATGGTGTAATGAGTTATGAGGCCAAGTGTTGATTAGGCTCATTAACAGAAGATAGTCCAGAGGGAGTTATCTCTGAGTCATGCAGCAGGACAATGATGGGCCATTAACAGAAAGATAATCTGGGGGGGCGGAGGCAAGGAAACACTGCCCCACCTGATTTCAACGGTTCATGAGGATGGTAATAGAATACACTTCAACCCAGGACACTAGTAGGAGTTTGCCGATGTAATCTAATTAGGTAGAAGCAGAAAAGTGCTTTGATAGGTTTTAAACCACTTAAGAGTTGACAAGCTGGGATACTATATAAGTTCCTCTGGATTGCTAAGAAACGGAGCTTGCTTTTATCAACCATATTGGTTTGGACTGCAATTCCGCCCTCCGCCGGAGTCCACGGACCCTTTTTTCTGACAGGGGTCTTTGGATTGCTTTGCAATTTGGGTACCTCCAATCCCTTGTGTGATGCCCTGAGATTGCAATTCCTATTGAGCAGGCCACTTATCAAATGGAATGACAGACACATCAGCACCTGTGTCGATCATTCCCATGATGCTGATTTTATGTGATTTGTGTCAGAGCTTACATTCTATTACAGGTTTATCATTTCCCAAAACCTCAGTCCAACAGATGGCTGGGATATGACCATCTGTGGGCAGGTATTTGGGCAGTGGAATGGCCTGTGCAATAACTTGACCCTTTGGCATAAAGTACGGTGGATATATACATTGTACCATTTGGTTAGAATACCCACTCTGATCCACTTTTATGAGTGTGGGTGTAACCTCTATCTCAGCAGGTGTTTCCCGAGTGTCCCCAATAACAAACAAAGGTATGTAGAGTCTGGCACGTGGTCCACATTCTGGAATGAGATGAGTATTACAGTCTGTTTGTTGTTGTTGAAATGGTGTGCTTTATCACAGGTTACCTTAAACCTGAGTCCAGAAGTCCAAGTTGGTTTGTCTGCAGCCCTATTTATGTCGAAATGCGGAGCTGTTCGGTCGCATTGGGTCGCTAGTTTCCCTGCTGTTGACCTGGGGAAACAGTCCTTAAAGAGTTTTTATCAGCAGTTATAATCGTTCTGCAATTGGGAGCTACATGTCCCTTTTTCTGATGATAGCATATAAAGTTACCTCGCGAGTGAGTTTCCCCTGTACCCATTGCAATCTGCACAACCTCCTCAACCATCCCCACTTTTTTCAAAGAGGGAACAGCAGTGTTCCACTGCACTTTCTTTGTACAGACTTCGAGGATGGATTCAACAGTTGGAGGAGGATGCAAAGGGAGAGTGAGGATGACTTGTTTGCAAGCAGCATTCGAATTAACTTGGAGAAGTTCGAGTAGGAGCGCTTGTTGGAGGTCAGGATTAGGGACCTGGGAAAAGACAGCTTCGCACAAACCGTTATAAAAGTGAATAATATTTTCATTTGGCAATTGCTTGATGGTGGTATAATGAGAGGTAGGAGTTTGAGATGGTAGTAATGTCAAGGCCTTTTCAGCAGCATGTGTGATTTCAGTAAGGACTGGACGAGGGATAAGCATTGCTTGTTTTTGAGGATTTGCCATATTATTGTCACCAGATAAAAGGTCTAATGTGATATAATTATTGTCAAAGTCCAGGTAATTATCTGGAGTTTGCCACAAAATTTTTAATAAATGGGATAAAATTATTTTCTATTGCTTTTTCCACATCATAAAATCACCAGGTGTGAGAAGGGTTTGCATAATTGTAATTAAATCATGAGGTACAAGCAAGTGAGTTGCAAAAGTAGCACTTAAAAGGCTCTTGAAATAATTACTATGCATTCCAAACTCCTTAACTGCCTTGCACAAATCCTTAATATTAGAATAAGGAAAGGGTGTCCCGCTAGGGTTTGATCCATTGCTAATACGAGAGAGTGTAGTAGTAGCATTTGGAGTTACTTCCTGGTAGCCATGGGTTCCTGGATTTAGAGAGGTAGTCACATGATTGTGGGAACCTGGGGCGGGACAATGGGAAGCAGGGGCGGGGTGTGGAGGGACAGGGGCGGGGAGTCGAGGCGGGGACGCAGCTAGAGGAGGGGATGGGTTGGGAGCAGGGTTGTGGAAGGCAGGGGCGGTACTTGAGTCATGAGTGGGAACAGAGGGAGGGGTGAAACACAACGCTGTGGGGGCGGGGTTAGGGGCGGGGTCAGGTTCTGATGTGGGAGTGGGTGGGGATAGGGACAAGAAGGGATTTGTGGGGTGGGGACAAGAAGGGATTGTGGGAGGTGTAGTTTGGAGATGAAGAAACATTGCATCCGCCATTATCGGAGACAAGCAAACTTGGAGAAAAGGGGTTGGGGGGAGGGTGCTTTTCCTGGGCTGCGAGCATATGGCAATGGCTGTCCCTGGGAACAAAGAGATCAGGGGAGAAGGGGTTTTTACGCGCGCTTGAAACATGAGGGCTAGAAACTGGGGACAAGGGAGTGGAGAAGAGGTTTTGGAAAGGTCCTGGGACGGGCTCCAGATTCCCATCCAAGGCAGGGTGCTGAGGAAACACGGGTGAGCCAGGAGGACAATAGCTCTCCTGTGCTACAAAGCAGTCTGCTCTATCTGTGTTTTCCAGCATAGGGGAAGAGGGGTCCGGGACACAGGGGTTGGAAGAGGGTATAAGGGAGTTAACAGGGGTTTTTTGCAGAGGCTTTTCATGTACTGCTTTTTTCTCCTGCAAAGTATAACTTAGTAACAGGAGAGGAAAGAATTTTGAAACTTTCGTCTCCTGCATACCTAAGAGAGGAGAGTGTTCTCCCCACCTTATCCCAAAACTCAGGCTATCTTATGTCCTCGGAGGTCAGATTAGGACAGTACTGAAAAAGCCATCGTACCGATGCCATGAAGATTTTTGCCTTTTCTTTTATACCCCTGTTATACCTTTTTACAACTTCTGTATTCTTAGTGCTTTTTGCCTACATTCTTGGACTTGTTTGTCAGGCTAAGAGACTAAACATTTTAGAAGCTTCGTAGCTAGGGATCAGTGTGCCCCAGACCACAAGGTCCTCTCCAGAACACATTCTGTAAACCAAGATAGAACCATCCAGGGGAAAGTTCCTTGGGGAGGGGGGCTCACTTGAGCCTCTCATTGGGGAATCTTTGATAGATATGCTAATTAGTAAAACCTATAATGACATACCCGATGTTGCGGGGACACACCCACTCGGTGGGGTGCATCTCGATGTGTATGACCTGGACGTGTGCACCTAAGGATCCTTAAAATAAATACCAAGGTAAAATCCCTTTTCCCCTTCTAACGTGTATGACTCTTGATTTTAACACCAGGAAAAGGCATCCATGCAAAAGATTGAACTAGATTTTTAGGGTATTTATGCCCAGTACAAGAAAGGTAGCTTTAAACTTGGTGGTATATTTCTCTATGGTGTGCAGAAACATCAGATCCCATTATGAAAGCAACACCACAAACCTCAACCCCTAATCGCAAAAAGGAGGAAAAAAAAGAGAAAGTTTGCACTAGCACCAGCTTAAGACAGGAGCCCCTAAACCAGCAGGGAAATACTCACCAGAATTCTGGATTTATCACAGGAAAGCAGGTCCGGAGGAAAAAAAACATGCGAGAAGGGTCTTCTACTTACCAGCCGTTCCCTCGCCACGTGGTGTGGTGAGGGTACAGGCTGAGACTCTGGGCTTGCTGTTACGCAAAAAGTAACAGCTCGCTACACAGAGCTGGCACAGCAGGAGGTGCAGAGCTAACTCCAGCAGACATGCAGCTGCTGGGACACCCTAAAAGTCTCTCAGAACTGGGGTTCAGAGATAGCACGTTGTGCGCCAAATGAGGAAGGTATCTTTTCAGCTTTTTACGGGCTAGGCTAGTGGTTCAATGCCTTAGAAAACCTTGAGCAGCCTAGAGAGGTAGCACGGGCAATCTAGCACTTCAGTAGCTCTAAACTCGGTACCTGTATTAGCTGCAAAGTAAACAGCAGCAGCAGAAGCAGAGGGAGAAATACAGCTCTCTGCTCACTCAATTTCCTGCAGTTAGAAGCTTTCAAAAGAAACAGATGACAAGAGATGTTCGCAGATGTGCTAGTTTGAAAACAAACCAGTGGGAGGCACCAAGTCAGAATAACAATTTAATGGAAATTAAAGAAAAGGAAAAGAAAGTAAAAGAAAACACTGACAGAGTCAAGATAGAACCTGAGTCCCTGTTAGGCAGGGTGGTGGTAGCAGTCTGGTAGAACGGTAGCTGCAGTCCTCTGAAGTGGTGATCCTGTGGTAGAAGGGGTCTGCTCTTCCTCAGAAAGTCCAGTGGTGGCTGTGTAGCTCCTGTCCTCTGGAAATCCAGTGGAAAGAGTGTCTCTGGTGTTCAGAGTCCCAGATTATATCCACGATGAGATGCCTGGTTCCTCCCTCTGGGCGGAGCATCTCACAATAGGGTAATGAGTCATGAGGCCAAGTGTTGATTAGGCTCATTAACAGAAGATAGTCAGGAGGGAGTTATCTCTGAGTCATGCAGCAGGACAATGATGGGCCATTAACAGAAAGATAGTCTGGGGGGAGGAGGCAAGGAAACACTGCCCCACCTGATTTCAACAGTTCATGAGGATGGTAATAGAATACACCTCAACCCAGGACAGCAGAAAGATAGCAGAGCCAAGAGAGCACGAGGCCTCCCTTGATCATCTCTTTTATTCGGAGAAGGGGAAAGGGGAGGACTGGGGGCGGACCCAGGGTGACCGGGCAATCAGACACTGCTAAAGAGTTTGAGTTACATTTGGTTTTGCCCGCACTTAGAACAAAGGATCTCAAAGCACATGGCAGAGGCAAGTGTCTTTGGGAGGGGGAAGGGAAGCTCAGAACAGGCAGCAACAGTAGTCACCAAAGTCTAAATCTGAAGTCCTGAATTTAGACACCCATTCTTAAAGTCTTCATCAAGAAGCCAGTGACAGCATTTTTCCATTGTTGGGGTTTTTGTAGTTGTCCTTCTGTTTTCTTTTTCTCTTGAGGAATTTTTCACATATATGTTGTCGAGGCAACAAATTGCTGGGTGCTTGGGAGAAACAAAAGACCTGGTCACAGAGGGAGGGGTCCAACTGGCAACTCTCTTTCACCTGGGCTTGTGGGCAGGTGTTCTCAGCGTTCAGAGGGAGAGAGAGACTGCCATCGTTGTGGAGGGAGGTCATCAGCGCTGCAGGCTTCTGCGATCGGCTGCCTTACTTCTACCGGAGAAAACCCGGGATCCCAAGCCCACCTTTCCCTGTCCTGCTGGGAGCCAGGCCGCGGCCGCCCTCTCCCCGCTGTTGCTTTGAGCCTTTGCTACACTGTATCCCCGCATGCCCTGCCTGCCGAGGCCTCCCGGGGTTCCCACCGCAGCTCCGGAGTTTGATACATCTCGCCTGCCACCTGGGGATTTGTGCTCATCCCTGCTGTTCCAGCCTGCTATTCCTGAGAGTCTGGCTGGGCACCAGGATCATCTGCCCAGGGGGTTTGTGAAGCTTTTGCTCCATCCCTTCCTGGATACCAAGCCGCCATTACCACATGCTCCCCAAGCTTGCTCCGGAGCACTCCCTGCAGCTGCGGGGGAACCATCGCACATGCCCTGCTCACTGGGAGCCGCCAGCGCCCCTGCCAGCTGCGACTGTAACTGCACCAGAGGGGAAAGGGCCTGACAGCTGAGAAGGCTGTCACTGGGTCTGTGGTTCTGTTCATTGTTACTGCCATAGTTATTGCTGCTTGTTTGCCTTGTTATATATATATATATTAGTAAAGAACTGTTATTCATATTCCTCATATCTTTGCCTGAAAGCCCCTTAATTTCAAAATTATAATAATTCGGAGGGAAGGGGGTTGCATTTTTCATTTCAAGGGAGGCTCCTGCCTTCCTTGACAGACACCTGTCTTTCAAACCAAGACACCCATATATATATATAAATAAATATATATATATATATATATGGGAAAACTTCTATGCATCTGCAAGGCCACACATAGAATCATAGAATCATCAAGGTTGGAAGAGACCATGAAGATCATGAAGTCCAACTGTCCACCCAGCACTGCCACTGTAACCCCTAAACCACTAAACCCCATCACCCAGTGCCAAATCCAGATGCCTCTTAAGCACCTCCAGGGATGGTGACTTCACCACCTCCAAGGGTAACTTATTCCAATGCCTGACCACCATAATAGTGAAAATTTTTTCTTATATCTAATCTGAATCTCCCCTGTCTCAGTTTAAGGCCATTTCCTCTTGTGTTCTCACTGCAGTCATGGTAGAAAAAACTGACCCCACCTCACTACAACCACCTTTCAGGTAGTTATAGAGAGCGATGAGGTACCCCCTGAGCCTTCTCTTCTCAGTACTAAATAAACCTAGCTTCCTCAGCCATTCCTCATGACATGTTTTCTAGACCCTACACAAGCCTTGTTGCTCTTCTCTGGACATGCTCCAGCACCGCAATGTCCTTTTTGAAGTGCAGGGTCCAAAACTGACCACAGTACTCAAGGTACAGCCTCACCAATACAAGTACAGGGGGAGAATCACTTCCTTGGTCCTGCTGGCTACACTATTCTTGATACAGGCCAAGATGCCATTGGCCTTCTTGGCCACCTGGGCACACGCTGGCTCATACTGAGCTCGCTGTCAACCAATACCCCCAGGTCCTTTTCTGCTAGGCAGCTTTCCAGCCACTCCTCCCCCAGCCTGCATGGGTTTGTTGTGACCCAAGGGCAGGACCTGGCACTCAGCCTTTTTGAACCTCATGCAGTTGGCCTCAGCCCATCAACACAGCATGTCCAGATCCCTCTGCAAAGCCTTTCTACCCTCTAGCAGATCAACACTCCTACCCAACTTGGTGTTATTTGTGAACTTGGTGAGGGTGCACTCGATCCCCTTATCCAAATCATAGATGAAGAAATTAAACACATCTGGCTCCAATACTGAGTCTTGAGGAACCCCACTATTGACTGGCCTCCAGCTGGATTTAACTCCATTTACCACCACTCTCTGGGTGGGCCCAGCCATCCAGCCAGCTTTTTAGCCATCAAATAGTGCACCTGTCCAAGCCATGGGCTTCATCTTCTCCAGGAGAATGCCATGGGAGACAGTATCAAAGGCTTTGCTGAAGTCCAGGTAGACAATATCCACAGCCTTTCCCTCATCCACTAGGCAGGTCACATGGTCAGAAAAGGGGATCATGTTGGTCAGGCAGGACCTGCTTTTCATGAACCCACACTAGCTGGGCCTGATCCCCTGGTTGTCCTGTAGGTGCCATGTGATCACACCAAAGATAATGTGTTTCTGGGCACAGAGGTCAGGCTAACATGTGTGTAGTTCCCCAGATCCTCCTTCTGACCCTTCTTGTAGATGAGCATCACATTGGCCAACCTCAAGTCACCTGGGACCTCCTTGGTTAACAGGGACTGATGATAAATGATGGAGGACAGCTTAGCAAGGTCTTCTGCCAGCTCCCTCAGTACCTTCAGGTGAATCCCATTGGGCTCCATAGATTTGTGAGTGTCTAAGTGGCTCAGCAGGTGTCTTGGTTTGAAAGACAGGTGTCTGCCAAGGAAGGTGGGAACCTCCCTTGGAATGGAAAATGTGACCCCCTTCCCTACAAATTACTTTGAAATTACAGCGCTTTCAGGCAAAGATATGGGAAACTGAATAATAGTTCTTTACTAGTAGATATATATATATAACAAGTCAGACAAAGAACCACAATGGCAGCAACAACAAACAAAACCAGGAACCCAATAGCAAGCTTCTCTCAGTTGTCAAGCTCTTTCCCCGTTGGTGTAGTTATGGCCACAGCTGGCAGGGGTGCTGTTGGCAGGGCAGGTGTGATGACTCCCCAGCGGCTGCAGGGGGCGCTGTGGCGCAAGCTCAGCTGCCTCTCTCCAAGCGGTAATGGTGGGCAAGCTGGCAGAAGAGATAGAAAAGGGGCTTCCTTTACAAACCCCCAGGGGTAGCTGGTCCCAGTGCCCCTCTGGATGGCGAAATGGGCTGTAGCAGGAACCTCGGAGTGGTGGCTGGAATGGCAGGGGTGGGCACACCCGGCATAGCAAACAAAATGTAGCAGAAACTCTGCAGCCATAGTAGCAGCCGCAGGGTGTCCTGGTGGGCACGGGGTGCTGGGTTAAAGTGTAGCAAAAAAAACCCAAAGCCGATCAGAAAACAGCGGGGCTGGGCAGCAGCAGCAGCCAGGTTTCTGCAAGCAGCTGCCGCACGCAGCTGGGAAATGCACTGTCTTGGGGTGACTTCATGATGTGTATCCCCTATTGCCTGCTCTATGTCCAGACATGAATACTGTGCCTTTCTGTGTCTTTAAGGGAGGGGGGGAGAGCCGGTCGAATTCCTTCGGCACTGTGTTCAAAACACAGATAAGCTCGCTGGCTTCTTCTGCAGAAGGAAGGAGAGTTACATTCCTTTTGCTTTCTAGCTAGTTTTTTGTTTGTTAGCTAAAGCAAGGAGTTTTTCCTAGGACTTTGGCTACTTCTTCTTCTCTTCTGGAACTGTTCAGAACACCAGAACAGCAGAACCTCACTGGGAGGCCTTTCCACCAAGGCCCAGAGGGGCCCATGCCGAAACCCCAGCTCTGGAGAGGAGAAAACCACACCCACAAAGGACTCGGAAATCTACCCAGGTTCTCTCCACAGTGAGAGGTTTCATTATTTAGCATTATTCAGCATTATTCTTTTCTCATGCCTGCATGCATTGTGTTTGTTAAATAAATAGGTTTTTTTCCTTCATTTTCATCCGAGGAATTTTCTTTCTGAACCTGGTGGGGGAGGGACAGCTGAAACCTGCCTTCTTTCGAGGGGACGTTCCTCCCAGAGCGTTCCCCTTAATTTGTCCCAAACCGGGACACATACCCTCCAAGAAGGGGGAAGGGTTTGGGGTCCTGGGTTTTTCCCCTGTGGCACCCCAGTAGATGGTGAGGGGTCCTTTCCAGTGTGATTGTGTGTTAATAAGGTCCCAGTTCAACGGCCACTCTTACGAGCAAAGACTCACCCACGGTAAGGAAGAAGCAGTACAGGGGCTAGACTCTGTGGTGGCAGTGCATTGACGCAGTGCGGGGGGGCAGTGGAAAGAGTGCTGTGTCCTTCCTGAAAGCGTCCCTTGTTGGAGCAGCTCAGGGGGTGCCACGCAAACACACTAGGACACACTCTGACACACAGGAGTTGGTGGATACACGCAGCCATTCACACACCTAAAGCCGGATAGCTTCTGCAGCATGGCCGGAGGCAAAGAGGCAGGAGGGGTCCTTTGTATAGAGTTCCAAAGGGTTTATTGAGGTCCATGCTTGGAGGGATCCAAGGACAAAGAACCCAGAACACTGAGGGGTCCAGGGTTGTTGCAGTGGGGTCTCCTGCAACATGCGTTAGACAGCGAGGCGCGTAGAAAGAAATAGGGACCGATTCTTGATAGAAGTTTCAGACATCTTTATTTTCCAGCTGCATGGCCAGGGGACTGCCGAAGAACTGAGCAATCACGGGACAACAAGGGTCCTTCCCGGGCAGGGGAACACAAAACAACCAATGGGGAACAGGATTGACCAGGGAGTAGGGAAACCCCGTGCCTCTACTCCAGGGTCCCCTCTCCCAGGACCCCACGCCAGGGGGGAGGAACCCTAACACAGGGTTTTATACGGGGCGGTACCAGGGGGTGGGCAGAACATCAGAGACCAATCATCTGGGGGTCAAGGGGTGGAGAGCATGTGGGGTGACAGAACAGTGACCATGGGGGAAGGTGAGGGGTGGAACAAGGGAACCAGGAACCAGTGGGGTATCAAGGAAAGAACTATCTAGAACATGGGCCTTAAAGGGGTAAAGGGGGTGGTAAGCCAACAGGCCAACCAACTGAGGGTAATTAACATAGGGAAGTAAGGTCTTGTGGGATCTTGCCATGATCTGAAGGGTGGTCTTAGACCTCTGAGCCTGCCCACCAGCAGATCTCCACTGTTTTGGGGCCCTGGGGCTCCTTGGTTGATCCCGTGGTGGACTCAACCACTGCAACAGTGAATTCTTCCTGCAGTAGCAGCAACTCAACTGTTCCCTTCCGATCTGAGAGCAAGACAGTGATCAAGGACCTGAGCCTAGCCCCTCACCCCCCAGCCAAAATCTCACGGTATCTCTGCCCTTCCCAAGAGAAACCCCCCTGTCAGCAATTGAGGCATGGACCCAGACCAGCAGAGAATCTGAATCGTTTATTCAAAGGAATGAGCTGGTTTTATACACTTTTCTAAGGCACAGTATTTCCTCATAAGGCAATTCTCACTACGTTGACCTATCCCATGTTGCCACATCAGCAACACACTTTCTTCTATGGGATGATCACTCGCTGTTCACCCATCCATCCGTCATCTCCTGGCAGGCTCCTCTCTGTAGGGGTCTGCCATGTGACACCTCCTCCCCCCAGGGTCCGGTGGAGACAAAGCTTCTCTGTGCCACCATGTGCTCCTTTGTGCTGCCATGTGCCTCTGCAGGCAGGTGTTGGGGAAGATGAAACAGGAAAGCCTTATAAATATGATTGCCTAACAAAAGATTTTGGGAATATGAAAACTATAAGCGACATCGAAATGAAGGCCACCTTTGAGATATAAAGTCTTAGTTACTGAACAACTAGAAAACAATGGTATAGCCGGCTGAAGGTAATCCCCTCTTGATTAGACAATACCCTCTGCTTGCAGACAGGTCCAAGGGTCAGAGCAGACCCTACTAGCTCAGCAGAAGGGGTCCAAGGAGTAGTTTTTAGAAGTTAAAATGTAACACTCTATGGTAATGTAATAACTCTTATAGGCTGTATGTAAATGCTATAGGATTTGTACCTTGTATTAGATTGGCTAGTGAGAATTAGAATATTCAGTACAGAAGATGATTTATTGTATTGTAACAAGGACCTTACGTTAGTAACTCTCTTGCTCTTGCCCTTAGCTCTTAGCTCTTCTCTTTTACTTACGCTTGTAACTCTCTAGCTCTCTCGCTCACTCTCTCTCTCTCCTACACCTTGGGCCTGCTTGGAGCTGCAGCTGGCAACTCTAAGCAGTGCCCCTGTACCCACGCCCTTTGCAATAAACAGCGTGCACCAAGATCTGCTTATAGAGATCTCTCGTCTCCAGCCGGGCCTGACCGAACCCCCCCCTCATCACGATCAGTTTCTACAGCAGGTTTTACAGCTTGTAACTTGTTGGGGTCCCTCCCCTGCCATGTAGCCCTGAGGGGAGGCACGGGGTTTCCCTGCCCCTGGTCAGCCTCGTTCCCCATTGGTTGGTTTGTGTTCCCCTGCGCGGGAGGGACCGTCGGGTCCCGTGATTGAGGAGTTCCTGAGCAGAGCCCCAGCCATGCGGCTGGAGAAATAAACATCTCTGAAACATCTATCAAGAATCTGTCCATATATATTTCTTTTCCACGGGACTCCTGGTTTGATATATGCGTGTTACAGTAATCCCCGCTGTAACAACTGGTGGAGGAATGCGGGAAAGACACCAATCCCTGAGGAAACTCGTGAGTAAAAAACCACTCTAGGCCTCTCTCTTCTCATCTTGGTTTGGATATTCTCTCTGGACTATGGAAGAATCGTGGGAAATGGGGCTCTCTGAGCCACAGAAAAAAATGTATCTAGAAGTAAAAGGAATCCTTGAACAACAAAACAAAAAAGTAATGCAACCGGGAGATGTAGAACACTTCTTTAAGTGGCTTTTCAAAAGGTTCCCCTATATTTCTCGAGACTTACTTTTTGATATCGAACCTCCTGAATCTTGTGAGGGGTGTTTCTGGAACGAGATCTGGGATAAGGTATGGGATCAAAGCAAAGCTTTCCGTGCATACCTTATAATCAGGGACGCTCTTGAAGAGCATTTGTATGGTCCCATTACTCCTAAAGCAGAAGATCATACTTCTCCCGTGGCCGAGACCGCGCGGCCGCCATCCCGGGAGCACATGACTGCAGCCGTGCCGGTGGAGGTGCCTGTGCTGGATGCGCCCGGCCCCCTCGGGAGCGCGCGCCTTATCGCGGACCCCACCCCTGTCTCGGGGTCCCTGGCCACGCGGCCGCGAGTGAGGGAGCGATGCCGCAGGCGCCGCAGGTGCCGTGGGCCACGAGCAGCCAGGAACCGGGGCTCGGCGTGGCAGGCCGCTCTGAGTGACTGGCTCGGAGAGCCCTGTGGAGGGAGAAGCGGCGGTTTCCACAGCGACACAAGAAGCCGCGCAGCACAGCGCTGAGCCGAAACGGGGCCGCTCTCAAAGCAGCGTGGAGTTGGCGGAGCGGAACCACTCACAGGGCACGGAGCCAGAGGCGATGGCAACGCGGGGCCGCGCAGAGCCCAGACACGCGCCAGAGCAGCGCCGCTCAGAGAGCACAGAGCAGCCGCAACGCGGGGGCCTGGCCAAGACATTGGAGCTGGCGAGGCAGCAGCCACACGGGACCGGCACACACGACAGACACGCAAGCACGTGATAGGAGAAGTTCTAGCAACGAAAATCACAGGAACTGTGAAATGGTACAATGTCAAAAACAACTATGGATTTATAACACGAGATGATACAGGGGAAGACTTATTCATCCATAGAACTTCCATTAAAAGGAATAACCCTAAAAATTACCTGCAAAGTGTAGGAGATGGGGAAGTTGTACAGTTTGATATAGTACAAGGAAAGAAGGGTTTACAAGCAGCGAATGTTACTGGACCTGGAGGTATTCCAGTCAAAGGCAGCCGTTATGCACGAAATTATAAACAACATCCATCGCAGCAATCTCCCTACCCACAGCCTAATTTCCCCTTTTACTCTATACCCAATATAAACCCTTTCCTAAGTTTACCCTATCCCCAGTTTATTCCTAATCCGTTTTTCACCCCATGGCTTCCCTATACAATTCCATTTCCTTACAATTCCTCTCCGATGCCAATGGGGGGATGAAAAGGGGGAGGGAAGAAATTAAACCCTCTCCTGCCTCAGTTTCCCCACAAAGCATGCTCAGAGAGTTCTGTCTCCCTTCTATCAGCCCTAAGATGTTCCAGAGAATCTGTTTGGACATCTAAAGACTCAGGAGGGTGGCTTGTTTTGTTTTGAAACTGTCCTTGTTATGTTTATCTGTCTCAGTTTGAAAGACAGGTGTCTGCTAAGGAAGGCAGGAGCCTCCCTTGGAGTGGCAGAGATAACCCCTTCCCTCTGAGTTATTATAATTTTGAAATCAAGGGTCTTTAGGCAAAGATGTGGGAAATAGGAATAACAGTTCTTTACTATATATATATAGATATATATATATAACTAGTCAAACAAAACAGCAACAACTATGACAGTAACAGCAAACACAAACCCAGTCCCAGCCCTCTCGGCTGTCAGGCTGCTCCCCCTCGGGTGCAGTTCCGCTCGCAGCCGACAGGGATCGCTGGCGGCTCCCGGTGAGCAGGGCAGGTGCGATGGCTCCCCCGCGGCTGCAGGGGGCGCTCCGGAGCGAGCTCGGGGAACACGCGGCCGCTCTGATGCCCTGGGATCCCGGGAAAGGATGGAACAAAGGAGCTTCACAAACCGGTGGGCAGCTGGTCCCGGTTCCCGGAAACAGCAGGCTGGACTGGTAGGCTGGAGCGGCAGGCACAAACACAAATCCCGGGTGGCAGACGAGATGTATCCAAAAGGGGAACCCCCCGGGGCTCCAGGCAGGCAGGGTAAGCACGGCTACAGCGTAGCGAAGGCTCGAAGCAGCAGCGGGGCGGGCGGCCACAGCCCAGCCTCCAGCAGGGCAGGGAAAAGCAGCTTTGGGATCCCCGGTGTTGTTCCCAGCAGAAAGGAAAGACGCCGAAAACGGGAACCAGCAGCTCTTCTCTCCGCGGCTTCTCTCTCCAGACGCTGAGAGCGAACTGAACTGCCCGCCAGGTGAGAACAAAAGCCTGGCCGGGCCCTTTTGTCTTTCTTAAGTATGGCTATCTCCTCTCAAGTATGGCCATTTATCTCCTAGCAACATGCTATGGGAAAAAATTCCTTTAACAGAAAAAAACTAGGACTAAACTGAAACCCCAACATTATCCAGTTGTCTTCATTCTCCTTTTATTAAAATAAAACGGGTAAAATGTTGGGGTCCCTCCCCTGCCATGTAGCCCTGAGGGGAGGCACGGGGTTTCCCTGCCCCTGGTCAGCCTCATTCCCCATTGGTTGGTTTGTGTTCCCCTGCGCGGGAGGGACCGTCGGGTCCCGTGATTGAGGAGTTCCTGAGCAGAGCCCCGGCCATGTGGCTGGAGAAATAAACATCTCTGAAACATCTATCAAGAATCTGTCCATATATATTTCTTTTCCACGGGACTCCTGGTTTGATATATGCGTGTTACAGTAATCCCCGCTGTAACAGTAACTCAACTTTATTCCATCTCTTCCCACACCCCGCCAACTAAGAGAGTAGCCAGCTGCACTCTTCCCCCCACCTTGGCCACTTCTTTTGTCTCTTAAGTACTGGTCATTATCATCTCTTATGCAGCAAATGGGACAAAATTCCCTGAGAAAAAGAAAAAAGGAAAAAACCCAACCTCCAACATCAGGTCACTAACTGCTTCCTTCTGGATTGCAGGGGATCTATTCTGCTCCCCATCCTGTCTACCAGCTAAGGAGGCTGGGTACCCTAAGGATAACTGGTCTTTGTTAAGGACTGATGTCGCTGTTGCGTGCAGGGACAGCGAAAAACGACATAACTTCAGGTCAGAGAAGATGGTCGAAGCCGACCATTTAATGCCAAAAAGCCATCTTTTTATAGCATGGATCGCAAAAGAGAAATTACATGATTGGCTCCTTGGCCACTCACGCACCACAGTGAGTGGCTGAGCAGTGTAACCACCCATTTCAAAATATTCTTCAGTGAACCAAAACAAGACCTTGCAGGTGAAAGATAGAGAGTTAGTTTACAGAACCATCTTTCACTGTTTTTCAGCTAAAGCATGAGAAAGGAAAATTTCACAAAATGCTTCAGCAGCTGGAAAATTCCTCTGCTCCTGCTCTTTAGCATACACGGTTCCCCCTTTTTGTCTGAGACCAAAAAAGGTCACATTTGTAATCCTCTGTGGGATCCCTTGCAGCAAGGAGAACAAACACAGCATAAGGGGTCCATTTGGTAGTGGCCAGTTACCAAACGGAATCTAAATCAGATACCAATTTACAGCAGGCAGAGAGATCCTCCAGCAGTGCTAAAGGAAATGCATCAAGTGAACCCAACTTCATATCAACTATTACAGTTCTACATCAGCTTAATTCTACATAGCCTTAAGGGCTTACATTAATTACTGACTCTAGATAAATAGCCTTAAGGGCTCTAACATTCTGTATAACAATCTGACTCCATAACATAAGGAACCTGAAATGCAGTCTCTGAAATTCAGTCTCTGCTTGTAGAAGGACCAGGCTGATAGTCGACATTTTGGTCAGCATCAGAAGAATCATTCAATGAATGATCTGCATTCTGGTCACACTTGAAGCTGCTTTGAAGGTTGCCTGTTCTGCTTCTGGTGCTGCAGGCCAGAGCGAATGCATCTTGCAGGTAGCCACCGTACCCCCGGTATCTGTGGGAATACAGGCATACCCACACCCCCAAGCAATAGCTCATACAGGCCTTCCCACTTCTCAGTGAGTAGGTCCTGTACCCAGACCTTCGCTCGAGGCAGGTGCATCTTGCCTGCAGACTGCAATGAGAGAAAATAATTCAAAATAACAGAATTATTTGAATTTGATAGCACTGTAAAATGATTATTTGCCTGCATCTTCTGAGAGACATAGGCAAAGCCAGTATCAGTTTTCACAGAAGCATGCATGCCCAAGATCACAAAAGCGAGTTTCCAATGGGCAATGACATCACAACCTTTCTCTCCAGTATGAGCAGATGCCCACATAACTGAGGAGAAAGTGTGAATAAACTTTTTGCAATGCCTTAGCTTATGCAATTTTATCAGGCTGAGGAGCTACCCATGCAGGGTTAGCCAGCATGTCAGCCCTAGCATTACCTTCTGTTATGAAACCTGGCAATTTGGTGTAGCTTCGGGTATGCCAAATGAATGCACTCGAGCTTGAGTATTAATCAGTGATCAAATTCAAAGCTACCTGAGATCCACTCAATAAACCTGTCAAGCAGAAACAGCCTATTGAGCCTCCTGCAGCACTCATCGTGCTTCAGGAGTCAATTTCTGAGGTGAATTCAACTCGGGGTCCCCCTCTTAAAATTAAAAGCAGGAAAAGCTGTGCTGTGGTTAGCCCTAGACAAGGATGAAACCAATTAATGATACCCAGCAACCCCTGAGCATCACTCAAAGTCTTAATAGAATTCGAGAATTGCACCTCCTTATGTTGCATTCTAATCCAGAATTTTGACTCCTAAATATTTCCAAGGAGATGTATCTGCATCTTTCCTTGGAACTTTGGAAGCACTGAAAAACCACAAAGCTGCACTGAATAAAGCCATAGCAAACCTGGTGAAACAGGAGAAGGGACTAAAGACTGAAGAGAGCCTGCGGAGGGGACAGCTGGAGAGCCTGTCCAAGGAGATGTATCTGCAGCTAAAGAAGAAAAATTGAGAGAGGTCACGAGTGTCCCGAATGTGGGAAAATATCAGACCAACTCCACTCTCCTCATACACCAGTGGAGTCACACAGAGGAGAGATCCTGAAAGATCTCAGTGACTACAAGGAAACAACTTACTCGGATTAGATAGGGATGAATACTCACAAAAGGGAACCTTTTAAACACGACTGGAGTCTGAGACGACTGTTGCTACGGCGTGCACATCCACACCTATTACAGCTGGTGTGGGGGTCAGGGGCTCTGACCCAGGAAGAGGTGACCGGTCCGGGGAGATGGTCCCGAAAGGAATCGCCTTCCCGAGGCCCGGTGTCTTCCCTCAGCTGCTGGCAGGAGGGCCCTTGCAGAGACTGTCAGCTCTTTAGTGATTATCAGCTCGTGATTCCAGCTCAGCTCTGCAGGGCAGCCTCCAGGCCAAGCCAGACCAGAGAGAGAGACGAGAGGCTCGTGTGGCTGGTTCCGCACGAAGGTAGCTTTACTGTTGGTCCCCTCCGGCGAAGGGGAAAGCCAGGGATGAGAACCCTCTCTGAGAGCCACAGAGGCCAGAGGGCTTGCTTTTATAGGGATACAGGGGATGGGTGAAGACCAATGGGTTACAGAGGATCTGGGATGGGTAAAGACCAATGGGTTACGAAGGATCTGCATAGGGTCTCCTAAAGGATTGTGGGTCTGTCTTTTCTCGCAGTGACCAAAGAAGTGGTTGCCTTTCCAGGGAGTCCTGCTGGGCGATTGCGAAATCTCTTATCTCAGCAGAGATCCCTCCAGGGCAGGGGCTGGGCATACCCCACACATGCTGGCAGATCCCTGGGTGCTGGCTCTAAGTTGGCTGAGTAGGCCTGTCCCAGAGGAGCTATGTCCTGAGGAAATATTTGACTCCCCTTTGCGTTCCTGTTCAAGTTCCCCAAACGTATCAGAGGTTGACCATTGGCATGATAGATAGACTGGTAGTAGTCTGAAAAATGACCTGGCCTACCACATCTTTTGCATTGAACAACTTGCCTGTTCTCCTTGTTTGTCTTCCTTTGTTTAAGCTGTTTCTGTGTGCTCTCAACCTTAGGTTTCTTTTGTCCACCAGAATTTAATTGAAGAGGTCTTAGAACTGCAGCCAGAGCAGACCTATGCTCCCCAGATCCCATCTTAGCACAGGCTTCAACCATCTGTGTAAGTGTGGGTTCCCCTGGCAAGGCATCAATAATCCTTCTGCACTCATCATTAGCATTATCTCTTGCTAGCTGTCTGCACAACAGCTGTCTAATGGCCTCATCTTCCACTTGCTTCTCAAGGACCACAGCAATCTTTTCCACGAAAGACAAAAAGTGCTCTTTCGGCCCCTGAGATATTTTTACATATCATGTTTTAGGAGCAGCCATGTCTATGCCCTATAATAAAGCCCCCATACCAATCCTCTGAGCCTGTTCAAGGATCTGAGGATGCCAGGTAGCCTGGGCATCGGGATCCCCATAATTATTGAGTCCCATGAGAGCATCTGCAGGAAATCTACATCTGGGATCAGTTTGAGGCAACTGCATATTCTCAGCTGCAGCCCTCTCAGCCATCCTTCTCCAGTTGGCTTCAAAAACTTGATATCGTACAGGTTGAAATAACACCTGACCTAAATGCTTAATATCAAATGCAGATCAGTATTCAGTACTCTAATAATCTGCAAGACCTCGGGAGAACCCAATCCATACTGAGCGACCTTAGTTTGCAGATCCTGTACCACCTTCCAGGCAAAGATTCCATGCTTGTCAGGCTGGCCTGAATTAGGCAGTGCCTTCTGTACTGGAAAAGCTTGGAGTTTACCCTCTGTGTCACTACCAGCTTGGTCCCTCTTTAGATCATTTTGACCTGCCTGATTCTGAGGTAAGGTAGCAACTCGTTCAGGTCCCCTTTCCTCTTCAGGCATCCCAAGTCTTTCTAGTAAATCCCAATCCCCAGCCTCCAATGCCCGCCTTTTAACCTCCTCCCAAGACCGTTTTGAATATTTTGGGCGAACAATCACCGTGCATTCCGGAAGGGTCCGAAGGCGGTTGCGGACTAGCCGAGTTCCTGACTGCTGGCGCCTGAGTGCCTTCACAGCCTCCCGTAGCGAAGTAAGCGCTTCCGTAGCAACGCTGCTCGCATCGTCAGACGGAGGTGTGTCCGATCTCCCGGGAGGCTGACAGGACGCAGGCGCCGGGACAGCGGGCGGTGCGGCGGCCGGGGCTGGAGTGGGGGGAGCCGTAGGCGGCGGCACGGAGGGCCGCGATGTACTCGCTGGCGGCCGTGCAGCTTAGGGCCTTGCTGCTCGGGGCAGTACAGCTGTCCGTGCAGGCTCTGTCATCTGCGCAGGCGCCGGCGCTACTCTCGGTGCCCCGGCCGGGGCCGGCTGCGCCGATCCCGGCGCGGATCCAGCAACGACAGCCTGTCGCACCAGCTCTGGCAGCGCTGCGAACTGCTGCATCGCTTCACGCAAAACAACCAGAAGTTGTTGCATTAAAGCGTCCGTCCCCGACAGCTGTGGGGTCTGTGGCTGCGCCGGAAGCTGCCCGGCTGTCGGAGCATGCGCATAAGAGCCAAGCGCTACGGGTCCCGGTAGCGTGGCTGCGGGAGAACATGGTGCCCCATCCGCACCCTGGAACGGCGCGGCCGGACCCCGCGGCGCCAGCGCAGCTGGTTGCTGCACGGCAGGCACCGGTACCGGGCTCGGCTGCCGAGCTCCCGGGGCCGCCCGCGGAGCAGCGGCCGGCACCGGGCTCGGCCACGGAATAACAGCCGGCGCCGTGGGTGTTTGCAAAGCGGCAGGCTGTGGTGCGGAGGGCTGTGGTGCGGCGGGCGGTGCCCACGGAGCAGCAGCCGCCGACGCCGCGGTCCACGGAGCGGCGAGCTGTGGCTCGGCGGGCGGTGCCACACTCGCCCACGGAGCAGCAGCCGGCACCGCGGCTGTCTGCAAAGCGGCAGGCGCCGGGGCAGCGGCCGCCACGACACTCCCCGCCACGACACCCCCCGCCTCCCAGTCGTGGCAAAGGCGGGGCCGTGGGAACGGGAGATCCCGGTACAGCATTCGAAATAGGTAGCTGTGGCACGGAGGCAGAAAATACTGTTTCCTTTTGAGGCTTTATGTCCCATCCTTTTCAGCTGAGGGTCCCGTCCCAGCAGCCCGGGGCAGGGGGGAGGTGCGTTCCCTCCAAGCCCGGCCACGGTTGCAGTACCCGTCGGGTCACCGGACCTTTTAAGTCTGGTAGCGGTTGTAGTACACGATGCGGGGTCACCAGATGTCGCTGTTGCGCGCAGGAACGGCGAAAAACTACATCGATTCAGGTCAGAGAAGATGGTCGAAGCCGACCGTTTAATGCCAAAAACCCATCTTTTATAGCACGGATCGCAAAAGAGAAATTACATGATTGGCCCCTTGGCCACCCACGCACCACAGTGAGTGGCTGAGCGGTATAACCACCCATTTCAAAATATTTTTTTCAGTGAACCAAAACAAGACCTTGCAGGTGAAAGATAGAGAGTTAATTTACAGAACCATCTTTCACTGTTTCTCAGCTAAAGCATGAGAAAAGAAAACTTCACAAAATGCTTCAGCAGCTGGAAAATTCCTCTGCTCCTGCTCTTTAACATCCACAGACTGAGGCAAAGAAGGTATTAAATACCTCAGCCTTTTCCTCAGCCTTGGGGACAATGTTCCCCCCACATCCTGCAACCAATAAAGGATGGAGATTTTCCTTGGCCCTCCTTTTGCTGTTAATGCATATATAAAAACCCTTTTTATTGTCTTTTATGATGGTAGCCAGATTGAATTCCAGCTGGGCTTTTGCCTTTCTAATTCCCTCGCTGCATGAGCTAACAATATCCTTGTACTCTTCCTGAGTTGCCTGCCCCTTCTTCTAAAGGTCATAAACTCTCTTTTTTCTCTGAGTCCCAGAGAAAGCTCCCCGTTCAGCCAGGCCGGTCTGCTTCCTCAATGGCTTGTCTTTCGGCACATAGGGACAGCCTGCTCCTGAACCTTTAACATTTCTTTCTTGAAGCACGTCCAGCCTTCCTTGACCACTTTGCCCTTCAGGACTGTTTTCCAAAAGACTCTCTCAATCAGTGTCCTGAGCAGGCCAAAGTTGGCCCTCTGGAAGTCCAAGGCAGCAGTTTTGCTGACCCCCTTCCTTACTTTGCTGAGAATCAAAAAGTATAATTTCCTGGTCACTGTGCCCAAGACGGCCTCTGACTAGCACATCTGCCACCAGCCCTTCTCTGTTCATAAACAGCAGGTCTAGCAGGACACTGCCCCAGGATTTACCAAAAATTCAGTAAAATATAAAAACTCCTTAACACCAGTGTAGCATTAAGAAGCAGGCATTCTTTATTCGGCCGAATGCACGGGGGGGATAGCTCCTCCCAAAGCCGTGCGTGTTGAGTACAGGAAAGTTTCTGTTTATATACTGTATTTTGCATACATATTCATTGATTGTCCTGGACTAAACATACATATGATAATCATTTTCCCAAATTCATGAACATATTTTCCCTCCCGTTTATGCATGTGTTCTTCTGTCCTGGGGGTCTCTCTGGGGGTCCCTGGTGGTCATAGACCCCAGTGTTCCAGGTGACCTGGCTGAGTTGGCAGGACACCGAGGCTGGTGAACTTCCAGTTCTTACACAATGGGTATCGTGCAGTTTCCATAGGCCAGTAGTTTTGGAGAACAAGCATTGTGTTAGCTCACCAGGTATAGGCCATTTATTATCTGGTAACACTAGTAGGCTCAATTACCAGCTGTGTCAGGAAGTTCTCTTCCACACACTCCAGGAATCTTCTAGACTGCCTCCTCTGTTGAGTGGAGTTTCCAGCAGATATCAGGCAAGTTTAATTTCCCCACAAAAAGAAGGGCTACTGATTGTGAAACATCTGTCAGACACTTGTAGAATGCTTCATCTGCCTCTTCATCCTGGTTAGGTGGTCTATAACAGACTCTGACCAGGATGTCAGCCTTGTTGGCCTTTCCCCTGATTCTTACCCATAGGCACTCAACCTTATCATCACTATCACTGAGCTCCATACAATTGGAACACTCCTTAATATACAGAGCCATTCCACTGCATTTCCTTCCTTGGCTGTCCCTTATGAAGAGCTTATAGTCATCCATTTCAGTACTACAGTCATGTGAATCATCTGCGAGAGACTGAAATGCTTAATGGCTTAAACATTGTAAAAATCACAGAAGGACTTTGGTCCACTGTAGCAAACTGTGCAAAGAAGCAACTGCTCATCTGCGACCACCAATGTCCACCTCCTTGAATATTCCTCCTGATGGGAACTGGACTATGAGTTAAGAACAGCTGTGTTGAAAATCAGTTTGGCTTGGCAGGGGGGTGGGAGGGATGGGGGGAAGGGGAAGGGAGGGGCAAATCATGCAAGGCCAGATGGTGTTTAGCATCATGCTAGTTGCCCACCCTTACACAACTTGCTCAGTTGTAAAACTCCCCGCCCTTCCCCCATGGAAGGTCTGATGGGGTGCCGTTGTGTCCTCTAGGAACAGTTCCCACTCAGCCCGGTCAGCTCGGGACACAGCAGGCAACGGGGGCCAGCCTCTGATATCGGAGGGATCAAAGGTCTGGCTCGTGGGTCCTTCCAAGGGACCGTGGCGATAAAGGCAGATGGCGGAGGAAAGGGGGCAGGCTCAGAGTTGGGTTAAATCCAGAAAGTTTATTGGTCCTCCGAACGAGGGGACCTCAACCACCAGGGGTGCCCAACCCAGAGCACCTGCAGATCGCGCGCCAGGGCATTTTATGGCGGGGGGGGGCATGGGGGGGGTGTACAGAACAACCAACCAGGGAAGGGAAGGGTGCGGCAAGCAGAACGAGGGACACATAAGGGAACCAACTATAACAGGGGAAGGGAGGGACTCCTTTCCCAGGACTAATCACCTGGCCCCCTGGCTAGAACTTTCCAGAAGCCTGGGAGGGGTGGCAGAGTGACAGACAGGGTCCTGGGAGGAGATAAAAATGACAGACAGGGTGATTTAAATAAAACGGGGGGGGTGCCAACTGGGGTACACCAAACTTACAGAACATAGAGGGGAGACCCGGACTGAACTAAACAAACACACTCCCACATCGGGGCATTACTAGCTCAACTGTGCTGACATGAGAGGCAGCTGAGAAGGGATCATAAACCATTTAAGACCTCCAAAGTGCCCCCCAGATCCATTCTTGAGGCCTTCCACCATACGACTACATGTGATCCAAAAGTGTTGCAACAGATCCAGAGTCTGTTGCAAGAGACACTGTAAAACTTCCACCACAGACAGAGGAGGTACCTGGGTGTTCCCACCTATCCTGGGTGTATTTTAATCCATCAGACTTTGTGTTTCGTGAGCTTTTCCCCTCACTCCCAATGGATCAAGATGGATCAAGACCATTATTTTGACCAATGGATATCTAAGCTGCAATAATCAAGCCTTGTCACAGATCCATGGGTGGTGATTGAATCAGAGGGATGGGGAGCAGAAGAATTAGTTTGTTAGGAGCAATGCATCTAGCTTGGTCAGCATACCAGAGCAGGAAGAAAAGATAAGAGACCACTGATAAGGGCAGGGGGAGTCTAAGACAGACATCCTGTTCTCAACCCAAAACTATCTCAAACCAGTCTCAAAGCTTAAACTCAGGCCAGGGTGTAGTGGTTTGGTCTAAAATACTCATTACTGCTAACCTATGACACAGGGGTATAAAGAGCATGCGCAGGGAGGAAAGGTGAAAAGTTCAGGATGAGGAAGGCGACCCTCGGAGACCCCTGCCAAAGCCAACAGACAACACTGCGCACGCGCAACGTGGATGTAAATGACTTTTTGGTTCATTTTAATACGAAGCGAGGCTGGGTGGGGCTAGGTGATGAATATGTATAGGCATATTGGGAAACTTAATGAATATCGAACTTGTAACCCGATAAATACCAAGCTGAATGCAGCTGTCGGCATGTATGGTTTTGGAGGAGCTATCCCCCATGCATCCCAGCGCTGGAATAAACATACCTACTTTACTACTTATTTAGTAGTGGAGTCTTTTCCGATCATCATTTTGGTGAGCAGCCAGGAGAAACTCTGTCCGGCTGCAGGATCGGCTGAGGAGCGGACGTCCTAGGCGCACCCCAGGGCTTTCCTGGAGGAACTTCGCCCTCGGCTCGCTCACTGCAGCGGACAGACAACAACCTGCTGAAACTGCAGATAAACGGTATGTTTTGCATTTAGGGTGCCTGTAAGTCGTATGCGTGGCCAGGGCTGCTGGTAAGCCGTGAGGAGACGTCCCGCGCACAGCGTAGTCCCTGTGAGGGTAAAGGTGGGGCTTGCAAGCAACCAGCTACCGGAGCCGGCAAGGGGGAATCGCTGACCAACAGAGCGGCTGCTAGCAATCCTGAGAGCGGATCAGGTGATTGCAAAAAGGGGGGGGGTCCCGCCAGAACTTGTTACTGTGTTGGGAAAAACATAAGCGGGACCCTGAAGCTATTACAAGTGGGTGTTGTGAACATTTTTGCTACTAGTAGCTGGTTTGAATGTTGTTGTGTTGCTTATATGCCTGTGTGGATATTGGTTGTTGTTGGATTGCTTTTATGTCTATGTGGCTGTATATTAGCTCGCCTATTCGTTTGTAAATCGGGGGCGTGCATGTTGCCGTGTGTTGTTTGAGAGTGTAGTATTGAAGCATTTGTTGGGGGGGGTGCTCGGAATCGTGGCTGGGAGAACCCCTTCCCCTCAGTGGTTCGGTTTGGATTTGTGGGAATTTATAAATCCAATAAGACATTGGATAGAGAGAAGGGGCGAACGAGTCCCTTTAGAGGGAATATACAGAACCTCTGCAGGAAGATTAGTGGCTCTTGATTGGGAACAACCAGCAGCAGAGAATTTAGGGTTTGAAAGAGTATGTGACAACCCGCGACAGTGGAATAGCTTGTTTGTGTGGATGTGTCAGAACTTTTTATTCAACGGGAGGGTGGCATGTTGCATGGGTATTAATACAGTGTAAAGTTTGTAAAAGGAGGTGGTACTGCTCTTCTGCCAGGCGGCAGAGCCTGTGTTCTCAGTGCTATCAGGGGTACGCTAATGAAGTTGATTTTGAGCCTGAGATTTTAAAGATTGTGTGTGTAAAGTCGCATTTGGTACCTGAGATTTGGGAAGTTCGGGAAGAAAACTGTGAAAGAACTGTGAGAGAGTGCAAAGAAAGATTTGGGTGGAAGCAAGATAAAACTAGGAGACGGAGATAGAAGCAACAGCAACAGTGGCTAAGCAGGGAGGGAGGTTGTTACCCCCATCCCTCAATAGATATATGGTAAAAGCATAGCCCCAACTTTTTCCGTTCATGCATCCTATCTGCATGAGTGATAGAAGGGACTCCCTGCTTTGTGTGTGGGTATAAGAAGACTCCAGCCCCACACTGGCTGTGGGTCTTGGCTCAGTGCGGATTTTGTGGAAGTCGGAGACGTTATAATTCTATTTATTTAGCAAGCAGAAATCTGTGCCTGCAGTGTTGGGAAAGCAAGGAACATTCTGTGTTGAAACTTTTGTGTGGCAAGGAGCATTACATTCCTAAAATAGTGTGCTAGGAGCAGATTGGGAGGAGATAGTAAAGACTTTTGAAGACATTTCAAGTGGCAGCGAAGCAGGCTTGGCAGAAGGCATAGGAGAATTTATAAAGAGTGGCTTATACACCATACAAGTGACCCAAAAGGGGTGGCACAGTATTTGAGTAAATTCAAACTCTGAATAGGATGGGAACCAGACAGAGTGAGGAAATTCCCAGAGCAAGCCCGCTGGGCTGTATCTTGGCACATTGGAAAGAGATAGTAGGAGCTGGATGCTGACTTTCCAGTGGGGGAAGACATGCAGACAATCAATGTGATCGATAATGCAAGCTTCGTTTATTAGCAATACAGAGGCACTTATATAAAGTACAAGCTTATCAGTTCTTTAATTAGTTTAAACTTACAAAAGCGCATTCTTACTTCTACATAATTTGGTTAGATAAAAGACTACATTTGGCAAGATTTATGTTTTGTCTTGAGAGATCAAAGATTTTCCTCCCTTCTCATGGTCAGCACATCTTTATCAGAACAGCACTGTACCTCCTAGAAACTCCATTTTGGTTCTCAGGCCTGTTTCTCACGCAGGCATTTTCTCATGGAGGCTTTTTCTCATGCAGGCCTTTGCTTGCAGGCTTTTGCTTTGTGCAGTTCTTTTATTGATTTGTCTTTATCAATAATCTATGTCCCTGATCCTCTAACCATTCTCCAAGGCACAGAAAATGTGAGGAATGAGACAACTCTTTGTAGAAATTAAAACAATTTATTAAAACAGAAAAATTGAAAAATTGCAAAAACTAACAAAATATAAAAATTTGGGATCCTAGTGGCTCAAGAGGTATGCCCCAGGAGCGCAGGGATTCAGGAGCTTTTGGCTTAAGGCAGCTCTGAACCTCAGGTAGAGAAAAAAAAAAAAAACTTGCAGTCTAGGCTGGTCAAAAAGAAATCTATTTCTAAAAGCCCCTAAAAAGGGGTAGGTTTCTCCAGCACTGCCTTAGCAAGCTGGAGAGGAAGGGAGACTGAGAGAGCGTGTCTGTCTTTTGCTCCCTTTTATAGCTTTTGCTCCGCCCACAGTCTGCCCACAGCCCACCCCTTTGGTTCAAGGTGATTGGTGCTCTCCCTTTGACAGACCATCTCCGTCCACCAATGGCTCCTCCTGGTCAGAGGGGTGATATTAGTTGAGATAAGGGTCAGGTGCTTATGGGGGCTGGGCTGTTTGTTGCAACTGGGGTTTTTTAAAATCTGCCTTGAAACCAAGATACAAGTAAAACATAAAAAAAATACATCCAACACATCTTAAAACACTTGTAAAAGTATACAGTAAACACAGGAAGACCATAAAAACTTGATTAGTGTACCTGGGCTGATGGGTTAATTTTAACATTCAATTTAAAAATGTTAAGCTCAAAATTAATTAAAGCACTTAATATGCAAAGACCAAGCACAAATAGGGATTTCATGTATGACAGAAAATAAAAGAACCCTTATAAAATATTGTACCCAGTGGTGGCCACTGTATGAATTAGAAAATGAAGCAAGATGGCCATCTAATGGAACCTTAGATTATAATACCTTGCTTCAGTTAATGCTGTTTCTGAGACGGGAAGGTAAATGGGAAGAAGTTTCTTACGCTGATGCATTTTTCTCCCTCCGAAAACACCCTGAATGGCAGAGAGATTGTGGAATCAAACCCCCCAGTGATCCTATGGTGCTAGCTCTGGAAAAAGAAAATAAAAAAGGCCAAAGAAGAATTAAGCGGTGTTGTTCGTTGTGCAGTATAGGTCAGAGATGTACAAGGTCAGACAAAGTCAATCAAGCAGCAGCTCAGGGACAAGATGATGATGAATTAACCGATTTGCTTAAGCTTCCCCTTAGGAGATGGGAAGAGGATGCAGACTTGGAAGGAACACCAACGCCAACCCCCTCTCCCCCGGGCAGTCCTGTCTCGTCCCGAACCAGGAAACAGATACTGATGACACCTCTGCGAGAGGCAGTGGCACCTGATGGGAATATAATGTTGATTAGAGTACCTTTCTCTACTGCTGACCTAGATGCATGGTATAACGTTGCCAAAAATTACCAAAGTGATCCAGCGGGTACCGCTGAGCGCTTGCGACTTATAATCAAACAACATAATCCAGATTCGTCTGATATACAATTATTATTGGGTGGACTAACAGAGACAGAACGACAATTAGTTTTGAAAACAGCTCGAGACTTGGCAGAGGATTATTACAAAATGCAACAGTTAGATGTAAAAGATTACTTCCCACTCCAGGAACCACACTGGAGTCCAAATAGAACAGGTGAATTAAAGAAATTAAAAGGTTATCGAGAATGGATAGCAAAAGGGATGGAAAAGGCTATTCCCAAGACCCTAAACTGTTCATCTTTGTATGCAATAAGACAGGGTCCTTCCAAGTCACCATCCGAATTCCTGGATCGTCTGAGGGACGCAATGTGCCGTAACACATCGCTGGATCCTGAGACCGAGGTAGGGGTACAACAGCTGGTATCTTTGTTTCTCGGACAATCCACAGGAGATATCAGACGTAAATTGCAAAAACTTCAGGGGCCAGAAGGGAGGAATCTGGGAACTCTATTAGATGTAGCTTGGAGGGTATTCAGTAATCGAGAAGAAAGTTACAAGCAAGGGATGAGGAAATTAGTAGCAGTAGTAAAGGAAGGAAATAGAGAAAAACCCAGACAAGGACCCCCCAGACAAGGACCTCCCAGACAAGGACTACCCCAGCTAGGTAGAGACCAATGCGCGATTTGCAGAAAGTTCGGTCATTGGAAAAATGAGTGCCCAGAAAGAAGACAAGAAGACCGCCAGAACAGGAGAAAGTGAGGAAGAGGGAGGGTGGTTGCACACGTGAAAGAAGATTGAAGAGGACCGGGGGATTTTACCCTAGCAGATCCACTGGTTATAATGAAGCTGGGGGAAAAGGAAAAAGAAATAGAATTTTTGGTGGATACGGGGGCAGCATACTCAGTTTTAAATAAAGCTTTAATGCCTGTGGGGGATGACTACATTGTGGTACGAGGAGCAACTGGTCAATCTGAAAAAGCTTATTTTTGAAAGCCATTGAAATATAAAATTGAGAAACAATGGGGCATTCACAAGTTTTTATATTAACCCAATTCTCCAAAAGCACTTTTAGGAAGAGATCTATTGGAACAATTACAAGCAACCATTACTTTTAGGAATGGGGAAATTATTCTGGAGGTAAATGACCAACAGTATGTGGAAATACTGAGCCTAATATTAACAACCAAAGACCCTGCAGAGGAAATTAGGGGAGAGATAATGACCCAAGTGTTCCCAGGAGTCTGGGCCACAGATGTACCTGGGAGAGCCAAAAATGCAACCCCAATACAGATCAAACTCAAAGAAGGGGGACAACCAGTTAGAATTAAACAGTACCCCCTTAAAAGGGAAGACAGGGAAGGAATTGGCCCAATAATTGAAAAATTCTTACAGTTAGGACTGTTAAAAGAGTGCCAGTCTGATTTCAGTACTCCTATCTTGCCTGTCCGTAAACCTGATGGATTTTACTGGGTGGTACAGGATTTATGGGCTGTTAACAAGATAACTGAGGATCTCTATCCTGTGGTAGCAAATCCTTACACTCTGTTAACATGCTTAACACCAGAGCTAACTTGGTTTACCGTTTTAGATCTAAAGGATGCCTTCTTTTGCCTCCCTCTCCATGAAGCCAGCCAGAAAATTTTTGCATTCGAATGGGAAAGCCCTAAGAGTGGGGGCAAAACCCAGCTCACATGGACGGTGTTGTCTCAGGGATTTAAGAACAGTCCCACCCTGTTTGGAGAACAGCTCGCAAAAGATGTAGAGTCCTGTGAAGCCCCACCAGGAGAAGGGAAACTATTGCAGTACGTGGATGATCTCCTAATAGCTACCCGAACAGAGGAAGCTTGCACAGCCTGGATGGTTAGCATCTTAAACTTCCTGGGACTCCAAGGGTACAGGGTATCCAAGAAAAAGGCTCAGGTGGTGAAACAGAAAGTGATCTATCTGGGCTATGAAGTCAGTGCTGGGCAACGAACTTTGGGGCAAGATCGCAAAGAAGCGATATGCCAAACCCCGAAACCCCAGACAGTGAAAGAGTTATGGACTTTTCTGGGGATGACAGGATGGTGTAGACTGTGGATTTACAATTATGGGCTGCTCGTGAAACCACTATATGAGCTTATTACCAAGGAAAGCAGAGATCTCCAGTGGACAAAGGAAGCCACACGGGCCTTCAATCAGCTAAAGAATGCCCTCCTGTCAGCTCCAGCTCTAGGACTTCCAGACGTGAGTAAGCCATTCTTTTTATTTTTCCATGAGAAATGAGGGCTCACCCTGGGAATACTAGCACAAGACCTGGGCCCATACCGACGGGCAGTTGCCTATTTCTCTAAGCAGCTAGATACAGCAGCCAAAGGATGGCCTTGGTGCCTTAGAGCTGTTACAGCAGTTGTGCTAAACATCCAGGAAGCATGCAAGTTCACCTTGGATCAGAAAATGACTGTGCTGGTATCCCACATGGTGTCCGCGGTGCTGGAAGTGAAAGGTGGGCACTGGCTCTCCCCACAGAGGTTTCTGAAATATCAAGCCATCATGGTGGAACAAGATGATGTAGAAATAGTGGTAACTAACATTGTCAACCCAGCTTCCTTTCTCAGTGGAAATCAAGGGGAACAGGTACGCCATGACTGCCTGGAAACTATCGAAGCCACCTACTCCAGCCGCCCGGATCTAAAGGATACCCCTTTAGACATCACAGAGACCTGGTTTACTGATGGGAGCAGCTACATCATCAGTGGAAAGCGGCATGCTGGGTATGCAGTTACCACCTGCCAGGAAGTGATAGAATCCGGACCCCTGCCAACAAACACCTCTGCACAAAAGGCTGAAATAATCGCCCTAACCCGTGCCTTAGAGATGGCAAAAGGAAAGAAAATAAACATCTATACAGACTCAAGGTATGCGTTTGGAGTTGTACATGCACATGGGGCCATTTGGAAAGAAAGAGGACTGTTAAATTTGCAGGGAAAGAACATCAAACATGCACAAGAAATAATGCAGCTGTTGGAAGCAGTCCAGCTACCTGAGAAGGTAGCAATCATGCACATAAGGGCACATCAAAAAGTGAGCTCAGAATTGGAAGAAGGAAATGAACTAGCGGACAGAGAGGCAAAAGAAGCAGCAAAAGGTGAGGTAACAACAACTGGAGCCTTGATCCCAGATGGACAACTTTCCCTAGAGGGTAAGCCAACATATAATAAAGAAGACAAGAAATTGATTAAAGATGAAATGGAACCATTTAACCAAGAGGAATGGGCTATTACTGCAGAAGGAAAATTGGTTATTCCCTCTCATTTGCTATGGGCCGTAGTTAGAGAGGAACACCAGAAAACACATTGGGGAACAAATGCCTTATATAGCTACTTTATTGAGAAAATTATCGCCAGAAACTTATACAAAACTGTTGTGCAAGTAACTTGACAGTGCAACCTTTGCCTCCAGACTAATCCCAAAAATACCCCCAAACCAAAAATGGGCCAGATTGGGAGAGGCCATGGGCCTGGACAGCAGTGGCAAATTGATTTTACAGAACTTCCAAGAAAAGGGGGGTATCGATATTTACTAGTGCTGACAGACACTTTTTCAGGATGGCCAGAAGCTTTTCCTACTAGGACCGCTAAAGCTCGGGAAGTAACCAAAGCGTTACTGCAAGAAATAATACCGCACTTCGGAGTTCCAGCCACAATATCCTCAGATAGGGGACCACATTTTATTTCAAGGGTTGTACAACAAACTAACCGACATTTAGGCATAGACTGGGAACTCCACACTCCATACCATCCCCAGTCGAGTGGTCAAGTAGAGAAAGTGAACCATTTGATTAAACAGCAAATTGTGACACTAGGGCAAGAAGCTAACCTACCCTGGCCCCAATCTCTCCCACTTGCATTGTTGCGAATTCGGACCAAGCCCAGAATTAAGGAAAAGCTAAGTCCCTTCGAAATACTTTATGGGAGACCATATGGGTACCCCATAATAAAGGAATAAATAAAAGGAATATCTACCCAAATAGGAGAAGAGATGCTAACCACCTATATGATTGTTTTAGACAAACAGCTTAGAGAAATTGAAAAACATGTGGCTGGAACTCGAAGTTGAGGCTTGGACAGTCCTGTACATAACATTCAGCCTGGAGATTATGTATATGTTAAGTCTCTTACAGAAAAGACTCTGGAACCACAGTGGGAAGGTGTCGGAATTGTAAAAAAGAAGAGAGGCGCGGCGGAGGGAGAAAGTTGCAGTCCAAAACCAATTTGGTTGATAAGCGCAAAACTCCGTTTATTAGCAATCCAAAGACACTTATATAGTATACCAGCTTGTTAACTCCTAAGCGGCTTAAAGCTTCTCAAAGAGCATTTCTACTTCTACCTAATTGGACTTACATTGGCAAGTTTCTATTAGTTATGTTATGATTAAAAGAATTCAATGTTTACCTCCCTTCTCTGGGTCTTATCTGAACAATTTAAGTCTTCAACCTCCCTCTTTGTTCCCCAGGCCTTTTCTCACACAAGAATTTTCTCATGGAGAGTTTTTCTCACACAGGCCTTTTGCTTGCAGGCTCTTGCTACAGTTCTTTTATTGATCCCAATAATTCTATTTCCCAACAGGAAGGACCATTCCAGGTGCTTCTCACCACTTACACCGCGATTAAGATCAGAGAACAGAGTGCCTGGATTCACCATACCCAAGTAAAGAAGGCTCCAGGGGCTCCTTGGAAAGTGACCCCTGGGGATGATGAACTGAAACTGAAGTTTACCCGAACAAAATGAAAATGTTAGGGTGGCACGCAAGTATAACTCAGAAAATTGGTTTTTTCACAGTCATAATTGTAACTTTCAGTTGGGAAATTATTCATAGGAGAGAAGACATATGGTCCCAAGCCTTTATGCGGTTTACTGGACTCATGGGGAAATATTCTGATTTAAAAATTTAAACCTGTTGACTGTGGTCATGAACAGAAACCAAGTGTATACAAAGCAAGAATGGGAAAAACAAAAAACTTGGCAGCTCCAGGGAACTGTAGGACAAGAAATCAAGATAGGATGCCGACTGATTAACAGAACTACTCATAAAAAAGAAACCCAAATTAGTGTTTCAACTACTCCTACAGACAAACACCGTGAAATCTGTAGTTATTCAAGTGAAGCCGATTGTTGGTATAATTTTACATTAGTACAGACCGTTGAAATGGTTTGTCTTTGGGGCCAAGACAGTAATGGGCTCTCATTCAAATTCCAGATAAATGCCATGGCCAGGCCTACTACGACCTACTCTGGCAATCAGATCCAAACCCAGGTCACACCACTTAAATCTGAGCCAAAGGTTTATGAGATTGGCCCTTATGTAGTGAGAAACACAGACCAGCAATTACTGCTGTTTAATCCAGAGTGGTCTCTTAAGCGTGTAGAACTACTAATGCAAATTAACATTTCTGAAATCCAACCAGCCTGCTCCCCTTTAATACAAACATCCTTTGAAGGGTGGACAGCCTGGCTGCAGAAGCAAACCCCCCTCAAAGGCAGAGTGCGGAGAGACCTGACTGGAATGCTAGGAACAGGACTGGGAGTCATAAATGGGATTGATTCAGAGATACTGATGAATAAATTGGCCACAGCGACCAGTGACCTGACCAAATTAAAACAGCCCCTACAATCTTCCCTATTAGCATTGGGAAACAGCCAGTGGCAAGTCTCAAAAATAATGCCAGACCTCGCAAAATTCAGCGACCTGGACCACAGACTGATATTAAACACACTTGGCACGGCTCAGGACAATGTCTCATTAGCCCTTAGCTGCATACAAGCTCAATTATGGATGCAGTCCACAGCTTCCTTAATCATAAGAGAAGGTAATGAAGGTGTTTTTCCTATTGAAATCCAAGGAGCTGTTTGGAATAATGCTACTAAATTAGAAAGAAAGCTCCAATCCTGGTGGACCTTGGTAAATTTCACCTATGACCCAATGACTAACATAGCTACTGCCTTTGTGCTTACTATACATAATGCCACAGTTTATGTAATTCATCCTATTGTTGCATTGGGACTAAACCATAAAGGGACAGTTTTCTACCCCTCTGAACATAGAGTATGGGCTCAGATGGTAGGAGAAAAATGGCAAACAGTAAATTTAGAATCTTGCATCACACAGGAACAACAAAGATTTATCTGTGAAAGTAATACACTTGATGCCAGAGACATATGTCTTGATGCAGAACAAGGCATGTGTCACTTTGAGATCCACCCAGACACTTCACCAAAAACTGTACTTGTACATATTGGCCAAGGTTGTGTATGCTTAAGAACTATCTGCACTTCGATGATGATAGATGACAATGTTATAAATGTAACTGCCAGGAATCACTCTAATTTTTGTATTTGTAATTTTGCCAAGATTGTTGGGTGTGACTTTTCGTATTTAGCACCAGTTGTATCTCATCAATTAATAAGGTCTAACTATACCATTTACCATAAATTGCTACCCACACCTATTGGGATGGACCTAACATTAGTAAAGCAATTAGTGAAACATCAGGACCTAATGGAGATTTTAAGAGAAATCCAAAGAAACGGGGAAAGGACCTTAATCACCATCCATTATGACACACAAGAAATCAGCAGAATTTTGCAAAGAGTAAAACAAGACTCAAGCCATAAATGGTGGGACTCGCTTTTCAGGTGGTCACCTACTGCAACTGGTATCCTAAATACGTATGTCACCCCATAATTGTTTTATTGACCTTGGTTAGTACCTGCCTCGTGCTGTCTATGACGTTACTTATTTGGAACTATAGAGTACTGAAAAGGTTATCAGTTTTAACTACTTTGTCAAACGCACATGGGAAAACATTAAGGGATGCCTACCAAAAAATTCATTAGGCAAAGAATTTATGTATTAGTAAAAGAATTTACTAACTCTTTAGAAAAGGGAGGACTGAATCAGGGGGATGGGGAGCAGAAGAATTCATTTGTCAGGAACAATGCATCTAGCTTGGTCAGCATACCAGAGCAGGAAGAAAAGATAAGAGACCACTGATAAGAGCAGGGGAGTCTGAGACAGACATCCTGTGCTCAACCCAAAACTAGCTCAAACCAGTCTCGAAGCTTAAACTCAGGCCAGGGGTATAAAGAGCATGCGCAGGGAGGAAAGGTGAAAAGTTCAGGATGAGGAAGACTCCTGACTTCATCAGAAGACGACCCTCGGAGACCCCTGCCAAAGCCAACAGACAACACTGCGCACGAGCAACGTGGATGTAAATGACTTTTTGGTTCATTTTAATACGAAGCAAGGCTGGGCGGGGCTAGGTGATGAATATGTATAGGCATATTGGGAAACTTAATGAATATCGAACTTGTAACCCGATAAATACCAAGCTGAATGCAGCTGTCGGCATGCATGGTTTTGGAGGAGCGATCCCCCATGCGTCCCAGCGCTGGAATAAACATACCTACTTTACTACTTATTTAGTAGTGGAGTCTTTTCCACTCATCAGTGATTATGTATCTTTCTACTCTTATCCTTTCTTTATCTTTCTTTCTTTTCCTTATTATCTTTCTTAAGTAATATTTTTATGCTTTCATATTGCTATATTACTACAGATATTAATAATCAAATCAGCTCCATACCTGCTTTTCATTGCAACCAAAATGTTCTAAAATAAACCCTACATATATATATATATTGACAAACATAGACCATTCAGTGTTGTTTCATTCTAATCTGCCCAAGGGATCTATTAACAAGAACCTGAGTTACTCTTGCCTTCGTGAGGGTAAGTCATAACAGTCATCCCACCACGTTTCCATGATAGCAGCTACATCATAGCTTTCCTGCTGATCAGTGACTTCCACCTCCTCCTGTTTTTTACCCATACTTCTGCATTGATGTAGATGCATGTCTTGGGGTGGTTTTATGATGATACTCTATTCCCTTATCATCTGCTCTATGCCCAGAAATAGTTGCTGTAGCTTTAAGGTGGGTCCTGGGGAGCAGGGAGCCTGGGGGCTCTTGTGTGGGTGTAGCAGGTTGACCCTGGTTGGGTGCCAGGTGCCCACTAAGTCATTCTATCACTCCCTTTCCCACTGGGACAGGGGAGACAATAAGATGGAGCACAACCAGCAGGGTGAGATACAGCAAAAGAAAGAAATAAGCAGAGATCTGTGTGCACAAGAGCTAAAGAGGAAAAAAGTCAGTCTCTACTTCCCATCAGAAGTGATGTTTGGACACTTCCTGGGAAGCAGGGCTTCAGCACATGTAATGGTTCCTCCAGAAGGCAAACGCTGAAAACTCACGAATGCCCCCCCTGCTCATGCAGAAAGAACCAGAGTTTGGTCTGTAGCTTGTTCTTGGGGCTTTCCTTCCATCTGACTGGGGTTGGAGAGGAGCGCTCTCTTGGGCTGCCTCTAAAAGTTGGGGTACTGGTTCGTAGGGATGAGGGGGTACCCAGAGTTTCTTCTACATTTTGGAGCCAGGATGCTCCAGGGGCAGGGAAACCCTGTGTGTCTGTGCCCTCAGGGCCCCTCTTCCCAGGGCTACATGGCGGGGGAGGGACCCCGACATTTCACCCGTTTTATTTTAATAAAAGGAGAATGAAGACAACTGGATTAACATAACAAGAACAGTTTCAAAACAAAACAAGCCACCCTCCTGAGTCTTTAAATGTCCAAACAGATTCTGTGGAACATCTTAGGGCTGACAGAAGGGAGACAGAACTCTCTGGACATGCCTGTGGGGAAACTGAGGCAGAAGAGGGTTCAATCTCTTCCCTCCCCCTTTTCATCCCCCCATCGGCATTGGAAAGGGATTTTTGGGGAAACAATTGGCAAAGGCATGGTTTTGTGAGGGAAACCATGGATGGAAAAATGGATTGGGAATACACTGGGGGTAACAGGACATAGGGTAAAAGGGAAAGGTGGGATTAGGAAAGGGAGACTGTAGGGGGGGTTTACAATGGAGATATTGTCTAACATGACTACGATTTTTTGCATATATAATGCCTTTCACAGGAACACCATCAGGCCCAGTGACCTGCGATGCTTGTAACCCTTTTCTACCTTGTATGATTTTGAATTCCACCACCTCTCCATCTCCCAAGCTTGGGATGCATTTTTCAGGGTTATTCTTTTTAATAGCAGTTCTATGCACAAATACGTCTTGCTCGTTGTCACATCTTGTTATAAAACCATAGTTTTGTTTAACATTATACCATTTCACTGTCCCTAAGATCTTAGCTACTATGGTCTTTTCCTTTTTCCGAGTGGCTGCTGTTTTCTGTCTCGCTGTGTCTTTGCTCTCTCTTTCGGTTGCTCCCGTGTTGGAATTGTCGGGGCTGCTGGTTCCGGCTCGCTTTTCCCAGGGTCGCGTTCGGGGCCGCGCGGGCCGGGCCAGGCCACGCCGCTCCGTTCCCCGTGCGTCGCCTCCTCTGCTCTCAGCTGCGTTGCCGCTGCCAGGCACTGCATCTCGGCCGGGCCCCCGAGCGATGGCCCCCCCGCGCCCTGCTCCAGCGCGCGTTTTGGCTGGGCGCGGCTCCGCTTCGCCGCTGCCAGCCGCCGCCCGCGCGCCGCCCCTCTCGTTCGGGCACTCACGGGGCTCGCTCCACCACGCGCTGCGCGGGGCCGGGCGGGCAATGCCGGGCCGCGCCGCTCCTGCCGCTCCCCGCTCCGTCACCGGCACTGCGGCTCGTGTGGCTCCGCCCGCACGCGGGAATTGTCTCGCTGCTGCTCGCAGAGCACGTGGCCGGGGTCACACGGTCCCTGAGCCAGGCTTCCCTTCACCAGGACACAGCTGACATTGCTCAACAGTCTCGGTTATTAAATAATATTCACGAAAATATTCTTCCATTGGCATATATTTTGACTCAAATATTAACTGGGTCCAAACGGTCTTCCAAAAGCCCTTGGTAAGAATTAAATCCCAAGAAACAGAAAAAGTTCTTAAACAACCATGCCAGGAAGTGTTTCAGTTTTTTCTGAGCTTGAATCAAGCTAAAATTTACAAATCGTTGTTCAAGAATCATTTTAAGTTTAAGATAAATGTCCATATGCGGCTCTGAAAGCCAAGAGTCTTCCCACGGTTCCTCCATAGTTTAGATATGGAATAGCAAAACAAAACTAAGAAGAGGAATCCAAAGTTTCCAGGGTTTACTCACACAAATCAGTCGCTTAGGGATCGGGGGTCGTTCTGCTCACAATTCTCCTCCATTTTGTTGCAGTGGGGATATTGTAACACCTATATCAAACCAGGAGTCCCGTGGAAAGGAAATATATATAGGGACAGATTCTTGATAGATGTTTCAGAGAGATGTTTATTTCCCCAGCCGCATGGCCCGGGATATGCCGAGGAACTGCTACAGTCAGGACCCAAGGGTCCTTCTTGCCCGCGCAGGGGAACACAAACCAACCAATGGGGAATGAGGCTGACCAGGGGCAGGGAAACCCCGTGTGTCTGTGCCCTCAGGGCCCCTCTTCCCAGGGCTACATGGCGGGGGAGGGAGACCCTGACAGTCAGGGACTGAGTAACTTCGGTTTCCTGTTTGACTTGCATCACTCCCTTTGATTTCTTTGTTGAAGGGCCTGCCTCTTGATCTAACCCCTCTTCCTACTATTACTTCTTCCTCTTCTTCCTCCCTTACTAATTGGTGGTATGGGCCTGCAACTTACCTTGTCCATTTTTTTTGTTTTCACTACTGGGACAATTACTGTTGTTGTTGTGGTTTGTGTCCCTGCCTCAGCCATAGTGTCCTCAAACACAGTTTGGGTTCCTGCCTCAACTACAGTCCTCTGAGAGTATTGAACAGAGGCTCGGTAGGCCCAGGCCAGGCCCCAGTACAGGGTGAGAAGCTGCTCGCATTCATGAGAGTAAACAAGAAACCCTTCCATCAGTCGGTGGACCAGTTTCTTAGGGTTGTTTACCTCTTTAGGAGTAAATTCCCAGGCAATGGGAGGTGATAACTGCCCTAGGAACCTGCCCAAATCCCTCCACACACCTTTCCACCCAGGAACTGGGTGCCTCAGGGCAGATTTTAACAGCTCCTCACCCAAAGGTTGTTTCCTCTTGTACCAGGATGATGACAAATTCCATGAATTCCATAGTGTAACAACGGTATTGGCTAATACTATTAATAATATCAGGTAGCTTATATAAGGATTGGCAGTGACCATGGGAGCCTGCAGTAAAAAATCATCCATATTCAAATTCCCCCTGGGCAGAGAGGAGTTATTCATTCGTACTCATTGTTTGTTTCAACATGTTCCCAAACTTAGCAAAATAAAGATAAGCAGTGTGGCTGCCGAAGGCCGTGTGCCACACAGAAGTTTACTGCATATGTTTCCATCCAGCCAGTTGTGGCCTCAACCATGGTGAGGATGTAACTTTTACCTTGGCGTGTTCTTGGCAATGGCCCAATGTAATCAATTTGCCAGGCTTCACCATACTGGAAACCCAGCCACTGCCCTCCACTCCAAGGAGGCTTCACTCGTGTGGCTCGCTTGATGGCAGTACGTGTTTCACACTGATGGATAGATAACCTGTGTGATGGCCTCCACGTCAGGTCCACCCCTCGATTGTGAGCCCATCTGTATGTTGCATCCCTTCCAAGATGCCCTGATGTTTTGTGGGCCCATTGGACTACAAATAACTCACCCTTTCTTTCCCAATCTAGCTCCACCTGAGCTATTCCAATTTTGGCAGCCTTATCTACCCATTCATTGTTTTGATGCTCCTCAGTGGCATGACTTCTGGGCACATGGGCATCTACAAAACGTACTTTCAGAGTCACGTTTTCCATCTGTGCAGCAATGTCCTGCCATAATGCAGCAGCCCAGATGGGTTTACCCCTGCGCTGCCAATTGCTTTTCTTACACTGCTGCAGCCATCCCCATAGGGCATTAGCCACCATCCAGTAGTCAGTATAAAGTATGGGCCACTTTTCTCTCTCAGCAATCTCTAGGGCTAGTTGAATGGCTTTCACCTCTGCAAATTGTCTTGATTCACCTTTTTCTTGCTCCTCGCCAAAATTCTTTTTTCGTCAGCTCATGTCCCTCCTGCTACTTTACCTTCTGTAACATACAACTTACACTATAGGTGATTCTTACTCCAAGGTTAGATCTCCTTGAGGTCTCCCACTGGATCACAGCCTCCTCCAGGCATCTACCCGCTCTGGCATGGGCACCTCCTCCATAGGCTGTGGGTGGATCTCTGCATACCCCATGGACTTCCATGGGCTGCTAGGGAACAGTCTGCTTCACCATGGTTTTCACCGCGGCCTGCAGAGGCATCTCAGCTCCGGTGCCTGGAGCACCTCCTTCCCCTCCTTCTCCACTGACCTTGGTGTCGCCATGTTGTTTTCCCTCACATGTTCTCAACCCCTCGTCTTCTCTGACTAGAAGCAAAACCTTGTGACTTTGTTTTGATTTTCTTCTTAAATATGTCATCACAAAGGCATTACCAACCTCTCTCATTTGCCCAGTTTTGGCCAGCAGCATGTCCATCTTTCAGAGCCATCAGAGATTGGCTCTGCTGGACATGGTGGGAAACTTCCAGGAGGTTCTCACAGGAGCCACCTCTTTGGGCCCCCTGCTACCAAAAACCAGGCCGTGCAAAACCAATACAGTGGAGTTTTTCAAAGCCTCACTCCCAGGTATCCCTGGTGTGTTGGTGTGACCCAGCCCCCTGCAGGGCTGGGGCTTCGTAATGCCAATCAATCCCAGCCCCTCCCCTGGATCGAGTTCCCCGAAGAGTCAGACTCAGGGGGCAGCTCAGAAGCCTAAGCTGCACCCCCCTGGGCAGTGTCCGGTTACAAGCCGCCTCCCCCGGTTTGGGAAAATTCTCGGTTACTCGGTTGTTCATTTGTTCTGTTATAATCCCCGCCTCTTGGTTTACCCCAGTGGTTCTTGTTACATTGTATCCTCCCCCTGGCTTTTAACTCATTGGTTGTTTTCCCCTTTCACCGGGGTTTTCAAATTCCCTATAAAACTGAGGACAAGGCTCCGAGGAGCCACCACATCGGATTCCAGCCTGTTTGGGTTGCGAAACTTCTAACAATAAACCTGTTAGAAGCCAGACCTGAACAGCCTCTCTCTTCCTTTGTCTCCTCGATAATGTGAGCCGACATCATCGGCTCCTGCCGTGTTTCCTCTGCCGAGAAGCCAGCTAGCTAGCCCAGCAAGCAGCTCTTTTCCTGATCCCAAAGTTGCTTCTGCGATGGGCAGAAGTAACGCAGCTGGACTCCCTCTGACCTGGGGCACGCCAGAGTTGGTGCTTCGAGCACCAAACCCTGCATTACTGGTGCAGTGTGGACGACAGCTATTTTGTTGCTTAGCTAGATTGGGGTTTTTTTAGCTTAAGCAAAAAATTCGTTTTACCCTTTCCCTGGCCTTGGAGACTGCGGCAACAATCCTTTGGCAGCCTTTGCTTTTTTTTTCCTGAACTGTTCGGTTTGGTTTTGGTCCGAGATCAGGGAGCTGACGGGAGATGAATCAGCCGAGACTGGTGGGTAGCCATGGGAGGGCTGGTCCATCTCGGCCCAACCTCGGAAAAGCCGACCTAGTGAAATAAACAGCCCTAAATCCACCAGCTTCATCTGCTGTGAAGGGGAAACCAACATCAGAGATTCACCAGGTTCCCATCTGTTTTTTTTTCTTCCTGAGCTGCTGCATGAACCTTTTGGTTTTTTCTTCTCTGAGACAGAAGCTGGGCGCCATTTTGTTCCTCCCCACCATGTGGTCAACCGTTGTTTTTTCTCTTTCCCTTGAAACCTAAGTGGTATGTAACAAAAGGTTAACCACAAGTAATATTGTAACAAGATGTGCAGGTAAAGCAAGCAAGATAGCAGAGGAAGTGAGATAGCATGCGCAAGCAAAAGCAAGATAGCAAGTGTTAATGGAACTTGCAAACTGCAAAATTAGCTAAAAACAAGTTAGACTGAAAAACAAGAGCACAAAGCATGCTCTGAAGATAGAGGTAAAAAGTTCAAACGTGAGGAAGACTACAGAAGTCTTCATCAAAAGACCACCAGAAGACTGACAACCACCACAGAATGAACTGACACATGCGTGAAAACAACAAACTGTTATAAAACCATGAGACAGCTTTATGCAAATATGAATATGCTAATGAGATGTTGTAATCGTGACGTTACGTGGAAAGACTTTTAAAATGTAACCAAAGGCTAAAGAAGAGTGAGTGAGTTTTTGGTGGAGAGATCCCCCTCATTCCCAGAGCTGAATAAACAAATACCTGCTCTATAGCCATCTGACTATAGTTTTATTTTCTTGTCTAGTTTTGGGCATCACCCTGGCATTTTGGAGTTCTTTTTTTGTTAAGGGGGGGGGGGGGAGGGGGGGGGGTAAGGTTTTGGCAATTCAATATCTATCATTTATTAATTTTTTTTTCCATGCCGTGTGGGCACTTTGTTAATAAACAGTTCCGGTTTTTTCACTTTCAGCCACAAGTATTCATTTCTTATCGGTGGAAAGAGATTGCTGAAACCCTTTTCTTTAGAGGAAACACTCATTCCAGCATGTTTTCTCCTAAACTTGTCTCTAAACCGAGACAATGCACTCCAGCTGGGCTATTGATGTCACCCCCAGCACTGGCCTGCTGCCCATAGGCCTGTCTCTGGTGAGCCTGGTCTTATCCCCTTCCACCTTCAAACCTAGTTTAGAGCCCTCTCAATCTGCCCTGCCATCTCATGGGCTAGAATCCTTTTCCCCCTTTTAGACAGGCAAATCCTGTCTCCAGCAGGCCTGGTGCTGTATAAACTGCCCCATGATCAAAAAACCCACAATTCCACTGATGGCACCAGTCTTTAAGCCAGGTGGGTTCTCTTGTTCCTTTCAGTATTCTTCCCTGCTACCAAAGGGATTGAGGAAAACGCCACCTGCACTCCTGTCCCTTTACCCAATTGCTCCAGTGCCCTGAAGTTCCTTTTAATCATCCTTGGACTTCTCTCATCAAGCTCATTGCTGCCAACCTGAACAGCCAACAGTGGGTAATAATCAGAAGGCTGTACCAGACATGGGAGTCTCCTATCAATGTCTCTTACTCAGGCCCCAGAGAGGCAGTAGAGGAATGGGTCTGACTGGAATATCAGGCCCTCTGTTCCCCTCAGAAGGAAATTGCCTATGACAATAACCCTTCTTTCTTCACTGACTTCTAACCCTTGATAAACCAGTGTCAATAGCAGGCTGGCGATCCTTTAGCATGGACCGAGTTTAACGGTGCCTGTGTCTCTGCTTGTGCACATCTGCCTGGGCGTTGCTTTGGGAATCCCCTGGTTAGCAAGGTGACAGAAATAAATTTACTCTTTGTGTTTTAGCCATGGGTTTGTGGTTATCCCAGCTGTTATGGATTGAATGGGAACTTTAGACAAGGCCTGTCTTAGACTCAGATTTTTGGCAGCAGCTTTATTTAGATGACCCCCACCTAAATCACTCTGGCTCGCAAGTTCTTAAGAATGGCCAATTAGGTCTACTATAAAATGAATCATTTCTTGAATAAACAGGAGGTAACATACAAAAGGCCTTAAACAGAGTTACTTACTACACAGTATAAAACAAAAGAATTACTAGTAGATTACATAAAACAGTGCACAACATTAGGGTACCTATATTAAAGCTACCAAAGAAATAATATAGGTTAGGAGTCAATGTAACTTACCACCAAAATGACAATAGTGTACACAGAGTCCTTTCACTCAGCCCTCAAAGGAGTAACCACAAAGGAGGCATCCCAGACTTTGGGGACAGACCCCCACACATTTCCAGGGAATGTGCAGATTTCTGCTTTGTGAAAGCTTGGTGTAACTTTTATAGTTTGTAAAGTGGAATGTCTGTCAGTCAGAAATTCCAGCTTATCTTTCCACATCTCGATTCCTCAGCAAGGTGTTTACTGTCAGCTGAAAGCATCAGTTCCATGGCACTGAAATAACTCACTACAAGGCAAACTGTCCTGACTTATTTCATCAAGGCTCATGTGAGGCTCATGTGAGAGTGAGATGAGCTGAGTTATTTAATCAGCTAACAAGCAATAGATAAGCTCTCCTGTGGGGGGGAGATGCCCTGCTATACCTGCTGCCTGCCTTTGATGACTCACAGAGACATGTATCCTGTGAAGAATATATGTAAACTGCCCTGATGAGTAGGGATGGGATCAGGAAACCTAAGGCACAGATAGAGCTGAATTTAGCAAGGGATGAGAAGAATAATAAGAAGAGATTTTACAGGTACATTGGCCATAAAAGGGAGATCAAAGAAAATGCACCCCTCTGTAGATACAAAAATGCTGTTAGCAAGGATTTTCTTGCTATTTTCTAAGTCTGTGAGAGACTTTTCTCTCTCACAGAAGAGGTAGCAGGGAATGTAAACAACCAAGACACCTGCAACCTTGAAAAGTCTTGTTTATGGTATAGTAAAAAAATATTTTGACAATGGATGTTTTAGGATTTTAGCCAATCACCCCCAAGGGGTGGCTGGCCCTTTGTCCAATTAGGCTATGAAGAAAAAAGTCTATAAAAGAGTTTGTAAAATAATTAAATAAATCAATCTTGCTGCACAACTCCTGCCTGCTGGATCTTCTCCTCCTCCTCCCTATGGCTGCGGGACACGGTGCTATACCGTAGGAACCAGGCCAGCGGCAATATTTGGTGGCCCCGACGTGATCTGCACTCTCTGACGTGTCCTGCTGCTGCGAGCCAAGCCGAATTCCCCTAGAGGTACGCTGCTCCCCTTTGCCCCCCGGGACCGGGAGGTCCGACAGAACTGAGAAATGGCAAACAGCGGCTCACAAACCGAAGCTGCGATGCTGGTCTGGAAAGGTGTGTTTAGCATATTGCGCACCTCCATTCCTAAAAACTCAGTTCGGGAATTATTAGACTGGGCTACTTTAAAAGGGATTTCCATGGACAGAGATAGTGCCCTGGACTTTGCCTTATGGCAGGAACTCAGATGCGCTGTCCGACAGGAGCTCCCGACTGGGGACTCAGCAGCGTTAGAATTATACAAAACCTGGCGTTCATTATTTATCCTGCTGACAGACCTTGACTGTGATAGCAGGGCTGGCTTGCCTATCTCGGTGATGAGTGACGGAGGAATGTCCGAGGGGGGCCCCGTTGACTGGGTTTCCGGGGCAAATGAACCCGGAAGCGGCGCAGCCACGGGAAAACCCGGAAGCGGCGGCGGCTGCGGAGACGCGGGCAGGGGTGGAGGCACCCAGAAAGACCCCCGAGAACGGGCCAGTGGTGGCAGCGCCGGGCGTGGCTGGGGAGCGCGAAACAGCAGCGGAAGAGGAGACCGTGCCGAACGCAGCTGCTGTGCCAGAGGCGGCGGCGCCGAGAGCAGCTGTAGCCCCAGGGACGGCGGCAGCAGTTCCAGTACCAGCTCAGTCGGGGCTGGCCGAGACAGCCTACCGTATAGAAACTGGTGTAAAAAACTGCCGCGCAGCCAGCTGCAGTCTGTCCTGTCTGTTCTGCCTCTAGCGAACTTAGCCAAAATGCCCCTCCACATACATTTCTGTTCACTTCCAGCACCCCAAAGTTGCCTTTGCCTGATGATTCCTCGTCAGGCAGTGAGGCAGATGAGGTGCTGGCCCCAGGTCGTCAGGCGGCTGTAGCCGAGCGGCGAAGAAAAAGGCTGCGCCGGTCTCGCCCCTGGACCTTTCAGGACTGCACAGTAACAGTGCGTCCGACGCATTATAATAGCTTCTTAGAGTCTATTAAGATGTGAGCATTGGAGGAGGGTGACTGGAGGTCATTGGAAATCCTTGGAATGCCAAATGGATCTGAGGATTCTGGGGCTAACCAGGGAGCTGTTACACTCCATCCGCAGGCTGTGCCAGAAGTTCAGGATGGTAGCGCTTCCCCTAAAGGGGAGATCCAAGCTTTCCCAGTGTATAAGGCTCTCCCAGATTCAGGGGAGCATGACAAGCATGAGGTAATTGCTTGGAAAGTTGCCCAGGACCTCCAATCCAAGGTGGCACAATATGGACTAGGTTCTGCTGAGGTTATGCAGATAATAATGGTGATAAATACAGATTTGCTTTCTCCATTTGATATCAGACACTTAGGTCAAATTCTATTTCAACCTGTACAATTTACAGTTTTTGAGAAAACCTGGAGAAAGCTGGCCGTCAAGACTGCATTAGCAAATTTCCAGCTCCTTGCTGCTGATCCTAGACACACAGCAGGAGTGGATGCTTTGATGGGGACTGGTCCCTTCTCTGGGCCCAGTCTACAGGGTACCTTGTCCTCTAGCATCCTGCAGCAAGCTCTACAGGTCGACATGGCTGCCCTGTTGAAAACCATAGAGTTGTCAGCGCCCAGAAAGCGATATACTGAAATAGTTCAAGGCAAATCAGAGTCATTCTTCTCCTTTGTAGAGAAAGTCGCTGCTTCTCTCGAGAAGCAGGTTGAGGATGATGGGTTAAGACAGTTGTTGTTAAGGCAGTTAGTGAGAGATAACGCAAACGAGGAGTGCAGAAAAATCATAGATGCCTTACCAGAGGATCCTGAGGTAACAGACATCGTCGAGGCCTGTGCGAAGGTGGGATCAGGGAACCAGAAAAGGTCTGCTTTGGCCGCTTTCCTGCAGCCTTTTCACGCATCTTCTGGTCGTGAACCAAACCCACCAAAACAGGGGAAGAAACGGAAGCGGCCTAAGCCGAGCCAAAAAGAAAACACACCCATCCTCCAGTGCAAGAGGTGTGGCAGGCCAGGCCATTGTATGGGCTACTGTAGATCCCAGACTCATGCCGATGGTCAGCCGTAGTCGGGAAACTTCTGCCGGGGTGCAAGGAGGGGGAATTGCCCTCCGATGCAGTCGGTCCCCCAGAGAGTGGCACAGGTACAGGCACAGGCCTACCCAGCCACCCTAGAGACGGCACCCAGGGATCAGACAGCACCCAGGGATCAGACGGGTTTGACGTCCACACCGCAGCCGCAGTCGTCCTAGACTCTAGTGGTATTTATAAGGTTCCCTTGGACGCATATGGACTCTTAGCCCAGGGATCCAGTGCGATGCTGGTGGGAAATCCTGATGTTGCCCATCAAGGAATCTTAGTGCACTCAGGAGTTATTGATGCTGACTTTAAAGGTCAGATTTGCTCTATGGTCTCCACGCAAAAACCCCCTGTAACTATTCCTGAAAAGACCTGCCTTGCTAAATTAGTGCCTTTTAAGTCTTGTGTCCCCAGGGTAGAACAAACTCAGGAAGATAACGGCAGTGGATCTACGGGACTTCTGCAGGCCTTCTGGTCTGCAGACATCTCTGACCAAAGGCCACAGATGACATGTACCCTGATCCTGCCGAACGTCCAACCACCCCGGATTCAGCTTCGAGATTTGATTGATACGGGTGCTGATATAACTATTATCTCCTTCTCTGCATGGCCTCCCTCATGGCCTTTAACCCTGGTGGGATCGGCCATCGCAGGATTAGGAGGAACCACACAGAGCTATTTAAGCGAACGGCCTGTGGTGGTGAAGGACTCAGAGGGGCACCCAGCTATGATTAGGCCTTATGTTGCTACCACTTCCTGTAACCTTTGGGGACGGGACGTGTTGGCAGCTTGGGGCATACGGATTGGGACAAATTTTTAGTAGGGGTCACTGTGTGTAAGAGCGCACAGTATCCGACACTGCCTTTGTGGTGGGTGACTAACACACCAATCCGAGTCAGACTCTGCTCAGTTAGTTGAATTAAGGGCTGTTACCATGGCTTTTCAGCAATTCTCACAGGAAACTTTGAATTTGGTTACTGACTCTGCTTATGTAGCAGATATCACCCAACGCTTAGATTGTTCCCTTCTGAAGGAGGTGAACAATGCGGCTCTGTTTTCGCTGTTGCAAACCTTGTGGTCTGCAATTCAGGCTCGAGTGCATCCGTATTACATTCTGCACATTCGAAGCCACACCAGTTTACCAGGGTTTCTAACAGAAGGCAATGCCAGGGCTGCCATGCTAGCCAACCCTGCATGGGTAGGGCCTCAGCCTGACAAAATTGCACAAGCCAAGGCATCGCACGGTTTCTTCCATCAAAGTGTACATACCCTGCAGAAGCAGTTTCATTTAACGCCAACCGAAGCGCGCGACATTGTCAGCGCTTGTGCTGACTGCCGTGGACTCGCTGCGCCTTTGCCAGCGGGGGTAAACCCCAGAGGGCTAAAAGCCTTGCAGAATTGGCAAACGGATGTAACTCACATCCCAGAATTTGTTTGGCTGAAATATGTGCACGTGTCTATTGACACTTTCTCCTCGGCTATGTGGGCTACTGCTCACACTGGAGAGAAGGGCCGTGATGTCATTGCCCATTGGACATTGGCTTTCTCAGTCCAGGGCGTGCCAGCCTCTGTGAAAACCGATAATGGTCCTGCCTACGCCTCGGAGAAGACAAGGCAGTTTTTACACCTATGGGGTGTGGACCATACCTTTGGTATCCCACATTCTCCTACTGGCAAAGCCATTGTTGAACGCACTCATGGTACCTTGAAGCGTGTTTTGGGCAAGCAGAAAAGGGGAATGCATGGAGAAAACCCCACAGAGCCGACTAGCAAAAGCTTTGTATACAATTAATCACCTTACAGTACCACAAAATTCAAATAATCCTGTTATTCTGAATCATTTTCTCTCATTGCAGTCTGCAGGCGACGGACAACTGCCCCAGGCAAAAGTCTGGGTGCGGAATTTACTCACTAACCAGTGGGAAGGCCCTCATGAGCTCATCGTTTGGGGTCGTGGGTATGCTTGCATTTCCACAGATGCCGGGATACGGTGGCTACCTTCAAAATGCGTTCGCCCTGCCCTACGGCACCAGAGGCAGAACAGGCAACCTCCAAATGATGACCAGAACGCCAACCATCCAAATGGCCACCAGAATGTAGATCATCAGCCTAATGACTCTTCTGATGATGACCAGGATGTCAACCATCAGGCAGATGGTCCTTCTACAAGCAGAGACTGGGATGGCCCTTCCACAAGCAGAGACTGAACTTTAAATTTCTTGTTCTGGAGTCAGATAGTTAAAGCCTTAAGGACATATTTAGAATTAATAACTGATGTAGAATTCTATTTGGCATTAATAGTAGAGTTGTTCTCTTATAAAACAAAAAGGGGGAATTGTAGGTACAAAAAATGCTGCTAGCGAGGATTTTCTTCCTATTTTCTAAGTCCGTGAGAGACTTTTCTCTCTCACAGAAGAGGTAGCAGGGAATGTAAACAACCCAGACACCTGCAACCTTGAAAAGTCTTGTTTATGGTATAGTAGAAAAATATTTTGACAATGGATGTTTTAGGATTTTAGCCAATCACCCCCAAGGGGTGGCTGGTCCTTTGTCCAATTAGACTATGAAGAAAAAAGTCTATAAAAGAGTTTGTAGAATAATTAAATCAATCAATCTTGCTGCACAACTCCTACCTGCTGGATCTTCTCCTCCTCCTCCTCCCTATGGCTGCGGGACACGGTGCTATACCGTAGGAATCAGGCCTGCGGTAATACCCCTCCAGTAAATAAGACAGGAGAACTGATAAGAACAATCAACATGGAGAACGCTGAGGTACTCAGCAATATTTTGACACAGTTTTCAATGGTAATTTCTCTTCCCCCATCTCTCAAGTCCCTGAACCTCAATGCTGGTACTTAGACAACAAAATCCCTCCCAGTGTAGCAGAAAATCAGGTTCAAGACAACTTTAGGAAACTGAACATACACAAGTCCATGGGACCCCACAAGTTGCATTCCAAGGTCCAGAGGAAATTGGCTGATGTAGTTGCCTGCACCTGAGTTGTGGCAGTTCCCAGTATCAATACAGACTGGGAGATTAATGGATTAAGAACAGCACTGCAGAGAAGGACTTGGGGATATTGGTGGATGAAAAATTGGATGTGAACTTACAATGTGCACTTACAGCCAAGAAAGCCAACCATATCCTGGGATATATCAAAAGAAGTGTGGCCAACAGGTCGAGGGAGGTGATTCTTACCCCATACTTTGCTTTTGTGAGACCTCACCTGGAGTACTGCATCCAGATCTTGGGTCCCTGCCCATGGCAGCATGTTGGACTAGATGATCTTTAAAGGTCCCTTCCAACCAAAGCCATTCTATGATTATATGATTCCATGATTCTATGATTCTATTAATACATTCAGGTTGTTAAATTGTCTCCCAAAACTCAAGGGTCCTGTTATTAAAAACTGTGTATTTCCTGTTGTCAGAGACTGGAATCTTATGGTTCATGGCTTAAACATTATTATGAACCTTTTTCCTGTTTTGGCAAAACTGTATAAAAAAGCCCACCCCTCTGTTACCGTGCGGATTACTGCAACACGATGTATCAAACAAGGAGGCCCGTGGAAAAGAAATATATATGGACCGATTCTTGATAGATGTTTCAGAGGTGTTTATTTCTCCAGCCGCATGGCTGGAGGTTTGCCGAGGAACTGCTACAATCACAGGACCTGAGGGTCCTTGCCAACGCAGGGGAACACAAAACAACCAATGGGGAACGAGGCTGACCAGGGGCTAGGGAAACCCCATGTCTCCCCCCCAGGGCCCCTCTCCCAGGACCACATGGCAGGGGGGAAGGGACCCTGACATTTCACCCGTATTATTTTAACAAAAAGAGATTTAAAACTTAACATTGAAAACAACAAGGAACAGTTTCAAAACAAAGCAAGCCACCCTCCTGAGTCTTTAAATGTCCAAACAGGTTCTCTGGAACATCTTAAGGCTGACAGAAGGGAGACAGGACTCTCTGGGCATGCTTTGTGGGGAAACTGAGGCAGAAGAGGGTTTAATTTCTTCCCTCCCCCTTTTCATCCCCCCCTCGGCATCGGAGAGGAATTGTAGGGAAAGGGAATTGTATAGGGAAGCCTTGGGGTGAAAAATGGATTAGGAATAAACTGGGGATGGGGTAAACTTAGGAAAGGGTTCATATTGGGTATAGGGTAAAAGGGGAAAGTAGGTTGTGGGTAGGGAAGTTGCTGGGATGGATATTGTTTATAATTTTGCCCATAACGGCTGCCTTTGACTGGAATACCTCCAGGCCCAGTAACATTTGCTGCTTGTAAACCCTTCTTTCCTTGCACTATATCAAATTATACAACTTCCCCATCTCCTACACTTTGCAGGTAATTTTTAGGGTTATTCCTTTTAATGACAGTTCTATGGATGAATAAATCTTCCCCTGTATCATCTCGTGTTATAAATCCATAGTTGTTTTTTACATTGTACCATTTCACAGTTCCTGTGATTGTCATTGCTACAACTTCTCCTATCATGTGCTTGTGTGTTTGTCATGGCTGCTTTTCCCATGTGGTTACTGCCTATCTGACTCCAATGTCTCAGCCGGGCTCCCGCGTTGCGGCTGCTCCACACCCTCCAAGCAGCGCTGCTCCAGCCCATGTCTGGGCTCTGCGCGGCCCCGCATTGCCATCGCCGCCAGCCCCGCGCCCTGCGAGTGGTTCCGCTCCGCCAACTCCACGCTGCTTTGAGAGCGGCCTCGTTTCGGCTTGGTGCTGCGCTGCACAGCTTCTCGTGTCGCTATGGAAACCACCGCTTCTTGCTCTACAAGAGTCTCCGAGCCGTGTGCTCAGAGCGGGCTTCCATGCTGACCCCCAGTTCCTGGCTGCTTGTGGGGGCCACCTCTCTGCTGCACGTGGCCCACGGCACCCACAGCGCCTGCGGCGTCTCTCCCTCACTCGCAGTCGAGCGGTTGGGGACCCCGAGACAGGGATGGGGTCCACGATAAGGCGCGGGCTCCTGAGGGGGCTGGGCACATCCAGCACAGGCACCTCCGCCGGCACGGCTGCAGTCACCCGCTCCTGGGATGGCTGCCCCGTGGTCTCAGCCACGGGATTATGGCCATCCTCTGCTCTAGGGGTAATGGGACCATACAAATGCTCCTCAAGAGCTTCACTGATTACAAGGGATGCATGGAGAGGTTCTATTACCAGTGCATGTTTGGTTGATCCCTTATCCCAGATCTCGTGCCAAAAACACCCATGATTAATTCCAGTAATCCCAGGAGGATTAATATCAAAAAGTAAGTCTTGAGAAATATAAAAGAAATTTTTGAAAAGCCAGTTAAAAAAATGTTCTAGATCTCCCGGAACAAATACTTTCTTGTTTTGTTGTTCAAGGATTCCTTTAACTTCTAGATACATTTCTTTCTGTGGCTCAGAGAGCCACATTTCCCACAATTCTTCCATAGTCCAGAGAGAATATCCAAACCAAGATGAGAAGAGAGAGATCTAGAGTGGCTTTTACTCACAAATTTTCTGTCCTTAGGGATCGGTGTCTTGCCAGCAATTCCCCACCATTTGTTACAGTGCGGATTACTGCAACACAATGTATCAAACAAGGAGGCCGTGGAAAAGAAATATATATGGACTGATTCTTGATAGATATTTCAGAGATGTTTATTTCTCCAGCCGCATGGCCGGAGGTTTGCCGAGGAACTGCTACAATTACAGGACCCGAGGGTCCTTGCCCACGCGGGGGAACACAAAACAACCAATGGGGAACGAGGCTGACCAGGGGCTAGGGAAACCCCATGTCTCCCCCCCAGGGCCCCTCTCCCAGGACCACATGGCAGAGGGGAAGGGATCCCGACACCCCTCCTTGAAGATACCTGACTGGAATTTTGGACTGTGAGTTAAGCCACGTAGATAAGATAAAGGGAACACTATTGTTCAGTCATCTCAGGTCTAGGGAGCAGTAAACAAGGCTGAGGGAAAAGAATGCATCCACAAGAAAGCCACTTGCAACAGAAAATCATCCCTGGCTGGGTTGGGGTGTGGGAGACCACAGAAGCCAGGTTTACACAGATTCCCCCCCAACCGAGGGGGGAGGAGGAGGTTTCAGGTGTGTGGCACAACCTCTGGTCAGAGGCACCGAACACCCATCCTCCCTTACACAAACTGGTCCATCTATGAAACCCCCAACCCTGGAAAGGCCACATCCATGGGACATTCACATGAGAGGCAGCTGAGGGGATGTCATAATCCATCAAAGACCCCCCAAAGTGCCCCCCAGAGTCATTCCTGAAGCCTTGCACCACAGCATTTCATATGACGCAAAGTGATGCAACAGACCCAGAGTCTGCTGCAAGAGACAGTGTCAGACTTGCCCCCCCTCTGGGAGAGGTACCTGGACATTCCCGCCTGGCCTGAAGGTATATTAATCCATTGGATTCTATGCTTTCTGGGGGACCCTCACCACCAAGAAGACCAGCTGGAGAGGATCATGGGGATGCCAGTGGGATCCATGGAGTGGTAATATTTTATGTAATGTCTCTGTCACTCTCTTTCTGTCCCTCCAGCTCTTTTATATTTCTTTCTCTTCCTTCTTCTTCTTCTTCTTCTTCTTCTTCTTCTTCTCTCTCTCTCTCTCTCTCATATTTACTATTAAATAAAATCCATACTATTGACTTTGGCATATGGTCTTATTTGCACCTTAATTTGGGCAGAGGCATTTCTAATAACTTTAAAAACTGGACCGTAACACCTGTTAACACCATCACTTTTTTGCATACCAGAAAATTAATGCTAAAAGTAATGCCTCTGTGACACTTCATATTACAGAAGGATGGCAGAATTCTTCATGTTTTTATCTTAGGGCTTCTTTGGAATCACAATAAGGTGCAGACTATTTGAAAGCACACGAGATTCATTGTTCTGTTCAAATTTTTAATTTGAGACTTATATCTTTATTGCATTTTTTAGTCACTTTTGACCCAGATTGATCCTTAGTCTAGCTTTGCTGAACTAAATGGATTTACACTGGGAATTAATTTGGCTCATTATGGTAGCATCTATTCAGATGTTTTCAATGTTTTCTTCATTTTAAAAGAGTGAAAACTTACTCCCACAAATAATACTCCCTCAGGGAAAGGGAGATGAAAAAATACAGAGAGAGAAACAAGAGAGTGTATTGGTTTTGCTTGGCCTGGTTTTTGGTAGCAGGGGGGCCAAAGAGGTGGCTCCTGTGAGAACCTCCTGGAAGTTTCCCACCATGTCCAGCAGAGCCAATCTCTGATGGCTCTGAAAGATGGACATGCTGCTGGCCAAAACTGGGCAAATGAGAGAGGTTGGTAATGCCTTTGTGATGACATATTTAAGAAGAAAATCAAAACAAAGTCACAAGATTTTGCTTTGTAGTGGTTTGGTCCAAAATACTCATTGCTGTTTACCTTCTGTGAGATAAGAATTAGGAGAAATGCAAAGCAGGCACCAAACTTGAAAGAATATATAGAAGTTTATTAATAGACCTAAAAGAGGAAAAAAAAAAAAAAAATCATACCACACCTTCAGAACACTTCTCCTCCCCCCACCTTTCTCCCTTCTCCCACTTACAATGTAAAAAGACAACCCTTGAGATGTTCAGTCTGTTTACCACTTCCATAATAACCTTGTTCAGTTCATTTAGGAAGAGGAGTCTCTCTTGCTCATACTATGGAGACATTATCACAATGAGACAGCCGCCCGGCTTTGTTCTCTGCTTGTATTATGTGAGAGTCCCCTCCCACAACTTGCAGCTTTTCCCACAACTGCTCTCGAGGGTCCAATCTTGAGCTACTGGGGTACAATTTTAAGGTTGAGTCGTTCAGAAACAAAAGTTCTCTTCACCCATCTCTGGGAGCATTTTCATCTCTAAGAATAGAGGCCCTCCTCCTCCTTTCCTGGGAGAAAAAAAAAGCATCTTCATCTCTAGGACTATCTCTAGGAGTATCTTTAGGAACAGAGGTCTTCTCCTTTTGCATTTGGAGCAAGAGTCCTCATCGTTTCCATACGGGCCCTGCAGCTACTTGTCCCAGCGCCGGAAACAAGACAGCCCTCTTCCAGGCTTTGTCCATTCTTAAATGTGGACCACAGAGGTGGCTTAAAAAATTGTCCATATTCAAACTAGCCAGCTGATAGGTTCTGTCAGGTCACAGAGGAGCTGTAAGCACCTCTTTGCAAGAACATCACTTCCGGGACTATGTTTGCTAACCCATGACAACTTCTAGTCAGAGAAGAGGATGGATTGAGAACATGTAAGGGCAAACAACATGGCGACACCAAGGTCGAAGGAGAAGGAGGGGGAAGAGGTGCTCCAGGCACTGGAGCCAAGTTTCCTCTGCAGGCCATGGTGAAGACCATAGTGAAGCAGGCTGTCCTCCTGCAGCCCATGGGTCCACAGGGGATGCAGAGATCCACCCGCAGCCCGTGGGGGAGGTGCCCATGCCAGAGTGGATGGATGCCAGGAGGAGGCTGTTGTTGTAACCACTGGGCTCTGTCTAGCAGGCTGCTGTGGCCTGAAAGCTCAGCGAGGGTTTCCTAGGGCCATTAATCGCATCCCGGAGTCCATTTCAGACAGCCCTGCAATCTGGCTCCAGCAGCTAGCAGCGTTACAATGCAGTGGATGGTAAAGAAGGTAGAGAAGGGTCTCTCATGAGGGTTTGAGATGGCTTTAATCACATCTTGTCCCTGCAGTGTTTCGAGGTAGAGAGACAGCATGGTCTGGGTGCGGGATGGTTTTGTCAGGGGTCCAGGGGCAGTCTCTGGGTGGGGTTGGGGTACAGAACAAATAGGGAGAAACCGAGGGAGTGGCCAAGGCTAGGGAGGGAACAGGGGGAACATACAGAATTAGGGGGTTAACAGGCCACCACAGGCTGTGATCCAGTGGAAGACCCAGTGGAGAGAGAGGGCCCTTGCTTCCAGGCTGGAGCAGCCTGTCCTTGGAAGACTGCACCCCATGGAAGGAGAGACCCATGACACAGCAGTTTTGGGAGGACTGTTTGCCCGTGGGAGAGACTCATGTTACAGCAGGTCTGGTAGGACTGGTGTTTGTGAGAGTGGACCCACGTCGGAGAGGTTCATGGAGAAGTGTCTCCTGTGGGAGGGACCCCACGGTCTCACAGGGGAAGGACTCCTCTCCCAGAGCAGCGGAAGAGAATCTCGGTGATGGACTGACCAAGTCCCATGCCCTGTCCCCTGCACTGTCGATGGGAAAAGGACGGAAGGGCTGGGGAAAAGGGTGTTTTTAAGGGCTTATTTTACTTCTCATTATCCTCCTCTGATTCTGTTAGCAATAAATTCACTTTGTGTCTTTGAGACTGTTTTGCCCTTGAAATGTTTTTCTCCCGGTCCTTATCTCAACTCATGAAGCCTTTGTTAACTTTTTTTTCTTTCTCTCCTCTGCCCAGCTGTGGCAGGGGAGGGTGAGCGAGCGACTCTCATGGGTGCCTGGCGCTGGGTCAGTGTCAAACCACAATAGAGAGAGATAAAAATACAGAGAGATAAAGAAGTACAAACAACAAAACTCTCCAATAATTATGATGGAGCCCATGCAGGAACAAGTTTTCTGGCAGGACCTGTGGCCCTGCAGGGGACTTACACTGGAGCAGTCCATTCCTAAAGGACTGCACTCCATGGAAAAGACTCACAAAGGGAAGTTAGTGGAGGACCGTCTCCTGTAGAAGGGACTCCATGATGGAGGAGGGGAAAAGTGTGAGTAGGAAGGAGCCGTAAAAACATGTGATGAACTGACTGTGATCCTTGTTCCCTGTCCCCCTCTGCCACTTAGTAGAAGGTAGAGAAATCGGGAGTGAATGTGAGCCTGTGAAGAAAAGAGGGGTGGGGGCGGAAGTGTTTTAAGACTTGTTCTTATTTCTCATTACCCTACTCTGACTTCTGATTGGCAATAAACTAATTTCCTTGAGTTCAGTCTATTTTGCCCATGATGGTAATTTCTGAGTCATCTCCCGGTCCTTAACTGATGAGCCTTTAGTTATGTTTTCTCTCCCTCATCCTGTTGAGGAGGGAGAGTGATGGACAGGCTTAATGGGCACCTGCCATCCAGCCAATGCTAGCCCACCACAGGTTGCCATGTAACATGTTGCACAAATACTTGATGGTTTTTCCTGTACAGGTCAAAGAATCATTGGGATGAAAATGGTAATTTAAAGGAAGAGACATTTTATTGAAAGGGGAAAAAAGAGAACTGAAAGGCATGAAAGCAGCTGAAAAATGATACTGCATTTGACTGTCTAGGAAATGGCTGGGTGTTTTTGGGATGTCTTGCCTGTTTCCTAAAGAATGAGATATATGTGTGTTGCTTAATCTAGCCTCATATCCGGGTGGCTGTGATAACAAGGTTATGTCTATTCTAATGGGTTTCTTAAAATTTGCCAATTGTGCAACATCAGAGGTTCTAGGGAGAGCACCAGTACAGGTGATATATTTTTTTTTAACAGTGGTATTTAATAATGCATGATACATTCTTCTATAGCTTGCTTGCATGAAAGGTCCTACTGAGCCCATATAAGTTCTTTAAAAAAGAATCGATTTTGCTTAGTGATTGCAACTTTGGTCTCCTATTGCAGTGACCCAGCCCACTGTTGGGCTGGGGCAGTTGAATGCCAATCAAATCAGGGCTATCCTGTGAGAAATGAAACAACTCTTAGTTAAAAAAAAATTAAAATAATTTATTGAAAACAGAAAAGTGAAAAAAATTACAGAAATTAGAAAAATATAAAAATTTGGGATCCTATGGCTCGATAGATGGTATGCTCCAGGAGTGCAGGGATTTTAGATCTTCTGGCTGAAACAGCACTGGACCTCAGGTAGAGAAAAAGGACTTACAGTGCTAGGCTGGCTTTTGGCTGATCCAAAAGCAAAAAAATTACTAAAGGCTCCTTAATAGGAGTAGGGCTTTCCCAGCACTGATGTCTACCCCAGCCTGCAGGGAAAGAGAGAGCGTGTCTCTGTCTCTCGTTGTTTTATAGTGCCTTTGCTCCGCCCCAGTCCGCCCACAGCCCGCCCCATCGGTTTAAAGTGATTGGTGCTTTCCCTTTGACAGATCATCTCCGTCCACCAATGGCTCATCGTTGTCAGAGGGGTGGTATTAGTTGAGATAAGGGTGCTACAATGCCTTCATTAAAATTCAGGTTGCCATGGAGCTTGCCTACAGGGTGATGGCTATGGGGCTAAAAATAGCTGCTGGCTGTTAGAACTGAGGTTTTTGGAATTAGCCTTGGAACCAAAGTACAAGTAAAAACACCTAAAAAAAGTATTAAAATACATCCAACACATCTTAAAACACTTCTAAAAGTATACAGTAAACACAGGAAAGATAACTCTTATGGTGTACAAGTGGTTTGAAGTTTGAAAAGGGAGCATTAAGTTGGGAATCTTAACTGGGAAGGGTGCAAATCTCTCTTAATAAACTACTTTGAACAACTGAAAACACTGATAATGGAACTTGATTTTTGTACCTGGGCTGATGGGTTAATTTTAACATTCAATTTTAAAATATTTAACTCAAAATTAATTAATAAAGCACTTAATATGCAAAGACCAAGCACAAATAGGGATTTCATGTATGACATATCCCTTGGGTGGATTTCCCCACCCAGGACAGTGAGTTGGAGGGTGGGTCGATGGGCAGCACAGAAGCCTAAGCCGCATCCCCCTGGGCGGCACCTGGGTTTAAACCACCTCCCCCTGTTCAAGAAAGTTCTCTGTTATTCGGTTGTTCATTGGCTCCCTGTTGTAACTCCCGCCTCCCGGTTTCCCCCATTGGTTCTTGTTAACTTGTATCCTCCCCCTGGCTTGCATCTCATTGGTTGCCTTCCTTTTCCCTGCCGTTTTCCACCCCCTACAAAACTGAAAGCAAAAGTCCCTCGGTGCCTTTTTTTCTGGTTCCTGGACCCTCTAACAATAAAACCTGTTGGAACCCATACCAGAGGCCCCTGTCTTTTCCTTTGCCTCCAGATTAACACGAGCCAGACCATCGGTCCCTACCATGCCTCCTTTGTGGAGGAACCAGCCCAGTCAGCGCCTTTCCTGCTACCGAAGTTGGTCCTGAAGGACGTCGCAGAAGTAAAACTGCATCCCCTCTGACTGAGGGCATGCCAGAGCTCATGCTAGCGAGCCAGGGACACTGTTAGGTTGGCGTCCAAGGAGGGACCCATGCGCATGGGTCCCTGTGACATCCTTGCTGTCAGTGGACAGCAAGAGTAAACGACTTTGGAGCCGCCAACGCCTCTCGCTGCGGCACACTGTTTTAAGAGGAGTGCGCTGAGAGGAGCCTGCCAACTCCCGATCCCAGAGAACAGCCTGTCCTGGAGGTCCCCACCCATTCTTTTTAGTTCCAGGACCGTAAGTCTGTGATTGTGAATTTGTACTGAACTGAAATTTGTGTGAGTATCCTCGATCCCTGGGAATTTTAGTTTCATTTTCCTTTTTGCGGGTGGTGGGTAGAAAGAGTGTTGAGAGAGCAATGGGCTCAAAACTCTCTCAGCCTCAAAGAGAGGTATGTATCCAAGTTGCAGAGTCCCTTAAAGTTAGTGGGTTTAAATTTTCAAAGGCATTGTTAAAACAGTTTGCCCGCTGGCTTTTCTTTTACTTTCCTCAGGCTTCCCCTGCGAATTTAAAATCGCTTCCTTTCTGGCAGGCTGTAGGCGATAATATCGCTAATTTGAAGCGGAGAGGGAACACCTCTGGAGAAAAGTTTTTCCCCCCAGTTTTAGTCATTCAGGACTTGAATAAAATGAACCAGAAAGTAAAATAAAAGCCCAGAGTTCTCCCCAGTTCTCCCCATATTCCTCTTTCCTCTCCTCATGTCCCTCTTTCCACTTCCCCTTCATTAGAAAAACCAAGAGAGGTAAAATGCCCAGAGGCACAGGGCTGCTACCTTTTCCCTGACCCCTCTCAGTCTTCTCAAATACCCCGTCAAAATAGCCTTGGCCAGGCTGCTTCGACTTCTTCCCAAACCCAGTATCCTATGTCCTTTTTCCTGGTTGTAAGTCTAGAAAATTGTTCTAAGTCGTACTAGTTTGAAAACAAACCAGTGGGAGGCACCAAGTCAGAATAACAATTTAATGGAAATTAAAGAAAAGGAAAAGAAAGTAAAAGAAAACACTGGTTCAAACTGACAGTCAAGATACAACCTGAGTCCCTGTTAGGCAGGGTGATGGTAGCAGTCTGGTAGAATGGTGGCTGCAGTCCTCTGAAGCAGTGATCCTGTAGTAAGAGGTCTGCTCTTCCTCAGAAAGTCCAGTGGTGGCTGTGTAGCTCCTGTCCTCTGGAAATCCAGTGGAAAGAGTGTCTTTGGTGCTCAGAGTCCCAGATTATATCCACGATGAGATGCTTGGTTCCTCCCTCTGGGTGGAGCATCTCACAATGGTGTAATGAGTCATGAGGCCAAGTGTTGATTAGGCTCATTAACAGAAGATAGTCCGGAGGGAGTTATCTCTGAGTCATGCTGGCAGGACAATGATGGGCCATTAACAGAAAGATAGTCTGGGGGGAGGAGGCAAGGAAACACTGCCCCACCTGATTTCAACAGCTCATGAGGATGGTAATAGAATACACTGCAACCAAGGACATAAGTGCCATCCGCCATTTTGCCCCCCCATCCCACATGCCTACAAAATGGTGGAGACTGCATGGCACAGTCTGCCTTTTTGCCTTCTCCTTCCTACAATCCCTTTCCCCCTCCACCTTTCAACCCTTTCCTGTTTCTACCCCTGGACATGACTGTTTTGAGCTCCTCCCACATGCCAGGTACCCCTCCCTGTGTCGGCAATCCCTGCCCTTCCTGTGACTACTCCTCCTTGTCCTCAGTTCCCGCCCACTGTGTCGGGAATCCCTGTCCTTCCTGTGACCACTCCTCCTTGTCCTCGGTTCCCACCCACTGGGACAGACCTTCCAGTTCCCACGCCCCCCCTTCAGGTTCCCACGCCTCCTCTTCCAGTTCCCACAGGGTAGAAACCGGAACCAACACCATCTTGAAATTGGATCGGGGAGCCCCCTCCTATCCCTTCGCCTCTCCGGTTACCTATAACTGGGCTGGCAATAACCCCACATGGAAACCTTTTGACCCCTCTGGGCTCAAAGAGCTTTGCAAAGCCCAGAAGGAGTTTGGGAGGGAGAGTCAGTATTTTAAGAACCTCCTGGGGGTAACTCTCACCACTACAGTGATAGTCCCGCATGACCTCAAAAGCATTTTTTCCTGCTTGCTTTCCCTATCCAAATTCCAAATGTGGGAAGAAGGTTGGAGAAAGCAACTAAGAGAGGTCCTCCCGATCCTACTGCAGGACCCAAACAATGCAAGAGTTTCCATGGATCACCTTACCGGTGAGGGGTTGTTGGCCAAGCCACAGAACCAGGCTCTAAACACACCAGAGCCGGTCCTGAATGCTGTAAAGCATGCAGCAGATCAAGCATTTTTAATGATGCCCCCTAAATTGGCACCTCAGTTGAATTATACAGAGATTCGGCAACTACAAAATGAGCCATTTATTGATTTTGTTGATAAACTGAGGCTCGTAGTGGAGAAACAAGTGGAAGACCCAAAAACAAAAGAACATATTATAACTCAAATTGCAAAAGCTAATGCAAATGAAGCCTGTAAAAAAGTGATTTTAAATCTTCCATTTGATCCTCCACTGACCCTAAACCAGATGATTCGTGCTTGCATGACATTAGTCCCAATTAACCAACCAAATTTAAAAACGAGGGGGAATGTAGTAAGAACCGCTAGTGTTGCTGAAGCAACATCACCCCAGGACAAAAAGAATTCTAATTGGGTCTGTCACAGGTGTGGTAAACCAGGGCATTTAGCCCAGAATTGTAGAGCCCTGGCTCCAATTAATCCGAATTTTCGAGCTGTCTCCCCAGGGCAAATGACATCACCTGCCTTCATTGGGATGCAGCCAAAAAACTAAGGAAGCAGCGCTGATCTGCGGCCCTGCAGACACAAATGAAAAAAACGCAACCAGAAAAACTGTGACCACGACCACCGCAACTCAAATGGACTCAGTGACATCCCAAAGAGTCATCGTGAGTTGCAAAAACCTGAAAGACTGTATATTGCTTGTGGTGGGAGATGTTGTACGTGTGCCATCTGACATCTGTGTACCACCAGAAATTGTCCAAGTGGGGTCACAAGGGGTTTTCACGATAAACATCCAGTGTGTTAACCCGCCCTTTTTCCTTGCTGCTAACCAGGTTGTTGCCCAAGCCATCCTCATGCCCAGCAGTCCACTACAGAACTACAACCCCTCTGTCTTCTGGGCTGAGGTAGTTGGGAATGACAAACCTATGCTTAACTGCAACCTGTCATGCCAAGGCTGGGACATCAGCCTGGCAGGAATGATGGACACAGGAGCAGATGTGACAGTCATTTCCTCCAATGATTGGCCATCACACTGGGAGTTGCAGCTGGCAGAAGGTATCGTGACTGGTGTGGGAGGGTTGATATCTGCCCAGAAAAGCAGGGCAATTGTCCACATCAAAGGTCCAGAGGGACAGATAGCATCGGTCCACCCGTTTGTAATTAACTCTGGGTTTACATTGTGGGGCAGAGATCTCATGTCCCAATGGGGGGCCCAGGTCGAAATTCCATCTCGACCCCAGGATTTTTAATAGGGTCCAGTGCAGAGCACCCCAACCAGAAGTTAAATTGGATCACTGACAAATTTATCTGGGTGGATCAGTGGCCTCTGAAAAAACACAAATTAAAGGCACTCACCGCACTCGTAGAGGAGCAACTGAAAAAGGGAAACATTGAACCCTCCAATAGCCCTTGGAACTCCCCGGTATAGGTAATCAAAAAGCTAGGGAAAGACAAGCAGTGCCTTCTCCACGACCTGAGATAAATAAATGCAGTCATTGAGGACATGGGACCCCTGCAGCCCAGAATGCCTTCACCCTCCATGCTCCCTAGGCAGTGGAAGTTAGCGGTAATTGATATCAAGGACTGCTTCTTCCAGATCCCACTACACCCAGACAATGCGCCTTGGTTTGCCTTCTCGGTACCTTCCATCAATGAAGAGGCCCCCATGCAGTGCTACCAGTGGCAAGGCATGAAAAACTCACCCACCATCTGCCAGCGGTATGTAGCTTGCATTCTGTCCCTCATCTGAAAGTTGGCAGCAAAGGCAGTAGTGTTCCACTACATGGACGATGTTTTGGTGTGTGCTCCTAACCAAACCTACCTAGATTGGACATTGGGGAAAGTAATCGAGGCCTTAGAGGCAAATGGATTTGAAATCCAGGCTGAAAAGGTTCAGAAGACCTCTCCATTTAAATACCTTGGACTAAAAATCCATGAACAGACTGTGGTTCCCCAACAAATCAAAATTAATGATGATCCCAAGACCTTGCAGGAACTCCATCAGCTGTGTGGGTCCATAAATTGGGTGAGGCCACCCCTAGGGCTGACGACAGAAGATGTCGCTCCTCTGTTCAACCTCCTGCAAGGGAAGGATGACCTCACATCACCCAGGCATCTAACAGAGGAGGCGAAACAGTCCATCTGTAAGGTAAGGTAGAGGAAGCGCTGTTGTCCTGGCAGGCACACCGGTGCTCCCCAGCTCTGCCTTTTCTATTTATCGTGTTAGGGGAAATGCCATACCTCCACGGGCTGATATTTCAACGGGACGAGGTGCAGAGAGATCCCCTGTTGATTATCGAGTGGGTTTTCCTCTCGCACCAGCTGTCAAAAAGCATCACAATGCCACAGGAGCTCATGGCTCAGTTAGTGATGAAGGCTAGATCCCGCCTCCGCACCCTTGCAGGGTGTGACTTTACATGCATCTACATACCACTGACAACGAATTCGCTTGATCACCTAATACAAAACAATGTGCTCGTCCAATTCGCCCTAGACAGCTACCCAGGTATTACCGCAGGCCTGGTTCCTACGGAATAGCACCGTGTCCCGCAGCCATAGGGAGGAGGAGGAGGAGAAGATCCAGCAGGCAGGAATTGTGCAGCAAGATTGATTGATTTAATTATTCTACAAACTCTTTTATAGACTTTTTTCTTCATAGTCTAATTGGACAAAGGACCAGCCACCCCTTGGGGGTGATTGGCTAAAATCCTAAAACATCCATTGTCAAAATATTTTTCTACTATACCATAAACAAGACTTTTCAAGGTTGCAGGTGTCTGGGTTGTTTACATTCCCTGCTACCTCTTCTGTGAGAGAGAAAAGTCTCTCACGGACTTAGAAAATAGGAAGAAAATCCTCGCTAGCAGCATTTTTTGTACCTACAATTCCCCCTTTTTGTTTTATAAGAGAACAACTCTACTATTAATGCCAAATAGAATTCTACATCAGTTATTAATTCTAAATATGTCCTTAAGGCTTTAACTATCTGACTCCAGAACAAGAAATTTAAAGTTCAGTCTCTGCTTGTGGAAGGGCCATCCCAGTCTCTGCTTGTAGAAGGACCATCTGCCTGATGGTTGACATCCTGGTCATCATCAGAAGAGTCATTAGGCTGATGATCTACATTCTGGTGGCCATTTGGATGGTTGGCGTTCTGGTCATCATTTGGAGGTTGCCTGTTCTGCCTCTGGTGCCGTAGGGCAGGGCGAACGCATTTTGAAGGTAGCCACCGTACTCCAGTATCTGTGGAAACGCAAGCATACCCACGACCCCAAACGATGAGCTCATGAGGGCCTTCCCACTGGTTAGTGAGTAAATTCCGCACCCAGACTTTTGCCCGGGGCAGTTGTCCGTCGCCTGCAGACTGCAATGAAAGAAAATGATTCAGAATAACAGGATTATTTGAATTTTGTGGTACTGTAAGGTGATTAATTGTATACAAAGCTTTTGCTAGTCGGCTCTGTGGGGTTTTCTCCATGCATTCCCCTTTTCTGCTTGCCCAAAACACGCTTCAAGGTACCATGAGTGCATTCAACAATGGCTTTGCCAGTAGGAGAATGTGGGATACCAAAGGTATGGTCCACACCCCATAGGTGTAAAAACTGCCTTGTCTTCTCCGAGGCGTAGGCAGGACCATTATCGGTTTTCACAGAGGCTGGCACGCCCTGGACTGAGAAAGCCAATGTCCAATGGGCAATGACATCACGGCCCTTCTCTCCAGTGTGAGCAGTAGCCCACATAGCCGAGGAGAAAGTGTCAATAGACACGTGCACATATTTCAGCCAAACAAATTCTGGGATGTGAGTTACATCCGTTTGCCAATTCTGCAAGGCTTTTAGCCCTCTGGGGTTTACCCCCGCTGGCAAAGGCGCAGCGAGTCCACGGCAGTCAGCACAAGCGCTGACAATGTTGCGTGCCTCGGTTGGCGTTAAATGAAACTGCTTCTGCAGGGTATGTGCACTTTGATGGAAGAAACCGTGCCATGCCTTGGCTTGTGCAATTTTGTCAGGCTGAGGCCCTACCCATGCAGGGTTGGCTAGCATGTCAGCCCTGGCATTGCCTTCTGTTAGAAAACCTGGTAAATTGGTGTGGCTTTGAATGTGCAGAATGTAATACGGATGCACTCGAGCCTGAATTGCAGACCACAAGGTTTGCAACAGCGAAAACAGAGCCGCATTGTTCACCTCCTTCAGAAGGGAACAATCTAAGCGTTGGGTGATATCTGCTACATAAGCAGAGTCAGTAACCAAATTCAAAGGTTCCTGTGAGAATCGCTGAAAAGCCATGGTAACAGCTCTTAATTCAACCAACTGAACAGCGTCTGACTCGGATTGATGTGTTAATCAACCACCACAAAGGCAGTGTAGGATGCTGTGTGCCCTTACACACAGTGACCCCTGCTAAAAATTTGTCCCAATCCGTATCCCCCAAGCTGCCAACACATCCCGTCCCCAAAGATTATGGGAAGTGGTAGCAATATAAGGCCTAATCATAGCTGGGTGTCCCTCTGAATCCTTCACCACCACAGGCCGTTCGCTTAAATAGCTCTGTGTGGTTCCTCCTAATCCTGCGATGGCCGATCCTACTGGGGCTAAAGGCCATGAGGGAGGCCATGCAGAGAAGGAGATAATAGTTATATCAGCACCCGTATCAATCAAACCTCGAAGCTGAATCCAGGGTGGTTGGGCGCTTGGCAGGACCAGGGTACATGTAATCTGTGGCCTTTGGTCAGAGATGTCTGCAGTCCAGAAGGCCTGCAGAAGTCCCATAGATCCACTGCCGTTATCTTCGTGAGTTTGTTGTTCTACCCTGGGGACACAAGACTTAAAAGGCACTAATCTAGCAAGGCAGGTCTTTTCAGGAATAGTAACAGGGGGTTTTTGCGTGGAGACCATAGCGCAAATCTGACCTTTAAAGTCAGCATCAATAACTCCTGAGTGCACTAAGATTCCTTGATGGGCAACATCAGGATTTCCCACCAGCATCGCACTGGATCCCTGGGCTAAGGGTCCATATGCATCCAAGGGAACCTTATAAATACCACTAGAGTCTAGGACGACTGCGGCTGCGGTGTGGACGTCAAACCCGTCTGATCCCTGGGTGCTGTCTGATCCCTGGGTGCCGTCTCTAGGGTGGCTGGGTAGGCCTGTGCCTGTACCTGTGCCACTCTCTGGGGGAGCGACTGCATCGGAGAGCAATTCCCCCTCCTTGCACCCCGGCAGAAGTTTCCCAACAAAGGCCGACCATCGGCATGAGTCTGGGATCTACAGTAGCCCGTGCAATGGCCTGGCCTGCCACACCTCTTGCACTGGGGGATCGGTGTGTTTTCTTTTTGGCTCGGCTTAGGCCGCTTCCGTTTCTTCCCCTGTTTTGGTGGCTTTGGTTCACGACCAGAAGATGCGTGAAAAGGCTGCAGGAACGCAGCCAAAGCAGACCTTTTCTGGTTCCCTGATCCCACCTTCGCACAGGCCTCGACGATGTCTGTTACCTCAGGATCCTCTGGTAAGGCATCTATGATTTTTCTGCACTCCTCGTTTGCGTTATCTCTCACTAACTGCCTTAACAACAACTGTCTTAAGCTGTCATCCTCAACCTGCTTCTCGAGAGAAGCAGCGACTTTCTCTACAAAAGAGAGGAATGACTCTGATTTGCCTTGAACTATTTCCGTATATGGCTTTCTGGGCTCAGACAGCTCTATGGTTTTCAACAGGGCAGCCATGTCGACCTGTAGAGCTTGCTGCAGGATGCTAGAGGACAAGGTACCCTGTAGACTGGGATCAGAGAAGGGACCGGTCCCCATCAAAGCATCCACTCCTGCTGTCTGTCTAGGATCAGCAGCAGGGAGCTGCAAATTTGCTAATGCAGTCTTGCCGGCCAGCTTTCTCCAGGTTTTCTCAAAAACTGTAAATTGTACAGGTTGAAATAGAATTTGACCTAACTGTCTGATATCAAATGGAGAAAGCAAATCTGTATTTATCACCATTATTATCTGCATAACCTCAGCAGAACCTAGTCCATATTGTGCCACCTTGGATTGGAGGTCCTGGGCAACTTTCCAAGCAATTACCTCATGCTTGTCATGCTCCCCTGAATCTGGGAGAGCCTTATACACTGGGAAAGCTCAGATCTCCCCTTTAGGGGAAGCGCTACCATCCTGAACCTCTGGCACAGCCTACGGATGGAGTGTAACAGCTCCCTGGTTAGCCCCAGAATCCTCAGATCCATTTGGCATTCCAAGGATTTCTAACGACCTCCAGTCACCCTCCTCCAATGCTCGCATCTTAATAGACTCTAAGAAGCTATTATAATGCGTCGGACGCACTGTTACTGTGCAGTCCTGAAAGGTCCAGGGGCGAGACCGGCGCAGCCTTTTTCTTCGCCGCTCGGCTACAGCCGCCTGACGACCTGGGGCCAGCACCTCATCTGCCTCACTGCCTGACGAGGAATCATCAGGCAAAGGCAACTTTGGGGTGCTGGGAGTGAACAGAAATGTACGTGGAGGGGCATTTTGGCTAAGTTCGCTAGAGGCAGAACAGACAGGGCAGACTGCAGCTGGCTGCGCGGCAGTTTTTTACACCAGTTTCTATACAGGAGGCTGTCTCGGCCAGCCCCGACTGAACTGGTACTGGAACTGCTGCCGCCATCCCTGGGGCTACAGCTGCTCTCGGCGCCGCCGCCTCTGGCACAGCAGCTGCGTTCGGCGCGGTCGCCGCTTCCTCTGCTGTTTCGCGCTCCCCAGCCGCGCCCGGCGCTGCCGCCGCTGGCCCGTTCTCGGGGGTCTCTCTGGGTGCCTCCGCCCCTGCCCGCTGCTCCGCAGCCGCCGCCGCTGCCGGGTTTTGCCCCAGCGGCGCCGCTTCCGGGTTCGCCGCTGGCCGCGTCGTTTCTCAGCTCGGAGCCGCGTCTCCCGGGGATGGCGGGGGGGGGGGGGGGGGGGGTGCTGGCAGCGCGGGCCGCGGTGCCGGCGTGGGCTCAGGCATCCGCCGTTCTAGCAGGCTGAGGAGTTCCTCCATTCTTCGGGATAGGTTTGGCAACTCTGTCAGCAAAGGCAGATGCTGCATTAAGAGGTCGATGGCTCGGTTCTGCGACTGCGCAGAACAGTCCAGCGCCAGGGAGGGCAGCGGACCACGCCCAGGGAGTCCCGGGGCAGGCACACCCGGCACTACGCCGGCTAAGAAGTTAGATCCAGGTCCATACGGAACCGAGCTAGGAGCCGCTCTGGGCATCCAAGTGGCTAAACTGCTGATTTGTGGCCCTGGATAGGCCGTGGCCGCTGCTCAGCTGAACGGCAAGGCAGGCTGTGCACCCTCTCGCTGCCCTGACCCCCCCGCCTCTGGCGGTGCGGGGGTCCTGGGGGCTGCAGAGTCCTGTGATTGTGCAGGGTGAGCCGTCGCAGGCTCTGCCTGTGGAGCCGGGGGGGGATTTTCTGAATCTATTATCATTTTCCCCGGAAACCCAGTCAACGGGGCCCCCCTCGGACATTCCTCTGTCACTCATCACCGAGCCAGCCCTGCTATCACAGTCAAGGTCTGTCAGCAGGAAAAATAATGAACGCCAGGTTTTGTATAATTCTAACGCTGTTGGGTTCCCAGTCGGGAGCTCCTGTCTGACAGTGCATCCGAGTTCCTGCCATAAGGCAAAGTCCAGGGCAGTATCTCTGTCCATGGAAATCCCTTTTAAAGTAGCCCAGTCTAATAATTCCCGAACTGAGTTTTCAGGAATGGAGGTATGCATTATACTAAACACACCTTTCCAGACCAGCATCGCAGCTTCGGTTTGTGAGCCGCTGTTTGCCATTTCTCAGTTCTGTCGGACCTCCCAGTCCCGGGGGGCAAAGGGGAGCAGCGTACCTCTAGAGGAATTTGGCTTGGCTCGCAGCAGCAGGACACGTCAGAGAGTGCAGATCTTGTTGGGCAGCACCAAATATTACCGCAGGCCTGGTTCCTACGGTATAGCACCGTGTCCTGCAGCCATAGGGAGGAGGAGGAGGAGAAGATCCAGCAGGCAGGAATTGTGCAGCCAGATTGATTTATTTAATTATTTTGCAAACTCTTTTATAGACTTTTTTCTTCATAGTCTAATTGGACAAAGGACCAGCCACCCCTTGGGGGTGATTGGCTAAAATCCTAAAACATCCATTGTCAAAATATTTTTCTACTATACCATAAACAAGACTTTTCAAGGTTGCAGGTGTCTGGGTTGTTTACATTCCCTGCTACCTCTTCTGTGAGAGAGAAAAGTCTCTCACAGACTTAGAAAATAGCAAGAAAATCCTCGCTAACAGCATTTTTGTACCTACACCCAGGCCAAATTTCTATACCCAATCCAGAACACAAACTGTTTAATTCAGTCTTCAAACTGATTCCAAAAGAAATTCAAAGTCGAAAACCCTTAGATGCCCTGACAATCTTTTCAGATGTCTCCAGAGCGTCTTTCAAATCTGTAATCTCTTGGAGGGATCCTCGCACTCAGAAGTGGGAGTCTGATGTGCAGGTAGTCGAAGGATCCCCACAAGTTGCAGAACTTGCTGCCATAGTCAGAGCATTTGAGTGGTTCAATGAGCCATTTAATCTGATAACTGACTCAACCTATGTTGCAGGTGTAGTTTCCAGGGCAGAGAGTGCTTTACTAAAAGAAGTTTCAAACCCAAAAATTCACAATTTGCTTTCGAAACTGATTCAACTGATCTCCCACCAAAAGCAACCATTCTATGTCATGCATGTAAGATCACACACTGACCTGCTAGGATTTATTGCCGAAGGGAACAGGAGAGCAGATGCCCTAGCTATGCCCATCGAGTTAGTGAATCTGCCTAACAGATTCCAGCAAGCCCAGCTGAGCCATGCAATGTTCCATCAAAATGCTCCAGCTCACATTCGAATGTTCCACCTCACTAGAGTCCAGGTGAAAGCCATTGTGGCGACATGCTCAAACTGCCAAAAACACCAACTTCCATCATTGGGTCAGGGGATTAACCCCCGAGGCCTAGGCAGTTGTGAAGTATGGCAAACAGATGTCACTCACTTCCCCCAGTTTGGCCGCCAGAAATATATTCATGTTTCTGTGGATACCTTTTCTGGTGAGACCTTCGCCTCAGCTCACTGTGGAGAGAAAGCCAAAGATGTTGTCAACCACTTAGTCCAGGCCTTTGCTGTGTTGGGGACACCAAAGAAAATTAAAACTGACAATGGCCCAGCATATATCTCTGCAGAATTAAAAAGATTCATGAGCGAGTGTGGTGTGGATCACATCACTGGCATCCCTCACTCGTCCACAGGCCAATCCATTGTGGAAAGGAAACATCAGACACTAGAAAAACTGTTAGAACAACAAAGAGGCAGCAATTAAATCGCAGCCCCCATCCTAAGACTTTCTAAAGCATTGTTCACTTTAAACTTTTTAAACTGTTCCTATGAGGAAATATCATGAGACACTTCACAAACTCTGCTAAAAATAAATGAACTGAGAGACCTGAGGTCCTAATTAAAGATCCTGACACATTACACATACGTGGCCCATACCCCCTAGTCACCTGGGGTAGAGGCTACAGGTGTGTTTCCACCCCAGAGGGTCCAAAATGGATCCCTGGGAAGTGGATCAAGCCTTTTTTGAAACCACCAACAGATACCAAACAGAATAAAGAAGCTTCCACAGCCTGGAAGAGGAGAAAAACCAGACCACCTGAAAAAAAGACTCCTCTTCCAGGCCCGAAAGACAAACCCTCCCCTTCCCAGTCTACCTAATGTGTTTCCCTTCCCAAAAATAATCCCTCATTTTATTTTGAAAGAGGGGGAGTCCACGGGAGCCATCGTTATTTAAGTTATTTGTACTTGTGTTATACTTTTCCTAAAGCTACCACCCTTGACTACATGATGGCCTCCTTCCTACCTGCTGCTGTCCAACCTGCTGCTGTAGCTCCTCCTGTGCACTGGGAGCTTCAGCAGCTGGATTCCCTCCATTATCAAAGACATTGTATGGGTTTTGTGTATGGTGGTGTTAATTTTACTTGCTCTTCCCATTTTTAAGTGCTTAGCATTAAAATCCCTTAAGTCCTCGCCCTCATTTCAATGTAATAAAAATGGAGGAGGTGTTGCGGTGACCCAGCCCACTGTTGGGCTGGGGCAGTTGAATGCCAGTCAAATCAGGGCTATCCCTTGGGTGGATTTCCCCACCCAGGACAGTGAGTCGGAGGGTGGGTAGATGGGCGGCACAGAAGCCTAAGCCGCATCCCCCTGGGCGGCACCTGGGTTCAAACCACCTCCCCCTCTTCAAGAAAGTTCTCTGTTATTGGGTTGTTCATTGGCTCCCTGTTGTAACTCCCGCCTCCCGGTTTCCCCCATTGGTTCTTGTTAACTTGTATCCTCCCCCTGGCTTGCATCTCATTGGTTGCCTTCCTTTTCCCTGCCGTTTTCCACACCCTACAAAACTGAAAGCAAAAGTCCCTCGGTGCCTTTTTTTCTGGTTCCTGGACCCTCTAACAATAAAACTTGTTGTAACCCTGTCTTGGTTTTGAAAGACAGGTGTCTGCTAAGGAAGGCAGAAGCCTCCCTTGGAATGGCAGATGTAACCCCCTTCCCTCCGAGTTATTATAATTTTGAAATCAAGGGCTTTTAGGCAAAGATGTGGGAAATAGGAATAACAGTTCTTTACTATTATATATATAACCAGTCAAACAAACAACAATAACTATGGCAGTAACAGCAAACAATCAGAAACCCAGTCCCAGCCTTCTCGGCTGTTGGGCCCTTTCCCTTTGGGTGCAGTTCCTCTCACAGCCAGCAGGGGCGCTGGCGGCTCCCAGTGAGCAGGGCAGGTGCGATGGTTTCCCCGCAGCTGCAGGGGGCGCTCCGTAGTGAGCTCGAGGAGCACACGGCACCGGTGGTCTGGGGTCCCGGGGAAGGATGCAACAAGGGCTTCACAAACCGCTGGGCAGCTGGCCCCGGTGTCCGACCGGACTCTCGGGAACAGCAGGCTGGAACAGCAGGCTGGAGGAGCAGGGATGAACACAAATCCTGGAGGCCAGAGGAGATGTATCCAAATGGGGAACCCCCCTGGAGGTCGGGCAGGCAGGGTGAGCACGGCTACAGCATAGCGAAGGCTCGAAGCAGCAGCGGGGCAGGGTGGCCACAGCCTGGCCTCCAGCAGGGCAGGGAAAACAGCTTTGGGATCCGGGCGTTGTTTCCAGCAGAAAGAAAAAACAACTGAAGAAAAAAGAACCAGCAGCTCCTTTCTCTGCAGCTTCTCTCTCCTAACGTCGAGAGCGAACTGACCCCACACCCAGGTGAAACAAAGGGGTAGACAGGCCCACCCCACCCCCAATGGGCAGCTCTTTTGTCTTTCTTAACTACAGCCATTTGTCCCCTAGCAACATGCATATGGGAAAAAATTCCTTTAACAGAAAAAAAACTAGGACTAAACTAAAACCCCAACAAACCCATACCAGAGGCCCCTCTCTTTTCCTTTGCCTCCGGATTAACGCGAGCCAGACCATCAGCCCCTTACGTGCTTTCTTTGTGGAGGAACCAGCACGCGTGCCCAGCCAGTGCCTTTCCTGTTACCGAAGTCGGTCCTGAAGGACGTCACAGTGATGCCATGAAGATTTTTGCCTTTTCTTTTATACCCCTGTTATACCTTTTTACAACTTCTGTATTCCTAGTGCTTTTTGCCTACATTCTTGGACTTGTTTGTCAAGCTAAAAGACTAAACATTTTAGAAGCTTCGTAGCTAGGGATCAGTGTGCCCCAGACCCCAAGGTCCTCTCCAGAACACATTCTGTAAACCAAGATAGAATCATCCAGGGGAAGGTTCCTTGGGGAGGGGGGCTCACTTGAGCCTCTCATTGGGCAATCTTTGATAGATATGCTAATTAGTAAAACCTATAATGTTATACCCAATGTTGGGGGGGGTATAGACTTGGCGGGGTGCATCTCGATGCATATGACCTGGACGTGTACACCTAAGGATCCTTAAAATAAATACCAAGGTAAAATCCCTTTTCCCCTTCTAACCATGTATGACTCTTGATTTTAAGACCAGGAAAAGGCATCAGCAGAAGTAACACTGCATCCCCTCTGACTGAGGGCATGCCAGAGCTCGTGCTAGTGAGCCAGGGACAGCATTACTGTCCTTTTTGTGTGTGATTATCAATTATTTTTTTAAAATATCATTTAAACAATACTAGAATTAAAATACAAGGGTGCTAAAACCACATTTGTTCGAGTTCAAGCCACCCATTAAATAATTTTTATTTCAGTTAATTAAATAGCCATGTTTCAATTGCATATTTTTTATGAAATACCACCAAATTCTTACCAGCAATGAAACCTCATGGTAAAGAGTTACACCTGTGAATAGTGAATTTTCTGCAAAATATATACATATTTTGAGAGTTTTAAATTCAGAAGTTCTAAATGTGTCTCAAATTTTCACTTTCCAAAGGAATCAGATCTCTTATTGTTCTTATAATTCTTATACTGGGAACATGATTAAAGGTGTTCATATAGCTCTATTTTAGATCTTATTTTCTTTGGCATTCTCTGTATGCCAAGAATATATCATTAAGTTTAAATAGATTCAGAATCATAGAATATCCTGAGTTGGAAGGCACCCACAAGGATCATCGAGTCCAACTCCTGGCCCTTCACAGGACACCCCCAAGAATCGCACCATGTGCCTGAGAGCATTGTCCAAACGCTTCTTGAACTCTGGCAGCCTTGGGGACGTGAGCACTGCCCTGGGGAGCCCATTCCAGTGCCCAACCACCCTCTGGGTGAAGAACCTTTTCCTAATATCCAACCTAAACCTCCCCTGTCACAGCCTCATTCCAGTCCTTTAGGTCTTTGTCACTGGTCACCAGAGAGGAGAGATCGGTGCTGTCCCTCTGCTTCCACTCATGAGGAAAGTGTAGACTGCGATGAGCTCCCCCTCAGTCTCCTCCAGGCTGAACAAGCCAAGAGACCTCAGCCGCTCCTTGTATGGCTTCCCCTCTAGGCCCTTCAGCATCTTTGTAGCCCTCCCTTGGATGCTCTCTGACAGCTTTAGATCTTTCTTATATTGTGGTGACCAAAACTGCAGACAGGACTTGAGGTGAGGCCACCCCAGTGCAGAGCAGAGCAGGACAATCACCCCCCTTGACCAGCTGGTGATGCTGTGCCTGATGCCCTTCAGGACACAGCTGGCCCTCCTGGCTGCCAGGGCACTGCTGACTCATCTTCAACTTGCCATCAACCAGGACCCCTAGATCCCTTTCCACAGCACTGCTCTCCAGAGCCCTGTTCCCCAGTCTGTACATCCAGGGTTGCCCTGTCCCAGGTGCAGAATCTGGCACTTGTCTTTGTTAAACTTCATATGGTTGGTGATTGCCCAGCCCTCTCATTCGTCAAGGTCTCTCTGTAAGGCCTCTCTGCCTTTGAGGGAGTCAACAGCTTCTCCCAATTTAGTGTCATTGGCAAACTTACTAAGTATACCTTTAAGTCCTGCATCCAAGGCATTTATGAAGATGTTGAAGAGAACTGGGCCTTTAATGGAGCCCTGCAAAATCCCATTAGTGACTGGTTGGCAGCCTGATGTTACCCCATTCACTATAACTCTTTGTGCCCAACCCGTGAGCCAGTTGCTCACCCATCACATGAGGTGTTTATCCAGTTGAATGCTGGATATTTTGTCCAGAATGATACTGTGGAAGGCTGCATCATAAGTTTTACTGAAATCCAAAAAGATTACATCAACTGTCTTCCCTTGATCAACTAGGTGGGTGTTGGGGTTCTAGGAGTTCTCCTTTTGTTTTTCTCTTTCTCTTAAAGAATTTTCCCCATACATTGCCAAGAGACACTAAAGACTGGGTACTTAAGAGAGACAAAAGACCTGGCCATAGGGGGAGGAGTCCAACTGGCTACCCTCTTCTACCTGAGGTTTTCTGGTGTAGGGCGGAGATGCCATGAGATTTGGACTGGGAAAAGGGGGTTGGGTGGATTGCCTAGCTCTCTTGCTCTCTTGTTGTTGAGAGGAGAGAGGCGGCTGTCGCTGTGGGGAGAATTCGTCGCCACTGCAGGCTTCTGTTTTCGGCTGCCTTCCTTCTACTGCAGAACCCCGGGATCCCAAGCCTGCCTTTTCCCTGCCCCGCTGAGAGCCAGACTGCGGCTGCCCTGCCCCTGCCATTCCTTTGCCACTACTCTGAGCCTTCACTACACTGTAGCTCTGCACGCCCTGCCTGCTCCAGAGTTTGGTGCATCTTGTCTATCACCCGGGATTTTTTTTGTGCTCATCCCTGCTGTTCCAACCTTCTGTTCCCGGAGGTCTTGCTGAGGCGCTGGGATCGGCTGCCCCTGGGAGTTTGTGAAGCTTTTCTTCCATCCCTTCCTGTCTCAGCCAAGCCGCCATTACCACATGCTCCCTGATCTCGCGCCACAGCACCCCCTGCAGCTGCAGGGGAACCATCACACCTGCCTTGCCCACCAGGAGCTGCCAGCACCCCTGCTGGCTGTGACCATCACTGCACCAAAGGGGAAAGTGCCTGAGAGCCAAGAAGGCTGTCACTGGGTTTGTGGTTCTGTTCATTGTTACTGCCATAGTTATTGCTGCTTGTTTGCCTTGTCATATATATATATATATATATATATAGGTAAAGAACTGCTATTCCTATTTCTCATATCCTTGCCTGAAAGCTCCTTAATTTCAAAATTATAATAATTTGGAGGGAAGGGGGTTACATTTTTCCATTCCAAGGGAGGCTCCTGCCTTCCTTAGCAGACACCTGTCTTTCAAACCAAGACAGTGGGTTACCTTGTCATGGAAGGAAATTAACTTTGACAAGCAGGACTTTCCCCTCATGAAGTTGTGCTGGCTGTGACCAGTGACTGCATTGTCTTTCAGGTGTTTTTCAATAACTCCCAGAATAATCTTCCCTGTAATTTTACCAGTCACCGAAGTGAGAGTGATAGGCCTTTAGTTTCCAGGGTTATCATTCCTGCCCTTCTTGGAAACTGGGACATTTGCCAGCTTCCAAACAACTGGGACGGCTCCAGATTCCCAAGACCATTCACAAAGCATTGAGAGAGGCCTCACAATGACATCAGCCAGCTCTTTGAGTACTCTCGGATGAATCCCATCAAATCCCATAGACTTTTGGGGATCCAGCTGGAGGAGCAGATCCCACACAAGTTGGGGTCAATTGGGAGTTTATCATTCTCAAAGCCACAGTCCTCCAGCTCAGGGCACTGGGACCCCCTTGGTCTGTCATTAGGGTTGAAGACAAAGAAAGCTTTAAACACCTCTGCCTTGTCCATGTCCCTGTTTGTGAGGTGACCATCCTCATCCTCTAATGAGCTGCGGAGATTGAAGAGGCATGGACTCTGCTGGGTGTTGTAAGCAAAGGCAGTTTATTGTACAAGTTACCAGCGTTTTATAATTTTTTACTCCTGGGCAGATCCATAGGCTCAAACCCCCCTGCCCCATTTCCATAGCAACACTATCAAGTCCTTGCAGATTCCCTCTTTCGACAGCAGTGTCCTGGATAATCATCCTTTTGAGCCAGAGGCTCAGGTTATGGCGTCCTGTTGTCCTGGGTTGCAGTGTATTCTATTGCCATCCTCGTGGGCTGTTGAAACCAGGAGGGGCAGTGTTTCCTTGCCTCCTCCCCCCAGACTATCTTGCTGTTAATGGCCCATCATTGTCCTGCCAGCATTACTCAGAGATAACTCCCTCCAGACCATCTTCTGTTAATGAGCCTAATCAACACCTGGCCTCATGACTCATCATCCCATTGTGAGATGCTCCACCCAGAGGGAGGAACCAAGCATTCCATCCTGGATATAATCTGAGATTCTGAACACCAAAGACATCCTTTCCACTGTATTCCCAGAGGACAGGAGCTATATAGCCAGCACTGGACCTTCTGAGGAAGAGCAGACCTCTTTCTACAGAATCACTGCTTCAGGAGGACTGCAGCCACCATTCTACTGGACCGCTACCACCACCCTGATTAACAGGGTGTCAGGTTGTATCCTGACTCAGTTTAACCCAGTGTTATCTGCCTTTAATTTTTTTTTCCTTTTATTTCCCTATTAAATTGTTATTCTCACTTGGTGTCTCCCACTAGTTTGTTTTCAAACTAGTACGCCTGTTCATCCCATGTTTTGCCTCTTCTTCTTGCCTTGGGCTTTGTTTAGTCTCTGCTTCTTGTTCTTGCCTTGAGTTTTTATCTGTCCCATGGCTTTCGCGGCACCAAGGCTAGAAGGTCTGCACAACTATCAGCTTTCATCGCTCTCTGGCTCCTGTCAATTTCCCCTCTCTGTTCAATGATCATTATTTGCTTTATTGATTTATTAAATAATCTCTGAATACATGAATCAAGCAAGGCAAGCATATCACTATGATTAACAGCACCCCTAATATAAACATTCCCATCTTGACTAAATTTTTGATCCATCTAGTGATCCCGCAGTCTCCAAAAAGCCTATTCAACCAATCAGCACTATCTTCTACTTTTAATTTGGCTACACGATCTTGTAAAGCTTTAATACTCGTGTTAATAGATTGTGAGTGATCAGAAAGGTTCATACAGCACATTCCATTAAAATCTTCACATCCATGTCTGTGCTAGAAGCAAGAAATCAACAGCAGCTCTATTCTGCAATGTAGCATGTCTAATTGAATCAACATTGGTTAAAAATCCTGTTAAAGCAAGCGAAGTAGCATTAGTTTGTCGAGCTAGCCAGCAGCCTAGCTTGTTTAACAATCCCAGTGCCTTTCCGGCCGCTACTCCTGGAGCAAAAAAGGAGGCTGCCCAACATCATTAAAGTGACCAAAAGTTGAGGTTATCATCACAATCAGGGGCAAATGCATGAATACTGCGCTTTTCTTTCTGCGGAAATCTATGTTGCAAAATCATGGATCTGTTAGGTTTTAACAGTGAGAGTCGCCCCAAACTGCAGGGGCCATCCTTAATATGTGATGGAATAGCAGCCCAAGCTCTGTCTCCACAAATAAAAAACACTCCTGCTGGTAGTGATAGTGGGGCATTAGTAGAGTGAGAGATAATATTAGTAGTGTAATTGCAGCAAGCACTTGCATTTCTAAATATAGGCTGGATCAGAGAAACATCCCATGCTTTAGATTGGTTGGTCTTGAAATAATTAAACTTAACATAGAGGTCCATTTTTATGGACCCCAAAAGCTCTATTTCTTGGGGTTCAAGAGTTTCATTAGGGAGATATGGGAACCATTGGTCCCAAGCATCGGCATGATTCTCTGAATCAAGAATGTGAGCTTGAGAAGGGACGTGGCCACTCATCTAAAGGTAAACCAACAAGGCAAGTAGAAAATGGATTCTCAGGAGGGGCCGTGGCAAAGCATAAGGTATCCTGCCCTGTTAGATTGGTTAAAGTTCTCCATACATTTGTTTTTGGCTGATTAACAGGCCAAGCAAGAGTAACAGAAAGAAGCATTAATACTAAAAAAGCTTTTGTTAGCATAAAGCAAGCTTTACCTTTTAACAAGAGTACTCCTAGAATATTTGGCCACTGTAGTGGGCCATTGTTCAGCAAAGACTTCCAAGTGTTCAGGCAAGCCACAGCTGTGCCCAAACACTAGAGTCTTTATCTATATATCACTGATTCAAGAATATTAATCCTTTTGTGTATTTTGATCAGCTGGTTGTTCGATGAAGGGTCTGATGTTCTTGGCTGGCACCCAACGAGGACTGGTATCTGTGGAAACAAGCATAACCCCTTCCCCATGTAATGAGGGGAAATGGACCTATTATTTTCCCACTTTCTGGGTCTTTTACAAGGACTTGTTCTTTCTGCCCTGTGTCTAATGACGTTTCCTTAGAAGTAGAAAAGTGTTTTATTATAGGGGGAACCTTGCTATCACCATAGCAATTAAAAACATTTAAAATGTACAGTGCCTTGTGCAGCCTTCCCATTGGGGTGCACCCCTGCATCCCCCCTTTCTGTTGTGCTAAAAGATGCTTAAGTGTTGAATGAGCACGCTCAATAATTGCTTGTCCTGTAAGGGAGTGAGGGATGCCCATAATATGAGAGATTCCCCATAAGGTGAAAAAGGAGGAAAGTTGTTGAGAAGTGTAAGCAGGACCATTATCAGTTTTAATCTGCTGGGGAATCCCTAAAGCTGCAAAAGCTGCCAAAAAATGGTGGCAAACATCTTTGGCAGTTTCTCCTGTGTGGCATAATGCAAACAATGCACCTGAAAAGGTGCCAATAGGTGAGTGAATATATTTGAGGCGGCCAAATTCAGGATAGTGAGTGACATCAGTTTGCCATACCTGGAGGCTTTATAGGCCACGTGGGTTAATTCCCGGTGAGCCTGTCACAAAATTATGACGCTGACAATCAGGGCAAGCAGCAATGATATCTTTCGCTTGTTGGCGCTTTAAAGCAAATGTGCAACAAAGGGCTGCAGCATTCTGGTGAAGAAAGGAATGGCTACGTTTGGCTTGTGCAAAACGATCGGGAAGTACCTGAACAGGTAAGGTAAACAAATCAGCTTGTCGGTTTCCTTCTGCTATAAAACCAGGTAACGCTGTGTGAGAGCGAACATGCATAACAAAATAAGGATGTTGTCTGGTGTCTAAAAGGAAAATTAATTGTTGCAACCACTGAAAAAGATCAACATTAGAAACTTCTCTCAAAACAGCAGCTTCAGCTCCTTCAACAATACCTGCAACATAAGCAGAATCTGTTATCAAATTTAAAGGCATGGGCCATTTTTGAAAAGCACAAACAACTGCAGCTAATTTCACAATTTGTGGGGACCCAGAAACTACAGTCACATCGGAGGCCCATGTACCAGTCTTATCATCCCTCCAAAGTAAGACAGATTTTGTGGGATCATCCAGAGCCATCAGTAAATACTGTAAGAGCTTGTAAAGGCGTCTCACTGCGCTTGGGTTTTAAAAGAATATTAAAATTAGTAGTTAACAATTTATGAGGTGGTGAATGGAGGGTAATGTGACCTGAAAAATCAGCAAGTGCAGACTGAAAAGGTCTTGATGTCTGTAAAAGCCAATCCAGAAAAACAGTAGTTATAGGTACACAAATTTGTTCAAAATCACGACTTGCCAACATTTGCAATCTCTGACGTGCCCTAATGATAAGCTGTGCAAACATTTCATGTTGATTAACAATTGTCTTTGTCAACTAATGAGGTAAAAAAATCCATTCAATGATAAGCAAAAGGTTGGCTGTATTAGGATCTCATTGGTAAAACAAGGCATGTGGCTGTCGTGAAGGGTTTAAAAGAATCAGTGAAAATGGAAGATCAGGTGCACATCATGATGCTTGCCTATGGGTGATGGCATCTGCTACCTTTTGCAAGGCCAATTGTGCTTTATGATTCAAATGTCTTGGGGAAGACAAGTCAAGCTCTCCTTTTAATAACGCAAAAGGGGAGCTAGATCTGAATTTGTGATTCCCAGCAAGAGCCTTACCCAATTAATAGCTCCTAATTGTTACAGCGGGGAATACTGTAACAAGTATATATCAAACCAGGAGTCCCGTGGAAAGGAAATATATCTGGACAGATTCATGGTAGATGTTTCAGAGAGATGTTTATTTCTCCAGCCACATGGCTGGGGCTCTGCTCAGGAACTGCCGCAGTCACGGGACCCCGGGACATTTGCTCATCCCGGGGAACACAAACCAACCAATGGGGAATGAGGCTGACCAGGGGCAGGGAAACCCCGTGTCTCCCCCTCAGCGCCCCTCCCCCAGGGCCCCATGGCAGGGTGAGGGACCCCAACATCTCACCCATTTTATTTTAATAAAATGAGAATGAAAACAGCTGGATAAACATAACAGAAACAGTTTCAAAACAAAACAAGCCACTCTCCTGAGTCTTTAAATGTCCAAACAGATTCTCTGGAACATCTTAGGGCTGATAGAAGGGAGACAGAACTCTCTGAGCATGCTTTGTGGGGAAACTGAGGCAGGAGAGGGCTTGATTTCTTCCCTCCCCCTTTTCATCCCCCCATCGGCATCGAAGAGGAATTGTAAGGAAATGGAACTGTATAAGGAAGCCATGGGGTGAAAAACGGATTAGGAATAAACTGGGGATAGGGTAAACTTAGGAAAGGGTTCATATTGGGTATAGGGTAAAAGGGGAAATTAGGCTGCGGGTAGGGAAGTTGCTGGGATGGATATTGTTTATAATTTCGTGCATAACGGCTGCCTTTGACTGGAATACCTCCAGGCCCAGTAACATTTGCTGCTTGTAAACCCTTCTTTCCTTGCACTATATCAAATTGTACAATTTCCCCATCTCCTACACTTTGCAGGTAATTTTTAGGGTTATTCCTTTTAATGGCAGTTCTATGGATGAATAAGTCTTCCCCTGTATCATCTCGTGTTATAAATCCATAGTTGTTTTTTACATTGTACCATTTCACAGTTCCTGTGATTTTCGTTGCTAGAACTTCTCCTATCACGTGCTTGCGTGTTTGTCGTGGGTGCCGGTCCTGCGTGGCCGCCGCCTCGCTGACTCCGACGTCTCGGCCGGGCCCCCGCGTTGCGGCTGCTCTGTGCCCTCCGAGCGGCGCTGCTCCGGCGCGTGTCTGGGCTCTGCGCGGCCCCGTGCTGCCATCGTCGCCGGCCTCGTGCCCTGTGAGTGGTTCCGCTCTGCCAACTCCACGCTGCTTTGAGAGCGGCCCCGTTTCGGCTTGGCGCTGCACTGCGCGGCTTCTTGTGTCGCTGTGGAAACCTCCGCTTCTGCCACAGGGCTCTCTGAGCCGTATGCTCAGAGCGGGCTTCCACGCCGAGCCCCGGTTCCTGGCTGCTTGCGGCCCACGACACCGGCGGCGCCTGCGGCATCGCTCCCTCACTCGCGGCCGGGTGGCCGGGGATCCCGAGACAGGGATGGGGTCCGCGATGACGCGCGCGCTCCCGAGGGGGCCGGGTGCATCCAGCACAGGCACCTCCGCTGGCACGGCTGCAGTCATGTGCTCCCGGGATGGCGGCCGCACGGTCTCGGCCACGGGAGAAGTATGATCTTCTGCTTTAGGGGTAATGGGACCATACAAATGCTCCTGAAGAGCTTCACTGATTATAAAGGATCCACGGAGAACTTCTGTCGCTAGTCCATATTCTATTTGATCCCTTAGCTCATCCCTGATCACTTCCCAGAAACACTCCTGACAATATCCAGGAGGTTCGATATCAAAAAGTAAGTCTCGAGAAATATAGGAGAACTTTTTGAAAAGCCAGATAAAGAAATGTTCAAGATCTCCCGGTTCCATTACTTTTTTGTTTCGTTGTTCAAGGATTCCTTTTACTTCTAGATACATTTCATTCTGTGGCTCAGACAGCCCCATTTCCCACGATTCTTCCATAGTCCAGAGAGAATATCCAAACCAAGATGAGAAGAGAGAGGCCTAGAGTGGTTTTTTACTCACGAGTTTCCTCAGGGATCGGTGTCTTGCCCGCATTCCTCCACCAGTTTGTTACAGCGGGGAATACTGTAACAAGTATATATCAAACCAGGAGTCCCGTGGAAAGGAAATATATCTGGACAGATTCATGGTAGATGTTTCAGAGAGATGTTTATTTCTCCAGCCACATGGCTGGGGCTCTGCTCAGGAGCTGCCGCAGTCACGGGACCCCGGGACCTTTGCTCATCCCAGGGAACACAAACCAACCAATGGGGAACGAGGCTGACCAGGGGCAGGGAAACCCTGTGTCTCCCCCCCAGGGCCCCTCCCCCAGGGCCCCATGGCAGGGTGAGGGACCCCAACACCTAATAATGTCTGTGCTTCATGTAATGTAGAAATTTTGTTTTGAATTTGTGATTGCTGTGGCTGTACAGTTTGGAATCTAATATGCCAACCTAGATGTCACCACGGGGGCATTTGTTGAATCTTATCCTAGGCTATTTGCAATCCTGCACATTTTACAGCTTCTGTGGTAAGGGCCAAGGTTTCCTTCATGTCTTCTTGTTTTTCAGCTTGTCTTGGGGTGACTTTATGATGTGTATCCCTTATCGCTGCTCTATGCCCAGAAATTAATTTTGTGCCTTTCTGTGCCTTTAAACTGAGCCTGAGACGGGGGAGAGAAAAAAAACGGAGCAAACTTTTCAAAACAGTTGTTCAAGGACACAGATACACACTCCTCTGCATTCTTCTGCTGCGGTACAAAGAGCGGAGGAAGCACCCTTCTTGCTTTTCAGCCAGCTTTTGGCTCCTTTTCTCCAGAGAGAGATGGAGAGTTGAACTTTGTTTCCCTGCGACTTTGGTTTTTCCCTTCTTCTCTTCTGGACTGTTTCAACATCAGAACACATCGGGAGAATTTCCACCAAGGCCCTGGAGGTAGGCCCACACCAACCCAGCTCTGAGGAGGAGGAGAGAGACCACACCTACAGAAGGACTGAAATCTTCCGAGGCTTGAAAAGGAAAACAATGCTAAATAATAAAATCTCTCACTGTGGAGAAAAAACCTGGGAAAGTGTTAGAGTCCTCCCTTTGGTCTCCTCTGAGCTGGGACTTGGCCCAGGGCCAGGCCCTCTGTCCTTGGTTGAAAGTCCTCCTGATGTGTTCTGATATTGAAGCAGTCCAGCAGAAAAGGGAGAAAATTCGAAATTCCAGGGAAGGAAAAAAGTTCAACTCTCAGTCTCTCTCTGGAGAAAAAGAAGCTGAAAAACTGGCCAAAAGCTGACTGGAAAACAGCAAGCCAGGTACTTCTTCGCTCTCCTGCCACAGTTGAAAAAAAAAGTCTCTATCTCTGTGTGACCTTGAACAAGCAGCAAACTGCTTTGAAGAAGTTTTGCTCAAGTTTTCCTCCCCCCTCTCAGGATCAGTTTAAAGGCATAGAAAGGCACAAAATTAATTTCTGGGCATAGGGCAGCGATACGGGATACACATCATAAAGTCACCCCAAGACGTGTGTTTGTTAAATAAGTAGTTTTTTATCTCTTTCACTTTCCTCCAAGGAAAATTATTTTTTTTCCCTGAACCTGGTGGGGGAGGGACGGCTGTAACCTGCCTTCTATCAGAGGATATTTTCCTCCAAATTTGTCCAAACCAGCACAAATAATTAGTGGCACCCAATGCGTGGCTCGAAGGAAAGTGAAAAAACCTGTACTAATTACATTTTGGTCTGAATTTAATTACTTTGTGTTGGGGTAAAATAGTCACCATGTTGGTTGAATTCATAATGTCTCTCTGCCTTGATGTACTAATGCCTTTCTGGTCCCTAGGCCTGTTTGCCTATCCACAACTTGCTCCAGTCTTGTCCCTGATACGTAACTTTTGCCAAGCAGGGGCACGAATCTGGTTTCCTATTTTGCTGTGCTTGGTAATAATGATTTATAAGAAGTTAACAGAGGTACAGGCAGTTGTTTAAACTGTATGATATGTCATTTCTTTGTCCTAACCCCAGTCCTAGTTTCAGTAGCCTGTTTTGGGAGTTTATTAGTAATTGCACCCAGTTTATTAGAAGACGAGGAGATGGGGTTTCCCAGCCTTTCATCTCCCTTCCCTTTAAATTTGATAGGTTATCTTTTGAGAATGTTCAGTTTCCCCTGGATGTTAAAGAGACCACCTTCCTGGTATTTTATCTGGTAAGCTTCCTCTATGTGGTTCGCAGCTTGTCTAGAATGAGAGCTCAGATTTCCAGGGTGACTGATGAGATACCTGACCCAGATGTGGAAAATCCTGAGTGGTGTGGGGAATGGGAGGATATGGGCCAAACCCTGAAGGAATTCTCTGACCCAATAGCTTGGAATTTCCCATCTGAACAAATTCAGAAACCAGCTGAGGTGGGGAAAGATCTGAAAGAGAAGTACAATGACAATTCTAATGAGAAAAAAATTATTGCAATATGTTGGGCTTTGGCATATGCCTATCGCACACTGCTAGGTACTGTAGAGCAGCAGGTAAAGGTAGAGGGGCAGGAAGATAAATCAGCAGACACCCCAGTCACTCAGGCTGCAGCCAAACCAGACAGCAAGCCTAAGCTATTGACAGTAGCTCCTGTCATGAGGAAAAAGCACACAACCAAAACCGATTGCCCAGTGAAAGATGAGGGTGATGCAGGGGAAGGAACCTCAAAGCCACCAACTGACTCAGGCACAGAAACCATTACTGAGTCCATGTCCGTACAGGACCTTCGAAGCCTAAGAAAGGACTACACCCGACGGTGTGATGAATCCATAATAAGTTGGATGGTCCGTATTTGGGATGCTGAAGGTGATGATATAATGCTGGATGGTGCTGAAGCAAGGCATTTGGGATCCCTGTCACGTGATCCAGCTATCGACCAAGCGATAATAAGGGAGGCTGACTGTCAGTCTCTGGACATGGGTCTTGAGTGGCGTGTGATTGAAAGATATCTGTGCACAGACGATTTCTATATTGTGAAAAACAAGGTTCACTCTTAGTAAAATTTTAAGGAAAGTTTAATAAAAGGGACAATTAGGAGACAATAGCAAAAAGGGTATTACGGCCGGGTGCTTTGGCAGAGATCCAAAGGCACAACTCTACATCCAAAAGATAATATTTAAAAGTACTTCTCTTATTGCATATTCATTACAATCATTCATATTTCATAAATTCTTTGGAGTTTCTGTGTATCGCCCCATTGGTCTTATCTTCCTCATTGGTTCCATTCAGTCTCTGCTCCCTCCATAAATTCTTCTCTCTGGTTTCGGTTCTTCTTCTCCTCTGATAAGATACTTCAGGAATGTGAAGGCTTTCTCTACCTATCTTTTTAAAATTGACTACAGAAACAATAGACATTCTATATCACGTATTACATTACAGAACCTAGGTAAAGTTTTTCTAACATTAAGGAACATGAAAAAAGCCAACATCACAATACATTCATAACAATTATGTAACATGCAAAAAGCCAACATCACAATACCATTTATAACATATATGCAGCAAACCCAGTGGAAGACCATAGAACAAGGGATCCAACGCTTGAGAGAACTAGCGGTGGTAGAGATTGTCTACACACTTGACCTAGGATTGAGGAGTCCAGACAGGGTCAGAGTTGACCCCGTGATGTGGCAAAAACTCATACGACTTGGGCCACAAGAATACGCTTCTGCTTTAGCAATAATGAAACTGGATGACAGTGGGAATGAGACTGTGCGAGATATGGCAACAAAGCTCTGAGCATATGCAGATGCCATGTATGGACCAACACATGCAAGAATCGCGGCTGTGGAAACACGTATACAGAAAATGGAAGATAAGATGGAGGAGAATCACCAGGAATTTAAGAAGGAGATTAAAGAGGGCCTTCTCCAAATCTCCGCAGTACAGATCAGAGATTCTGATACCAGATGCAGACGTCTCCCAGAGAGAGAGAGAAGGTACATCCCACAAAGGGAGCTGTGGGATTTCCTGTGTGACAGTGGGAAAAACATGAGGAGGTGGGATAGACAACCCACTTCTGCTCTGGTAGCACGAGTGCGTGAATTGAAGGAGCGCAAGTCTCAGAAAGGAGGATCTACCAAAAAGGAAGTAGCCCCAGTTGCCTGTAGCCAAACTGCCGGAAATGATGGAAAAGAGGATGACATGTCCAATTCCCATGAAGGAACCTCTAAGATACAGGCCCAGGGAAAGAAGGATAACCAGGCATAGAGGGGCCCTGCCTCTAGCCAGGTAGAGGCCAGGGAATATTACCGCAGGCCTCGGCCCTATCACCGTGTCCCCCAGCCTTAGGGAGGAGGAGGAGAGAAGATCCAGCAGGAAGGAATTGTGCAGCAAGATTGATTTATTTAATTATTTTACAAACTCTTTTATAGATTTTTTCTTCATAGTCTAATTGGACAAGGATCAGGCATCCCTTGGGAGTAATTGGCTAAAATCCTAAAACATCCATTGTCAAAATATTTTTCTACTATACCATAAACAAGACTTTTCAAGGCTGCAGGTGGTTTTGTTGTTTACATAAGTCTGCTACCTTTTCTGTGAGTGAGAAAAGTCTCTGACGGACTTAGAAAATAGCAAGAAAATCCTTGCTAGCAGCATTTTTGTATCTACAAGGGAAAACCTTGTTTTTTGGACTGTGTGGATTTGTTGGCCTGGTACATCAGAACCACAAAAACATGATGCCTTGGTTGACACTGGTGCGCAGTGTACAATAATCCCATCGCAACATGTGGGGGTAGAATCTGTTTCTCTTGCTGGTGTGACAGGTGGATCACAAGATTTGACCCTGGTGGAAGCTTAAGTGAGCCTGACTGGAAATGAGTGGAAGAAACATCTCATTGTGACTGGTCCAGAGGCCCCGTGCATTTTGGGCATAGACTTCCTCTGAAGTGGGTATTTCAGAGACCCAAAGTGTAGGAACCCAGAGTGCCGAGAATATTTCTCTGCCTGTTTTTAAGGGTTCTTACCCCCCTGAAAAACACTGTTTTAGCTTCAAACCTTGGAAAAAATTACCAAGTCAGACAAGAACTAGAAAATACAGTGGTGGGAATTAGGTGGCAGACTACTATGTAAGATTGTCACAGGGTGAAAAATTTAGAGGTTTTGGGCTTCTCTTTTTAGTAAATAGATAAGAGTAAAAAATATCAAAATGGAGGATTGTTGTTGTTCTCTAAACCTTCTTCTCCTTCTACTACTACTCCATATTCTGCAGTAAAAGTAGTTTGGAATGATTGGATAGAAAAATCCGCAGTTCCTAGTCGTGTTACTGAATAATTGGTAGGAAAGTGAAAATAATGTACGTTTTTAGTAACGATTGGTTAAAATATCTTTAAAAGGCTGTGTAAATCTTGATAATCAGTCTCATTCCTACTTTTCTTCCTTCTATGCTGTACCCGGGTCATGCTAGTGGCTCTATTCCTCTGATAAGACTTAATAAACAACTATCTGGAAGCATTGAAACTAAAGGAGACGTCTCAGTTTATCTTTGAAACTCCTTGCAAGGACTTTCAGCAAATTCTCTCCCATCAGGAGAGACTTAATTTACGGTACGGTAAAGTGTCACAAAGGGACTCAAGAGGGCTTTTGGAATAGCTGCTGTGGAGACAGAGGGCATTAGGTAGTTGAACACTTTGCCTGGACTATCAGAGAACCCATCTGCAGTAGGCCTTCTGAAGGTAGAAGAACAAAGAGTACCAATTGCTACCTCAACAGTGCATCGCCGACAGTACCGGACAACTCGAGATGCTGTGATTTCCATCCACAAGATGATCCGTGATCTGGAGAGCCATGGGGTGATCAGCAAAACCCACTCACCCTTCAACAGCCCCATCTGGCCTGTGCGCAAGTCTGACGGGGAATGGAGATTGACTGGGGACTATCGTGCCTTGAATGAAGTAACTCCACTGCTGAGTGCTGCTGTGCCAGACATGCTAGAGCTTCAGTACGAGCTGGAACCCAAAGCAGCGAAGTGGGACGCCATTACTGATATTGCCAATGCATATTTCTCCATTCCTCTGGCAGCAGAGTGCAGGCCTCAGTTTGCCTTCACCTGGAGGGGCATGCAGTACACTTGAAACCAGCTGCCCCAGGGGTGGAAGCACAGTCCCACCATCTGCCATGGACTGATCCAGACTGCACTGGAAAAGGGTGAGGCTCCAGAACATTTGCAGTACATTGATGACATCATTGTGTGGGGGAGCACCACAACAGAAGTGTTTGAGAAAGGAGAGAAAATCCTCCAGATTCTCCTGGAATCTGGGTTTTGCCATCAAGAAGAGCAAAGTCAAGGGACCTGCCCGAGAGATCCAGTTCCTGGGAGTGAAATGGCAAGATGGACGGTGTCAGATTCCCACTGAGGTCGTCAATAACATCACAGCAATGTCTCCATCAACCAAAAAGAAAGAGACACAAGCTTTCCTAGGCACCATAGGCTTTTGCAAAAATGCATATTCCTCAGAACAGCCAGATTGTGAGTCCCCTCCAGCTGGTTACCCGCAAAAAGAATGATTTGCATTGCGGCCCTGAACAGCAGCAATCCTTCACCTAAATCAAGCAGGAAATCGCTCATGCGGTAGCCCTTGGCCCAGTCAGAACAGGACCAGAAGTGAAGAACGTGCTCTACTCTGCAGCCGGGAGCCATGGCCTGTCCTGGAGCCTTTGGCAGAAGGTGTCTGGTGAGACTCGAGGTCGACCACTGGGGTTTTGGAGCCGAAGCTACCGAAGGTCTGAAGCCAACTACACTCCCACAGAGAAGGAAATCTTGACAGCCTATGAAGGAATCAAAGCCGCCTCAGAGGTAATTGGAACTGAGGCACAACTCCTCCTGGCACCCCGACTACCAGTGCTGGGGTGGATGTTCAAAGCAGAGGTTCCCTCTACCCACCATGCCACCAATGCCACATGGAGCAAATGGATTGCTCTCATCACACAGCGTGCCTGTATCAGAAAACTGAATCACCCTGGGATTTTGGAAATAATCACAAATTGGCCTGAAGGTGAAAACTTTGGTCTCACTGATGAAGAAAAACAAGAACATGTGACACGTGCTGAAGAAGCTCCACCGTAAAATCAATGGCCAGCAGAAGACATATGCTACGCTCTTTTCACCGACAGTTCTTGTCGCATAGTAGGGATGAAATGAAAGTGGAAAGCAGCCGTATGGAGTCCCACATGACAGGTTGCAGAAGCTACTGAAGGGGAAGGTGGATCGAGCCAACCCACTGAACTCAAAGCTGTTCAACTAGCCCTGGACATTGCTGAAAGAGAGAAGTGGCCAAAGCTCTACCTCTACACTGATTCATGGATGGTAGCCAATGCTCCGTGGGGATGGTTAGAAAAGTGGGAAAAAGCTAATTGGCAGCGTAGGGGAAAACCAATCTGGGCTGCTGAAGAGTGGAAAAACATCACTGCCCGAGTAAGAAAGCTGGTTGTGCAAGTCTGCCATGTAGATGCCCATGTCCCCAAGAGTAGGGCTAATGAGGAACACCAAAACAACAAGCAGGTAGATCAGGCTGCAAAGATAGAAGTGTCACAGATAGACTTAGATTGGAAACACAAGGGAGAGTTGTTCCTAGCTCGATGGACCCATGATGCCTCTGGTCATCAAGGCAGAGATGCCACCTATAGGTGTGCACGAGATCGAGGGGTAGATCTAACCATGGACAGTATCTCCCAAGTTATTTATGACTGTGAGACATGCGCTGCGATCAAGCAGGCCAAGCGGGTGAAGCCCCTGTGGTATGGTGGGCGGTGGTCCAAATACAAGTATGGGAAGGCCTGGCAGATTGATTACATCACACTGCCTCAAACACACCAAGGCAAGCGCTATGTGCTCACAATGGTAGAAGCCACCACAGGATGGTTGGAGACCTACCCTGTGCCTCATGCAACAGCCCGGAACACCATCCTGGGCCTTGAAAAGTAAGTCCTTTGGAGGCATGGTACCCCTGAGAGAATTGAATCTGACAATGGGACTCATTTTAAGAACAGCCTTATCAACACCTAGGCTAGGGAACATGGCATCGAGTGGGTGTACCACATCCCTTACCATGCACCAGCTGCAGGCAAAGTGGAACGGTGCAATGGATTGTTGAAAACCGCTTTGAAGGCACTAGGTGGGGGAACTTTCAAAAATTGGGAACAGCATCTAGCAAAGGCCACCTGGTTAGTTAACACCCGAGGTTCCACCAATAGAGCTGGTCCAGCCCAATCTGAACCCCTGCATACAGTAGATGGAGATAAGGTCCCAGTAATGCATGCCAGAGGTCTGTTAGGAAAGACTGTTTGGGTTAATTCTGCCTCGAGTACAGACAAACCCATCTGTGGGGTTGTTTTTGCTCAGGGACCTGGTTGCACATGGTGGGTAATGCAGAAAGATGGAACAACACATTGTGTACCACAGGGAGATCTGATTGTTGGGTGACAACCACATCTAATGTGGAATGCCTGTATACCACTGCTTGCTGAGTGTCACTGTCACTGTTTGTACATAGCTGTATTTTTATATATATTTATATATATATATATGCATGTATTAATGTGTGTGTGTAGAGTTAGAATATATTAGTTTGGGGATAGAGCCAACATTATGGGATAAGGGGTAGAATGTCTTGGGGTGACTTTATGATGTGTATTTCCTATCGCTGCTCTATGCCCAAAAATTAATTTTGTGCCTTTCTGTGCCTTTAAACTGAGCCTGAGAGGGGGGAGAGAAAAAAAAAAAAACAAGTGAACTTTTCAAGACAGTTGTTCAAGGACACAGATACACACTCCTCTGCATTCTTCTACTGTGGTAGCAAGAGTGGAGAAAGCATCCTTGTTGGGGAGGATGAAAGTTTGGTAAGAAAGTTTCACAGATATGTAGGCTTGGCAGAAAGATCTCTGAATGTATAAACTGGGGATGAGGTAGAAATGGAAGCAAGTTTTGGTACAGATTAAAAGATGTTTTGCTGAAACACTGAATGCTGAGTAACTGAGAAGGCAAAGGTTGGAGATGAGTTGGAAGGATATTTTTAGGAGTAGGACAAAGGTATGTGACTACAAACAAAGACATGTTTTTCACCAAGTAAATAAGTCTCAAGAAGAGCATAAGTAAATAGAAAACATGTCTTTACCAAAAAGAGAGAGATATGGCAGGCAAACAAGAAATGTTGATGTAGCAAGAAGAAGAGAGGTCAGAATTTCCCATTGTAAGCTTAAATTTTAAATACTTACTCTTGTGATTGGATAATAATGACTATAATATGGTGATGGTAGTAGTTATGATAGGCTATAGGCAAATGTAAAGGTATTGTGTATGGTGCTTATTGGTTGTTATGTGTTAAGATACTCTGCAAAGAAAAGTATATAATGCTTTGTAACTTGAACAGAAAGTGGCTTCAGGTATGCCTACAGCTGGAGCTGGCAGCTGTAGGGCTGGCTCTGGATACCCACTCCCTGAAATGCTGTAACTTCGCCTATGCAATAAACAGCTTTCAAGAGAGCTGCCTGAAGTCCAGACATCCTTCGTGAAACTTTCTCCTATACATCCTTCTCGCTTTTCAGCCAGCTTTCGGCTCCTTTTCTCTGGAGGGAGACGGAGAGTTAGATTTTGTTTCCTGGGACTCTAGTTTCTTCCCTTCTTCTCTTCTGGACTGTTTCAACAACATCAGAACACATCGGGAGAATTTTCCACCGAGGCCCCAGAGGTGGGCCCACACCGACCCAGCTCCAAGGAGAAGGAGAGAGACCACACCTACCGAAGGGCTCTTAAATCTTCCGAGGTTTCTCTCCACAGCGAGAGGTTTTATTATTTAACATTATTATCATTTTCCTGTGTGTCTGTTAAATAAATAGTTTTTTATCTCTTCTCCAAGGAAATTTTTATTTTTCCCCAACCTGGTGAGGGAGGGGATGCTGTAACCTGCCTTCTATCACAGGATATTTTCCTCCAAATTTGTCCAAACCGGCACAGAGCTGCAATGAGAATATCATCCATACAGTGTTATAGTAACACATGAGGCTTTGCCTGTCGTACTGGGCTAAGGGCCTGTGCGACAAACCACTGACAAATTGTAGGGCTGTTTTTTATCCCTTGGGGTAAAACCACCCAGTGGTATCTTTGCAAAGGCTCTTGCATATTTAGGCTGGGCACAGAAAAGGCAAATCTTGGTGCATCCTCTGCGTGCAGAGGAATTGTAAAAAAGCAATCTTTTAAATCAATGATTGTCAAGTGCCAATCTCGAGGAATCATAGTAGGTGATGGGAGTCCTGGCTGCAGGGCTCCCATGTCCTCTATGACTGCATTTATTTTTCTGAGATCATGAAGCAAACACCACTTACCACTCTTTTTCTGAATGACAAATACAGGAGAATTCCAAGGGCTTGTAGAGGGAACAATACGTCCTGCTTGCAATTGTTCTTTGACCAGATTTTGTAAAGTGCACAATTTTTCAGTTTGTAGAGGCCACTGAGAAATCAATATCAGGTCGTTAGTTTTCCAGACCAGCTTTAGGATAGTGTGCTGTTCAGTGGCCCCCACGAAAAATCAGATCCAATCCTGACTCCCATTTGAGAAAGCATGTCATGGCCCCATAACACCATGGGAATTTGTAAAACAAAAGGCTTGATGGTAGCAGTATGTCCCTCAGGACCCACAATTTGAATGAAATCTTTGCTTTTAAAGCTGGTACTGCTCCCCCCAATACCAGTGAGTGCTTGGGGAACCACAGTAAGTGGCCACATAGGGGGCCACTTAGCTTGTGAAATGACTGTAACATCAGCTCCCGTATCAATAATGTCTGTGAGCGTGACATGCTGCCCTTGCCAGGAGAGTTTACATTTAAAAGTGTGACGCTGTACAGTCAACTGCCGAGCCCAAAAGATTTGAGCTGCTCCTGTGGATCCAAAACCCTCCTCCCTCCTCTGTTTTTGCACTGTTAGTAGGCAATGATGCTGTAAAAAATATTAATGGAGCAATTTTGGACCCTTGGGGTACAGTACATGGGGGAAAGGGAGTCCAGACCATGATTTTAATTTCTCCTAAAAAGTCTGCATCAATTACACCTGGAAGTACAAACAGTCCCGTTAAAGTAGTTGAAGAACTGCCCAAAAGCAGTGCACTCCATCCTTGTCCTAAAGGGCCGTTGACCCCTGTGGAGATCAGATGGACGGAGGAGTCTAAAATAGTTACTGTACAAGCGGCGATGAGGTTCAAGCTGGCACTGACGGAGGTGGCTGGTTGCAAGGCTGAAACACTCCTGCTGCTGAGGGGGTCGGCTGAGTGATCTGTGTCTGCGCACGGGGCCAGCCCGTGCTCTGTTTTGCGTTTCCCGGAATTGGTTTGCTGTCAAAAGGTCCGGGATCAAAGGGATCGTCGTCAAATTCTGAGTCCCCATCAGAAGCGGCAAATTTCATTGAGAGAGTCTGTGCCGGAGCGCCAGCAGCTTGTGTTCGCGTGGGCGGCGAAGGAACAAAAGACGTCAGGGATTCTCCTGAGGTACTTTGGCAGGGAGTTGCAGCCGTCGGGGGGACTGGGGCCGGGAAGCGCTGCACAGCGGGTGGCGCAGGAAAGCCAGCAGAGGCAGCAGCGGGGGGGTGCAGCGCGGCGGGTGGCATGGGAGAGCTGCGGCTAGAGCCAGCAGCAGCAGTAGCCGACTTTTCCCTGGCAGTCTCTTGAGCTTTAAGAGTCTCTAAAATTGCTCTCCAAACAGGTAACAATTCGGCTACTAATTTGTTACCTTTAGTTGCTTTGTCCCAAAGTCTCACCCCCACTTCATCCCACAGTTCCGCTGAAAGAGCTGTGCTGGGACTTAACTCTTTAACGTGTGATTCCGCCTAGCGCAAAATTAGCTTGAGAGAGGAAGAAGCAACCGACTTCCCTTGCTTCTTCAAAAGTTTAGACATAAGTTCATAAACATGCTTCTCTTCTGAGGACATATTACCGCCCATGTTCCCCACAGCTCACCTTCAAAACCTGAAGGGATTGATCGGCCAAATTCCCACTTCCTTTCAGTGGCACTTCCAGTTCTGCCGGATGCCAGATAGGCAATTTGTCGTACTCCTCGCATGGGTACACCATTTGCAGAGATTGAAGAGGCACGGACTCTGCTGGGTGTTGTAAGCAAAGGCAGTTTATTGTACAAGTTACCAGCGTTTTATAATTTTTTACTCCTGGGCAGATCCATAGGCTCAAACCCCCCTGCCCCATTCCCATAGCAATACTATCAAGTCCTTGCAGATTCCCTCTTTCGACAGCAGTGTCCTGGCTAATCATCCTTTTGCGCCAGAGGCTCAGGTCATGGCATCCTTTTCGTTCCGTGTTTTGCCTCTTGTTCTTGCCTTGGGCTTTGTTTCGTCTCTGCTTCTTGTTCTTGCCTTGAGTTTTTATCTGTCCCATGGCTTTCGCAGCACCAAGGCTAGAAGGTCTGCACAACTATCAGCTTTCATCACTCTCTAGCTCCTATCAATGGGCCAGTGTTATTTCTTCACTGCCTTTTGTTATTAATATCTTAAAAAAACCTCTTTTTATTGTCCCCCACAGTACTGGCAGCTTCAACTCCAGTTGAGCTTTGGCTGCATTAATTTTCTCCTTCCAGAGACAAGCAGTATCTCTGTATTCTTCTCATGTCACCTGACCTTGCTTCCACTGGGCATACTGTCATAGGTTAGCAAGCATAGTCCCGGAAGGGATATCCTTGCTAAGGGGTGCTTACAGCTTCCTCTGGGACCTGATAGAACCTATCAGCTGGCCAGTTTGAATATGGACAATTCTTTAAGCCACTTAAAGTTGTGACCGCCTCTGTGATCCACACTTAAGAATAGACAAACACCCCCCCAAGCTCTCTCTCGTTTCCGGCGCTGGGACAGGTGGCTGCAGGCCCCGTGTGGGGGCCAGCGGGCCCGGCCCAGGCCCTGCTTGGGCCAGGCCGGGCCGGGCCACGGCCAGCCTGGAGCCATGGGCCTGTTCCAGCCATGGAACCCCCCCCCACTGCCTTGCCGTGGGCAGCCGGAGCGGCTCAGAACCCCCCTCCTCCACTGCGGCCGAGATTCAGCAAAGCGGCACCTCTGTCCAGCAGAGGCCAGGTGACCAACTGCGATAAGCCACATTCCAGCTGCAAGGCCGAGGTGAGATTAACCCTTTTATTGCTGTGAAGAGCTGAAAACCTGAGGGAAGAGAGAGAGGAGATGCTTAAAGCTGAAAGTCTGTTGTGAAGCTATGATATATCAGAGTATCCTGTTGTAATTTCATGAAGATATGGGGGGTGGAGTGTTCAACTCATAAGCAGAAGCACCTGTGCTGAGATAGGCAGATGCTGATGCAGCTGTAATTTCATGAGAAGTTTGGACAGAGAGAGATGAACCAGATGAACCAGATGAGCACTTTTGCTCCAAAGAGGAAAGGAGAAAAACCTCAATTCCTAGAGATGCTTCCAGAGATAGTCTTAAAGATGAAGATGACCCTTTGCTCCCAGGGAAGGAGAAGGGCCTCTGTTTTTTTGTTTCTGAACAGCTCAACCTTAAAATTGTACCCCAGAAAACTTTCAAGAGTGGACCCTCGAAAGCAGTTGCGGGAAAAGCTGCAAGTCGGGGGAAGGGACTCACATCGTAAACAGAGAGACTCCTCTTCCTGAATGGACTGAACAATATTTGGAAGTGGGTGGCTGTCTCGGTGTGATACTGTTTTCATAGCATGAGCAAAAAGAGACTTCTCTTTCTAAATGGACTGAACCAGGTTATTATGGAAGTAGTAAACAGACTGAACATCTTAAGGGTTGTCTTTACATTGTCAGTGGGAGAAGGGAGGAAGATGGGGGGAGGAGGAGAGTTCTAAAGGTGGTATAATTTTTTTTTCTTTTCTTCTTTTAGGTCTGTTAATAAACTTCTTTATATTCATTCAAGTTGGTGCCTGCTTTGCATTTCTCCTAATTCTTATCTCACAGAAGATAAACAGTAATGAGTATTTTAGACCAAACCACTACACTAAATTGGTGTTTCTGCCCGGTTACAAACCCAACCCGCGACACATACACCTTTCTTTTTTGCCTTAGCTCCAAAAGAAGATCCCTGTTCTTTCAAGCCGGCCTTCTGCTTTGCCTGCTTGACTTGTGACATTTAGGAATTGCCTGCTACTGTGCCCTTAGGAGGTGGTACTTAAAAAGTGAGCAGCACTGATGGACCCCAGCACCTGCAAAAACATTTTCCCAGGTAACCTTGCTCACTAGTTCCCTGAGCAGCCTGAAGTCAGCTCTCCTCATGTCCAGGGTTGCAGTTTTGCTGGCACTTTTCCTTCTATCAACACAGATTTTAAACTTGATTGCTTCATGGTCACTATGGCCATAACAGTCAACAATCTCCACTTCACTTACAAGACTCTCTCTGTTGACAAGCAGCAGATCAAGAAGGGCACCCTTCTGAGTCGGTGTTCCAGTTTGGCCAAATTTAGAAATATATCCTCTGAGAGAAGGCACAACTACCCCTTCCCCCCCCAGGTTCGGGAAAAAATAAATTTTCCTCGAAGGAAAGTGAAGAAGATAAAACTATTTATTTACCAAACACACGGGAAAAGGAAAATAAGGCTAAATAATAAAATGTTTCACTGTGGAGGAAAAAAACCTGGGAAAGTGTTAGAGTCCTCCCTTTGGTCTCCTCGGCGCTGGGGCTTGGGCCAGGGCCAGGCCCTCTGTGCCCGGTGGAAAGTCCTCCCGATGTGCTCTGAGGTTGAAAAAAACCAGTCCAGTATAAAAGGGAGAAAATCCGGAATTCCAGAGAAGGAAAAACAAAGTCCAACTCTCAGTCTCTCTCTCCGGAGAACAAGAAGCTGAAACAACTGGCCAAAAGCTGACTGGAAAGCAGCAAGCCGGGTGCTTCCTCGCTCTCCTCCCGCAGCTGAAAAAAAAACCTGCTATCTCTGTGTGACCTTGAACAAGCTGCAAACTGCCCTGAAAAAGTTTTGCTCAGTTTTTTCCTTTCCCCTCTCAGGCTCAGTTTAGAGGCACAGAAAGGCACAAAAATTAATTTTGGGCATAGGCAGCGATATGGGATACACATCATAACATCACCCCAAGACATTCCACCCCTTATCCCATATTGTTGGCTCAATGCCCAAACTAAGATATTCTAATTCTACACACACATTAATACATATATATATATAAACAGCTATATACGAACAGTGACAGTGACAATCAGCAAGCAGGGATATACAAGCATTTACCACTACAGGTGGTTTTCACACAACAATCAGATCTCCCTGTGGTACACAACGTGTTGTTCCGTCTTTCTGCATCACTCACCATGTGCAACCAGGTCCCTGAGCAAAGACAACTCCACGGGTGGGTTTGTCTGCACTCGAGGCAGAATTTATCCACACAGGCTTTCCTAAGAGACCTCTGACATGCACTACTGGGACCTTATCTCCATCTGTTGTATGCAGGGATTCAGATTGGGCTGGACCAGCTCTATTGGTGGAACCTCGGGTGTTAACTAACCAGGTGGCCTTTGCTAGATGCTGTTCCCAATTTTTGAAAGTTCCCCCACCTAGTGCCTTCAAAGTGGTTTTCAACAATCCATTGCACCGTTCCACTTTGCCTGCAGCTGGTGCATGGTAAGGGATATGGTACACCCACTCAATGCCATGTTCCGGAGCCCAGGCGTTAATAAGGCTGTTCTTAAAATGAGTCCCATTGTCAGATTCAATTCTCTCAGGGGTACCGTGCCTCCAAAGGACTTGCTTTTCGAGGCCCAGGATGGTGTTCCGGGCAGTAGCGTGAGGCACAGGGTAGGTCTCCAGCCATCCTGTGGTGGCTTCTACCATTGTGAGCACATAGCGCTTGCCTTGGCGGGTTTGAGGCAGTGTGATGTAATCAATTTGCCAGGCCTCCCCATACTTGTATTTGGACCATCGCCCACCATGCCACAGGGGCTTCACCCGCTTGGCCTGCTTGATCGCAGCGCATGTCTCACAGTCATGGATGACCTGGGAGATCCTGTCCATGGTCAGATCCACCCCTCGATCTCGTGCCCACTTATAGGTGGCATCTCTGCCCTGATGGCCTGAGTCATCATGGGCCCATTGAGCTAGGAACAACTCTCCCTTGTGTTTCCAGTCCAAGTCTACCTGTGACACTTCTATCTTTGCAGCCTGATCTACCTGCTCGTTGTTTTGGTGTTCTTCATTAGCCCTACTCTTGGGGACATGGGCATCTACATGGAGGACTTGCACAACCAGCTTTCTTACTCGGGCAGCAATGTTTTTCCACTCTTCAGCAGCCCAGATTGGTTTTCCCCTACGCTGCCAATTAGCTTTTTCCCACTTCTCTAACCATCCCCACGGAGCATTGGCTACCATCCATGAATCAGTGAAGAGGTAGAGCTTTGGCCACTTCTCTCTTTCAGCAATGTCCAGGGCTAGTTGAACAGCTTTGAGTTCAGCGAGTTGGCTTGATCCACCTTCTCCTTCAGTAGCTTCGGCGACCCGTCGTGTGGGACTCCATACGGCTGCTTTCCACTTTCGTTTCATCCCTACGATGCAACAAGAACCGTCGGTGAAAAGAGCGTAGTGTGTGTCTTCTGATGGCAGTTGGTTGTACGGTGGAGCTTCTTCAGCACGTGTCACTTGTTCTTCTTCATCAGCGAGACCAAAGTTTTCACCTTCAGGCCAGTTTGTGATTATTTCCAAAATCCCAGGGCGATTCAGTTTTCCGATACGGGCGCGCTGTGTGATGAGAGCAATCCATTTGCTGCATGTGGCATTGGTGGCGTGGTGGGTAGAGGGAACCTCTGCTTTGAACATCCACCCCAGCACTGGTAGTCGGGGTGCCAGGAGGAGTTGTGCCTCAGTTCCAATTACCTCTGAGGCGGCTTGGATTCCTTCATAGGCTGCCAAGATTTCCTTCTCTGTTGGAGTGTAGTTGGCTTCAGACCCTCGGTAGTTTTGGCTCCAAAATCCCAGTGGTCGACCTCGAGTCTCACCAGACACCTTCTGCCAAAGGCTCCAGGACAGGCCATGGCTCCCAGCTGCAGAGTAGAGCACGTTCTTCACTTCGGGTCCTGTCCTGACTGGGCCAAGGGCTACCGCATGAGCGATTTCCTGCTTGATTTGGGCAAAAGCTTGTTGCTGTTCAGGGCCCCAATGGAAATCGTTCTTCTTGCGGGTAACCAGGTAAAGAGGACTCACAATCTGGCTGTACTCAGGAATGTGCATCCTCCAAAAGCCTATGGCACCTAGGAAAGCTTGTGTTTCCTTCTTGTTGGTTGGTGGAGACATTGCAGTGATCTTATTGATGACCTCAGCGGGAATCTGACGCCGTCCATCTTGCTATTTCACTCCCAGGAACTGGATCTCTCGGGCAGGTCCCTTGACTTTGCTCTTCTTGATGGCGAAACCAGCTTCCAGGAGAATCCGGATAACTTTCTCTCTCAAACACTTCTGCTGCAGTGTTCCCCCACACAATGATGTCATCAATGTACTGCAAATGTTCTGGAGCCTCACCCTTTTCTAGTGCAATCTGGATTAGTCCATGGCAGATGGTGGGACTGTGCTTCCACCCCTGGGGCAGTCGGTTCCAGGTGTACTGCGCACCCCTCCAGGTGAAAGCAAACTGAGGCCTGCACTCTGCTGCCAAAGGAATGGAGAAAAATTCATTGGCAATGTCAATAGTGGCATACCACTTCGCTGCTTTGGACTCTAGCTCATACTGGAGCTCCAACATGTCCGGCACAGCAGCGCTCAGTGGTGGAGTCACTTCATTCAAGGCACGATAGTCCACAGTCAATCTCCATTCTCCTTCAGATTTGCGCACAGGCCAAATGGGACTATTGAAGGGTGAGTGGGTCTTGCTGACCACCCCTTGGCTCTCCAGCTCACGGATCATCTTGTGGATGGGAATCACAGCATCTCGAGTTGTCCGGTACTGTCGGCGATGCACTGTCGAGGTAGCAATTGGTACTTTTTGTTCTTCCACCTTCAGAAGGCCGACTGCAGATGGGTTCTCTGATAGCCCAGGCAAAGTGTTCAATTGCTTACTGCCCTCTGTCTCCACAGCAGCTATTCCAAAAGCCCACTTGAGTCCCTTTGGGTCTCTAAAATACCCGTTCCGGAGGAAGTCTATGCCCAAAATGCACGGGGCCTCCGGGCAGGTCACAATGAGATGCTTCTTCCACTCAATTCCAGTCAGGCTCACCTCAGCTTCCACCAAGGTCAAATTTTGTGATCCACCTGTTACACCAGAAATAGAAACAGATTCTACCCCCACATGCTGCGATGGAATTATTGTACACTGCGCACCAGTGTCAACCAAGGCATCATATTTTTGTGGTTCTGATGTACCAGGCCAACGAATCCACACAGTCCAAAAAACGCCGTTTTCCCTGACCTCTACCTGGCTAGAGGCAGGGCCCCTCTATGCCTGGTTATCCTTCTTTCCCTGGGCCTGTATCTTAGAGGTTCCTTCATGGGAATTGGACATGTCATCCTCTTTTCCATCATTTCCGGCAGTTTGGCTACAGGCAACTGGAGCTACTTCCTTTTTGGTAGATCCTCCTTTCTGAGACTTGCGCTCCTTCAATTCACTCACTCGTGCTGCCAGAGCAGAAGTGGGTTGTCCAACCCACTTCCTCATGTTTTCCCCACTGTCACACAGGAAATCCCACAGCTCACTTCGTGGGATGTGCCTTCTCTCTGGGGAACGTCCGCGGAGAAGGCACTCTTTAATCTCCTGGAGACTCTTCTCCATCTTCTCTTCCATTTTCTGCATATGTGTTTCCACAGCTGCATATCTTGCATGTGTTGGGCCATGCACAGAGTCTGCATATGCTCGGAGCTTCACTGCCATATCCTTCACGGTCTCATTCGCACCGTAGTCCGGTTTCATTATTGCTAAAGCAGAAGCGTATTCTGGTGGCCCAAGGTGTATGAGTTTTCGCCACATGTATGGAATAACTCTGGCCCGGTCTGGACTCCTCAATCCTGGGTCATTTGCGAAGACAACCTCTACCACCCCTAGTTCTCTCAGGCGTTGGATCCCTTGCTCTATGGTCTTCCATGGGGTTTGCTGCATGTAGAGATCATCTCCACACATATATCTTTCAGCCACGCCTGTTAAAACTCGTCTCCAGACACTGGTAGAATCAGCCCCCCTTTTCATCGCTTGGTCGATCACTGGATCATGTGACAGGGATCCCAAATGCCTCGCTTCAGCACCGTCCAGCATCACATCATCACCTGCCGCATCCCAAATACGGACCGTCCAACTTATTATGGATTCATCGGACCGTCGGGTGTAATCCTTTCTTAGGCTGTGAAGGTCCTTTATGGACATGGACTCAGTAATGGTTTCTGTGCCTGAGTCAGTTGGTGGTTTTGAGGTTCCTTCCCCTGCAACTTTTGAGGTCCCTTCCCCTGCATTATCCTCATCTTTCACTGGGCGATTAGTTTTGGTGGTGTGCTTCTTCCTCGTGACAGGAGCCACTGTCAGTGGCTTAGACTCTCCATCTGGTTTGGGCTTGCTGTCTGGTTTATCTGCAGCCTGAGTGACTGGGGTATCTGCAGGCTTTGCTGATTTATCTTCCTGTCTCTCTACCATTACATGCTGCAGTGTGCGATAGGCATATGCCAAAGCCCAACATATTGCAAGGAGCTTGTTCTCATTAGAATTGTCATTGTATTTCTCTTTCAGATATTTTGCCACCTCAGCTGGTTTCTGAACTTGTTCAGGGGGAAACTTGCAAACCATTGGGTCAGAGAATTTCTTCAAGATTTGGCCCATATCCTCCCATTCCCCACACCACTCAGGATGTTCCACCTCTGGGTCAGGTGTCTCAGCAGTCACCCTGGAAATCTGAGCTCTTATTCTAGACAAGCTGCCAACCACATAGAGGAAGATTACCAGATTAAATACCAGGAGGGTGGTCTCTTTAATATCCAGGGGAAACTGAACATTCTCAAAAGATAACCTATCAAATTTAAAGGGAAGGGAAACCTCGTCTCCTCCTCCTCTAACAATCTGGGTGCAATTACTAATAAATTCCCAAAACAGGCTACTGGAGCTAGGACTGGGGTTAGGACGGAGAAACCACTTATCATACACACTCCGAACAGCTGCCCGTACCTCTGTCAACTTCTTATAAATCATTATCACCGAGCACAGGAACAGGGAAATCCTGATTTGTCTCCCTGCTCTGTAAAATTTACATATCAGGGACAAGATTTGAGCAAGTTGTGGATAGGCAAACAACCCTAGGGACCAAAAAAAAACCAGTACCTCAATGAAGCCTAAAGACCAAAAAGACATGAGTACATCAAGCCAGAGAGACATTATGAACTCAACCACCATGGTGATTACTTTACCCCAACACAGAATAAGTAAATTCAAACCAAAATGTAATTAGCACCGTTTTTTCACTTTCCTTCGAGCCACGCAGTTGGGCGCCACTAAATTTGTTCCAGTTCGGCCAAATTTAGAAATATATCCTCTGAGAGAAGGCACAACTACCCCTTCCCCCCCGAGGTTCGGGAAAAAATAAATTTTCCTCGAAGGAAAGCGAAGAAGATGAAACTATTTATTTACCAAACACACGGGAAAAGGAAAATAAGGCTAAATAATAAAATGTTTCACTGTGGAGGAAAAAAACCTGGGAAAGTGTTAAGAGTCCTCCCTTTGGTCTCCTCGGCGCTGGGGCTTGGGCCAGGGCCAGGCCCTCTGTGCCCGGTGGAAAGTCCTCCCGATGTGCTCTGAGGTTGAAAAAAAACAGTCCAGTATAAAAGGGAGAAAATCCGGAATTCCAGAGAAGGAAAAACAAAGTCCAACTCTCAGTTTCTCTCTCCGGAGAACAAGAAGCTGAAACAACTGGCCAAAAGCTGACTGGAAAGCAGCAAGCCGGGTTCTTCCTTGCTCTCCTCCCGCAGCTGAAAAAAAAACCTGCTATCTCTGTGTGACCTTGAACAAGCTGCAAACTGCCCTGAAAAAGTTTTGCTCAGTTTTTTCCTTCCCCCTCTCAGGCTCAGTTTAGAGGCACAGAAAGGCACAAAAATTAATTTTGGGCATAGGCAGCGATATGGGATACACATCATAACGTCACCCCAAGACAGTCGGCTCCCTTAGGACCTGTACCATGAAGTTGTCATCCAGGTGTTTTAGGAATCTTCTGGACCTGTTTGTGCCAGCTGTGTGGTGTTCCCAGTTAACATCCAGCAAGATGAAGTCCCCCAAAAGGACAATGGCAGCTGATTTGCAGGTGTCCCTTAGTTCCTTGAAGAATAATTAATTGGTGTCATCGTCCTGGCTAGAAGGTCTGTAGTAGACTCCTACGGTGACATCTGCATTATTTTTTTGCCCCTTGATTCTTACCCAGAGGCTCTCAACTGTGCCATTGCCAACCGTGAGCTCCATACATTCTAGCCCCTCCATTTCATACACCACCACCCTTCCACCTCGCCTGCCCTGCCTATCCTTCCTGAAGAGCCTGTAACCATACATCATGGCACTCAAGTCACAGGACTCATCCCACCAGGTTTCACTTATACCAATGATGTCATGTCTCTGGGACTCAGCCAAAGCTTTGAGTTCCTCTTGCTTGTTCTTCATACTTCATGTGTTGGTATAGAAACATTTCAGGTGTGGTTTATTGTAGCTGACACCTCATGGAGCAGATTGAGAGATCTCACTAGAGCTCATTTCCCCAAGTTTTAGCACACTATCCCATCGCTCATCACTGGTGAGCTTGGTTTTGTCCCTTTCCCCCTTCCAAGCTAGTTTAAAGCTGTGAACGAGCCCCACTAGCTCCTGTGCTAGAATGCTTTTTCCCCTCTGAGAAAGGTGCATCCCATAAGGTGTCACTAGACCAGGTGTTGAAGAGACCATCCCATGGTCAAAAATCCCCAAATTATTCTGATGACACCAGCCTTAGAGACGTGTAGATCTGATGGGTCTGCCTGTTCCTTTCAATATTATCCCTTGCTACTGGAAGGATCAAGGAAAACACTACCTGTGCTCCTGATCCTTCAACCAATCATCCCAAGGCCCTGAAATCCCTTTTGAGTGCTCTTGGACTTCTCTTTGTTATCTTATCACTGCCAACTTGAAGAAGCAATAGTGGATAATAATCAGAGGGCTATACTAGACTGGACAGTTTCCTAATAATGTCCCTTACCTGGGCCCCAGGGAGGCAGGAGACTTGTCTTGGTTTTAAAAGACAGGTGTCGGCTAAGGAAGGCAGAAGCCTCCCTTGAAGTGGCAGATGTAACCCCTTTCCCTCCAAGTTATTATGATTTTGAAATCAAGGGCCTTTAGGCAAAGATGTGGGAAATAGGAATAACAGTTCTTTACTATTATATATATAACCAGTCAAACAAACAACAATAACTATGGCAGTAACAGCAAACAATCACAAACCCAGTCCCAGCCTTCTCGGCTGTCAGGCTCTTTTCCCCTCGGGTGCAGTTCTGCTCACAGCCAGCAGGGGCGCTGGCGGCTCCCAGTGAGCAGGGCAGGTGCGATGGTTTTCCCACGGCTGCAGGGGGCGCTCCGGAGCGAGCTCGGGGAGCACGCGGAACCAGTGGCCTGGGATCCGGGGGAAGGATGGAACAAGGGCTTCACAAACTCCGGACAGCTGGCCCCGGTGTCCGGCTGGAGCTTTGGGAACAGCAGGCTGGAACGGCAGGCTGGAACAGCAGGCTGGAGCAGCAGGCTGGAGCGGCAGGGATGAGCACAAATCCCGGAGGACAGACGAGATGTATCCAAACGGAGAACCCCCCAGAGGTCTAGGCAGGCAGGGTGAGCACGGCTACAACACAGCGAAGGCTCGAAGCAACAGCGGGGCAGGGTGGCCACAGCCCGGCCTCCAGCGGGGCAGGGAGGGCCGCTTTGGGATCCCGGTGTTGTTTCCAGCAGAAAGCAAAGTAGCCGAAGCAAGCAGACTCCTCTCTCTCTCAGACAAAGAGAGCGAACTGACCCCACACCCAGGTGAAACAAAAGAGTAGCCAGGCACACCCTACCCTCAGTGGGTAGCTCTTTGTTTTCTTAAGTATCCAACGATCAGCAATTTGTTCCCTTAGCAACATGTATAGGAGGGGAAAAATTCCTTTAACAGAAAAAAAACTAGGACTAAACTAAATCCCCAACAAGACTCTTAGAATTTTTTTATTTCTTTAAATTGACAGTGCTCTGCTCTACCATGCTACATTTGCCACAAATATTATAGTTTTAATAAATTGAGAGCCCCAAGGCCGAATAAAATGAAATTATTCAAATAGCTCAATGTGTTGGTTTAACACAGCCTGGTTTTTGGTGGGGGCAGGGGAAGCCACAGAGATGGCTTTGTGAGAAGCTCCTGGAAGTTTCTATTATGTCCAGCAGAGCCAATCTCTGAAGGCTCTGATGATGGACATGTTGCTGGCCCAATTAGAGAAGTTGGTACTGCCTCTGTGATGATATATTTAAGAAGGAAAAAACCTGCACACATTCTCTTCTTCTTCCAAGGAGTGGGGAGGCTCCAGGGCCAGGGGTGACCACGCAGCCATGTGCTGCCGTGGCCTCCGGAGACCATCTTGGCGTGGCTGTGGCCATGTGCAGCCACAGCCATGTCGGGTGCGGCCACGGGGATGTGGCGCCACAGCCACCACCATGCCCGGCGCAGCCTGAAGTGAATTGTGACTGCCTAGCTGTTCCTAGCCAGCCGTGCTGTGAGCAGAGGGCAGGAGCGGCAGTGGCGGCTCCTCTTTCTTTGCGCCTTGCATAGGGAGAGGCGTGCCAGACGGCCACTGCAGCCGGCACTGCCCAAGTGGTGCCGGTGGGGCCACGTGGCCAATAATGGAAACATGGAAAGCGACTCCTTGGCCCAGAGCACAGACGAGATCAACTTTTTCAGCTCTGCGAAACTCTATAAGAACTTTTAAATTAATAGAACTTGAGAATAATAATACCTATGGACAACAATTTTCTTCCAAGTCAGAAAAATTGAAAAAGTGAGGACACATGAGGAGAACCAACATGGCAACACTGAGGTCAGTACAGAAAGAGGGAGAGGAGGTGCTCCAAGTGTCGGAGTTGAGATCTCTCTGCAAGCTGTGGTGAGGACTATAACACAACAAATTGTTTCCCTATAATCTCTGAAGTGCATGGGGGGATGCAGAGATCCACTCGCAGCCCGTGAGAAAAGGTGCTCACACTGGAGCGAGTGAATGCTGAAAAGCTGTAATCTAGTAGGAAACTTGAACAGAGAGAGAAGACCCTTGCTTCCAGAGATAAAGAGAGCTCTAACTTCCAAACTAGAGCAGATTATACTTAAAAACTATACCCCATGAACTAAATGACCCACGCTATGCAGTTTTGGGAAGACTGCACCGCTTATGGGAGGGACTCACGTTACAGCAGGTATTTCTGCTATTTCTGAAAATTAAGACCATGCTAGGAAAGTTTGCAGAGAACTGTCTCCTGTGGGAAGGACCCCACAGCACAACAGAAGAAGGAAACTCCTTTCCCTAAGCGAACGGAAGAAAGATTTTCCGAGTGAGAAACTGACTAACAGAACCCATGTTTTATCTCCCTGTGGTGTTGGTGGGAAAGAGGGAGGGGCTGGGAAGAAGAAAGTGTTCTAAAGGTTTATTTTAGCTCTCATTACCCTCTTTTAATTCTGTTAATAATAAATTTTTTAATACTGTTTAAATTTGAACCTATTTTACCTTAGAGTGTTTTTTCCCCTAATCCTTATCTCAACTCATGAACTCTTTGTTTTGTTTTCCCCTCCTCTGCTCAGCTATAGCAGAGGAAAATCAGTGAATGATTTTTTCGTGGGTTCCTGGCTTTTAACCAGTGTCAAACCGCGACACAAACCCATCTTGTCTTCACCCTTGCTACTATAATCTTTTGTATCTGAATAGATTCCCTTTGAAGTCTATTTTCTCTATTCTTTCATTTTTGTAATGTTGAGTGCTTTTTGTCATTTTCTTTTACCTGCTACATATTTCAAAGGAACGATTAAAAATGTCAGAATGCCATAGTTTATAAGTCTCCATGGCAGTTTTTGCTATTAAATTATCTTTTCCGAAGTATTTGTGTGTGGTGTGAGATTTAGATTCACTCTGAACCTCTCTCTTGGGATTTTCTCAAAGTTAGCTAAAATACCAAAAATATTATTTCTCTATCCAAGCAGACTTCTTGTGTTTCAGTTTCCAGTTCACACATGAACTAATGTGTTGGTATACAAGAGAGATATTTTGTTATTTCGGTTATAGATACAATTTAAAATTGTTCTTCTGTGATGATATCAAGGCATGTTCTGTTATGATGGTGACTATATATAAAGTGGATCAGGGTGAATAGTTTTTGCCTCTAAGAGCTGCTTAAAGGCAGAAACATGGTAAAATTTTCCAGGTCAAATACCAGTAGCATACATCTTTTCATGCTCATGCAGGTGTAGTGCCATGAGACAAGAGGCATGCTTGTTTTTGTGCTCAGGATGAAAGTCAAAATTAATCTGCAGGCACTACTTTAAGAGGCTGTTTCTAGACCATTTGAATTCTCTCAAGTAAAAGGAAGGTTATTGTCTAAGCATCAATGTTGATAGGAAAGATGTGTGCTAATGTCTTTACAAACAATTCTATGGGTGAAGGTATGGGTGTTAACGTCTTTGAAATGGGTCTTAATGTCTCTTAACTTCAAGAAGCAGGTTTGATACAGAGCTCAGACAGCTTGACTCCTGAAATAGACAAATGGGTCAGCACTAGCCTGAGTTTCTGAACTTTGGGGGACAATGACAAGTTCAAGGGGGGATATGCGGTAGGTGGTTTGGGAAGACTGTACCTTCCTAGTACCTCAGCCAATGGAGAAATGAAGAGGGCAACCTGCGGCCAGGAGTTTAGGATAAAAGGAGGCTGTGCCCTCCGAAACCTCGAGAGAGTAAACTTCATGGGCATGTGCCCCAGTGGACTCTCTCCCTTTATTCGAATAACACTGCAGGACTCTTCTGTCTCCTTTATGGACATAAACCTCTGGTGTAGTGAATAGTTTTCTAAACAATAGCTCCACATTGGCAGACAGCACCGTTTTTTGTGTCTGCAATACAGGACACTAGCATTGGTAGGGTAGGGTGCTTTTGAACCTGGGAAGTGGTGTCTCTTATGCATCTCTTGCTGGTGTGCTGTGATCGCTTCAGGCTTCTGTCTGGCTAGGCTTTTCAGAAGGCCACAGTACTCTAACACAGTGTTATAAACATATATTGTAATATTGGCTTCTCGCAAGTATTAAGGTAGATATTATATAATATTAGAAATGCTTTTGCTGTGTGGATGTATATTACCGCAGGCCTGAGCCCTAGGGTATATCACCGTGCCCCACAGCCATAGGGAGGAGGAGGAGGAGAAGATCCAGCAGGCAGGAATTGTGCAGCAAGATTGATTTATTTAATTATTTTACAAACTCTTTTATAGACTTTTTTCTTCATAGTCTGTTACAGCGGGGATACTGCAACACGCATATATCAAACCAGGAGTCCCGTGGAAAAGAAATATACACGGACGGATTCTTGCTAGATGTTTCAGAGATGTTTATTTCCCCAGCCGCATGGCCGGGCTCTGCCGAGAGACTCTCACAGTCGGGGCCCGAGCTGCTTTGCCCGCGCAGGGGAACACAAACCAACCAATGGGGAACGAGGCTGAGCAGGGGCAGGGAAACCCCGTGCCTCCCTCAGGGCTACATGGCGCGGGGGAGGGACCCCAACATCTCACCCGTTTTATTTTAATAAAAGGAGAATGAAGACAATTGGATAAACATAACAAGAACAGTTTCAAAACAAAACAAGCCACCCTCCTGAGTCTTTAAATGTCCAAACAGATTCTGTGGAACATCTCAGGGCTGACAGAAGGGAGACAGAACTCTCTGGACATGCCTGTGGGGAAACTGAGGCAGGAGAGGGTTTAATTTCTTTCCTCCCCCTTTTCATCCCCCCATCGGCATCGGAAAGGGATTTTTGGGGAAACAATTGGCAAAGGCAGGGGTTTGTGAGGGAAACCATGGATGAAAAAACGGATTGGGAATAAACTGGGGATAGGGTAAACTTAGGAAAGGGTTCATATTGGGTATAGGGTAAAAGGGGAAATTAGGCTGTGGGTAGGGAAATTGCTGGAATGGATATTGTTTATAATTTTGTGCATAACGGCTGCCTTTGACGGGAATACCTCCAGGCCCAGTAACATTCGCTGCTTGTAAACCCTTCTTTCCTTGCACTATATCAAATTGAACAACTTCCCCATCTCCTACACTTTGCAGGTAATTTTTAGGGTTATTCCTTTTAATGGCAGTTCTATGGATGAATAAATCTTCCCCTGTATCATCTCGTGTTATAAATCCATAGTTGTTTTTCACATTGTACCATTTCACAGTTCCTGTGACTTTCGTTGCTAGAACGTCTCCTATCATGTGCTTGCGTGTCTGTCGTGGCTGCTGGTCCCGCGTGGCCGCCGCCTCGCCGACTCCGACGTCTCGGTCAGGCCCCCGCGCCGCGGCCGCTCTGCGCTCTCTGCACGGCCCCGCTCCAGCGCCTGTCTGGGCTCTGCACGGCTCCGCTCCGCAAACTCCACGCTGCTTTGAGAGCGGCCCCGTTTCGGCTCGGCGCTGCACTGCACAGCTTCTCGTGTCGCTGTGGAAACCGCCGCTTCTCCCTGCATAGGGCTCTCTGAGCCGTATGCACAGAGCGGGCTTCCACGCTGACCTCCGCTTCCTGGCTGCTCGTGGCCCACGGCACCCATGGCGCCTGCGGCATCGCTCCCTCACTCGCGGCCGCGTAGCCGGGGACCCCGAGACAGGGATGGGGTCCGCGGTAAGGCGCGCGCTCCCGAGGGGGCCGGGCGCATCCAGCGCAGGCACCTCCGCTGGCACAGCTGCAGTCATACACTCCTGGGGTGGCCGCCACGCGGTCTCGGCCACGGGAGAAGTATGATCTTCTGCTTTAGGGGTAATGGGATCATACAGATGCTCCTGAAGAGCGTCACTGATTATAAAGGATCCACGGAGAGCTTCTATTGCTAGTCCATCCCTTAGCTTATCACAGATCTCGTTCCAGAAACACTCCTGAGAATATCCAGGAGGTTTGATATCAAAAAGTAAGTCTCGAGAAATATAGGGGAACTCTTTGAAAAGCCAGATAAAAAAGTGTTCAAGATCTCCCGGTTCCAATACTTTTTTGTTTTGTTGTTCAAGGATCCCTTTTACTTCTAGATACATTTTTTTCTGTGGCTCAGAGAGCCCCATTTCCCACGATTCTTCCATAGTCCAGATATGCAATAGCAAAACAAAACCAAGAAGAGGAATCCAAAGTTTCCAGGGTTTACTCACACAAATCAGTCACGGGGATCGTTCTGCCCGCATTCCTCCACCATATGTTACAGCGGGGATACTGCAACACGCATATATCAAACCAGGAGTCCCGTGGAAAAGAAATATACACGGACGGATTCTTGCTAGATGTTTCAGAGATGTTTATTTCCCCAGCCGCATGGCCGGGCTCTGCCGAGAGACTCTCACAGTCGGGGCCCGAGCTGCTTTGCCCGCGCAGGGGAACACAAACCAACCAATGGGGAACGAGGCTGAGCAGGGGCAGGGAAACCCCGTGCCTCCCTCAGGGCTACATGGCGCGGGGGAGGGACCCCAACAATAGTCTAATTGGACAAAGGACCAGCCACCCCTTGGGGGTGATTGGCTAAAATCCTAAAACATCCATTGTCAAAATATTTTTCTACTATACCATAAACAAGACTTCTCAAGGTTGCAGGTGGCTTGGTTGTTTACATTCCCTGCCACCTCTTCTGTGAGAGAGAAAAGTCTCTCACGGACTTAGAAAATAGGAAGAAAATCCTTGCTAGCAGCATTTTTGTATCTACAGATGTAGTTTTCTTTCTTTTTAGCAAGAATATTAGCAAGTGTGAGCAAGTAAGACAACCTCCAAGCAAACAGAGGATGAGGCCCGAAAAGCTGGTAATCAACACTTTGTCCAGAGAACAAAGGGGCCCAAAGGCAGCCGTTATCACCACTCTGCCCGGAGAGACAAAGAGGCCCAAAGCTGCAATAAGCCCTGACTGGAGAATTAAAGAGGCCCACGCAACTATCAGCTCTCACCTACAGAGCCCAAGCCCAAGAATCAAAAGAAATAAAACCGCAAGGCAGAAGAATACACATGCTCTAAAAAGGAGGGACCTAGGAGTGGCCGTGCAGAACAGCTCCTGGAAAAGTTTGAATATGCATAAAGAACAGACAGTAAAAATGGTATAAAAAGGACTATCCTCGAGCATCAGGTGTGCTCTTGGCAGAGCACCAAGGCACCTGGCCATTACCTCTTTGCTTTATTTTATGTGTCTCTTATTGTCTTTATATTAAACTTTTTAAATTCTCACAAGAGACTGGACCTCGTTTTTCACAACAGGTTAGGGAAAAAGGTGATTAATTACCATGTCTATTCATCATTCACTAGAAGAGAGTGCATAGGAGCTTCTGTAGCAGTGTTTCAGCTTTAGTGCCACTGAATCAGGGGGATGGGGAGCAGAAGAATTCATTTGTCAGGAACAATGCATCTAGCTTGGTCAGCATACCAGAGCAGGAAGAAAAGATAAGAGACCACTGATAAGACCAGCGGGAGTCTCAGACAGACATCCTGCCTCATCCCAAAACTAGCTCAAACCAGTCCCAAAGCTTAAACCCAGGCCATAGGTATAAAAGAGCATGCGCAAGAAAGAAAGGTGAAAAGTTCAAGATGAGGAAGACTCCCCTGACTTCATCAAAAGACCCTCAGAAGACCCCTACCACAACCACCAAACAACACTGCACAAGCGCAACGCGGATGTAAATGACTTTTGAGTTCATTATAATACGAAGTGAGGCTGGGCGGGGCTAGGTGATGAATATGTATAAGTTTGTTAGGAAACTTAATGAATATGGAACTTGTAACCCGATAAATACTGAGCTGAATGCAGCTGTCGGCACCCATGACTTTGGAGGAGCGATCCCCCGTGCGTCCCAGAGCTGGAATAAAGTATACCTACTTTACTACTTATTCTAGTAGTGGAGTTCTTTCTGCTTTTCATTTGGCAAGCAGCCAGGAGAAACTCTGCCCAGCTGCAGGATCGGCTGAGGAGCAGACATCCTAGGCGCGCCCCAGGGCGCTCCTGGAGGATCTCCGCCCCTTGGCTTGCTCACTGCGGCGGACAGACAACGACCTGCTGAAGGTGCGGATAAAAGGTATGTTTTGTATTTAGGGTGCCTGTAAGTCGTATGCGTGGCCAGGGCTGCTGGTAAGCCCCGAGGAGACGTCCCATGCACAGCGTAGTCCCTTTGAGAGCAAAGGTGGGGCTTGCAAGCAACCGGCTACCAGAGACGGCAAGGGGGAATAGCCAACCGATAGGGCGGCCGCTAGCGATCCTGAGGGCGGATCGGGTGATTCCGGGGGGGTCCCGCTGGAGCTTGTTACTGTGTTGGGAAAATATAAGCAGGACCCTGAAACTATTACAAGCGAGTGTTGCGAACATTTTTGCTACTAGTAGCTGGTTTGAATGTTGTTGTGTTGCTTATATGTCTGTGCAGACATTGGTTGTTGTCGGACTGCTTTTATGGGCTTGGATGTGTATTAGGTCGCCTATTTGTTTGTAAAACGGGAGCGTGCATGTTGCCATGTGTTGTTTGAGAGTGTGATATTGAGACATTTGTTTGGGAGGGTGCTTGCTTGTTGAATTTGGAATCTTGACTGGGAGAACCTCTGCAGGAAGATTAGTGGCTCTTGATTGAGAACAACCAGCAGCAGAGAATTTAGAGTTTGAAAGAGTACATGGAATAGCTTGTTCTTGTGGATGTATCAGAACCTTTTATTCAACGGGAGGGTGGCAGGTTGCACGGGTATTAATGCAGTGTAAAGTTTGTAAGAGAAGGTAGTACTGTTCTTCTGCCAAGCGGCAGAGCCTGTGTTCTCAGTGCTATCAGGGGTACACTGAAGCTGATTTTGAGCCTGAGATTTTAAAGATTGTGTGTGGGAAGTCGCATTTGGTACCTGAGATTTGGGAGGTTCGGGAAGAAAATTGGGAAAGAACTGTGAGAGAGTGTGAAGAAAGATTTGGGTGGAAACAAGATAACACTAGGGGACAGAGATAGAAGCAACAGCAGCTAAGCGGGGCGGGAAGTCAGTACCCCCCCAGGAGCTATATGGTAAAAGCATAGCCCAGAGTCTCTCCGTTCATGTGTCCTATCTGCTTGAGTGATAGAAAGGACTCCCTGCTTTGTGTGTGGGTGTAAGCTCAGTGCAGATTTTGTGGAAGTCGGAAAGGTTATAATTCTATTTATTTGGCAAACAAGAGATCTGTGCTCAGATTGGGAGGAGATAGTAAAGACTTCGGGGGAAAAAAAAAAAAAAAAAAAGAGAGGCGATTTCAAGCAGCAAAACAGGCTTGACAAAAGGCATAAGATACAGGTGACCCGAAAGGGGTGGCACTGTATTTGAGTAAACTCAAATAGGATGGGAACCAGACAAAGAAAGGAAATCCCCAGAGCAAGCCCACTCGGCTGTATTCTAGCCCATTGGAAGGAGATAGTAGGAGCTGGAGGCACAGAAAATAAAAGAACCCTTATAAAATATTGTACCCAGTGGTGGCCACTGTATAAATTAGAAAATGAAGCTAAATGGCCATCTAATGGAACTTTAGATTATAATACTTTGCTTCAGCTAATGCTGTTTCTGAGGCGGGAAGGTAAATGGGAAGAAGTTTCTTACGCTGATGCATTTTTCTCTCTCCGAAAACACCCTGAATGGCAGAGAGATTGTGGAATCAAACCCCCCAGTGATCCTATGGTGTTAGCTCTAGAAAAAGAGAATAAAAAGGGCAAAAGAAGAATTAAGCGGTGTTGTTCATCGTGCAGTATAGGCCAGAGATGTACAAGGTCAGACAAAGTCTATCAAGCAGCAGCTCAGGGACAAGATGATGATGAATTAACCAATTTGCTTAAGCCTCCCCTTAGGAGACAGGAAGAGGATGCGGACTCGGAAGGAACACCAGCGCCAACCCCCTCTCCCCTGGGCAGTCCTGTCTCATCCCGAACCAGGAAACAGGTACTGATGGCACCCCTGAGAGAGGCAGTGGCACCTGATGGGAATATAATGTTGATTAGAGTACCTTTCTCTACTGCTGACCTAGATGCATGGTATAATATTGCCAAAAATTACCAAAGTGATCCAGCAGGTACCGCTGAGCGCTTGCGACTTATAATCAAACAACATAATCCAGATTCGTCTGATATACAATTACTATTGGGTGGACTAACAGAGACAGAACGACAATTAGTTTTGAAAACAGCTCTAGACTTGGCAGAGGATTATTACAAAATGCAACAGTTAGATGTAAAAGATTACTTCCCACTCCAGGAACCACACTGGAATCTGAATAGAACAGCTGAATTAAAGAAATTAAAAAGTTATCAAGAATAGATAGCAAAAGGGGTGGAAAGGGCTATTCCCAAGACCCTAAACTGGTCAGCTTTGTACGCAGTGAAACAGGGTCCTTCCGTGTCACCATCCGAATTCCTGGATCATCTGAGGGATGCAATGCGCCGTAACACATCGCTGGATCCTGGGACCGAGGTAGGGGTACAACAGCTGGTATCTTTGTTTCTAGGGCAATCCACAGGAGATATCAGACGTAAATTGCAGAAACTTCAGGGGCCAGAAGGGAGGAATCTGGAAACTCTATTAGATGTAGCTTGGAGGGTATTCAGTAATCGAGAAGAAAGTTACAAGCAAGGGATGAGGAGATTAGTAGCAGTAGTAGAAGAAGGGAATAGAGGAAAACTTAGACAAGGACCCCCCAGACGAGAACCTCCCAGACAAGGCCCACCCCGGCTAGGTAGAGACCAATGCGCGATTTGTGGAAGGTCCGGTCATTGGAAAAATGAGTGCCCAGAAAGAAGACAAGAAGACTGCCAGAACAGAGGAAAGCACAGAAGGGGGAGGATGGTTGCACACGTGAAAGAAGATTGAAGAGGACCGGGGGATTTTACCCTAGCAGATCCACTGGTTATAATGAAGCTGGGGGAAAAGGAAAAAGAAATAGAATTTTTGGTGGATACGGGGGCAGCATATTCAGTTTTAAATAAAGCTTTAATGCCTGTGGGGGATGACTATATTATGGTACATGGAGCAACTGGCCAATCTGGAAAAGCTTATTTTTGTAAGCCATTGAAATATAAAATTGGGAAACAATGGAGTATTCACAAGTTTCTATATTTACCCAATTCTCCAAAAGCACTCTTTTGAAGAGATTTATTAGAACAATTATAAGCAACCCTTATTTTTAGGAATGGGGAAGTTATTCTGGAGGTAAATGACCAACAGTATGTGGAAATACTGAGCCTAATATTAACAACCAACGGCCCTGCAGAGGAAATTAGGGGAGAGATAATGACCCAAGTGTTCCCAGGAGTCTGGGCCACAGATGTACCTGGGAGAGCCAAAAATGCAACCCCAATACAGATCAAACTCAAAGAAGGGAGACAACCAGTTAGAATTAAACAGTACCCCCTTAAAAGGGAAGACATGGAAGGAATTGGCCCAATAATTGAAAAATTCTTACAGTTAGGACTGTTAAAAGAGTGCCAGTCTGATTTCAATACTCCTATCTTGCCTGTCCGTAAACCTGATGGGTCTTACCAAGTGGTACAGGATTTACGGGCTGTTAACAAGATAACTGAGGATCTCTATCCTGTGGTGGCAAACCCTTACACTCTGTTCACATGCTTAACACCAGAGCTAACTTGGTTTACCGTTTTAGATCTAAAGGATGCCTTCTTTTGCGTCCCTCTCCATGAAGCCAGCCAGAAAATTTTTGCATTCGAATGGGAAAGCCCTAAGAGTGGGTGCAAAACCCAGCTCACATGGACAATGTTGCCTCAGGGATTTAAGAACAGTCCCACGTTGTTTGGAGAACAGCTCACAAAAGATGTAGAGTCCTGGGAAGCCCCACCAGGAGACGGGAAACTATTGCAGTACGTGGATGATCTCCTAATAGCTACCCGAACAGAGGAAGCTTGCACAGCCTGGACGGTAAGCATCTGAAACTTCCTGGGACTCCAAGGGTACAGGGTATCCAAGAAAAAGGCTCAGGTGGTGAAACAGAAAGTGATCTATCTGGGCTATGAAGTCAGTGCTGGGCAACGAACTTTGGGGCAAGATCACAAAGAAGCGATATGCCAAACCCCAAAACCCCAGACAGTGAAAGAGTTACGGACTTTTCTGGGGATGACAGGGCGGTGCAGACTGTGGATTTACAATTACGGGCTGCTCCTGAAACCACTATACGAGCTCATTACAAAGGAAAGCAGGGATCTCCAGTGGACAAAGGAGGCCACGTGGGCCTTCAGTCAGCTAAAGAATGCCCTCATGTCAGCTCCAGCTCTAGGACTCCCAGACGTGAGTAAGCCATTCTTTCTATTTTCCCATGAGAAGCAAGGGATCGCCCTGGGAATACTAGCACAGGACCTGGGCCCATACCGACGGGCAGTTGCTTATTTCTCTAAGCAGCTAGATGCAGCAGCCAAAGGATGGCCTGGGTGCCTCAGAGATGTTACAGCATCCAGGAAGCACGCAAATTCACCTTGGGTCAGAGAATGACTGTACTGGTATCCCAAATGGTGTCCGCAGTGCTGGAAGAGAAAGGTGGGCACTGGCTCTCCCCACAAAGGTTCCTGAAATATCAAGCCATCATGGTAGAACAAGATGATGTAGAAATAGTGGTAACTAACTGTCTTGGGGTGACCTTATGATGTGTATCCCATATCGCTGCCTATGTCCAGAAATTAATTTCTGTGTCTTTCTATGCCTCTAAACTGAGCCTGAGAGGGGGAAGGAAAAAACTGAGCAAAACTTTTTCAGGGCAGTTTGCAGCTTGTTCAAGGTCACACAGAGATAGCAGGTTTTTTTCCCAGCTGCGGCAGGGGAGTGAGGAAGCACCTGGCTTGCTGCGTTACAGTCAGCTTTTGGCCAGTTGTTTCAGTTTCTGGTTCCCCGGAGAGAGAGACTGAGAGTTGGACTTTGCTTTTCCTTCTCTGGAATTCCAGATTTTCTCCCTTTTCTACTGGACTGCTTTCAACCTCAGAGCACATCGGGAGGACTTTCCACCTGGCACAGAGGGCGTGGCCCTGTCCCAAGCCCCAGCTCCAAGGAGACCAAAGGGAGGACTCTTAACACTTTCCCAGGTTTTTCCTCCACAGAGAAACATTTTATTATTTAGCCTTATTTTCCTTTTCCCGTGTATTTGTTAAATGAATAGTTTTATCTCCTTCACTTTCCTTCGAGGAAAATTTATTTTTTCCCAAACCTGGGGGGGAGGGGTGGTTGTGCCTTCTCTCAGAGGATATATTTCTAAATTTGGCCAAACTGGAACACTAACATTGTCAACCCAGCTTCATTTCTCAGTGGAAATCAAGGGGAACTGGTATGCCATGATTGCCTGGAGACTATCGAGGCTACCTACTCCAGCCGCCCGGATCTAAAGGATACCCCTTTAGACATCACAGAGACCTGGTTTACTGATGGGAGCAGCTACATCATCAGCGGAAAGCGGCATGCTGGGTATGCAGTTACCACCTGCCAGGAAGTGATAGAATCCGGACCCCTGCCAACAAACACCTCTGCACAAAAGGCTGAAATAATCGCCCTAACCCATGCCTTAGAGATGGAAAAAGGAAAGAAAATAAACATCTATACAGACTCAAGGTATGCGTTTGGTGTTGTGCACGCACATGGGGCCATTTGGAAAGAAAGAGGACTGTTAAATTCGCATGGAAAGAACATCAAACACGCACAAGAAATAATGCAGCTGTTGGAAGCAGTCCAGCTACCTGAGAAGGTAGCAATCATGCACATAAGGGCACATCAAAAGGTGAGCTCAGAATTGGAAGAAGGAAATGAACTGGCAGACAGAGAGGCAAAAGAAGAAGCAAAAGGTGAAATAACAACAACTGGAGCCTTGATCGCAGATGGACAACTTTCCCTAGAGGGTAAGCCAACATATAATAAAAAAGACAAGAAATTGATTAAAGATGAAAGGGGAACATTTAACCAAGAGGGATGGGCTATCACTGCAGGAGGAAAAGTAGTTATTCCCTCTCATTTGCTATGGGCCGTAGTTAGAGAGGAACACCAGAAAACACACTGGGGAACAAATGCCTTATATAACTACTTAATTGAGAAAATTATCGCCAGAAACTTATACAAAACTGTTATGCAAGTAACCCGACAGTGCAACCTTTGCCTCCAGACTAATCCCAAAAATACCCCTAAACCAAAATTGGGCCAGATTGGGAGAGGCCATGGGCCGGGACAGCAGTGGCAAATTGATTTCACAGAACTTCCAAGAAAAGGGGGGTATCGATATTTATTAGTGCTAACAGATACTTTTTCAGGATGGCCAGAAGCCTTTCCTACTAGGACCGCTAAGGCTCGAGAAGTAACCAAGGTGTTACTACAAGAAATAATACCGCGCTTCGGAGTTCCAGCCACAATGTCCTCAGATAGTGGACCACATTTTATTTCAAGGGTGGTACAACAAACTAGCCGACATTTAGGCATAGACTGGGAACTCCACATTCCATACCATCCCCAGTCGAGTGGCCAAGTAGAGAAAATGAACCATTTGATTAAACAGCAAATTGTGAGATTAGGGCAAGAAGCTAACCTCCCCTGGCTCCAATCTCTCCCACTTGCATTGTTACGAATTCGGACCAAGCCCAGAATTAAGGAGAAGCTAAGTCCCTTTGAAATACTTTATGGGAGACCATATGGGGTACAGAAAGGAATATCTACCCAAATAGGGGAAGAAACTCTAACCACCTACATGATTGCTTTAGATAAACAGCTTAGAGAAATTGGAAAACATGTGGCTGGAACTCGAAGTTGAGGCTTGGACGGTCCTGTACATGACATTCAGCCTGGAGATTATGTATATGTTAAGTCTCTTACAGAAAAGACTCTGGAACCACAGTGGGAAGGACCATTCCAGGTGCTCCTCACCACTTAGACTGCGATTAAGATCAGAGAACAGAGCGCCTGGATTCACCATACCCGAGTAAAGAAGGCTCCAGAGACCCCTTGGAAAGTGACCCCTGGGGATGATGAACTGAAATTGAAGTTTACCCGAACAAAATGAAAATGTTAGGGTGGCACGCAAGTATAACCCAGAAAATTGTTTTTCTCACAGTTATACTTGTAACCTTCAGCCGGGAAATTATTCATAGGAGAGAAGACATATGGTCCCAAGCCTTTATGTGGTTTACTGGACTCATGGGGAAATATTCTGATTTAAAAAATTTAAACCTGTTGACTGTAGTCATACACAGAAACCAAGTGTATACAAAGCAAGAATAGGAAAAACAAAGAACTTGGCAGCTCCAGGGGACTGTAGGAGAAAAAATCAAGATTGGATGCCGAATTATTAACAGGACTACTCACAGAAAAGCAACCCAAATCAGTGTCTCAACTACTCCTACAAACACCGTGAAATCTGTAGTTATTCAAGTGAAGCAGATTGTTGGTATAATTTTACATTAGTACAGACTGTTGAAGTGGTTTGTCTTTGGGGCCAAGGCAGTAATGGACTCTCATTCAAATTCCAGATAAATGCCATGGCCAGGCCTACTACGACCTACTCTGGCAATCAGATCCAAACCCAGGTCACACCACTTAAATCTGAGCCAAAGGTTTATGAGATTGGCCCTTATGTAGTGAGAAACACAGACCAGCAATTACTGCTCTTTAATCCAGAATGGTCTCTTAAGCATGTAGAACTACTAATGCAAATTAACATTTCTGAAATCCAACCAGCCTGCTCCCCTTTAATTCAAACATCCTTTGAAGGGTGGACAGCCTGGCTGCAGAAGCAAACCCCCCTCAAAGGCAGAGTGCGGAGAGACCTGACTGGAATGCTAGGAACAGGACTGGGAGTTATAAATGGGATTGATTCAGAGATACTGATGAATAAACTAGCCACAGCGACCAGTGACCTGACCAAATTAAAACAGCCCCTACAATCTTCCCTATTAGGATTTGGAAACAGCCAGTGGCGAGTCTCAGAAATACTGCCAGACCTCGTGAAAATCAGCGACCTGGATCATGAACTGATATTAAACACACTTGGCACAGCTCAGGACAATGTCTCATTAGCCCTTAGCTGCATACAAGCTCAATTATGGATGCAGTCCACAGCTTCCTTAATCATAAGAGAAGGTAATGAAGGTGTATTTCCTACTGAAATCCGAGAGGCTGTTTGGAACAATGCTACTAAATTAGAAAGAAAGCTCCAATCCTGGTGGACCTTGGTAAATTTCACCTATGACCCAATGACTAACATAGCTACTGCCTTTGTCCTTACGATACGGAATGCCACAGTTTATGTAATTCATCCTATTGTCACATTGGGATTAAACCATAAAGGGACAGTTTTCTACCCCTCTGAACATAGAGTAGAGGCTCGAATGGTAGGAGAAAAATGGCAAACAGTGAATCTAGAATCTTGCATCACACGGGAACAACAAGGATTTATCTGTGAAAGTAATACACTTGATGCCAGAGACATATGTCTTGATACAGAACAAGGCATATGTCACTTTGAGATCCACCCAGACACTTCACCAAAAACTGTACTTGTATATATTAGTCAAGGCTGTGTGTGCTTAAGAACTACCTGCACTTCGATGATGATAGATGACAATGTTATAAATGTAACTGCCAGGAATCACTCTAATTTTTGTATTTGTAATTTTGCCAGGATTGTTGGGTGTGACTTTTCGTATTTAGCACCAGTTGTATCTCATCAATTAATAAGGTCTAACTATACCATTTACCATAAATTGCTACCCACACCTATTGGGATGGACCTAACATTAGTAAAGCAATTAGTGAAACATCAAGACCTAATGGAGATTTTGAGAGAAATCCAAAGAAACGGGGAAAAGACCTTAGTCACCGTCCATTATGACACACAAGAAATCAGCAGAATTTTGCAAAGAGTAAAACAAGACGCAAGCCATAACTGGTGGGACTCACTTTTCGGGTGGTCACCTACTGCAACTGGTATCCTAAATACGTTATGGCACCCCATCATTGTCTTATTAACCTTGGTTAGTACCTGCCTCGCGCTATCACGTTACTTATTTGGAACTATAGAGTACTAAAAAGGTTATCAGTTCTAACTACTTTGTCAAACGCACACGGAAAAACATTAAGAGATGCCTACTAAAAAATTCATCAGGAAAATAATTTAAGTATTAGTAAAAGAATTAACTAACTCTTTAGAAGAGGGGGGACTAAATCAGGGGGATGGAGAGCAGAAGAATTCATTTTTCAGGAACAATGCATCTAGCTTGGTCAGCATACCAGAGCAGGAAGAAAAGATAAGAGACCACTGATAAGACCAGCGAGAGTCTCAGACAGACATCCTGCCTCATCCCAAAACTAGCTCAAACCAGTCCCAAAGCTTAAACCCAGGCCATAGGTATAAAAGAGCATGCGCAAGAAAGAAAGGTGAAAAGTTCAAGATGAGGAAGACTCCCCCGACTTCATCAAAAGACCCTCGGAAGACCCCTACCACAACCACCAAACAACACTGCGCAAGTGCAACGCAGATGTAAATGACTTTTGAGTTCATTATAATACGAAGTGAGGCTGGGCGGGGCTAGGTGATGAATATGTATAAGTTTGTTAGGAAACTTAATGAATATGGAACTTGTAACCCATAAATACCGAGCTGAATGCAGCTGTAGGCACGCATGATTTTGGAGGAGCGATCCCCCGTGCATCCCAGCGCTGGAATAAAGCATACCTACTTTACTACTTATTTAGTAGTGGAGTTCTTTCCGCTTTTCACCACCTGTAACCACAAGCTCGGGATCACCATGGAGAGGATCCATGCAGGGGACCATGTAAGGGTTCAATCTCCAGCAATCCTGGGGCTACAGATGGGGAAGGGACTGTCTTCAAAAAGTAAAGTATGGCTCATGGGGATAAAACGATTACTCAGGACTGAAGCTTGCAGTGATTCCAAATCAAAATCGTGACGTTGTAGGCATAACAGGAGAGGAAAAGGAAAAGGCAGGAAAAGAAAGCTAATGGGGCCGGTGGGGCGACAGGGCTGGCGTTAGCCGAGGCAAGGGAACAGAGTAGTGCCATGCCCAGCTGCCTGTGCACACCACCACAGGTCCCCTGAATGAATCCCCATGGCAGGGACAGACAGACACTTGCCACCAACCGCCTCGCCAGGGGAAGAAACCATCACTACCCTCAGCAGCACACGCAGGCACCTGGCACATCCCACTCCTATCCCATCGAGCCACACATGAGACGCAAAAGAGGGCCCCGACATCTCTGCGTGTACACCTCGGCTATTCCACCCAGCCTCCCTGGATTGCGCCAGGGCGCATGCGTGGAGGTGTCATTATGCCTTATGGCTGAAGCTGCTGCCAGTAGCAGCCTCCTTTTTCCTCCTTCTCCCTGCAAGCTGCTGATCTGCGGATTCAGTTTAACCCCCTCCAGACTAGTACTTGTCTCTCAACACTTTTGTCCGGGTTTGATTATGTTGCCCCTTTCGTCCCGAACACCACCTGACCGCCTGCCTGCTTGCCCTGCAGGGAACCCAGCTGCCTGCCTGCCCCTCCCGGGTCATTGTTACAGTCGGCCGCGTAGGGGGCCGGGCCACAGAGCTCTTTCTGTAAGGCTGAGGAACACAGCTCACTCCTGCGAGGTTAGCAATCTGGTGATCTCTCATGTCACGTGGTGAGCGTCACGCTCCTGCCCTGTGCAGAACAAGTTATCGTTCCTGTGCCTGATGGGGAGAGTACTGGAGATTTGCTTGCTTTATTCCCTGATAGGAGCCTTTCGTCATCTAGTTATCCTCCCTATGTGGGGGTAAACGGGAGGGGCAGGGTTGGCTAATATTGAGCAATCTTGACGCACTACGATTCTGTCTGCGCAGGCAGTTCAGCGGACAGCTTAGTTGGGCCTCTGGCTGCCGGGGTCCTGGTATGACCTCTGTGAGGCGAGATGTGAGTCAAGTGGGCGTTAGTGGGCGGTTGGTCTTTGATGGATGTTTGGCTGCTAATGTGGAGGTGGCGTGGAGCAGCAGATTTATGAGCTTGGAGGAGAGTGAGGCTGAGCAGCTGGAGCAGCAGCGGCGGGTGAGAGCGACTCGAGCATCATGGTGAGAGGGAGGATAGCTCCTATGTGTGGGCCGGTTGGGGGACTCGGGCTGCGCGACTGGGTCTCTGGAGATGTAATCTCTCCACTGGAAGGAGCTGAATGGGTGAGAGGTACTTATGGGTCTCACTCGGCTCTGTGCTTTCGAGCCAGGGGTAGGGGCCCTCTTTGCTCCTCTGCTTTGTGACTTAGGGCTGAGGATGTGACTTATTAGGGATGAGGGGATGTCTGGAGCAGAGAGTAAGCCAAAAAACCCAAAACACCCAACGCCCCCTCTCCCCCAGCAAAAAGTGTTATAGTTGGTCTCCGTTACCAGTACTTGTTGGAGAAATACTGTTCTGGTTTCAACCTCACAACGACTTTATACTGGCATGTTTTTATGTCACAATGGTTATTTTCAAATCTGGTTCTTTTTCAGTCAGAAGTAGTCAAAATTGCTGCATTTTATGGTCTGTATCAGGTTTAAGATGCACTTTTCTAATTAGAAATGTGCATACGTGTATATATGGGTATTCACACCCCATATAGGCAAGAAAGAATAGAGCATGTAATGATTTGAATCAGCTGTTATCTTAAATGTATTTTAAAAGCTTTACCAAATGCTTTGATTTATGAGATATTTAGCTTCAGGTGACTTTTTAAATAGATGTCTTAGCATAGACACAAGCTATTGCACCTGTCAACTTACTGTAAATCAGCTTCTTGTAATACAGATGGAAACAGAGAAGAATGAAGCTTGACTGGTGTAATTTTTACTAATGACATAAGCTGTTTGGATATCTCTAGTTTAAATAGCAGACAGATGAGTATTTTATGAGCTCGCATCCTTTGCTATAAAGATATGCTGAACTCTGTGTTTAGGTCTTAATTAAAACTTGCAACACCAGGATTGGCTGAGTCCACTTTTAATATACTTGCCAAATATGAGATATATGGGGCATCCTAGGACTACATTTGTACTGGTATAAAAAGTCCATTTTATATGTGCCATTAACACATATTTCTGATTCTACTTGCACATCTGTTAGTTCTGTTTGTTTAGGAACCTGCAAAGAAATGTGTAGCTGTTGGGTGGTTTGTGGGCCTTGTTTTGGGGTTTTTTTGTTGTTGTTGTTTTTCCCCTGTAATGCATATATTTTTTTTCCATAGAGGTTAGAATATTGAATCAAAAGATTTTTAAATACTTGTACTGTTTGTAGGATTCCATGGGTGCTATCATCAAGCACTGTACTTGAAACTGGCTTTGGAAGGTTGTGGGCAAATAGCTAGTCCACTCAATGTAGCTCCTTATTTTAAAAAATCTAAGAAACCCCAAAGGCTTTTTTTTGTTGCCTGATGGGCTTGAAAAATCAGAACCTATTTTCCTTACTAACTAGCTGGAAGTATGGACAAATAATCCTTGCATGTGATTCCATGATATAAGGAAAATTAAAAGATTATCTGTGGTGGTCTGCTCTTATGCTGTTTGAAGGCTGCAATCTCCAGCTGCAAATCAAGAGCAGAATGAAATGTTCACCAGTTTCTTTTGCGTTAAAAAGTTTATAAATTAAATTATCAACATAATTTGCTAGCTACACTATTCCAAGTTTTTGCCATTGGGACTCATGTATGTAGTTATTATGCTCACAAATTTAAATTCTACACAAAGATCCTAATACTACCCAAGGCCATGTTTTGACTGTTCAGCAGAGGCATCAAAGACAGTTCGTAAAATCATCAAGGTTAGAAGAGACCTTTAAGACCATCAAGTCCAACCATTAACGCAGCACTACCCCTAAACCACATCACCCCATGCCAGATCCAGGTGCATCTTGAACACATCCAGGGATGGTGACTCCACCATTTCCCTGGGCAACTTGTTCCCATGCCTGACCAGTGAAAATTTTTTTTTCGAATATCTAATCTGACTCTCCCTAGTCTCAGTTTAAGGCCATTTCCTCTTGTTCTCTCACTGCAGGCACAGGAGAAGCCACCAGCCCCCACCTCACTACAACCTCCTTTCAGGTAGTTGTAGAGAGCTATGAGGTCCTCCCTGAGCCTCTTCTAAACAAACCCAGTGTAGCGGTTTGGTCCAAAATACTCATTACTGTTTACCTTCTGTGAGATAAGAATTAGGAGAAATGCAAAGCAGGCACCAAACTTGAAAGAATATAAAGAAGTTTATTAACAGACCTAAAAGAGGGGAAAAAAAATTATACCACACCTTCAGAACTCTCCTCCTCCCCCCACCTTCCTCCCTTCTCCCACTGACAATGTAAAAAGACAACCCTTGAGATGTTCAGTCTGTTTACCACTTCCATAATAACCTTGTTCAGTCCATTTAGAAAGAGAAGTCTCTTCTTGCTCATGCTATGAAAACATTGCCACAACGAGACAGCCACCCACTTCCAAATAACTTTGTTCAGTTCATTTAGGAAGAGGTCTCTCTGCTCACGATGTGAGTCCCTTCCCCTGACTTGCAGGTTTTCCCACAACTGCTTTCGAGGGTCCACTCTTGAAGGGTTTTGGGGTACAATTTTAAGGTTGAGCCGTTCAGAAACAAAAAACAGAGGCCCTTCTCCTTCCCTGGGAGCAAAGGGTCTTCCTCATCTTCATCTTTAGGACTATGTCTGGGAGCACCTCTAGGAACTGAGGTTTCTCCTTTCCCATTTGGAGCAAAAGTCCTCATCACTTCCATCTCTCCCTGTCCAAACTTCTCATGAAATTACAGCTGCGTCAGCATCTGCCTATCTCAGCGCAGGTGCTTTTGCTTACGAGTTGAACACTCCACCCCCCATATCTTCATGAAATTACAACAGGATACTCTGATATATCATAGCTTCACAACAGAATTTCAGCTTTTAAGCATCTCCTCTTTCTCTTCCCTCAGGTTTTCAGCTCTTCACGGCACTAAAAGGGTTAATCTCACCTTGGCCTTGCAGCTTTGCAGCTGGAATGTTGAATGTTGCTTATCGAAGCAGAGAGGGGGAGAGCCAAGCCGCTCCGGCTGCCCACGGCAAAGCAGTGGGGGGGGGGTTCCACAGCTGGAACAGGTCCATCGACTCCAGGATGGCCGTGGCCTGGCCCGGCCTGGCCCGAGCAGGGCCTGGCCTGGCCTGCTGGCCCCCGCACGGGGCCCACAGCCACCTCTCCCACCACCGGAAACGAGAGAGAGAGAGCTGTGGGGGGTTTGTCTATTCTTAAGTGTGTATCACAGAGGCGGTCACAACTTTAAGTGGCTTAAAGAATTGTCCATATTCAAACTGGCCAGCTGATAGGTTCTATCAGGTCCCAGAGGAAGCTGTAAGCACCCCTTAGCAAGGACATCCCTTCCGGGGCTATGCTTGCTAACCTATGACACCCAGCTCCCTCAGCTGCTGTTCCTCATAAGACGTTTTCTAGACCCTTCACGAGCCTTGTTGCCCTTCTCTGGACACATTCCAGCTCCTCAATGTCCTTTATGAAGTGAGGGGCCCAAAACTGAGCACAGTACTCGAGGTGTGGCCTCACCAGTGACGAGTACATGGGGACAATCACTTCCCTCGTCCTGCTGGCTACACTATTCTTGATAGAGGCCAAGATGCCATTGAATTTCTTGGCCACCTGGGCACACGCTGGCTCATAGTGAGCTAGCTGGCAACCAGCACCCCCAAGTCCCTTTCTGCCCAACAGCCCTGAAACCACTTCTCCCCCAGCCTGTAGTGCTGCATGGGTTTGCTGTGACCCAAGTGCAGGACCTGGCACTTAGCCTTATTGAACCTCATGCATTTGTCCTTAGCCCATTGATTAAGTCTGTCCATAGTCTCTGTAGAGCCTTCCTACCCTTGAGCAGATCAACACTCCCACCTAACTTGGTATCATCTGCAAATTTACTGAGGGTGTTCTCAGTTCCCTTGTCCAGATCATCAATAAGGAGATTAAACACATCTGGCCCCAAAACTGGGCCCTGGGGAACACCACTAGCAACTGGATTTAGCTCCATTCACCACAACTCTCTGGGCCTAGCCATCCAGCCAGTTTTTTACCCATCGAAGAGTCCACCCATCTAGGCTGCAAGCAGCCAGGTTTTCTAGGAAGATGCTGTGGGAGATGGTGTCAAACACTTTACTGAAATCTAGATAGACAACATCCACAGCCTTTCCCTCATCTACTAAGCAGGTCATTTTGTTCTAGAGGGTTTACTAGTTTGAAAGCAAACCAGTGGGAGATTCCAAGTCAGAACTTCAATTTAATAGGAAAATTACAATAAAGGCAATAGTACAGAAACACTGGCTTAAACTGACAGAGTCAGAATACAACTTGACACCCTGTCGATCTGTGTGGTGGTAGCAGTCCGATTAAATAGTGGCTACAGTCCTTGTTGGAGTGATGAATGTGGTTCTGTCAAAGCAGTTATCCTGTAGAAAGATCTGGTCCTTCTCCAGTGGTGGTTGTCGAGCTCTTGTCCTCTGGGAATCCAGTGGTAGATCCTGCTTGTGGTGTTCCAAGCCTCCAATTATATCCAGGTAGGAGTATTTGGTTCCTCCCCCTGGGTGGAGCATCTCACAATGGGATGATGTAATTTTATGAGTCATGCAGTGAGACCTTGATGGCCCATTAGCAGAGATAACCACTGGAGGGAGTTATCAGAGCTGAGTTATGGAGAAGATAAAGAACACTGCCCCACCTGTTTTAACAGTTTATGATGATGGTAATAGAATACATACTTTTGGTTACATCTTAAATTATAACCTAAAACAGAAGGATATCTGGTTGGTGACATAGGACCTGCCTTTTGGAAATTCATTTTGGCTTACCTATTCTGTAGGGGGATGTGGGGAGGGGAGGGAGGACGTGAGGGAATTTGCCTGCCACCCCAAGCAGGGACTTGCCTCTATTTCCACCCCCCCCTTCCCCCACCCCACCTGACTCCTAGGACACTCCACTAGGTTCCTCCACTTCCTGAGGTACATTTGCCTCAGGGCAGGTAGAGAATGGCTCTGCCAGTCAATCTCTTCCTCAGTTCTCTCTTTATATTTGGAATTATCTTTGTAATGGCAGAACTTTCTATTTAAAAATCACTCTGGAGAGTAATAGCTTCCATAGTTCTTGCTCATGGTGTTAATTGAGAAAATATGGGTAAACTGGATTTAAAAAAAAATTGTAATAATATAACCTCATCTTATTTTTTTTTACCTTAATTTCACCTTGGGTTTTTTCCCATTGTCATAGATCAAATTCTTTGGACTAGGTCTTTTAATTTAATAATACACTTAGTATATATTAGTGTTCTGCATAATGGACATTATATATTGGTTGCTTCGGTGATAATGATAGTTGTGATTTTAGAAATACCTTTATTCTGGTTGTGAGTTTTCTACATCAATAACTTGATTTGTTTAGTAGTCATTAGCAGAGAGTTCTATAGTCTTCATGTGTAGAAAACCTCAGTGAAAAAAAGAAACAGGACTGTTAAAATGCAGTTGATTGGCTGTAAAGTAATTTTCTTTTTAAACAAAACACCTTATCTCAAAGGGAGTTGTGCTGTTGTTGACTACTTCAGTCTAGCAGTTTATGACCCAATGTCTTGGGGTGACCTTATGATGTGTATCCCATATCACTGTCTATGCCCAGAAATTAATTTCTGTGTCTTTCTATGCCTCTAAACTGAGCCTGAGAGGGGGAAGGAAAAAACTGCCCAAAACTTTTTCAAAGCAGTTTGCAGCTTGTTCAAGGTCACACAGAGATAGCAGGGGTTTTTTTCCCAGCTGTGGCAGGGGAGTGAGGAAGCACCCGGCTTGCTGCTTTCCAGTCAGCTTTTGGCCAGTTGTTTCAGTTTCTTGTTCTCCGGAGAGAGAGAGACTGAGAGTTGGACTTTGCTTTTCCTTCTCTAGAATTCCAGATTTTCTCCCTTTGCTACTGGACTGTTTTCAACCTCAGAGCACATCGGGAGGACTTTCCATCGGGCACAGAGGGCCTGGCCCCGGGCCAAGCCCCAGCTCCAAGGAGACCAAAGGGAGGACTCTAACACTTTCCCAGGTTTTTCCTCCACAGCGAAACATTTTATTATTTAGCCTTATTATCCTTTTCCCGTGTGTTTGTTAAATAAATAGTTTTATCTCCTTCACTTTCCTTCGAGGAAAATTTATTTTTTTCCTGAACCTGGGGGGGAGGGGTGGTTGTGCCTTCTCTCAGAGGATATATTTCTAAATTTGGCCAAACTGGAACACCCTCCTTTGAACGTGTGGAAAGATACTGGTCAAGAAAAGTGATCTTCAGGTGGGAAAGGCCCATGAAGGTGAACAGTTCGATGGTAGTCCTGACTTCCTTGTGTGTTCTTGATGCCACTCTATGAATCTTTTTTCTTCTCTGCTGTGCTTTAAACAGTGGTAGGAAGCAAGAAACAAATTTAAGAAAACTTAGTTATGAAAACAAAACACCTCTAAACTTTGAAGAGACCTTCTGATGTAACGTCTTTCCTAAAGCTAGCTTTGTAGATACTTTATGCTTACAAACGATAAGATTTGTACGTGCCTTAGAGCCTTTAAATATCAGATTATCAACCATATCAGCTATCATTCTGACTGTTTTGTAAAAGTAGTCTTCACAGAAAGCATTCATTTAAAGACTTGATAGAGTGAGCTGTCTTTTCTTTGGCAATCTTATAAAATATTTATATGATGTAGTAGCCAATTTTAAATTACATTTGCATTTCAGCTGAGTACTTTCTTGTTTTTACTAGTGCAGCTTGAGCATGCACATATGGATGAAAGATTTTGCATGTAGAAAAGCCCAGTCTAATAGAGCAATAATCTGTTACTGATTAAATGGCATTTCAAATACACTGCGTTCATTTAGCTTCTAAACTTCACGAATGCCATTACGTTTTTTCAACTGTACCAGATGAATATTCGTTGTATTCTCCTAGAGACCTTGCTGATAGTTGCTAAAACAAGCTTTTCCATTTCTCACTTGAAAATTTGCAGCCTTTTTAGTATGTTTGTATGCTACTATTAAAAAAATTAAATTGATGTGCCTCGAATTAATATCTATAGAATCTACAGGATACTAGAATGCACTTGTAAAACCAAGATTTTTAAACAAGACTTGTGTCCTAGATGACCCAAAAAATGTGTATTGTATTCCATTTTACCTCTGCGTCAATCTGTGTAGTGTTACTGTCCCTTTAAGACCCGGGGGTCGGAAGCAGAACTGGAGTGTTTTACCCTGGGTTGGTTCGGGGGTCCCTTTAAGAGACAAGGAACAGGCACACAGTGTTCTTTCATTTGCTAAGAGAGTGCCCTGGGGCAGGTGGCAGAAGCTCTCTTCTGTTTCTCTCTGGGCTTTGGAGAATTTCGTAATACCTTTTCGTCTGCGGTTGCTAGGGGCAACCCCCATCTCTGGAGCTGGGGGAGGACGTATTCTTCGGACCTTTCTTTCGCTGCTGCTGCTTGGGACAGTCACACTGGGAAAAGTGGGACCCCTCTTCACTCTCCACAAGTTCCGGCCGCTGCCCCAGTTCCAGCCGCCACTGCCAATGGGACCAGGACTGCAGTGCCGAGCCGGTGCCGACGGGACCGGGGCTGCAGGTTTTGGTACTCGGCCAGTCCATTTTCTTCACCCCCCTGCAAGCAGCAGCGACACGGAACTGCAGCGCTGACACCAACTGGGTCCAGCCAGCCGCAAAGAAGCAGGGAAACTGACATTGCAGGTTCAGAGCTGCCCCAGACAACGCCAACGCCAGCACCAGGGAAATTGACACCGCAGGGGCATGGGTGAGCTGAGTGGGGCTTCTCTGCCATTTTGTATTTGTTCCCGGGGCCATGCGGTCGCCTATGGAGGCTGCCATATTGGGGGCAGGCCTTCTCTGCCATCTTGCTTTCTTTGTTCTTGGGGAGTCCATGGAATTCAGCACCTGTGTATCTAGTGCCTATTACTGTTATCTTGGTTGTTGCTGTTTTGTTTTTAAGTAAACTGGGGTGGTTTTTTTCACTTATATCTTCTTGAATTTGTCTCTCCTTATTGGTGGGAGTGGTTAAAACTTTGGGGAAGGTAGCTTGTTTCCTGTCATGGGTCAGCTAGCATAGTCTCGGAAGTGATGTTCTCGCAAAGGAGTGCTTACAGCTTCCCCCCATGACCTAACAGAACCTATCAGCTGGCCAGTTTGAATATGGACAATTCTTTAAGCCACTTAAAGTTGTGACCGCCTCTGTGATACACACTTAAGAATAGACAAACCCTCCCACAGCTCTCTCTCTCGTTTCCGGTGCTGGGACAGGTGGCTGCGGGCCCCGTGCGGGGGCCAGTGGGCCCGGCCCAGGCCCTGCTCGGGCCAGGCCGGGCCGGGCCACGGCCATCCTGGAGCCAATAGACCCAGTTCCACCCGCAGAACCCCCCCCACAGCGCTGCTGTGGGCAGCCGGAGCGGCTTGGCTCTCCCCTCTCTCACCTGTGATAAGCCACATTCCAGCTGCAAGGCCAAGGTGAGATTAACCCTTTTAGTGCCATGAAGAGCTGAAAACCTGAGGGAAGAGAAAGAGGAGATGCTTAAAGCTGAAATTCTGTTGTGAAGCTATGCTATATCAGAGTATCCTGTTGTAATTTCATGAAGATATGGGGGGTGGAGTGTTCAACTCGTAAGCAAAAGCACCTGCGCTGAGATAGGCAGATGCTGACGCAGCTGTAATTTCATGAGAAGTTTGGACAGGGAGAGATGGAAGTGATGAGGACTTTTGCTCCAAATGGGAAAGGAGAAACCTCAGTTCCTAGAGGTGCTCCCAGACATAGTCCTAAAGATGAAGATGAGGAAGACCCTTTGCTCCCAGGGAAGGAGAAGGGCCTCTGTTTTTTGTTTCTGAACGGCTCAACCTTAAAATTGTACCCCAAAACCCTTCAAGAGTGGACCCTCGAAAGCAGTTGTGGGAAAACCTGCAAGTCAGGGGAAGGGACTCACATCGTGAGCAGAGAGACCTCTTCCTAAATGGACTGAACAAAGTTATTTGGAAGTGGGTGGCTGTCTCGTTGTGGCAATGTTTTCATAGCATGAGCAAGAAGAGACTTCTCTTTCTAAATGGACTGAACAAGGTTATTATGGAAGTGGTAAACAGACTGAACATCTCAAGGGTTGTCTTTTTACATTGTCAGTGGGAGAAGGGAGGAAGGTGGGGGGAGGAGGAGAGTTCTGAAGGTGTGGTATAATTTTTTTCCCCTCTTTTAGGTCTGTTAATAAACTTCTTTATATTCTTTCAAGTTTGGTGCCTGCTTTGCATTTCTCCTAATTCTTATCTCACAGAAGGTAAACAGTAATGAGTATTTTGGACCAAACCACTACACTAAATTGGTGTTTCTGCCCGGTTACAAACCCAACCATCTACATTTCCCTACTAAGACAATTTGTTACATCAGAAAGTAAGCAGTTGGCATCGTGTTTCTGAAGTTGTAAATTAGATTCTAACTGCTTTTTCAGGCGTGCATTTATATGAGTAATCTTGGTGCATATAACTGTCGGGAAAGGCGCGGGAGACGAGCTCATGATTTCATGATCGGCAAGCCTCGATTTTATTGTCTTTTCATCTCTTATTTATACCACACTTAAACAGCTCATACATATTGCAAAACCTGAGCTCACGATTGGTCATCTTCTCTCGTGGGAACAACACACCCCGCGGCGATGGTTTCTTCATTCCAGTCTGCTCTGGCTTGTGTCCTGTTGGACACCTTGTTGATAAGAAACCGCTTTTCCCACGACAGGCTAACTCCTACATCCTGCAAGGCTCTATCTTATCATGTCCTCTGCTGCGCAGCCATTCCTCAGATAAGCTCTCTACACTTCCCCCGTTTTCTTTATGTGCTATCATGCTCAGAGTTGTTGTTTTTAGCAGTACCCTCTTGATACAAGTTAGAGCGCAGCTGAACAGGACTAATCCTACCAAAACCATGATCAATAAGAGAAACAATGTTTTTACCATGCTTTTTACCCAACCACCCAATCCCAGTTCACTGACCAGCCCATCTAGGCCAAAGAAACCTGTATCTTCCTTAATTTTTTGAGAGTGATTTATAAGCTGTTGAATCTCTGCATGAATAGAGCGAGAATGATCATTTAGATCCATGCAGCATAGTCCCTCAAATTCTTCACACCCGTGTCCATGAGATAGCAACAGAAAATCAATAGCAGCTCTATTTTGTAATACAGCATGCTGGACTGTGCTTAAATCATCTGCTAGCGTGGACAGTACTCTACTTGTTCCATTTGCTTGCTTCTCTACCCAGCAGCTTAATCTCTCTATATTGCGATGAGCTCGAGCTGCTGCGGCGTTAGGTGTACCGGTGCGCATGGGTCTGATCCTTTTAGTAAGGGACGGAGCTGGTCTAAAAGAACATTAGGGATTCCTACTATTGGCTTTAACCACTGCAGATCACCTAACAGTTTTTGAGCATCATTTAAAGTGGTGATTGAGGCTTGGATATGCAGTTTTTGAGGCTTCACTCTTTGATTGGTGATGACCCATCCTAAATACTTCCACGGGGAGGATATTTGAATTTTGTTAGCAGCTGTTACTAAGGACCATTCTTGAAGAGAGGAGGTAATAAGCTGAATTTCTGTTTGGTCAAAAGGCTCTTTCTGCGCAAACAAAATATCATCCATATAATGATAAATGATGGTCTGAGGTAACTTTTGTCGCAGTGGTTGCAACGCTGCATCGACATACAACTGACATATGGTGGGAGAGTTGCGCATTCCCTGCGGCAATACGGTCCACTCAAAACGTTTGTCTGGTTCACCACGATTAAGAGCAGGCAATGAAAAGGCAAATCGCTTCGTATCATCTGGATGTAGTGGAATTGTGAAAAAGCAATCTTTCAAGTCAATAATAAGAGGCCAATCTTGTGGCAACATTGCTGGATTAGGGAGTCCTGGCTGCAGCGCTCCCATAGACTCCATACGAGCATTGACAGTTCGAAGGTCTTGTAGCAGACGAAACGTGCCATTTTTCTTTTGGATGACAAAAATTGGGGTGTTCCATGGGCTTGTCGACGGCTTGAGATGTCCTTGTTGAAGCTGCTCATTGACTAGAGCGTGTGCTTGAAGCAGATTTTCCCATTTTAAAGGCCATTGCTTAACCACCACAGGGTCGTTGTCAGTCCATCTTAGTGGCAGCGGGAAATTCCAAGCAACGGCCCTTAGCAGAAATGGCAATCATCGGTAAGCACAAAACTCATTTGGGCCAATACATCTCTTCCGATGAGGCAGTCGACTGTGGGGGGGTAGAGGGGCGATAGAAAAAGTTGCGGTAGTTTTCTTGCCTTCAATTTCTACAGTTATCAGTGGAGATTTGTGTGCTAATTTCATTCCTCCGACACCAGTGATGGCTGTCATTGCTGGCAGAAGAGGCCAATGTGAGGGCCATGTGTTCACATCGACAATGCTGGAGTCTGCCCCTGTGTCTAGGAGGCTCTGTAACGTGATTGTTTCTCCTTTATAGGTTAGGGCACACGGCTTCCGTGGACGGCTATTAAGATCAATGGTGAGCAAGGTTAGTTCCCCAGTTGAGCCGCAGCCTGTATGAGTGTTTGGTTGAGCCTGCAAGGGCTGCATGCCTTGTGTGGCTTGAGGCAAAGGTACAAATTGAGCTAGTCTTTGGCCTTTAGGAATCCTTACAGGTGGATGAACAGTATAAGCCAGTATGAAGATATCACCTTGTGAGTCAGCGTCCACCACGCCTGGTTGAACGAACAGTCCTAGGGCAGTGGCAGATGATCGGCCAAGAATCAAGCCTCCTACTGGTGTACCGTTGAGGCAGATGGGTCCTGTTAGTCCTGTAGGGATGTTATGGATATCAGACGTCAGGAGATCACAGTCTACTGAGGCTGCCAAGTCCAGGCCGAGGCTGCCACTTGTTGCTGGCTGGAGGCAGGGCAAGGGTTTGCAGCTGCTACTTGTGTCCCTGCGCGGCTGCTGGACGCGCTGCTCCGGGAGTTTCCCCGCTTCTTGTTACGGCAGGCATTCGAGTTATGCGTGTTGGATTGGCATTTGTTGCACCAAACTCCGGATGCTGAGTACTCCCGACGAAGGTGACCCGACTGGCCACATCGATAGCATCTCATTCTGTTTCCCTCTGGAGGCAACCGGGGGCGCGTGGCTGCTGCTTGGAGGGGAGCAAGGGCGGCCATTACCTGCGACTGAGCACTAGCTGCTTGTTCCTTCAATCCCTCCCCCAGCTTTTCTAACGCGTGGACTAAAAAGGCTTGAGCACCTGAGGGCAAGGTCGCAGCTTTATCTAGTAATGCCTGAGTGGTCCAATCACCAGGTATAGAGGTAATCAGAGATCTAGTGGCAGGATTGCTATTTTGCAAAATGCACTGTCTTAAAATGGCATCTTGCATATGATCGGGTATCCCTGCCCTAGAGATAGCATCCATAACCTTATCAACAAAGGAGCTTAACGATTCATCACGACCCTGCTTGATGCTCATATATAGGGGGGTCCCTCCTGATGTCCTGACTTTATCCATTGCTCTCTTAGCTACTGCCATTGCCTCCCTAAGTTTATGTGGCCCTAGTCCAGCTTGAGCTTCAACTCTGAGATACGGGCCCTGTCCCATAAGCTCGTCTACAGTAAGGCCTGTTAAGGGGTCCCCCTGGGGTCTGGGGAGGTTAGTGCTACTTGCCGCTTCCTCTCTCCACCTTGCCTCAAAAAGCAATCTCTGAGAGGGGGTGTAAATGAGTTTCGTGATAGCCAGGATATCGGCAGGCAGAAGAATGTGAGCATTAAAAAGATAATCTAACATCTGCTTAGCTGGCTCACTAGACACCCCAAAGTTACTGACTGTTGCTCTCAGCTGGGACAGGAGTTTCCAGTCGAGATGGGCAAACTGCGCGTTCTGACCCCCTTGCGCATTAGTAGTGAAAACAACAGGGAAAGCCATCGCTTCTTGTGCCGCTGCTAGGAGTTCAGAATCTCCCCTTTCCATGCCGTCTCGGGCAAGCGCCTGCCACAACTCTCTCCTCCTTGCTGCCATAGCCTCCGCCGGGTCAGATTCTGCCCCAGGGACAGGCTCCGTGGCATTAGAGGGGTCGGGCGGCAGTGGCGGGCATGAGGGGGTTAATGCAGAAACGGCGATTGAAGCGGAAGGCGGGGGAGCAGGCAGGGGGGTAGGCAGCGCGGGGGATTGACTGTCAGCGGGGGGTGGCTCTGGAGGAATCTCAATAGTGGCAAAGGCGGGGGGGTTGGGGGCTGTAGGGAAAACCGAGGAGTCATTATCTTGGTTACGGGAATGCGCTATCTTAATGCCTATGACTGCTTGCTTCTCTGCCTGCACTAACAGTAACTCATTATGAACTGCTTTCCAAAGTTTGCTTATTTTCTTGGCTGACTTATCATCGTCTAAAACAAGGCTAAAAAGTTCATCCCCGTACCTCCGCCATTCTGCTAATTCGTGAATGCTGTGAGGGTCGTTAAAGAAACCATAAGAACGCGCGTGAGTTAGTAGGGAAGGGAGATCTTTTTCTAAGTTAAAAGCTTTAAAGTGACGCTTAAGAAGAAAAGCTTTAAATAAATCCTGTGCTGCTTGCCTATCCATACTTACGGTACCGTTGCTAGCCCTCCAGGCTTCGGCAGCACGTATCAGCGAACCCACCGGTGTGGTCGTTCGGGCACGGAGACGGGAACACAGTTGTCCTCCGCTCTTATTGCCGTCCCTCTAGCTGCAGGACCTGAACCCAACGCACCTTTCCTTGTGGAAGTGGGGGTAGGGGGGGGTACATGACGTGCCTTCTGTTCGGGCATCAGATGTCGGGAAAGGCGCGGGAGACGAGCTCATGATTTCATGATCGGCAAGCCTCGATTTTATTGTCTTTTCATCTCTTATTTATACAACACTTAAACAGCTCATACATATTGCAAAACCTGAGCTCACGATTGGTCATCTTCTCTCGTGGGAACAACACACCCCGCGGCGATGGTTTCTTCATTCCAGTCTGCTCTGGCTTGTGTCCTGTTGGACACCTTGTTGATAAGAAACCCCTTTTCCCACGACAGGCTAACTCCTACATCCTGCAAGGCTCTATCTTATCATGTCCTCTGCTGCGCAGCCATTCCTCAGATAAGCTCTCTACATATAACTGTTGACTTCACATCAAGGCTGTCATCTTGCAGTGGTGGAGATGGTTATTATTCGTGAACAAGTAGTTTCAAAGTCTTGTATAAAACTAGGTGCTGAATTTTTTTGCAAGATCGGGGTATGTGATACAGTGACTGCTTGTAGGATCCAAGGGGAAATGGTCAGTGACCTGATATGCCACTTAGACACTCAGAAGCCTATGGGGCCAGATAGGATCTGAGAAAGGCATTTATTATGGTGTCCTGCAGTGGTAGGGAGGAGAAGAGAGATCCAACAGGCAGGAATTGTGCAGCAAGATTGATTTATTTAATTATTTTACAAACTCTTTTATAGACTTTTTTATTCATAGTCTAATTGATCAAAGGATCAGCCATCCCTTGGGGTGATTGGCTAAAATCCTAAAACATCCATTGTCAAAATATTTTTCTACTGTACTATAAACAAGGCTTTGCAAGGTCGCAAGTGTTCATAGTTTATAGAACTCTACAAATATCTTCCGTGAGAGAGATAAGTATCTCACGGGACTGGAAAGAAGCAAGAAAAATTCTTGCTAGCAGCAATATTTGTATCCGCAGGCGTTGATCAATAGTTAACTTATCTAAGCACGAGTTAACTATTAAGAGACAGCAAATGTTAATCGCAAAACCTAAGAAGCAAGATTTGCCTTAATCTTGTCGAGATAAGAACAGGATCCATTGAAAACCTGCACAGAAACCACTAAATCACCCAACAAATGACTGTGCATGCTCCAGAAAGAAAGGTGAAAAGTGCATTGTGATGAAGACTACTGATCTTCATCAGAAAGACCCCTGAGGAAGAAGAGGAGCGTTCCTCAGTGCGACCACCAGGGTACACGGCACATGTGTGGCACATATGCTAATGATATTAATGACTTCCAAAAGTAATTTGTATAACCACTCCTATCTCAAGGAATGTGATGAATATTCATGAATTTTCCCCATAATACTGGACTGTATGGAGTGCTGTGTGTGCATGTTAGGAGGAACGATCCCCCACACACCCGGCACCAAATAAAGTAAATACCCGCTTCTCTGACTCTATCTCTGAAGTGTCTCTTGGCCTGGTTTGGGGTGATTCAGATCCACCCGAGGGAGCTGGCAGAATTACTCACAGAGGCACTTTCAATCATTTGTCATCAGTCCCAACTAACCAGAGAAGTTCCAGTTGACTGGAATTCAGCAGATGTGACTCCCATCTACAAGAAGGGCCTGAAGGAGGATCTTGGGAACTACAGGTCTGTCAATCTGACCTTGGTGCCAGGGAATGTTGTGTAGCAGATCATCTTGAGTGCCATCACATGGCACATGCAGGACAGCCAGGGGATCACACCCAGACAGCATGGGTTTAGAAAAGGCAGGTAGGTCCTGCTTGAGTAACCTGGTCTTGTTCTAGGACAGGGTGACCCGCTTAGTACATGAGGGAAAGGCTATGGATGTTGTCTACCTAGACTTCAGTAAAGCTTTTAACACCACTTCCCACAGCATTCTCCTGGAGAAACTGGCTGCTTCTGTCTTGAACAGTGTAGTGGGTTGACCTTGGCTGGGTGCTAGGTGCCCATCAAGCTGCTCTATCATTCTCCTTCCCAGTGGGACAGGGGAGAGAAAATAAGATGGAAAACAGCTAATAAGTTGAGATAAGGCAGTTTACTAAGGAAAAAACCCCAAAAAGTAAAAGTTTGCACGCTCAGAAGCAAAGAGAAAAAATTAATCTCTACTTCCCATCAGTGAGCGATGTTCAGACACTTCTCAGGAAGCAGGGCTTCAGCATACATAGTGATTGCTCTGGAAGTGTCTCTGCATCAATGCACACAGCATGGGAAACAAGCAAGAGGAGTGGGGAACCATGGTGCAATTAGAAAATTCTGATCTCATTGCTATCACAGAAACATGGTAGGACAAATCACACAACTGGAGCACTGAAATTCTTCCTCCCTCCCTTAGCTTTTATACCTGAGCTGATGTCATATGGTATGGAATATCCCTTCGGTTAATTTGGGTCAGCTGTCCGCGTTGTGTCCCCTCCCAGGATCTTGCCTACTCCCAGTCCCTGGGAGGGAGAAATGTTACAGAGACAGCACTGCTCAGCAGTAGCCACAACAATGGTGTGTTATCAACACCTTTCTAGCTACCAATGCAAAGCACAACACTCTGAGGGCTGCTAAGGAAAAATGAATTCTCAGTCAGACCCAATACAATCTCCACCCCTTATTCCATACCATTTGCATCATACTCGGATACCACATAATTTATATATCTTCCAACTGTTCCCCTGTATTTATTTCTCATTACTGGAATCCCTTCTTATCCACACATGCAACTTCAAGTACATCCTTAAACCATCTCTATACCAAACACACATTTTCATTAACTACTATCCCCTGTCCTTTCACAGATAGATATTATTTTCCCATTTCATGGGCTTCCTCCAGCCCTCCAGGTCCATGATGTGGGCTCCATTCCATAAGGAGGTCAGGACAGGAGAAGCAGCATACTTGATTGTTGGGCACTGGCCCGGCTTGGGTCATCGTTGCATTCTCCTTGCTCCTTGCAAAATTCATTCCTCATCAGTGTCTTGAGGTGACTTTATGATGTGTATCCCCTATTGCCACTCCATGCCCAGAAATTAATTTGTGCCTTTCTGTGCCTTTAAACTGAGCCTGAGAGGGGGGAGAAAAAAACTGAGCAAAACTTTTCAAAGCAGTTTTGTTTCAAGGACACACACACTCCTCTGCATTCTGTGGCAGAGAGAGGAGAAGCATCCTACTTGTTTTTTTCAGCCAGTTTTTTTCGGTTTTCTTTCCCTCCAGAGAGTTGAACTTTGTTTTCCTGGGACTTCGACTTTTCCCTTCTTCTTTTCTGGACCGTTTCAACTTCAGAACACATAGGGAGGATTTTTTCCACCGAGGCCCCGGAGGAGGGCCAACCCCATCCCAGCTCCGAGGAGGAGGGGAGAGGCTACCTACAGAAGGACTCTGAAATCTTCCCAGGTTTCTCTCCACAGGGAGAGGTTTTATTATTTAGCATTATTATCCTTTTCCTGTGTGTTTGTTAAATAAATAATTTTTATCTCTTTCACTTTCCTCAGAGGAAAAAAATTTTTTTTTTCCCCAAACCTGGTGGGGGAGGGGTGGTTGTAACCTGCCTTCTATCAGAGGATATTTTTCCTCCAAATTTGTCCAAACCGGTACAATCAGTTCATGTAATTCCTGCTACTTTACTTCCTGCAACCTACAACTTACACCACAGATTATTTTTCCCCCAAAGTTAAATCTCCTTGAAGCACACACCAGGTCTCCCCATCCTTCCACATTACCCACCAAGTACACCCAGGTCCTTGGGCAAAGACAAACCCACAGATATGTTTGCCTTTTCCCATGGGAGGAGAAATCCACACCAACTTCCCCAGCCACTTCCCTATGTGTAGTGCAGGGATCTTATCTCCTCCCGTAGTGTGTAAGGGTTTTGTTTGGGCAGGTCCAGGGTGGTTAGCAGATCCCCTAGTATTAACCAGCCAAGTGGATTCTGCTAAATTTGCATCCCAATGCTTCCATGTCCCATTACCTAACACTCAGCATAGTGTTCAGCAGTCCATTATACCTCTCAATCTTCCCAGAGGCTTGTGGGTGGTAAGGGATGTGATATACCCACTCAATGCCATGTTTCTTTGCCCAAAAGTTTATGAGGTTATTTCTAAAATGAGTCCCATTGTCTGATTCGATTCTTTCTGGGGTACCATGTAGCCATAAAATGTGTCTTTCAAGGCCTGAGATGGTGTTTCAAGAAGTAGCATGGTTTACTGGGTATGTTTCCAGCCAGCCAGTTGTTGCCTCTACCACAGTGAGTATGTAGCTCTTACTTTGGCATGTTTGTGGCAGTGGTCCAATGTAGTCAATTTGCCAGGCCTCACCATATCAGAAACCCACCTACTGCCCTCTATTCCAAGGAGATTTCATTCGTGGCTTGCTTGATTGTAGCACGTTTCACATTTGTGAATAACCTGTGTGATAGCCTCCATGGTAAGGTCCACCCCTGATCACAAGCCCACCTGTATTTTGCATCCCTTCCTAGATGTCCTGATGTTCCATGGGCCCATTGGGCTATAAATAGCTCACCCTTTGTCTTGGTTTGAAAGACAGGTGTCTGCTAAGGAAGGCAGGAGCCTCCATTGGAATGGAAAATGTAACCGCCTTCCCTCCAAATTATTATAATTTTGAAATGAAGGGGTTTTCAGGAAATTATATGAGAAATAGGAGCAACAGTTCTTTACTAGTATATATAACAAGGCAAACAAACAACTATGGCAGTGTCCCAGTTTGAGACAAATTCGGAGGAATGTCCGAATTTGAACATCCTCTGATAGAAGGCAGGTTACAGCCACCCCTCCCCCACCAGGTTCGGGAAAAAAAATTTTCCTCGGAGGAAAGTGAAAGGGAAAAAACCTATTTATTTAACAGACAATGCACAATGGGAAAAGAATAATGCTGAAAAATAAAACCTCTCGCAGTGGAGAGAAACCTGGGAAGATTTCAGTCCTTTCTGTGGGTGTGGTCTCTGTCTCTTCTCTGGAGCTAGGTTCAACGTAGACCCCTCCGGGCCTCAGTGGAAAGCTCTCCCAGTGAGTTCTGGTGTTCTCAACAGCTCCAGAAGAAAAGAAGAGGCCTAAGTCCCAGGAAAAAAAGCTTAACTCTCCATCTCTCTCTGGAGAAACAGAGCCAAAAGCTGACTGAAAAGCAGGAAAAGGTTGCTTCCTCTGCTCTTGCTGCCGCAGAAGCTATCTCTGTGTCCTTGAACACAAAATTGCTTTGAAAAGTTCATTCGGCTTTTTTTTTTTCCTTCTCTCGCACCCAGTTTTAAAGACATAGAAAGGCACAGGAATCATGTCTGGGATAGGGAAGACGATAGGGAATACAGTATCATACAGTCACCCCAGGACAGGCAGTAGCAACAAACAGAACCAGAAACCCAGTAACAGCCTTCTCGGCCACAGGCACTTTCCCCTTTGGTGTAGTTACGGTCACAGGCGGCAGGGGTGCTGGTGGGCTCCCAGTGAGCAGGGCAGGTGTGGTGGTTCCCCCATGGCTGCAGGGGGCGCTCCGGAGCAAGCTAGGGGAGCACGTGGTAATGGCTGCTTGGCCGAGACGGGAAAGGATGGAAGAAAGGCTTGCTTCACAAACCCCCAGGGGCAGCCCATCCCAGTGCCCCAGCAGGACCCTCGGGAGCAGCAAGCTGGAACGGCAGGAATGAGCAAAAATCCCGGGTGGTAGATGAGATGTATCAAACTCTGGAGCTATAGTGAGAACCCCGGGATGTCTTGACAGGCAGGGGGTGAGGAGCTACAGTGTAGTGAAGACTCAGAGCAGTGGCAAAAGAATGGCAGGGGGCAGTGGCAGCCCCGCTCCAAGCGGGGCAGGGAAAGGCAGGCTCAGGATCCTGGGGATTTTTCACCTGAGGCACCTGAGCAGATGGTGAAAAGTCCCTCTTTTAGTGAGGTAGGGTGTTAAATAGGGTCCCAAAGCAATGGCTGCTCCAGCGAGCAGAGCTCCACTCACAGTAGAAGAAAGACAGCAGAAAGCAGAACCCCACAGTGGCGATGAATTCTCCCCACAGCGACCGCAGCTTCGCCTCCCTCCGAACACTGAGAGAACGAGAGCTAGGGGCTCCACCCAACCCCGTTTTCCCAGTCCAAATCTCCCGGCATCTCTGCCCTACACGAGAAAACCCCAGGTAAAAGAGAGTAGCCATCTGGACCTCTTCCCAGAGCTGTGGCCATGTCTTTTGTCTCTCCTAAGTATCCAGTTGTTATTGTCTCCTAGCAACACATATGGGGGAAAATTTTTAAAGAGAAAAAAAACAAAAGGAGAACTCCTAAAACCCTCATACCCTTTCACTCCCTGTCTAGGTCTACCTGAGCTATTCCAATCTTAGCAGCCTTATCTACCTGTTCTTTGTTCTGATGTTCTTCAGTGGCACGAATTTTGGGCACATGAGCATCTACATGAGGTACCTTCAGAGCCATGTTTTCTACCTGTGCAGCGATGTCCTGCCACAATGCAGCAGCCCAGATGGGTTTACCCCTGCATTGCCAATTGGTCTTCTTCCATTGCTGCAGCCACCCCCATAGGGCATTAGCCACCATCCAGGAGTCAGTATAGATTACAGGCCACTTTTCTCATTTGGCAATCCCTAGGGGTATTTGGATGGCTTTCACTTCTTCAAATTGGCTTGACTTGCCTTCCCCTTCAGCAGCCTCAATGAATCATCATGTGTAAAAACCATTGATCACCACTCTGAGTGCAATCTGTTAGCCATTTTCCTACCCATCTTGCAGACCACCCATACAGTTTGTATATTGCCAGTTTCTCCAGGAGAAGGCTGTGAGAAACAGTGTTGAATGCTTTGCTGAAGTCCAGGTGTCTTGGTTTAAGACAAATGTCTGCCAAGGAAGGTGGGAACCTTCCTGGAATGGAAAGATGACCCCTCCCTCCAAGTTACTGTAACCTTGAAATTACAGGACTTCCAGGCAAAAAGAACATATAAAAAGGAATAACAGTTCTTTACTAGAAAATATATATTAAATGAGACAGAACAAACAACAACACAATAAATGACGTTTCCCACCCACTAAGCACTGTTTCCCCCTTGGTGTAGTTATGACCACAACCAGCAGAGGTCGCTTCTGGCTCAGGCGAGGCAGAGAAGGTGCAGTAGCTCACTTGCGGCCAGCAGGGGGCACTCCGATGCAAGATCGGAACCTCCCAGGGGGGCAATTGAGGCTCAAATGAAAGGGAGGAAGGGAGCAGGGCTAGACCACAGTGCTGAGCCACCATGCAGAAAGAGATCCGGTGAGGACTGCCCTGGCTCCAGGCAGTACCCCATGTGACGGCTCAGGATTCCCGAGTGGCAGACAGGTAGGGGAAAAGCAGGCATATTCACTCATAGTGCCAAATTGCAGTGTAGCAAGGTCCCAGAGCCAAATACACAAAAGCTCCCACAGCAGCCATGTGTCTGACTCCACTGAATCCCTGGCAGAAGGAAGGCAGGCAGGACCCACTCCCCGCAAGGTCTTGGGCACAGACTACACCTCTCATGCAATATCTCCTGAACCGCAAGGGATGGGGGGGGGGGGGGGAAGGGACTGCCTGGGCAGCCTTTAAGAACATGCATGCTAAAGCAAACTCCCCCCCCATTATCACAGCTGTGACTCATCATTATGGGTCATCCCCCATGACAGCAGGTAAACAACATCTGCTGATCTCCTCATGTCAACAGAAGATGTTATTTTGTTGTAGGTTATCTGATTAGTCTGTCATGATTTGCCTTTGGTAAATCTGTGCTGGCTCTTCCCAATTACCTGCTTCATTTGGTTTGTGATAGTTTCTAGGAGGACTAGTTCAATTACTTTCCTAGGGATGGAAGTAAGACAAAATGGGCCTGTAGTTTCCTGGGTCTTCTTTTGGGCCCTTGTAGATGGGTATGACATTTGCCCTCTTCCAGTCATTAGGGACATCCCCTCATCTCCATGTGTTGCAATCCGGTTTAGAGCCAGGAAAGCAAAGCAAGCTAAGTCTCTGAGCATAAACCGGAAAGAACCTGGAAGGTTCAAAATATCCCCAGAAATGAGATTAAAACCAAACGAGGTTAGATGTTGTTGCCAAAAATGGATGTATTTTATTTGATAGTAAAAGAGGCAAAGAGAAGGGAAGAGAAAAGAAAGAGAGAAAGAAAAGAAGTGTGTGTGGGGGGGTGGGGGAACAGGGAGAGGTGACAGGGGTGAGATGGAAGCATATCACCCATCTGAGGGTCCCAACGACGTCTCGTTGCTCCCCTCCATCTGGTCTGCTTGTGGTGAGAGTCCCCCATTGCCGCTGTGGCCATGCCGCTACATGCTGCCACATGCCATGCCACGCTGCCACACCACACGCCACCACACGCCGCCACACGCCAAAGAGTGCAGAACTCCGTGGATTAATATACACTTTGGGCCAGGTGGGAACGCCCACGTGTCTTTCTTACAGGGGCCAGCTTGACACACTGTCCCTTGCAACACTGAGGGTCTGTTGCATCATCTCTGGTGCTCTGGTGCAGGGTCTGGGGACCCCTTGGGGGGGGGGCCCTGTGATGGGCCATGTCACCCCCTTCTGCTGTGGATAAGCTTCCCCCCCCGCCCCCCCCCCCCCCGTGAGGACCCCTCAGCTTGGCTCCTTTGCACAGTTGGAGGATGGGCAGTCACTGCACCTCTGACCAGAGGCTTTTCCAAGATACCCAGAGCCTCTCCTCCCTCCACCCCTTGGTGCAAGGGTCTGTTCGAGCCTGGCAGCTGATAGCCCTGGGGCTGTGGTACTCATCTTGGAAGTGTTAAGCCTATGCTCAGTGAATGTCCCCAGCCCTGAGTTGTTACTTTATCTTATCTTCATCAGCGAGCAGTGTCAGGCCTCAGGGCCCCATTCAGGGTGTGGTGTGGGAGACAGAGGAGTAGAAACTCCTGCAATTAAAGGAGGCTTTGATTTACAACCCTGGAAGAGACTAGGTCTGGCTTAATTGACAGAGATTTGTGGACTTTAAGCAACAGGATTACAAACTTGTGTTCCTATCATTATAAGTAAAATTGTACACTGGGTGTTTTGGTGAAGGGTTTTAAAATATAATAGTGTGATTTTATATAGTTTAAGTTAAGAATTTAGATGGTATAAGAGAGACATCTGTGTGTACGTGACATGAGAAGTTATTGGTCAAAACATAAGCTGCATTGCAGTGAGAAGTGCCACAGGTGATAGGTCATTAATCTAAAACAAAGTGTCGTTTTAAGTATCTATTGGATTAGAAAGTTATAAATTACGATGTAACCCTAAATCTTGTGACTAGTCGCCATTACTCGGAGGTGTTGTAAAAGCTCACGCCTCGACTGATGCGTTTGTTATTTTAAACAATAAATTCGTGTAGTTGCACAGTCCCATCCCTGAAAAATTATTTTCCTCCGACACGTGAAGCGCGAGAAACGGACAAGAGGTGCCCCGACAAGTGGGGCCCCGGCAAGGATCCCGACAAGTGGTGCCCGGTGTGTGGTGGATTTACGGCGCAGAGGTCGGAGTAGGATGAAGAGGATTCCCTCGGTCAACGTGAGTTATCCGTACCCTGAAAGGAAGGGTGATCCGGCGAGAGCTTAAGCTGAAAGGAAGCTTGACGGAGGGTCGCGGGTCGATTTCTCCCCAGCACGCCGGTAGGAAATCTGTCTTCAACGATTGAGTGAAGGCAGGGGCCGGGTAGGTAGAGAGATGGGTGAAAATATTTCAAAAGAACAGAGGGATGTTTATAATAAGTTAGATGCCTTGCTGAAGTTGCATTCTGAGCCTCTTCCCAGCAAAGAGGTGAAAGATTTATTGCTTTGGGTTTTCCGTAATTGCCTTGATGTTGACTTTGAACTTCTTCTTACTAAATCAGTTTGGGATGATATTGCGACTAGACTTTACGATCTCGCTTCAAAACGCCATAAGACGGCAGCTATGTTAATCCCTGCTTGCCGGGTGGTGATAGAATTGTTGAACAGCTCAGTGATTAATGGCGGCTCCGAAATTTTAACTGCGCCACGGGCTCCCTCTCAGTCGCCCCCTCCGGCCGCTTGTAATATAGCACCCAAAGGGGGGGGTGGTGAAGAGAAGAGGGGGGAGCCCTCGGAAGTGATGTATGGTGCCGAAGGGCGGGAGGCCCCGGAAATTACATCTCCGGAAATGACATCTTCAGAAGTGATGAAAGCAAAGATGGATGCCCCCATGACAACTCGGAGGGTTGCCGGTAGCACAGCAGATGTGCAAACTCAGGATGAGTGTTTACCATCGGTGAATGAATCTAATTTAAGCCTTCAAGATATGAATAGGCTCTCCTCTGCCGATAAGCAGAGAGAAATAAATCTAAGGGAAAAGCCAGTTTTAACAAATTGGGATGTTATACATCAGGAGGTATCTAAAGAGGATGATCTTGTCCCAGCTCGTAAATCATTGTTAGCATTGCCGGTGAGGTATGGGAGAGGAGGAGCAAACCCGAGATGGGAAGCCCTGGCACATGATGACATTAAGGATTTAAGGAGAGCTATAAAGGAGAGTGGTTTGGGATCTCCCTACTTTAAGCAGCTATTAAAAGCAACTTTAGATCATGTGGACTTAACACCTTTTGACTGTAAGAACATTGCCTCCATGCTTTTGACTGACTCGCAGTATTTGTTGTGGGATTTAAAGTGGCGTAGACTTCTTGGAAAACTGATAGAGAATTATGCAGGAGGTCCTAATGCAGCTCTGACACTTGCACAACTGGCAGGAGATCCACCTCATGACAGGCCAGAAGATCAAGCAGATCTGGCAAGGGCAGTCCTTGCTGACCTCAAAGAAGCAGCTAAAAGGGCACTTTTGCAAGTCGAGCCTGTGGGTTCTCCACAAGGTGCCTATACACAAATCAAGCAGGGTCCGACCAAGACCTTTTCTTCCTTCATTGATCGGCTGACCCAGGCTTTGGAGAGACAGTGTGAGGATGATGTTGCTCGTCCGATTTTATTACGAAATCTTGCTTATGTTAATGCTAATGAAGAGTGTCAGCGAACTATTAGAGCTTTACCAGGGGTACAACCAAGTATTTCAGATATGCTTGAAGCATGTAGTAAAGTTGGTAATGCACAGCATACGGCTGTTATTCAAACTGATTCATTAGGAGAAAAACTGGAAAGAGCTATTACCAGTCAAGCTGAGATGATGGATAAGAGGCTTTCTGCTCAAGCTGAGATGTTGGATAAAAGACTTGTAACAGCACTTAATGCTCTTGCTGTAAGCAATTCTCGAGCAATGCCACGAGCTAATATAGATGAAAGAGTGTGCTTTCGATGTGGTGAGCCTGGACATTTAATGAAAAATTGTCCAGGGCTTGGAGAGATTTCAACAAAACCATTACGTTGTCCGAGATGTAGAAAGGGAAGACATTATGCTAACAGATGTCACTCTAGATATGATGTAGATGGGAATCTCTTGCCGGGAAACGAATTTTTGAGCGCGATGCCTCACCGCGTGACGAAACAAATAGCAGCAGTTCATTACCCAGAGCTTTAATCCTATGGAAACCGAAGTCGCACACAGTTAGCAGAATGGTCAAACATCTCCCGAGCAACTCAAACCTCTTGCCCCCTGGAGCATTCTGTACCTTGGCAGCCTCCAAATTGATATGTTTTATGAATAGTTCCCACTACCTGATACCCACAGGAGTTACTGGGACATCTGAAGAAAAGCAGGACTTTTTAATTATGGGAAAAGATGCGTGTCGTATTATAGGTCTCGTGGTTTATCCAACAATTGTTTCAGCAAACTATCATGAAGAGCTTACAATTTTGGCTCAAGCATTACAACCTCCTTTAGTTGTTCCTGCAGGAACGCAATTAGCCACTGCTGTTGCAGTGCCTACTACAGCTGTACGCAGAGCGATAGAGATGGAAGGGCGGCCACCTATAACAGAAAATTCAAACTTAGGACCAGAGATTTTCTGGACAGAGCATATTGGATGTGACAGGCCTTTACTGACTTGCAGTTTAATGCATAACAATAAAACAATCATGGTTCAAGGCCTACTAGATACAGGAGCAGATGTCACTATTATTTCTTACTTGTTTTGGCCAAAAGACTGGAAGTTGGTAACTCCCCTGGATACCCTCACAGGAATAGGGGGTGCCACTTTATGCTTACAAAGTGAATCTGCGATTACAGTCAGAGGACCTGAAGGAAAAACAGCAATTGTTCGTCCTTTTATTGTGAAAAAGCCTATTACAGTCTGGGGAAGAGATTTGTTATCTCAGTGGGGAGTCAAGTTGGAAGTGGATTTTTAGTAGGGGCCATGCAGGCACTCATCACCCCTAAGCTTTCATGGAAAACCGATGAAGCCATCTGGGTTAATCAATGGCCCCTAGAAGAGGAAAAATTGAGTGCCCTTAAGAAATTAGTGCAGGAACAATTGCAAGAAGGACATATCATAGAAACAACTAGTCCTTGGAATTCACCAGTGTTTGTTATACACAAGAAGACCTCTAATACCTGGAGACTGCTTCAAGACCTTAGAAGGATCAACGAAGTAATAGAAGATATGGGACCCCTCCAACCTGGACTTCCTTCGCTCTCTATGATTCCCCGAGACTGGCCTTTAGTTATCATTGATTTAAAGGACTGTTTTTTCAATATTCCACTTCATCCAGAAGATGCCCCGCGTTTCGCATTCTCCGTTCCAAGTATTAATCGACAAGAACCATTGATGAGGTACCACTGGGTTGTGCTTCCTCAAGGGATGAAAAATTCACCTACTATATGTCAATGGTTTGTGGCAAAAGCCTTGTCTCCAGCTAGGCAAAAACACCCTAAAGCAAAGATTCTACATTACATGGATGATCTGTTAATTTCAGCACCCACACAGAAGGAGATGGAGGAAGCTCGTGACAGTGTTGTAACAGAGATTAAAAGGGCTGGACTTGAGATTTCTACGTCAAAAATACAAGAAACTCCCCCGTGGAAATATTTGGGATGGAAAATGACAGAACAGTCAATAAGGCCACAGAAAATACAGCTTCGAATTAAAGTTCATACTTTACAAGATTTGCAGCAGCTTTTGGGAGAGATAAATTGGATTAGAGTTACTTTAGGGATTACTAATGATGAACTTGCTCCAGTTTTTGATTTGTTAAAGGGAGATTGTGACATTACTTCCCCAAGAACCCTCACACCTGAAGCTCTAAAGGCACTTGACAGAGCAACAGAGGCTTTACAGAAAAGACAAGCACATCGTTGTGTAGATTCACAACCATTTTTCCTTGCAGTACTGGGGGAAAAAATGCAATTGTATGGTCTTATATTTCAATGGGATGCTTCTGCCAAAAATCCCTTATTGATAATAGAATGGGTTTTTTTGCCTTATAGATCTCCAAAAACAATCTTCACAACGATGGAAATGTTAGCTCAGATTGTAATCAGAGGCAGGTCAAGGTTGTTAACTATGGCAGGCAAGGAGTTTGCGATAATTTATTTGCCTCTGAAGAAGCAATATTTTGATTGGGCATTACTAAACTCAGAAGAACTTCAGATTGCATTATTGAATTATCCAGGTACTTGTTCTATTCATTTCCCTAGTCATAAACTATTTCAAGCAAAATTAAGCTTTAGAGAAAGACCACTGTTAAGTGAAGTGCCTTTGGATGCTGTGACAATTTTTAGTGATGGGTCAGGGAAGACCCATCGCTCGGTCGTTACGTGGCAAGACTCAGAAACTAAAACATGGAAACAGAATATTCAAATAGTAGAAGGTTCAACCCAGGTAGTAGAACTTGCCGCAGTAGTTAGGGCATTTCAGCTTTTCCCAGAGCCTTTTAATTTGATTACAGATTCTGCTTATGTTGCTAATATAGTTAAGAGAATAGAAGGATCAGTTCTGAAGGATGTTAGCAATGATGCTCTGTATCGTCATCTTAAATGTCTTTATACCCTTGTGCAAAATAGAACTAATCAATATTTTGTCTCCCATATTAGAGCTCATTCTTCACTCCCAGGATTCCTGGCGGAGGGCAACTCCAGGGCTGATAAGTTAACAGTTGCTATAGTGAACACCTTGCCAAATACTTTTGAACAAGCAAAGTTGAGTCATGCCTTTTTTCATCAGAATGCACAAGCTCTTATGAGAATGTTTCATCTTTCCAGAGACCAGGCTAGAGCAATTGTAAATACCTGCCCAGATTGCCAACTGGTGCAGCCTCCTGTCTCCATGGGAGCAGTAAATCCTCGAGGGCTACAGAGTTTGCAATTGTGGCAAACGGATATCACTAAATATCCGTCCTTTGGAAAATATAAAAATATCCATCTATCAGTGGATACATTTTCCAATGCAGTTTTTGCTTCTGTACACACAGGAGAGACAGCAAATCATGTGTGTCAGCATTTTTTGCAAGCTTTCGCTTCCTTGGGGGTGCTTCAAGAAATAAAAACAGATAATGGTCCTACTTATACAGCTCAGAAAGTAGCCACATTTTTGATGAATTGGGGTGTTCGCCATACTTTCGGCATTCCTTATTCGCCCACGAGTCAGGCAATTGTAGAAAGGACACATCATTCCTTGAAACGTATTTTAGATCAGCAAAAGGGAGATCTAGCACAAGCAACACCACAGATGCGATTAAGTAAAGCTTTGTATGTTTATAACTTTTTGAATAGTTCTTCTATAGAGCCTGATCCTCCAATATTTAGGCATTTCTCTAATAGCACACATGCAAAGTTAAGAGAAAATCCTTTGGTTCTGATTAGAAATCCAGAAACAGGACAAATAGAAGGTCCGTTCCCATTAATAACCTGGGGCAAAGGGTTTGCTTGTGTTTCTACAGGTACGGGACCTAGGTGGCTTCCTGCGAAGAATGTGAAACCATATCACGCGCAGAAAGAAGCTGACAGCTCTACGAGTACAGAAGAGAGTACGCAGACGTGAACTTCGCAGAGACTACAGCCCATACCTGCAATCTTTTGTTTTATTGTTAAAGCTATAAATTTTAGGTTTTAGATTGATGTAAGCGTGTATAAGCAAATGTGTTGTAAAGATCTTTTGGCAAATAATCCTCATTATTAGATAAAGTGAAAGTAAAATTGGGAAATACAAAAATATTCTTACAAATTAGTTTAGAGATTGAGATTTGAGAAGGAGTCTTTTGCCAAGAGAACTTTCAAGAAACATGAAATCTAATCAAATGTTAAGTTTGTTTTTTGCATTGTTTGTCTTGTTTACTTTCGGTGGAGTAGCTTTGCCGGTCGATCAACCTAAGACCAATGTTTGGGTGACTTTAGCTAATGCTTCAGGGTTGGATACTCTATGTCTGTCTACCACAACTCCAGAAAATCCATTTTCAACTTGTCTAGTCAATGTTCCAATAGAGAATTGGCCAATCCCAGAGAAAATTGGCAGGGCCTTACGAGGTATCTTTGCATGATCAGAAGTTTGGGAACACTATACTCCAGTAAATACATGGGAATGGTGGACTCCCTATCTTCCTAAAGCCTCTGATGAACCTGAAGAATTGGAAATCCTTGGTTCTGTAAAAGTGAAATTCTGTGTTGAGTTCTATTCTACAAACATGAATCAATCACTGATGAGAGATGTTTCTCCATATCACCCTGTGTATAAGAACCACTCATTTTGCTGTAATAATACTTTTGTAGTTTCATCTGCACCTAGCTCTATTCCTCTGCAATTACCAAGAGGAATGTTTTTTGTATGTGGAGACAGAGCATGGCCAGCTATCTCTTCAAACATTAAGGGTGGTCCATGTACTTTGGGAGAGCTTACATTATTTACTCCTAATATGAAGACAATTGCCAATGTGCGACACAGACAAAAAAGATCTACTCCGCATCAATATGGACGAGAGTGCAAAGATGATTTTACCCCATGGGGCTATGGAAAAAGGCTTGTAACATCTCTTCTTATGCCACCAGTTGCCTCAGTAGTTGCGTTAAAGCAGTTGGATCGGTTGGGATGTTGGGTGAGTAAACAATCTAACGCTACATCCCTTGCATTAAGTGGCCTTTTAGCAGATGTCAAAAATGTGAGGCATGCCGCTTTGCAAAATAGAGCAGCCATTGATTTTCTTTTGCTAGCCCATGGACATGGATGCAAAGACTTTGAGGGGATGTGCTGTATGAATCTGTCTGACCACTCAGAGTCTATTTACAAGAGCATACAACAACTTAAAGAGGGTGTGTCCAAAATAAGAATCGATGATGGAACGTGGCTGGATAATTTGTTTAGTGGATGGGGTTTAGCATCGTGGGTAAAAAAGTGTCTTACAACAGGCATATATATTTTGGCAGTCATAGTAATAGTTCTCATAATGGTGCCGTGTCTGTTTCAATGCGTACAGCGAATGATTGATAAATCCATCAGAGGAGTTTTTTTGGTGCAGAAAGGAGGGGGAGATGTGGGAGACAGAGGAGTAGAAACTCCTGCAATTAAAGGAGGCTTTGATTTACAACCCTGGAAGAGACTAGGTCTGGCTTAATTGACAGAGATTTGTGGACTTTAAGCAACAGGATTACAAACTTGTGTTCCTATCATTATAAGTAAAATTGTACACTGGGTGTTTTGGTGAAGGGTTTTAAAATATAATAGTGTGATTTTATATAGTTTAAGTTAAGAATTTAGATGGTATAAGAGAGACATCTGTGTGTACGTGACATGAGAAGTTATTGGTCAAAACATAAGCTGCATTGCAGTGAGAAGTGCCACAGGTGATAGGTCATTAATCTAAAACAAAGTGTCGTTTTAAGTATCTATTGGATTAGAAAGTTATAAATTACGATGTAACCCTAAATCTTGTGACTAGTCGCCATTACTCGGAGGTGTTGTAAAAGCTCACGCCTCGACTGATGCGTTTGTTATTTTAAACAATAAATTCGTGTAGTTGCACAGTCCCATCCCTGAAAAATTATTTTCCTCCGACACGTGAAGCGCGAGAAACGGACAAGAGGTGCCCCGACAAGTGGGGCCCTGGCAAGGATCCCAACAGTGTGGTAGTCTTCTGTTCTGCTTTTGTAATACAGTTTTAAAAGTCCTTTAAGAAAATGTTTAAATCATAAAATATAATATTTCAGTCTCTGACACCATGGCTTTTCAAAAATTATAGACAGTGGCCTTGCAACAATATCAGCCACTTCTCTTTAACACCCCAGTGTGGATTCTGTCTGGGCACATAGATTTATGTGGGTTGAGCCCTCGCAAGAGGCCACAGACCAGCCCTTCATTACTGGTGGGTTGACACGTGCATTGTAGCTACTTGATCCTGTGATCTGGGGTCCAGCTATGCTAGTCAAGACAGAGGCAAAGAAGGTATTAAGAACTTCTGCCTTCTCAGCATTTATGCTGACTAGTTTCCTTGCCCTGTTTAGCAATGGGCCTATGTCTTCCCTGTGCTTCTGCTTACAGCTCATGTATCTGAAGAACACTTTCTTGTTCTTGACATCTCTGGCCAATTTCAGTTCTAGCTGAGCCATGTGAAAAACAAGGTTCACTCTTTGTAAAATTTTAAGGAAAGTTTAATAAAAGGGACAATTAGAAGACAATAGCAAAAAGGGTATTACGGCCGGGTGCTTTGGCAGAAATCCAAAGGCACAACTCTACATCCAAAAGATCGTCTTTGAAAGTACATCTCTTATTGCATATTCATTACAATCATTCATAATTCATAAATTCTTTGGAGTTTCTGTGTATCGTCCCATCAGCATTATCTTCCTCCTTGGCTCCATTCAGTCTCTGCTCGCTCCATAAATCCTTCTCTCTGGTTTCGGTTCTTCTTCTCCTCTGATAAGATACTCCAGGAATGTGAAGGTTTTCTCTGCCTATCTTTTCTAAATTGACTACATAAATGTCTTCGGTTTGAAAGACAGGTGTCTGCTAAGGAAGGCAGAAGCCTCCCTTGGAGTGGCAGGTGTAACCCCTTTCCCTCTGAGTTATGATTTTGGAATCAAGGGTCTTTAGGCAAAGATGTGGGAAATAGGAATAACAGTTCTTTACTATATATATAGATAGATAGATAGATAGATAGATAGGTAGATATATAACCAGTCGAACAAAACAACAACAACTATGACAGTAACAGCAATCACAAACCCAGTCCCAGCCTTCTCGGCTGTCAGGCTATTTCCCCTCGGATGCAGTTCCGCTCGCAGCCGACAGGGATCGCTGGCGGCTCCCGGTGAGCAGGGCAGGTGCGATGGTTCTCCCGCGGCTGCTTTGGTGCCCTGGGATCCCGGGGAAGGATGGAACAAAAAAACTTCACAAATCCCGGCTGGTCAGCCTGTCCCTGGACTCCCGGAACCGCAGGCTGGACTGGCAGGCCGGAGCTGCAGGCACAAACACAAATCCCGGGTGGCAGACGAGATGTATCCAAAAGGGGAACCCCCCGGGGCTCCAGGCAGGCAGGGTAAGCACGGCTACAGCGTAGCGAAGGCTCGAAACAGCAGCGGTGCAGGGCGGCCCCAGCCCCAGCCTCCAGCAGGGCAGGGAAAGCAGCCTTGGGATCCCGGTGTTGTTTCCAGCAGAAAGGAAAGACGCCGAAAACGGGAACCAGCAGCTCTTCTCTCCGCGGCTTCTCTCTCCAGACGCTGAGAGCGAACTGAACTGCCCGCCAGGTGAGAACAAAAGCCTGGCCGGGCCCTTTTGTCTTTCTTAAGTATGGCTATCTCCTCTCAAGTATGGCCATTTATCTCCTAGCAACATGCTATGGGAAAAAATTCCTTTAACAGAAAAAAACTAGGACTAAACTAAAAACCCCAACAATAAACAATAGACATTCTATGTCATGTATTACATTACAGAACCTAGGTAAAGTTTTCCTAACATTAAGGAACATAAAAAAACCAACATCACAATACATTCATAACAATTATGTAACATGCAAAAAGCCACTATCACAATACCATTTATAACAGCCATAGCTTTCCTGACTGCATGCCCTAGCAATGTTCTTGTAGTTCTCAATGGCTATTTGGCTGCCTTTCCATAGCCAGTAAGCTGATTTTTTCTTTTAAGCACACCAAAATGCTCATTGTTAAATTGTGTTAGTCTCTTGTTCTGCCTTCTTCCTTTCCCTTTGTAGGGGATTGTGGTGGGTTGACCAAGCCACTCTATCACTCTACCTCCTCAGAAAGATAGGAGGAGAAAAAAGATTAAAAGCATGGGGGTCAAGATAAAAGCATTTCAATAGGATATAATTTGTCATTAAGATATTATTAACTAGCAATATCCAAAGGTTGATGTTTAGGAATAATTATGCATATAAATATTCTTATACCACTACTTGTGCTGATTTAGCAAAAATTGGTTTGTGGGGGCAGAGGAGAAAAAAAAAAGAAGAGCTGCCTGAAACTTCTATGTCCGGCACAGAGTCAATAGCTGAAAGCTCTGACGATGGGCAGGTTACTAGGACAATTAGACAAGCTGGTGACACCTCTGTGATGACATATTTAACAAAGGAGAAACCGCGAGAAACCCTTTTTTCCTGCTTCCCTCCGAGGGGTGGCGAGGGGTTCCCTGGGCCCCTTCCCGGAGAGGGACGCCGGACCTTCCCGGCTCGGCAGCTGGGGCTGGGCCGCTGGGAGGAGCCACCCCGGAGCCGCGACCAGCTGCGACCAGCCACGTGGCCCGGACGGCGCAGCGCGGGCTCCCCGGGGCTGGTGCGGTCCGCACAGTGCTGGCAGGCCCTTCCTGAAGCTGGCGCAGCTCACGCGGAACCAGCAATAAACACCACACAGCCGGCAGCAAGAGACATAGCGAGTATTTTCCCCAATGCGGAGCCCAGACAAGATCAACTTCTTAGCTGCAACTTGCAGGCACTAACTTTCTTCCAAGTAAGAGGAAAGGAAAAGTAAGGTCATGTGAAGAAGAAAGATGGCGGCACCAAAGTCAGTTGGGGAAGGGAGAGGGCGGAGGCGCTCCCAGTGCCAGAAGTGAGATTCTCCTGCAAGCCATGATGAGGACTATAATGCACCAAACTGTTGTTACAAGGGAACTAGGGGTTAAGAGATGATATATTAGGAGCTTCCTGTTAAATGATATATACTGCTTGCTTAACAGTTATTGTGCTTGCCAAAAGCAGGAAGGGAGGATGCGAGGCTATTGATAAGAAGTAACCACGTATCACTGTTTCCCTATAATTCATGAGGTGCATGGGGGGGGGGGGGGCAGAGATCCATGCTCAGCCCGTGAAGAGGAATGCTCACGCTAGAGTGTATATATGCTGAGAGGCTTTTAAAGATTGAAGAAGATAGCCTTTGCTTCTAGGCTGGAACAGCTCATCCTTAAAAGACTAAACCCCATGAACTGTTATTGAATCGGGGGGATGGGGAAACAGAGGTTAAATAATTTGCTAAGAAGTTGTTTGTTAGAAGCAATGCATACAGCTTGCTCAACACTTATTTTGCCTACCAAAGCAGGATCAGAAGATATAACACTTGATAAAGGGAAGGAATCTTGACCAAAGATCCCGTTTTCAACCCAAAACTAACCCAAACCAGTCTTGAAGTTTGGACTTGGGCCAGGGACATAAAGAGCATGTGCAGGGAAGCAAGGTGAAAAGTTCAGGATGAGGAAGACCCTTTATTTCATTTGAGGAAGACTCTTATTTCATCCCGGAGACCCCTGCCCATGACCACCAGACGACACTGTGCAAGCACAACGCAGATGTAAATGACTTTTGGGCTCATTGTAATACTAGGCAGGGCTAGGTAATAAATATGTATAGGCATATTGGAAAACTTAATGAACATGGAACTTTTAACCCGATATATACCAAGCTGAATGCAGCTGTCGGCACGCATGACTTTGGAGGAATTATCCCGCATGGGTCCCAGCGCTGGAATAAACATACCTACTTGTCATGGGTTAGCTAGCATAGTCCCAGAAGTGATGTCCTTGCTAAGGGGTGCTTACAGTTTCCTCTGGGACCTGATAGAACCTATCAGCTGGCCAGTTTGAATATGGACAATTCTTTAAGCCACTTAAAATTGTGACTGCCTCTGTGATGCACACTTAAGAAGAGAAACCCTGAGGCACAGGCTCTCTCTCATTTCCGATGCTGGGACAGGTGGCTGCGGGCCCCATGCGGGGCCAGTGGGCCCGGCCCAGGCTCTGCTTGGGCCAGGCATTGCCGGGCCACGGCCATCCTGGAGCTGATGGGCCCGGTTCCACCCGTGGAACCCCCACCCCAGCAGGGCTGTGGGCAGCCTGAGCGACTTGGCTTCCCCCCTGTTCTAGTTTGGCCAAATTTAGAAATATATCCTCTGAGAGAAGGCACAACCACCCCTCCCCCACCAGGTTCGGGAAAAAATAAATTTTCCTGGAAGGAAAGTGAAGAAGATAAAACTATTTATTTAACAAACACACGGGAAAGGAAAATGAGGTTAAATGGTAAAATCTTTCGCTGTGGAGGAAAAACCTGGGAAAGCGTTAGAGTCCTCCCTTTGGTCTCCTCGGAGCTGGGGCTTGGCCCGGGGCCAGGCCCTCTGTGCCCGATGAAAAGTCCTCCCAATGTGCTCTGAGGTTGAAAGCAGTCCAGTAGCAAAGGGAGAAAATCCAGAATTCTAGAGAAGGAAAAAGCAAAGTCCAACTCTCAGTCTCTCTCTGGAGAACCAGAAACTGAAAACAACTGGCCAAAAGCTGACTGGAACACAGCAAGCCGGGTGCTTCCTCTCTCCCCTGCTGCGGCTGGGGAAAAAAACAAAAACCTGCTATCTTTATGTGACCTTGAACAAGCTGCAAACTGCTTTGAGAAAATTTTGCTCAGTTTTTTTCCTTCCCCCTCTCAGGCTCAGTTTAGAAGCATAGAAAGACACAAAAATTAATTTCTAGGCATGGGCAGCGATATGGGATACACATCATAACGTCACCCCAAGACATTCCACCCCTTATCCCATATTGTTGGCTCAATGACCAAACTAAGATATTCTAATTCTATACACACACATTAATACATATATATATATCTATATATACACAGCTATATACGAACAGTGACAGTGACAATCAGCAAGCAGGGATATACAAGCATTTACCACTACAGGTGGTTTTCACACAACAATCAGATCTCCCTGTGGTGCACAACGAGTTGTTCCATTTTTCTGCATCACTCACCATGTGCAACCAGGTCCATGAACAAAGACAACCTCACGGATGGGTTTGTCTGTACTCGAGGCAGAATTTATCCATACAGTCTTTCCTAATAGACTTCTGAGATGCACTACTGGGACCTTATCTCCATCTGTTGTATGCAGGGATTCAGATTGGGCTGGACCAGCTCTATTGGTGGAACCTCGGGTGTTAACTAACCAGGTGGCCTTTGCTAGATGCTGTTCCCAATTTTTGAAAGTTCCCCCACCTAGTGCCTTTAGGGTGTTTTCAACAATCCATTGCACCGTTCCACTTTGCCTGCAGCTGGTGCATGGTAAGGGATATGGTACACCCCCTCAATGCCATGTTCTCTAGCCCAGGTGTTAATAAGGCTATTCTTAAAATGAGTCCCATTGTCAGATTCAATTCTCTCAGGGGTACCATGCCTCCAAAGGACTTGCTTTTCAAGGCCCAGGATGGTGTTCCGGGCTGTTGCATGAGGCACAGGGTAGGTCTCCAACCATCCCATGGTGGATTCTACCATTGTGAGCACATAGCGCTTGCCTTGGTGCGTTTGAGGCAGTGTGATGTAATCAACCTGCCAGGCCTCCCCATACTTGTATTTGGACCACCGCCCACCATACCACAGGGGCTTCACCTGCTTGGCCTGCTTCATTGCAGCCCATGTCTCACAATGATGGATCACCTGGGAGATACTGTCCATGGTCAAATCCACCCCTCGATCTCGTGCCCACTTCTAGGTGGCATCTCTGCCCTGATGGCCTGAGGCATCATGGGCCCATCGAGCTAGGAACAACTCTCCCTTGTGTTTCCAGTCCAAGTCTACCTGTGACACTTCTATCTTTGCAGCCTGATCTACCTGCTTGTTGTTTTGGTGTTCTTCATTAGCCCTACTCTTGGGGACATGGGCATCTACATGGCGGACTTTCACAACCAGCTTTCTTACTCGGGCAGCAATGTTTTTCCACTCTTCAGCAGCCCAGATTGGTTTTCCCCTACGCTGCCAATTAGTTTTTTCCCACTTTTCTAGCCATCCCCACAGAGCATTGGCTACCATCCATGAATCAGTGTAGAGGTATAGCTTTGACCACTTCTCTCTTTCATCAATGTCCAGGGCTAGTTGAACAGCTTTGAGTTCAGCGAGTTGGCTTGATCCACCTTCCCCTTCAGTAGCTTCTGCAACCCCTCATGTGGGACTCCATACGGCTGCTTTCCACTTTCGTTTCATCCCTACGATGCGACAAGAACTGTCGGTGAAAAGAGCGTAGCGTGTGTCTTCTGATGGCAGTTGGTTGTACGGTGGAGCTTCTTCAGCACGTGTCACTTGTTCTTCTTCATCAGCGAGACCAAAGTTTTCACCTTCAGGCCAATTTGTGAATATTTCCAGAATCCCAGGGCGATTCAGTTTTCCGATACGGGTGCGCTGTGTGATGAGAGCAATCCATTTGCTCCACGTGGCATTGGTGGCGTGGTGGGTAGAGGGAACCTCTGCTTTGAACATCCACCCCAGCACTGGTCGTCGGGGCGCCAGGAGGAGTTGTGCCTCAGTGCCAATTACCTCTGAGGCGGCTTTGATTCCTTCATAGGCTGCCAAGATTTCCTTCTCTGTGGGAGTGTAGTTGGCTTCAGACCCTCTGTAGCTTCGGCTCCAAAACCCCAGTGGTCGAACTCGAGTCTCACCAGACACCTTCTGCCAAAGGCTCCAGGACAGGCCATGGCTCCCGGCTGCAGAGTAG